>NC_137970.1:54960158-55656074 GCF_963924665.1 Micromys minutus | reverse complement strand
TTTTGCTATGATATCATAATTTCTTTCTTTGCAAAACTACATCTTTTAAAATTTTCTTCCCCTGTGGCACAAAATGAAGACAATGAGATGTGTAAAACTAAGATGGCCTTTCTAGAATTGCATTTTCTTCACACAAATTCTTTCTTATGTCACCTGAAAGATCCTGTAAAAAAGTGTAGTGTTGTGTAAATGGACACAGACATAGACACCCTGACACACAAACACTCAGAAACAAAAAGAACTTAACATTTGTTAACTCAGTTTGGTAACTTATCATCTTAGTTCAAAACAAAACAAAAACAGTTGAACATAAAATTTCCCAGTTTTAAAAATTGCTCATAATACAGTTGTATACACTACTTCTTGTTTATGAGAAAAAATGTTAAAAGAAAACAACATCTTCTTATTTAAGGAAAATGTATTAATTTGAGTATCTGGTGTTAAAGTTTTAGCTAGGATTAAGAACAAATCTGAAAGTAGTTTCTGTTTTGTTATTTTTTTAGAGTAACTACTTATAATATAGGTCAGGAGCTATGGGTGACTCAAAATGGAATTAAAAACTGGACAGGCAGGCAGGTCTTATCTGATTAGGAATAATTTAATATGCTCTAATAGGTGTTTTTTTTTATAATTTATGACTGTCACTAGGTTAACTCTTAAATGCATATGTGCCTAACTAAAAATCACAGAATCTCTGTCTGTCCTTTATCATACATAAAAGATCAGATAATATGTCTTTCATAAAGTGACAGTGAATGATATATTAAGAAAAAAGAATTTTCAAGTCCTACTTACTTGGTAAACTTATTATATTTCAAGCAGGGTCACAAGTTGAAGCAATTATCCACGGAATTGGGGGAGAGCTTCTGAATCAGTTATTTGTTGCTTCTAGAAGAAATGCTTGTGACTTGAGTCAGCCTCACTTTCATAATTCATTTTCAAAGTCTTTCAAAAACAAACTTTTATTCCCATTTAAAAATTTAGAGTGTGCAAAATGTTGATTCCTTTTTAGAACTGAGAGCTCAAACTTCTTTGAGGACTTACTGGGAAGTACTGTAGTCTGCTATGAGTAGAGTAAATATCCCTTTCTCCATAAGGCAATAATCCCTTCCTTCTAAGACTGTAGTGAGGAAAAGTTAGTATAGAATTTGTGAATATTATTTGCAGATCAAGAGATGTTATACAAATATTGGTCTTCCTCTTCTTTGTGCTAAGTTTTATATTTGAAGAGACCCTACTTTGAGTGCTTGCCCTATCTAACAAGATTTCTGATGGTAACTATTGATTTTGCACCCGAGTTGTTGTACTCATCTGGGTTTCCTTGTGGTAAAATTAGGTATTTGCTATATGGCTGATGAGAGTAATACTTGAAAACTGTATTACTGAGTTAATTATTTTTTTCTACTTGGAAGCAAAACTTACATTTAGTAACATCCAGGTGCAGATTACATGATCATGTTGCTATTATCACGTTACATGATTTTCTTATACCCTTGTCCTTCTCCCAATTTCTTTTTATTTGTATTTGCAAATAAAAATGTAAATATGCATGAAATATTTTTTTCAATTTTCAAGAGAGGACTGATAATTTATAGAATGACATTTAGAATTCTTCTTAAAATTAAAAAAAATATATCTTGAGAAAATGCCTTAAGACAATTAAAAACATAGTTTGAAAAGTTGGCTGTGTTTTAATTCATATTCATGTCCCAAATTTTACTTTCCTGAAGGAATTTTCAGGCTTCTTGTAGAACTAAGGAGAATATTCTTTGGTGTGAAGGTCCTTTTGAGAATTCTGCTAGAAAACTCTTCTCATTGAACTGGTGAAATTTGAGCAATAACTTTAAAGACCGACACTACTGTCAAAAGAAACAGATGGGACAGTATTTGAGGTCATTTCTTAAAGTATCTAAAATTAATTTACAACAAAATATCTACCTAACTAGAGGCTAATTTCTTTGAAGAATTTCTGAACTGGAAAATGAGCTCACCAGCTTCCTGCTTCAAATTTCTCTTTGTAGAACTGATCAAGCGGAAGGATGAGCATTATCTGAAATGTAGATCTGGAAATAGGACATTAACAGTAATGGCATTTCTTCATGGTGCTCAATTAGAAATTTAGTGTAGCAAGAATTTGTGGCTAGGAGAAGCCCTCACTTGCAACAGTCTGTCCTCAGTGAGGTCATCAGAAGGTCAGATGTTGTGCCACCTTGGGACATTTAGCAAAATATAGAGCCTTCTCTCTAACGTCTGCTCTTCTTTTATTTTCATTGAGATTGCTTTTTACTTGGCAAATGTCCAAAGTGTTAATTTCATAAGTTGAAGGTCCTTAAAGTGGATGATGAAATGTATCTTGACTACCAGTGACTGATTAATTTGCCACTAGGTGTAGGCAAAGGAGAAGAAACACTCATATCTTTTTTCAAATTAAAAAGAAACAACTAGGGCTTCTAGGCTGAAAATTGATTACAATTAAATTTATGCTTTTAAAAGAATGAGAGAGAGAATACATATAAAATATTCAATGTTCTGTTTGCTGAAATATAACATTTATTTTTCTAATGTAAACTAATACGTTCTCATATGTTTATTATATATGTTTGAATAATATTTCAAATGCTGAAACATTTACATTTTTCATTTATTACTTCCTGAACTGTGACAAAATATTTTAAATAATTAAACATAGCTAACTATATACTAATGATACATGATATATTAATAATGCAAATGAAATTATAGCAAATATATGTAACTGGGAGATTACTAGATCACATATTAACATATTAATTAGAAATTAATGGATCCAGTACTAGTCAAGAGATTTAATCAACAGGTAATTTCATATAACTATAGTGGTATAGAAATAGTAAGTAATTTTGAACATATTTTATAGTCTGGGCTGACTACATATACAAAAGTAAATGATAATACAAGAAATAGAAAAGTGAGGCCCAAGTCAAAAGAAATTGTAGTTGCCCTGTCCTGTGGCTCTATTCCCTACATTACGGATAAGTATAGAGGACACTCTTTGGCCTATCTTCAGATCCCTGTTATCCTGATGTTTTATTGGTCAGTTTATTGCATGAACTCTACATAAACAAAGAAATTAAAAAATTGTAATTCAAATTTTAGTACGTGTTTATGAGTTTGTCTCTGTTCCACAAAATTACAGAACTTTACGAGTTAGAAATTAATTCATCTTGCTACTATGAAAATCTATGTTGTTTCAATATACTGATTGAAGTGTCTCTTAGCTTCAATTGAAACATCATATGCAGGAGCTAATTTGTCTTTGAAGGAGGATGACTTTTTTATAATATTTATTTTATTTATGTATGTGTACACTTCTGTCTGTGTATCTGAGTATATATAAATGTGTATGTATACTTATAACTGTGAGGGGTAAAGGAAGACATCAGGTCCCTTGAAACTGGAGATACAAGCATTTGTGGGATGTCTGGATTGTTCTATGAATGTTGGGATCCAAACAGGAAATCACAGTAAATGCTCTATTTTATTTTATTTTCATGTAATATATTCTGATCACTTTTCTTTTTCTAAGTTTTCAAAGAAACTTTCATTTATATTTTAATATGTGCAGTACAGGAAATAAAACACAAGAAGGCAAGAACAAAATCACCCAGTCACAAGCAGCTCAACTAGATGTGTTCTAGATCCTGCAAGTGTACACACACTTAGATAATTGAGATTATGTAGTATGTGCCATGATTTCCTCACATTATGAATATTTGCCAACTAAAAACCCCATGCTATGAGAATTCTGATAACCATGAATATACCATGCCATCTCAATCTCTCAGACAAAATGCCCATGACTCCTCCTACATCCTTATTCCTTCCTGAGAGCTCTTAATTGATAAGCAACCTCTCCAACTCATACCCATTTTTTAGGAACATTAAAAGAAGTAGTACTTAGATGTAGTATAGATATTTTCAACTCTACTCTATAGCTATAATTTTATTTTATAGAGGCTGTCATAGAACACATTTCCCAATTCAAATGCCAGTAATATTAGAGTGGACAAAATGTAATCATTCTCTTTCTGTATTCCCGTATTTCTTGGTCCTTATTTGTGATGATTTTAGATATTTATCAGCCCATAGGCTCTTGTTACATAGTGTCCAATGAGTCAATATTTCCCTTAAAAATGAAACACAAATATGGTGGTATTATAGATTTATTCTATACCTTCTAGAATGCAGAGAAAAACCTGTTATGCATTGATATATTTCTTCTGGTTTGTTAATATATTTGTTTCACTATGTGTCAGGAACTACTATGTATTTTTTTATAAATTAAGAAAAATTTGAACATGACTAGCATACAAGTAGCTGTTTACAGTATTCTAATAAGGTAACTTTATATCTTGATATTGAAAAGACATAAGATATTAATAAGGAACAAATTTGGACTGATGTTTACTTAAATACAAAATGAAAGTATGAAGTATACATATAGTACTATGGCCTCTTCTGTATTACATGAATATCTTAATTCTCCATCTTTTACCTGTTTATTTTATATTTGTAGAAACTTAAAACATTTTCTTTTAAATAAATTACAATTAAATTTAACTATAACTGTATAATTCACTTAACCCTCGTTATTAGTAAGTTATTTCTTGCTTTGTTTCAACTTAACATTTTGGTATAAACTTTAAAATGTTTTTGTTTAATTTTACAAATTCTATTGGCATATATTAATTATGTAAATGATTCATTTTATTATGAAATTTTCATGAGTGCAATGTGCATTTTCTTTTTTATTTCCATTTTTACTTGTTTCTGTTCCTCTCTCCGAATATTTTCTTTTCTAATTTTAATATATAATAATCCAAATAAAAGAAAGTATGCAATATTTTTCTTTCTGGAACTGATATACTTTTCTTAATATACTTTTCTGTTCCATTAATTTTCCTGAAAATTATATAATTCTGTTTCTTACTTTTAAAAGCACACACACACACATACACACAGACACATATAGATATAGCTAGAGCACATCCTACTTTATTTCTTAGGAATGTATCATCCATAATTTGATGATTTTTTAAAAAATCATTTGCATGTGATTGATTCAACAGGTTGATATAGGTTCATTAACTCATATACTTTGAATGATTATATACCTGACTATATATTCCTGATTATATATCTAAAACACCTAAGTCAGCATTCAATAAAGATACCTGTCCATCCATGTTTATTGACATTTAACATTCCTGTTATAGAATCAAATTAGGTCAAATAAACAGACAAAAGGATCAAATAAACCCAGGTACCATCAATATACAAATGGATTAAGAAGGTGTGTGTATGGGTGTGAGTGTGTGTGTGTGTGAGTGTGAATGTGTGTGTGTGAGTGTGAGTGTCTGTGTGTGTTTTTCATTATTTATCAATATTCAAACTCATTTAATTGTATAACTAGCCTTATTCCTTTCATTCAGGAGAATAATATAGAAAACTCTGAAGTACTTTCTTAAAGTACAACTGCATTGTGGTTACTTTACCCACTCATTAATTCAGCCATAATTTGTTGAACATCTTCTAAAAACGTGTTTTCTATTGTACATGAATCACTCCCAGACTTATACAAAAAGAATTACAGTATAATTCAATAAATCCATACCTACACTTAAAAAATACATGCTTAGGCTATATTTTTGGCTCAAGAAAAGGTTAAGCTATTTCTAATTAATGAAAATAAATGGAATGATTATTAATGAATGTATGGGCCCTTTATAAAGGTGACATACTTAATTTTAGAGTTGTTTATTAAAGAAACCTTGATAAAATTTTATACTTATTTTAACTCGAGTTAGCAGTGTAAATCATTAGATAAACTTCTTTGTCAGAAGGGTCATTTGACTATCTCAAAATTTAGGTTATGCTAAATAAGATTGGCAGGTTTAATATCTGGGAATATAGAGAAACAAAATTCTATGCTCCCATTTAAAAATATAGCAATTTTTTCTCATTAAAAATGGAAATACTAGCTACTTTAGGACTTTTCCTTTCCATTAACACCAGGGAGCATTTCCTTTTCTTCATGGGTCATTAACATCATAAGGGATCACTTTAACAAAACTCTACATTTAAAAAATTTTGGCTTCCTCTCAGAACTCTACTGCTTTTTTGAGGGGGCTCTGGCCTTTTGCTGTTCTGAAATTTTTAAACAGTTCTGAAAAGACAGAACAGAGCAATTTAAAAAGAGCTATAGTGTGTTTTCCTCAAACATGCATAAAATTTTTACAAATGAAGCATGTGTATGCACAGTGTTAAAACATCTGCACAGTTCTGTCTTATGTGTGCTTTTGTTATATACGTATATACTTGCCATATGCTCCAGTTTCTCAGAACCCCTCGAATCCCAACTATTTAGTTTTATTGTTTGCAAAACCACAGTCATATCCACAGGAGAATCTATCTAATTTAAACTTGGGAATTTGTATTTGTTGAGTACTGATAAAACACTTTAAGAGGGTAGAGAGCTGGGTTCATGCTCAAAAGTTCATAGTACTCTAGCACAGAACTTGAGTTTAGTCCCCAGCACTCATGTTAGGCAGCTCACATCTGTCTGAAACTTCAGTTCCAGTGGGTCTGATGTCTACTACCGGCTTCAACTTCACTTCTGTGCACCTGCTCCCACAACACACGCACTGCCTCCCCAATCCCAACACACAAAGAAAGAAACAAATAAAATCTAAATAAATCTTAGAACATGTAAATTAAATAGATATTTTGATTCCATATCCACAATATGTTGCTGCTTCTTTGTAGGGCCCTTTGTTTAACCAAAGCCCTGTTATAAGAACTCATGTAAAGATGTTAAAAATGTTATTTTGGCACATTAAAGTTTCTGGGCTCATTATAAGTACAAACTGTAGCTAAAGATCTATAGTTTAGATATCAAATGTAAAAAAACAATTGCAAATGCACAGTAACTTCTTCAGGCACCACAAAAGTATATTGAGGTACATAAAAATATCAATTATTGAACATGTTCTGTATATGTAAGAAGCAGTTCCTTTCCTTTTATGATGTGAGGATATGTTATTAACATCTATCCCACAAGTTGTTATAAAATAACATAATTATAATTTGCTTATCCATTTGTAAACTGCAACATAGTACTGTTTTATGGATAATAGCTAGTAATTTAATTATAGCCAAAATATTTTTGTTATTGTTTTATAGTTAGTCTTTTGAACTCATATGCAGTTACACTACTATGATTCAGCCATTGAAATGGTCAGGTTTATCATCTTATTGTGGCTTAGTCTCTCATATGAATAATTTTTAGTCTATTCTGTGGCTTTTGTTTCTTTTAACTTCCTCAATTTTTTTTTTTTTGGTAAGAAAGATTTGGTAAATATATTTCACTTGTTTATATATCTAGATGAAAACAATTATAGAAGCAAACAATTATTAGCATCTATTATTTGGCAATTTCTAAGCCAATGTAACTTAAAACAGTTAATTTTATAGCCTCCATGGCATATTATAGAGAGATAAAATTATCACCTTTATTTTCTATGAAAAGAGAGGCACACAGGAAAGTAATCCATACAAATTTACTAAACATTAAAGTGGCAAAGACTGGATTTCAAGCTAAAGAAGTTTGAAGCTAGGTTTAATTTTATCTTGCTGTATTACTTTGTGTAGAAAATCTAATTTTTTTTACTTGACACATACAATAAGCTGTTCAGTACCATTTATTAAATAGATGAAACAAAATGGGGAGCTGATGTATATATGGCTTCAGTTTGTAGGATGGTGCGAATAAGCTGACATATTTGTAAAGGTAAAAGATGATTAATATTACATTTAATAAAAGTTAAGAGCTCAAATGACTGAATTTTAATTCAATATCTTGTTCTTATGAGTTACTCTTTTAATATATGGAGCTTTTACTAGAACGGTATTTAAAGAAAGAGTTAATTTCAGATTAATTCAATATATAACTCAATATTAATATTTAACATTTCATGATATTCTACATAATGATTCAATCTGAATGCATCACCAAAGATGATACTATATTATTAGTAAAGAAAGGGGATTAAGATTAATTTAATGACTATTGAGTGGTATATATTAAAGAGGCCTCTAGGAACCAAATATTTGATGCCCTGGACTAATGCACAACATTGCTGTTTGGAAATCAACAGGATATTGCATAGGTCAAGAGCCCCCTCTGTGTTTGTGTGTTTGTGTGTGTGTGTGTGTGTGTGTGTGTGTGTGTGTGTGTGTGCCTCTCTCTTCTCTTATTACCTATTTATAATTTAGTAATATATTTTAATGTTTAAAACTGTATAAAAACCATTTAGACTTTATTTTATCAAATAAATAATACTTTCATAGTTGCATTTTGCTTTAACTTTACTTTTTGTCTTATTTCAAATGTAGGTCAGACAATATTGTGTTAATGTTTATTTAAAAGAAATGGTCAATGTTCAGGTTCACTATGTAGAAGATTAAATTATCTCTGCTTGACAATGATGAATAGTTCTTTTAACTTAAAATATTTTTTCTATATTTTTTAAATATTTGACCAGTAACAAGCTTGTCTATAAACATTTTGAAGTATGGCATTTTGAGAGATTCTCATGTTCTGGTATGAATCTTTCTAGTCTTTTCTCAATTTGCAAATCTCAAAATCCTGTCTACAAGTACAGTGTTTTCAGACCTGAGACTTGATTTTGCTTTTATGACTGCATTAGCATTCATCTGGGAGTATGTAAGATAACAGTGTTAAAACCTTCTATTTGTCTGTGATAGGTGTAGCATGACACCATACTACCAGTTTTTATACAGTCTCATTTTTATTCACCAATTTTAATTTCATTGCATCTGAAAATCCATCACTATAATAAAACATTGATATTTAATTTATATTTGAGACATTAAACTATTTGAATACATTGGTTATTGTTGAACACTGGGATCATTTAAACATTCTTTCAAAATGCCTGCAACTATTAACCATTAAAACCAAAAACATAAATCATAAATTGATGCTTTTTACAATGAGATGTTTTTCTTTATTGATTTTGTGGTCAATGTATAGTTTTTATAACATGATTCCTATGAATGCCATGCTCTCAGTTATAAAAATGCAGAACAGAGTATACATTGATTGCTGTACCTAATATTTGTAGTAGGAATTATTTTCTAGGAAGAATGTTTGCCTTAAATCTTATGTTCCTATCTAGCCCCTGAAAAATAATGCACAAATTATTAGAAGGCAAAAAGTTCAGAGTTTATAGTGCTAAGGGAATAGTATTCAATTGTATTCAGACTGCCTGGTATGTATAGAGTTCTAAGTTCAATACCTAGGAGTAAAAATATGACAAGAATTAGTTGTTGTAAAATAAAATGTTTCTAAGGAACAAATAAAAGTAATAGTGCGTAGCCAAACCATAGATGTTGTCTAGCTAGTATAGTGCAAAAATACTATTCAGTTATTTGTATATAATTTATTTGTTTGTACTATGAGTAAAATGAAGAGTGTGCCTTCTTATTTCTTTTCCACAAATAAGAAGCAGGTCATTTTATTCTTAACAATCAAGGGGATATCTGCATACTAAAACAAATCATATTTTTAATAATTTTAATCTTATAGTCTGCATATTATGTAGTGAGAATAAATTTTAATAAACCATACAACAACATTTTATTTGATGCTCATTTCAAAAGTAGTTTCTGATGGCTATCTTTGGTATGTTAAAATAAATATTTTGTTACCATGCTGTTGAATTTAACTTATTTTTTTAAAACAATTTGAAACAGAAATGCTAACTTGTGTGTGTGTGTGTGTGTGTGTGTGTGTGTGTGTGTGTCTGTGTGCTCACACTAGACATCTATTGCCTTATTTATAAAAAAGATACTTCAAATTGTTTTGGCTGATGGTGATTGAAAATAAGGGAGGTTATTGGGTGGAGGAAATCTGTGCACACTCATAATTAAACAACCACGAAGATACATGCATCAGTCAGCAAAAGCAGGAATCAACATTATGGAGTGAAAATTAAAGAGTCAAACACAGGAGTCTCTACTGTATCTGCCTGCTGCTAAACAGTGAAGCATGGAGAACAGGATACACCTCTATGGATGGATAGCTTTTCTTATTAAAAAAACACAGTGGGAAGCACAGTAGGGGAACGTACTAAAACAAGGCTTTGTAGCAATTTCTTTGAAAGAAATTTCCCAAGATAGCAACTTGAAAAGCTTTTAATCTTATGACTAGCTATAGAGTGTGCTTTGCATTAGGTGGTATTTAAAAATTCCATTAGCTTGCAACAGATCTGGTAGTTTCCCAAAATCTTCTTTTTCAATTTTCCTCTTATAAAATATTTGCTCTCCAGGCTTTTAAAAACATACACAAATTGTGAGTCTGAAACACTATGACAAACTTAATGAATGATACATCAGCTATTTCCAGTTTTTAATACAAAATTTGACTTCGATGTTGACATAATGGCATCAGTAAATAGAGTGATGAGATTTTATAGCTGTACTTACTGCTTCATTCAGTTAATGTCTCACGTTTCATCAGGTGAATACTGAAGGCAGTGAAGTGTGACATTGTTTTCTCTCTTCTAAACTGCATAGGAGAACCAGCCTCAACCTAAGAGCTTAAAAGAAATATTTCAACTGACAATTTGATATCCTCCTCATATCCTGAAATCAGTTCATTTTACTCTATTGTGGGATTTAAAAATATTTTAGTATGATGCATATATTAGGACACCTTTTTTCCCCCAAACTGTGGTGTCTGTTGTTTACATTGTCCTTTAAAACTACTTAAATGTACAGTGCATGTGGATATTGCTATCCAAAACAGTTATTAAAAGAAGACCTTGCAAGCTGTAACTGAAAGGTGGACCACAGTTGAGTGCTATGAGGATATTGAATTTTTCTCAAATGTATGGGTAGTCATGTAACAGTAGCTAGCTTCTGTTACATTGAATCTACTATGCATATTATACTTATGGATAATTGTCAATATTTTTAGTTAGAGTAGATACCAGAAATAAACTGATAGTTTGGATGAAGATAATTACCCATAGGTTCTGAGACTTCATACTCAAAAGTCAAAAGAATTTCATATTAAATGTGAAATTTCACACAACATCACATTAAAATGTATATTTGATTCCTGATTGGTAACTGAACATTTATATAGTTTGACCATAGATCCAGTCTGAATTTCACAAGTTTTTTTTTTTTTTTGTAAACTAATAGAATTAAAACTTAATACAATTTTTCCATATGAGATAGCCAACAATACATAGTATCATTATAAGTAATACTATGCATATTTCCATATACTCGTCACTTAAGTAGCTCTAAAAACAATGTAAATGACACTAAAATTTGAAAGAAAATCATTTTTGAATATATAAATTACACTAAAATATTTTAAAAATTTCACAATGGAATAAAATGGAATGACTTCAGTATATTCAAGAACAAAAACCTCATAAATAAAAATATGAATGAAAGTGTGTAACTTCTACTTCATTTTGTGTGATTTTTTAACATAAACATTTTGCATATATTGATATTAATTTGAAAGTAGGGTAAACTGGAAAATAATTATGTTTTAAGTACCATTTGTAAAATTCAGTGGCATATTTTTGGTTTCTTTATTACATTATATTGTAGTTTGAGAAAAGTTAACCTAAAAGTTCATTTTATTGGTAGAAGAAAGTATATCTTTAGTGGCAGGATTATGAGTATAAACTGTGTTTAAATTTTACCAATTTGATATTTTTCAGCTGTCTGGTATTATATTAGAAAATACTTTATTTTACACTGTAGACATGTTTTGGAGTTTTTGGACTAAAGAGTAATTCTGGTATAAATTAGAGGAGTATTTACAGAACATAATGTATAATGAGACTTAAAAATTGGAGTATAGGTTTTTTTGAGAGTACAATAATATTACAGTCATACTTAAAGACATATGCATTTATGACATCAAAAGTCAAACTTAATTTTGAGTAGTTTGAGAGTCTAAAAGTAATATGAAGAAAAGTAAGAATAAAATTATTTGATAATTAGATGACCTCCTATGAAACACAAAACCACTCAATTTTAAGTAATTTTATTTATTATAACAACATAAAATACATAAAATTTAACAGTACAGGATTTTCATGGAAAGGTATGTAGGTGTTTGAGATACAAAATCATATTTTCAATTTATCTTAAAAGATAAAAATCTTATCTGCCTAATGTAAGTTAAAACAGCTCACAAATCACTAATGCCCATTTGCTTGTTACTCATAACAATACACTTTGCAGCTTTAAAAATCATCCAAGAATGAAGATTTAGGCACATGGGTTATTTTCATTAGGAGCTGTGAACAAAAATTTCTGCATTTCCAAAACAACACTGTAACTCCGTGGAATAGGGAAGTATATTTCAACATTTTATGCTACAATTTGATTAGATCTCCTTTTATTTGATTTTATATATTAAGGGGTGGGGCGATAAAAGAATTCCTGCAGGAAAACAGTTAATCTATTTTTAACTAAAGCTTTACTTTTGTAATCTATCCAGTGCTTCAAGTTCTGTCATTGATCTATGATTTATGTGATTTAAACCACCTCTTGGCTGTAACACTGGTTTCTGTTCAAGATGCTGAGTTGAATACTAATTACAAGATCAAATTTATGCTGTTGGGCTAAGCAGCTGAATGAGTTTTCTAAGAAGAACTCCCTGCTCCATCCCTGCCACAATTGAACATTAGGGAAGTTTTTTTCAGAAAAGGAGATAAAGGGAGAATGAAATGAATGAAATAAAAGAATTCTACATGTTTTAATACATTAAATGATTGTTTTGTATCACACTTAAGCAGTCATGAATGAAAATGTACTTGTGCAGACAGAAACATAACTTGTATATTTATTGATTCATTGTGTGTGTTTCCATGTATGAAAACATTGAATAAATGCTCAAATCAATATTTATGGCTGCATTTAAAATGAAAGTTAATAGCTAGGGTCTGCTCCACAGAGTGGAAAAGCTTTCATTATTTAATTGTATGCCAAAATTTTCAAACATTAGGCAGCACTGAATTATATATGATCAATTATTCTATTGGAAGTGAGAATCAATTTGTTGGAGAAGCAATTTGAGAAATGTAGATAACTTACTGATTCTTGCCCCCAAGGTAGTGGTATAAAAGCCAGGACAATTTTTGTCCATTGAATGATATTTGGCAGTGTTTTCTGACATTTTTGGTATTCACAATTTATATGGCATGAACTTATATTGAAACTAACAGTAAACATATTTTCCAGGGATGTTAAATATTCTATAGCGAATAAGACAATTTCCTGTGACAAAGAATATTCCTGTCTAATAAGCTGTTGAGCTAAGCATGTGAATGAGTTTTCCAAGAAGGGACTTCTAGCTTCCTTTCCAAGAAGGTGACCCTGTTGAAAATTTTGGTCTATATGTCTCATATGCTTGCTAGGCCCTACTCATGTTTATAGAAATTGCTGAGAAGTGATAGGAGTTGGTACTTTCTTTATTAAAGAGAAAAGTAATATTAACTTACAAGTAGGACCCACCATCACAATTGAAATGTGAAATTTTGAATTATGAGGGCAATACTTTGCTTTCACCCTAAAATACACTGGGACCCTTCCTCTCTAAATGTATACAAATGCCAACTCCAGCCCATTTTTTCTACTTATATAAATATGCACCCAAGTATTGCTTGCATAAGTACAAAATATTAATGTGGAGGTCTAGCTTTTTCCATGGAAATAGGTGAAGTACTTTTGGATATAGTTTAATTTATTGACATTATTTTCTGTTGGGGTCAAGTGAACTTATTTTCAGATAGTGCAGGTAAACTTATTTTTTTTTAGATAGGAGTGTTGTTTAATGTGTGTTTATTCTTGTCATAATGAACTATATACTAGATTGCATTCATCTAATAAAAGCTACAAGTAAGGTTAAGCCCTTTTTCCCTGCTGAAATGAAGACTTGTTAGTGGACTGATTGGTCCATTAAGCTGCAGGACTCATGGGGTGTGATATGTGAGCCAGATGGGGAACAATTGTTTACATTAACATTTTTTCTTTCAGATTTAATAGCAATACTTTATTTGATGAAATATAAAGAAGCTATAAGAAAAAAGAAGTTGAAATCACATTATCTGGTCCCGTCACCTTACACTGGCTAAGCTACTACATTTTCCATCTATAATACAAGAATATGTGTATATAACATAGTTGATTATGAGCTTAAAATTCAAGTCTATGTTAAGTAAATCAACTAAAAATATCATTATTTTTATTGTTACTGACTTCTCAAATATGAAATTTCCACACAGAAGTAAAATTTCATAAGAAAAATTTCAATCTCTTGACAGTTTATTTAAGTAACACTTTAATATAGCAACTTACAATAAAGTCCAACAGAGTCAAAATTTAGCTTACCATTTCTCACAGCCATAGATTTGGGAACAGGTGACATTTAAGAGATCAATAAGCACAGAGGAATTTGATAGCAGGGAAGGCAATCAGGTGGCAGAAGGGGGTAGACTACGGCCTAATGTTTATTCTAGATTGCATAGGACAACTGACAAAGTTCGTCTTCAACATAAACTGATTATCTGGAAAACTTTAATAGTTGAACACAAAATGTAACTAGAAGTAAATATAGATCACATATTAATATAAGTTTGGTTCGTATCACCTAAAGTCCACAAATATAGTTGTTTTGTTGTAAGGACAATCATATTCTAATTTGCTGTACCTGATTTTATAAACTGTTTACAATAAAAGAGAATGGTGTTAATAAAAGAGAGGTACATAGTAGCAGGAATCTGTGACTCATATTTCTTAAAAAAATCATCTTGACTTTAAGAAACACAGACCATATGAAACTCAAGAAGAAGGAAGACCAAAATGTGGATGCTTCAGTCCTTCTTAAAATGGAGAACAAAATACTCACAGGAGGAAATACAGGGACAAAGATTGGAGTAGTAACTGAAGGAAAGGTCATACAGAGACTGCCCCACCTGGGATCCATCCCATATGCAGCCACAAACCAAGTAAAGATTACTGATGCCAAAAAGTGCTTGATGACAGGAGCCTGATATGGCCTCCTCAGAGGCTCTGCCAGAATCTTACTGAGACAGATGAGGATGCTTGTAGCTATCCATTGGATTGAGTAAGGTACTGCAATGGAGGCTTTAAAGAAAGGACTGAAAAGGCTGAAGGGATTTGCAACTTCATAGGAAGAACAACAATATCAACCAACTAAATTCCCCCAAAGTCCCCAGGGACTAAACCACCAACCAGAGTACACATGGAGGGACCCATGACTCTAGCCTCATATGTAGTAGAGGATGGCATTGTCTGGCATCAATAGGAGGAAAGCCCTTGGTCCTGTGAAGGCTCCATGCCCCAGTGTAGGGGAGTGCCAAGGCATTGAGGTGGGAGTGGTTGGGTGGTAGGGTGAGCATCCTAATAAAAGCAGGGGGGATGAAGGGGGAATGGGAGAGGGGAGGAAGGGGATATCATTTCAAATGTAAATACAGAGAGTAGCTAATAAAATAAAAATAAAAAAGTGATACTCTTCTGTTGTTTAAAAAAAGAAAAACAAAGGAATGTAAATACATAAAATATCGAATAAAAATTAAAAATAATTAATTATAGTAGAAAATAAAGGTAATTAAGTTTAAAAACTTATATTTAAACTTAGCAGAACAATGTTATCATTTGCAAAGGTATTTAATAGTAGATGTTTACCATAGATATTTTAGAACATCTTTGATGACATCCTAAATAATAATTGGTGATAAAATTGGAAATTATAAGATTTTATTTATGTCCTCTCTGTTACTAACCATTCATCGACTCAACTAGGTAATACATGTAGTATATTATAAAATTGTTTCATAGAAAATCAATCTTGATGCTAGAATGAAGGTTTAGTAGTTAAGAATTCTTTCTGTTCTTGTAGTAGACCCAGATTTCCCCAACAACCGTGGGGCAATTCACAATTATCTGTAAGTTTACCTTTGGGGAATTTTAACCATTCTTCTAGCTTCCATTAGTATCAGGCAAGCAGAGGATTTATAGACATACATTCAAATAAAAACTAATACACATAAAAACAATTATTTAAATAATCTTCCTCAAGTACTTTGAGTTGGATCTACTGTTATATTTTAATTGCAATTTTTATTATCTTTATGTGACACAAGTAAAGCAAGGCACATAGTTATAAATTTCTTTCTGATTTACTGTATACAGAGATATTACTACAAATATTTAGGTAACCACTTAACCACTTGATAGAGAAATGTGAACCATAGTCAACTTGTAGTACCAAAAGTGTTCAAGTTATCATAATCTTTCACTTGTATCATTGAAATAATTTCTCAATGTAGCAACATTTTTACAGTATTCTGACCTTCCAATTTCATTCTTATATTAAAACCAAAATATGAGTGAGAACATTGTTCTTATTCAGGACGATTTACTCAACACATTGTTATGCATCACTGATTAAAGTGAGATTTAACAAGCTTCTAACTCTAATGATAATCTTCCCAGGGCCACATTATGAAAAGTAGTGATATCATGACTAAGGTCCAAAATCTTTATAAAGATTTTCAGCATCCTTTAAGGAAAAAAATCATAAAATAAATTTGGAAAGTCTAGAATATTATCCTACCCAGCATCACAGATCCTAATGTAGTTCCCACAGAAAATGAACGTACATTCATCATACAAAGCCCAGAAAGCTAATAGACAAGAAAACATAATATTCCAAAACTGAATCTGTATGTTGTAAGTAAACTTATTGCATATATTTCTTCTCTGAAGTAAAGCCAGTTAATCTTGATAACAATTACAGACAATATTACTATTTTATTATTATATTGTTATTATATTATTATTATATAATATAGTATATAATATTATATACTATATTATTATTATATTGTTACTATATGCCTATGACCTAATTATTCCATGCTTCTTTACATCTAATAGACAAATATTACTCCTGTACCTTATGCTTCTTTTGAGGTCTTCTAACATATCTGATTAAATACTAGATTGGTAGTTTTTGTATAAATGTGATAACATTTTGGGGATATTATGATTTGTGACTACAGTATATTGTTTGGCTTATTGCATAATTGCATTCAAGTGTTAGTTGAACATTAGAAAGAGGTAAAGGGAAATAAATTATTTCATTTATTTTATAATCTAATAACTCACTATGGACCCATTATAAGAGAGAGGAAAACAAATTATAATATTTTTTTTAATTTTGATATTTTTATCAAATAGTTATACTTCAGCTGGTAAATGATTCTCTAATTAATTAAAAATTATATTTTAGCAATTTTGCTTTTTAATACATCTTTTCTTACTCAACATATCTGCTGCTAATGGTTCAATACAATGTGTATCTTAAATGTACATTAAATAAAATATTGTGCTAGGGTTTCTTTTATCAGTATCATTGATCTTAATTAAACATTGATTAGCTCTTTTTTTTCTAATGCCTGTCACCTAGTTAATGTATTTCACATTCTATATTATCAGAGTAGGATATAAACCCAAATTAAACAATATTGATTTTGATCCACTTTTGCATACCAAATAGAAGTTGGTTTTTCTCTAGAACTGTATAAAAATCATGACAGAAATTAAGCATTTTACTGAAATTCTTGGCAACTGAGGTTTGGCAAGTTACAATAGAGTGCTCATCTGCAAGCCAGACCATTTTGTGGGTAGCGGTCTTTCTTCTGAAACCAAATGGAAATTCATGCCCATGTGGATTTTGTTTTAACATCTGTTACTGAGAGAACATTCATATATGTTAATGGAAATCAACCACAGATACTTGCTTGAAGTTGTAATGAGACATATTCTATGAGAAAACATCAAAGTATCTTCTCCTAGCCGGAAAGTTTTATTAAAAACCCTATCCAGATAACCAGGAAGTCACATTTATCAATTAATCACAAGAATAGCTGTCAAATATCAAATTATAAAGAGTTCGATAGAGCTATAAAACATAAAAAGTGGGTTTGGGAAAGTCTGTAAAGTAAGATATATCTTCTTGAAATGAGATTTGAATGACAAATAGGTACTGAGGAATTGGAGATGGAGAGTTTTTATAAATGCTGCAAATCCAGCTTGTGTCATAATAAATCATAGCACTGTGGAGAAAATGACAGGCTAATGTGTGACAATAGTATAGATATTAGAAGAATGGCTGGAAGACAAGATAAGAGATGTAGATGGAATTCAGTTTACATGTATACAAGTGGTGGCCCTGAAGAGTTCTAAGAAAGAATGGGTAAACTGACACTATGAGGTACTTATTTTGATAATAATAATTTTGGCCAATTTGTAAAACAATAAAAAGATGCAGAATGGAGACAGAAAGACAAATTATCCTAACAGATGATAACACTTGCTGTAGGAAAAATACCCAAAGTAGAGAGATGTTTATTAAGTAAAGTTCAAAGCTTTTGAAGCTAGTAGTTTCTGAAATCAGGAGTACTGGGAGGGATAGAGGCATTCTCATGAGATATGACTAGGGAATAAACTGAATTTCAGATATAGTTTTTTGTGAACTATTAGAGGATATTTATTTTAGTAGAGGGGTTATAGACAGCAAAATAATTTGACATTATAGTAGATGATTAAGCATTTGGGTACTGTGGGTATGTTAGAAGAGGTAAAAGAAAATCTACCATCACCTTCATAAGTTTTATTGGGATGTGAGAATGTTAACAGTATACTATGGTATGTCTGCTTTAGAACGACTAGTTCCCATAAACATATAAAAGAACTGACATACTTATAACAGAGATTAAAGCAGCTCTTTATTCTATCAGTGTTTGAAATACTGTGAAAGTGGGAATGACAGCAGTTTTAAGAACAATTAGATTGGTTTCCTGACACTGATCACTCATAAATTTTCAGTTATTATCAACTACCAAGTTCCAAGAAAACTAGAAGCTGTAGTCACAATGATCTAAAAAGCAAATAATACCCAAGGTAGCAAGGTCTCAGCAAACATTCACCTACAAGTCAGTCTTGATTGCCCTCTGTGGGAACTATAGCTAGATCAAAGCATTCCAAATCTAACAACAAACATCCCCAGGCAGCTCTATCTCAATTGCTTTCTACTCAAGGATTATCTTTCAGAAAATGTAATATCGCAGATGAAAATGAACAAAGGGAAAAAAGTTGGTAAGAATATCAAGAATGAAACATTGTTTGTCTTATTATTCTTCAGGAAGAAAAATTATCTGATTCTATTTGATTATATATTCTGGGTCATTCCAAAGCTTCTTATGAAAGTCAACACTTCTGTAATAAAAATGTGGAGTGTTTAGGAATTAAGTGGCTTCATTGATCATTATAACCTTCATTGACAGGAAATATTAAAATAGTTGGTTAGGAAATTAATTCTTGGCGTGAAATGATTTTAAATTTTATTAGAGATAGGATGTTCTGATACAAGTGATACCTATACCACCTTCTGGCTATTCTCCTTGTCTTCATTAGGAAGCAATACAACAACAACAATAACAATTCACACATTTTTCTGTTCCTTCAATAATAAAGCTGTTACATTTAGAAATTCACCACCTGTGTTTTGCCCAGATTACAAATTCCGGTATTGTCACTTACATCATCTGTTTCAGTATTATTTTCCAGGCAAACCTGTGTCCTCTTTCTTCTTCCTACTTATATGTGATCTGAAGCAGCACTGAAAGAGACTCTTGTTTATAATTCTGTAGTCATTGACTAAGAGAGCTAAAGTAATTACAGCTGCTCCCTAGTCTTCATCTTTTGTGTATTTACAAAAATAAGTCTTCAACGAACACCATGGAATTTTATTGATCTGAGGACTATTTGTGTAAACTGTTTTTCCCATTTACACTAGGTTCTGAAGTTGTTTTTTTTTTTTTTTAATAATGGAACAAAGATAACTTAAAACAATGAAGTGTCAAAATAAGCCCAAATGAATCTTTGATATATAAATGTGAATTTCTCTCCCCATAATTTCTTTTACTCTTCTTTCCTATGTTCAATCTCATTATGTCAGAAAATTATGTGTCATAGAATTGTAAATGAGAATTTATCCTTTTTCCTGAATATTCTGAGTCTACTGGATGATATAAAATTTGAAGAAACACAAGAGAATCTATAGTATAGATTTAGTGTTTGCATAATCTTTTCATAGCCCACATCCTGGTATACATTAAGAATCTGGTAACTTCACATGCCACTACAGTAAATATATGAGACAAAAAATGTTTCCTCCTTATTTTCCTGTCTAGTTGGTGTTTTGTGTGCCTCTTGAATATATATATAGGTTCAAAAGTAAAATTTATTCATCACATGTAATTGTTATCTAGGATGCTTACTAATGAATAAGCTGATACTTTCTAATTTTGTCTGAATTTTGGCTAGCTTGTTCAACTCAGGTATTCTGCTCCAACTTTCCTCTAAGCTGACTGATTCAATCTGTTTCCTCTCAGCTCCTCACTGAGTTGCCCTGCATGGCTTCAAACTAACTCTGGCACTATGTTTTCATCTCCGGAGCCATTCTCATTCTCTAGCTTGCACTGTTTTTATCTGCAACTGGTGTCTGTAAAACTGTCCTGACAAAATTGCCTCCTCCTCTCTTTCTCTAACTGCACTACTCTCTTAAATTGCTTTTCTTTCCTGTTTCTTACTGTGAGAGTTGGGCGTATCCTGTTTTGGCTCATTCTGTCAAATCATTCTCTGTTACATGGCTTAGGCTAACACTCAATTGGATGCCTTTGTTTTGAATTAAAGGTGTGTTCTAAGCTGTGTCAGTATTCTACCCAGAGGGATTAAAGGTGTGTTATTCCAGCTGGATCCACAGAGCTAAATCTTTGGATATGATTTCTTGCTAGAGTATCCATGTTTCTGGATTAAAATTCCTCTACATATGGGTATATTTTTCCTTAGTGTTAGAATGTTTTCTTCAGTAACCTGGTTGAAATTCTATGTCATTGACATAGAATTCTTATTTCTCTTTGCTTATACTTCTAAATTTTGGTTCTTCCTGGCATTTCCTGCATAATTTTTCTTGTTATTTTATTATTATATTTTATTGTATATTCTATGCATTTACATTTCAAATGTTATACCCTTTGCCCCTCCCATTCCTCCTCCCCTTACTTCCATGAAGATCCTGTATCTTCCAATTACCCACTTTCTTTCATTGCCCTGGCACTTTCCTACGCTGGGGAAATGTGCCTTCACTGGACCAAAGGGCTTTCCTCTCATTGATTCCAGATAATGCCATCCTCTGCTATGTATGCAGGTGGTGCCATGTGTCTCTCCATGTGTGCTCATGGATTGGTGTTTTAATCCCTGTGAGCTCTGGAGGTTTGGTTGATTGGCATCACTCTTCTTCCCATGGGTTTACAGAACATTTCTGCTCCTTAAATCTTTTCTCTAGCTCCTCCATTTGGGGTCCCTATGCTCAGTCTAATGGTTACCTGCAAACATCCTCATCTATACCAGTATTGCTCTGGCAGAGCCTCTAAGGAGGCATTCCTATCAGACTCCTGCCAGTAGGCATTTATTAACATCAGCAATGTTGACGAGGTTTGGTGGCTGCATATTGGATACATCCTTATGTGAGGAAGTCTCTCAATGACCTTTTATTTATACCTTGTTTGACTCACTGACCCTGTATTTCCTCCCATGAGTATTTTGTTCTTTCTTGTAAGGAAGTCCACAGTTTCATTTTCCTTCTTTTTGAGTTTCATATAGTCTATGAATTTTTTTTGAGCATTCTGAAAATTTGGACTATGATCGTTTATTAGTGAGTGCATACCATGTGTATTCTTTTGTGACTGGGTTACCTCACTCAGGATGATGTTGTCTAAAAATTCATGTAGTCATTTGTAATAGTTGATTAGAACTCCATTGTTTAAATGTACCACATTTTCTGCATCCATTCTTTTGTTGACAGACATTTGTATTCGTCCCATCTTCTGGATATTATAAATAAAGCTGCTATGAACAGAGTGGAGCTTCTGTCCTTGTTAGATGTTGAAATTAAAGAAAATCTCAGAAGATGGAAAGATATTTGATGCTCATGGATTGGCGGGATTAACATAGTAAAAATGGCCATCTTGCTGAAAGAAATCTACAGAGTCAATGCAATCGACATCAAAATTCTAACTCACTTCCTCATAGAGTTAGAAAGAACAATTCCAAAATGCATTTGTAATAAGAAAAAACCCAGGATATTGAAAACTATCCTCAACAATAAAAGAAATTTTGGGGGAATCATCATAACTGACCTTAAGCTGTATTGCCGGTCAATTGTGAAAACAAAACAAAACAATACAAAACAAAACAAAAAAAAACTGCACAATATTGGAACAGAGACAGGCAGTCAATGGAATAGAATCAAAGACCCAGAAATGAGTCACACTCCTATGGTCACTTGATCTTTTACACAGTAGCTAAAAACATTCAATAGAAAAAAAGGGCAGTATTTTCAACAAGTGTTGCTGATCCAACTGGCAATCAGAATGTAGAAGAATAGAAATAATCCCATTCTTATTTCCTTGTACAAAGCTCAAGTCCAAGTGGATCAAGGACCTCTACAATAAATCAGATACCCTGAATCTAACAGAACAGAAATTGGGGAAGAGCTTAGAACACATAGGCACAGGAGGAAATTTCTTGAACAGAATGATAATGGATTATGCTATAAGATCAGTAATTGACAAGTGAGACCTCATATAATTGCAAACATCTGTAAGGCAAAGGACACTGTTGATGGGACAAAACAGCACCCACCAGAAATGATATTTAATAATCCTACATCTGCGAGAGGGCTAATATCAAATATATGTAAAAAGAACTAAAGAAGTTAGACTCTAGAAAATCAAATAATCCTATTATAAAAAGGGGTACAGAGCTAAACAAAAAATTCTCAACTTAGGAATACTGAATGGCCTAGAAGCACCTAAAGTAATATTCAATATCTCTACTCATCAGGGAAATGCAAATAAAAACAACCCTGAGATTCTACCTAACACCAATCATAATGCTAAAGATCAAAACCTCAGGGAACAGCAGATGCTGGTAAGGATGTGGAGAAAGAGGAACACTCTCCATTATTGGTGGGGTTGCAAGCTGGCACATCCACTCTGGTAGTACCTCAGAAAATTAGACATAATACTGCATGAGGACCCAGCTATACCACTCTTTGGCATATACCCAGAAGAGACTCCAACATATAACAAGGACACATGATTTACCATGTTCATAGAAGCCTTATTTATGATAGGCAGAAGCTGGAAAGAAATTGTGGTACATTTACACAATGGAGTATTACTCAGCTATTAGAAACAATGACTTCACGAAATTCCTAGGCAAATGGATGGAACTAGAAGATATCATCCTGAATAAGGCAGCAGAGTCACAAAAAAACACACATGGTATGCCCTCCCTGATAAGCAGATACTAGCCCAAAATGCTTGGAATTTCCAAGAAACAATTCAAAGACCTTATGAAGCTCTAAAAAGATGGAAGACCAGAATGTGGATGTCTCAGTATTTCTTATAAGTGAGAACAAAACAATAACAGGTGAAAATACAGTGACAACTAATGGAGCAGAGATTGAAAAAAAGATTACTCAGAGACTGCCTCATCAGGGGAACCACCCCATCTGTAGCCACCAAGTTCAGACACTATTGTTGATTTCAAAAAGTGATTACTGGCAGGATCCAGATATGGATGACCCCACAGTGTCTCTCCCAGAGTCATATAGATACAAATGAGGATGCTTGCAGCTTACCATAGGACTGAACAGGGGGACAACAATGATTAAACTAGAGAAAGGACTGAAGGAGTTGAAAGGCTCTGCAACCCCACGGGAAGAACAACATTATCAACCAACCAAATTCTCCAGAGCTCCCAAGGACTAAAACACCAACCATTGAGCACACATGGAGAGACCCATGGTTCCAGTTGCATATGTAGCAGAGGATAACATTGTCTAGCATCAACAAGAGAAGAGTTCTTTGGTCCAGTGAAGGCCAATTTTCCCAATATAGAAGAATGCCATGATGCTGAGGTTGAGAAAGTGTTTGGGAGAGGTAACATCTTCAAGGAAGCAAGGGGAGGGGTAAAGGGGATGGAAGGGGAAGGAAAGGGGATAACATTTGAAATGTAAATACAGAGAATATCCAAAAGAAAAAAGAAATAAAGGAAGAAAGAAAGAAACAAAGAAAGAAAAAGAAAAAAAGAAAGAAATAAAGGAGTCTAAGCAAGGTATGAAGAGTAAGCCAATAAGCAAAACATCTGCATAGCTTCTTCTACTCTGCTTCCTGTCTTCAAATTCCTGACCTTCTAGAGTTTCTACCTTGAACTCTGTAAGTAATGAAATGTTTAAGTGAGTGCTGTAAGCTAAAATGAACCTTACCCTACCTACTTTGTTTTTGGATATGTTTTTTTTTTTTTTTTTTTTTTTTTTTTTTTTTTTTTTTTTTTTTTTATCACAGCAATAGAAAATAGAAACAGTAACTAAAACAGAAACCTCACAGTCAGTTGTTCTCTACATTTGATGAAGTATGGATTTCTGTGCTCTATGTTAAATGCAAGTTTCATTGAAGATGGATGAAAACTATACTTATATGAAGATATAACAATAAGCATTTAGATTTAATTTGAAAATTATACTGTTTTAGGAACGTGGTTGTAGTAAAACCTCTTGTACAGTCTATTACCTCACCATGAACAGGTCATTAGTTATGTTACCTCACCAGGTATGAATTCCCTCCCAAATCACAGCTATTAAATCCAATAAGGCCATACCCATGTTATATGCCACTATTGTACCTTTGTGTATTTATTGCTGTGCTATTGTTTTATCTGGGTCTTTAGAGCTAAGTAGAACTACCAATTGTAATTGGCAGCTTTGAGAGCAAATCTGAGTGTGATGAGAGCTAGTCCTTAGGGAAAATATTTCTAGCTCATTTCATGTCCTTCTTGATTCCTCCAACTATTAAGTCCAATGTATATTGTGTATTTAGTATTAAGAACTTATCATCCACCTCTGTGAAGCAACCAATGGCAATAGAAATAGTCCATGATGTTTTGGTAGTCTCTACATGTAGATATAGATATCAAATATGTTTCTATTTGGACTTCTTGTAAACATTGATGCTAAACTTGTCTATAAGATATTTTGTGTGAGCACAGTTAATAATTCTGTTCTAATGTGAAGCATTTTATTATATGAATCAAATATGATTTTCCCTTGAGGAACATTGCCCATTTTTATTTTTAAGTAATTTCTCCCTGACATTGATGTTCTTCAAGCTGTTTCCCAGAATATAGTTTCCTGAAGCATGTTCAGTTCTTCCAGCACCATGTCTGCCTATGTGCCGCCTTTCATTCTGCCATGATGATAATGGACTGAACCTCTATATCTGTAACCCAGTACTAATTAAAGATTTTCTTATAAGACTTGCCTTGGTTATAGTGTCTCTTCACAGCAATGAACCCCAAACTAGAAGTCATATGAACAGAAAGTACCTGAATTGAGGAACTGCCTCCTTAAAATTCAGCTGTATGTCATTCTCTTAATTTGTGATTGATGGGTCTGAGCTCAGCCCACTGTAGGTAGTGAGCAAGCTAAGCAAGCCATGAGGTGCTAGTAAGCCAGTAAGGAGCACCCTGTAATGAACTCTGCACCAGCTTCTGCCTCCAGGTTACTACCCTGTTTGAGTTTCTGTCCAGAATCCTGTCAATGATGAACAATGATATGGAAGAGTAAGCCAAATAAACTTTTTCCTCTTGACTTTCCTTTTTTGTTATGGTGTTCCATCATAGCAAAGAAACTTTAAGACAATCAACATATACATAAAATTTAGTGCGTGTTAACTTTTTGGATACTTTAAAAGTCAATTCAAATTAGATTATAAAAACATTATAGTTAAGCTTAATGCTACAGATATCTATGTAGATTGATTTGTGTTCTTGATAGAAAAAGCTAAACATTCAAAGGTAGTTTTTAGGCTATGAACATTTCCACAAATTATTTTATGTTTGTTTAGGAATAGCCAATCAAAAGTAGATGGACCTCAGCAAGACAATTCTCTTTTATCATCTGTAAACTCTAACTACAGGGAAATAAATTAATTGGCACAGAACTCAAAGAGTTCAAGAAGCTGAAGAGCCCAAGTGAGGCCACCTCAGTCCCACCTGGGAGTGAAGAGAAAACAACCACAAGAGGGGAGGGAGGGAGTGACCTGGAAGAGAAAAGGAACTGGCAGGGGGAGAAGTTTCAGTCAATTTAAGTTGTAGTAAAAAAAATCAAGTAAAGTGTAAACATTTTTAACTCAATCATTTAAGTTGCAATTTTCTAGTCATTGACCCTAAAGCACACTAAAAATGTAAATTATTTTTAATAACATCCAAAATGTAAAGACAGTTTTAATTTTTACAGAGGAAGCCGAATATGAATATGTAGACCAGCACACAATTTTGACTTAATATTTACTGTATTTAGCTTTTAGATATTTCATAGACATTTTAAGTAAACATGCCATTGAGACCAGAACATGTAGGTCTGGTCTTTGAGGCACGTGGGGAGCCGACTTGGATCTGAAGTGCTTGCCTCTCAGAGTCAAACTGTCTCTTTTGAGACAAGAGCCACGGGGGCATGTTTTACTCAACTTTTCCTCTCGACAGCGACAGCCATCTTCCTTCCTTTGTTTTCAAACATAGCTTCTCATATTGCTTTCTGTCTCTTGTCTATAATTAAAAATTGTGAGAAACCCCAGTTGGTGTTTAAAAATGTAGGGGATTAATCAGACTTCACATATATGTAAGGTCAGTCTGAATAGGGATGCATGGTCCAGTATAACAAAAGGTGGGCCAAGTAAAACATGCCATTATTTTTAAAAAACTGTGTATTTGGTCTTTTGTCTGTGTCTGTTTTATTCCACTAGAATAAATGTGTCCTTGATGTAAATGCAAAGCATTTAATAATTCGTAGATGTAGACTTTACAATATAATTCAATAATAAAGTAATTAACCTCTAAAAAAAGAAAATTATTACACATATATATGATAAAATAAATAAAAAAGAAATTAGAAATATGTTTCTTATTTACTGGTAATAGTGATCATGTGATTTAGTTTTTCCCCAGTATGACTTTTGTTTTAGTTTCTTTTTCTTCTTTTCATTTAATTTTAATTTACACTCCAGTTTTTATCACCCCCTGCTCAACACTCTGACTGTTCCACATTCCTTACCTCCTCATTGACCCCTGTCTCCAGAGGATGTCCCCTCCCAACCTACCTCGCCAGACCTCTAAACTCCATGGGGCTCGCAGTCTCTTGATGGTTAGGTGTATTGTCTATTAACCCAGACCCAGAAGTCCTCTGCTGTATGTATGTTGGGGGCCTCATAACAGCTGGTGTATTAGCCTGGTTGGTGGTCCAGTTTCTGAGAGATCTCGGGGGTCGTGGTTAATTGAGAATATTTTTAAATGGATTTGAGATGGAACTCAATCAGGAGTAGTTGTTTAACTGGACATTTAGTTGACTATTGTTTTGCTGTTGTTTAGTAAAACTCACATTAATGTATAATAATTTTAAGAAACAAATGATCTCTACTAATTATAAAGAAATACATAGGTATGAAAATGTGGATTTTTTACACATGTTCTTTAAAATTATGATAAAACCTTGCTTTTCTCATACATAGAATTTGTAGACAACTGCAGATTTTTCCTTATTATTTGTAGTCCAGGTATTTCACCAGTAAAAATGTATCATCTTTCTAGGTAAAATGGAGTAAAAAATCTTAGTTTTAAGGAATGATTTTGAACACCAGAGGGGTAAATCAATTAGAGCAGCTGTGATTATTTTTATTTGTAGCCATTGCTTACTAGGATAATCCAGAAATGTTTTATTCAAAGTGTTAAGAGTTTGAAAGGAAAGGTAGGTTGTATTGATACTGACTTGCCATCTGTTAAAAGGAGACATTATTTGGAGGACTAGATGAATCAATAAAGGCAATTCCCAGCAAATCTATTGGTACAATTGAAGGAAAACATTAAAAGCACATGTTGTACTTTAGATGGGTGGGCAAGTGTGTCAGCTTTATATGCAATGTCAGCATGGTAAAATTTTAACTTAGAAAATATGTACAGAAACATAATTAATTGCTTATGAAAACCATAGCACATGGCCTATTATGTTTTTCTCATTAATAATAAGTAATTAAGTTTTCCAGTACATGTTGTATCTGTTTGGTATTGTAGTGGTCATCTTATGTCTATAATTGTATTATTAATCCTATAAAGCAGAAGCTTAAATCTCTCTGTTTCATAGATTAGAAAACTGAGACTCAGAAATATTTAGAAGATAGTGATTTTAAGTAATAAAGTTAAGATTAGAATTGAATAATATCAATTAAAACACATGTACTTAACCAATGGCCCTGATAAACAGGAAAAATTTCAACTAAACTATGTGCATAAATCTACCTATTATTGTTGTTATTATTGTAAACAGTACTATATTAACATTTTAGCTGACATAGTTTTGTTTACTTTGGGATCTAGCTTTATGGAATAATCAACATATCTGCAACTTTCCCTCAGTTAAAACTAATGAGATGAGTTACTAAATGTTTGGGTTGTTTTAATGATTAACTAAGGGCATAAGAGAAGCTAGTAGACTAGGTAAATATGGCCAATCTGTTCCAAATGAAGGTTAAAAAGTCACAATTAAACTTACAACTTTTTCCAATTACTACATAATAAAGTGAAAATGTAATTTGTATCAGATAATAAAATATATACTGTGTAAATATGTTATTTAACTTAATCTTTTAATGTAATAAAATGAGCTGAGCATGTAGATCCATAGCAGAGTACTTGCCTAGCATGAATTCCCAAAAGCACAATAAATAAATAAATAAATAAATAAATAAATAAATAAATAAATAAATATTAAATAAATAAATAAAAGTTATCCACATCTAGAGTAGCCTGTGCTACCACCTGAGGCCACTGATGTCTAAATTCATACTGCCACTGAGGTCTTTGTCTAAGTCCATGGTTCTTTTGTGATCAGGGTCTGTGTTGATGTCATTGGCCCATGTTGCCCCCAAAGGCCATGCAGATACTCTTAGTCTGAATTGCCATCTGAAGATGTTGTTATCTGTGGGACATGTTGGTGTGGGTGGTCTATGCTACCACCTGAAGCCATGGTAATTTCCATAGCCTGGTCTCACTCAGAGTGTCATGCTCATCCTGTGTATATAGTCTTGGCTGTCGCCAGAAACAATGTGTAGCTCCATGATCCATGCTCTCACTGACTGTAAAGAGCAAAGGTACATTTTTTCTCTTTTTGCAGTGATAAAAATGACTGCAGATGCATAGTTAAGAACGAGGGCAATGGAAGGCTTTGGTGACAACCCTACACCCTGTGTGCCTCAAAAATTAACAGCCTAAACAGAAAGCCATCAAAGTGTGTAAGGATGTTGAAGTTAGCTCTCCAGAATTGAATGGTTTTTCTTGGGTTGCATGTGAGGAATGATTTAGTTCCATTTAAGAAGCAGTACAATATTTAGTTATATTTAAGAGTTTGACCATGATCCAGTAAATATATTGATTAAACAAATTAGAGACATTTTCTCTTTATTTTTTATAAAAAATATTCCTATTGTGTTATTTGTGTGGGGAAGTCATCAGTGTCAGGGGTCAGACATGGATGGACTGGGAAATGAGTGTTATCAGACTATGTGATGTGGAATTCCAAAAGACTCAATATAAATTTCTTTAAAAAAATTACCCACATCTAATTCAAAACAATGGAAATTATCCAACTTTCCAGTAAAAATATTGATGGTTTTAATAAACTGTTTTCTAGATAACAGGGGAAATGCTACCAAAATGAATAGTGCAGCCAGTCAATATGCTTTTTAGAGAATCACATACTTTAATTTTAGTAGTAAATATTTTCTAGAATATCACTGCCTGAACTAGGCAAATGGTTGTTAGATTATGCTTCTCTTTGGCAGCTACCACCCAAATTTCTAAGTTCCTAAAAGCTACAGAAAGGGTTATCAATGAATGATTGACCTATGCCTCAAACTTTAAAGGTTACCATGAGTTTTATTTTTTCTAAATTAATAACGCATCCCTGAATTTACTGGCATTGCCTGAGATCTACTCCTTTATTCTAACATATGCTCGGGGGATTTGAGATAAGATATTTAAATTCTTCACGCTCCACCGCTTTCAAATATAGGCTATCCCTTAATTGTTTTTTGTTTGTTTTCCAAATAGATTAAGTGAATTGCTCTTACACAGTGCTTTGAATAGTGCCTTGTAGTTAACAGTTTGTCTCTTATATTTAGTGTTCTGATGGTCAGCCTTTGTAAGTATTATTCATGAATGACTACTTTTGTTACTTTGAATAATTAATCTTTAAATATTAACTATATACCATATGTTTTACTAAGTAATATAGGTATAGAAAAATGTGTTAATTTCATTTTTAAAAGATGAATTTTAGACCTTCATAATATAAATATGAAATAGTAAATTATGTCAGTAGTAAATGATAGGGAATCATAAGTAAATTAATAAGTATTTTTATAAAATTTGATTATATAATTAACTATGGCTTGTGTGATCTGGGTAAGTGAATAATATTGAATGAGAATGTCATAATAATTTAATATGTTGCAAAATGCTAAATTTAACTCAAAGTTTTCTGAAATGCCCAATAACAGTAGATTTTTCCTTCATCATACCAAAACATGCCAGCTCGCCAGCTAGTCTCCTTGCCATCTTCAATAAAATAGTAGTACATTGTAAGAGAGTTTCCAGTCTTCTTCCAGCTACCACAGGCCCAGTCGAGGAAGTGGTAGATCTCACATGGCTGCTGGCTTTTTCTCCCTGAGAAGCATGGAAGATCTCTCAGATCTCTCTCTCTCTCTCTCTCTCTCTCTCTCTCTCTCTCTCTCTCTCTCTCTCTCTCTCTCTCTCCTCTCTCTCTCTCTCTCTCTCTCTCTCTCCTGCTAGTCTACCTGCAGGAATCTGAAAGTCCTACCTATTTTACTCAGCAATTAACAGCTAGCATCTTTATTGATTGATCAAGAACCAATTGGGGTACAGGACCTTTAGGGTTCATACACAGTTTACTTATCAAAGCATCAGAACTACTCTCTGCACTCAGTTATCCACAAAAAGATTGTAAACTGTATTTCTGTAGATACAACACACTTTGGATTCAGGACATAGAAAACTCATTCTCCAACTTATCTACAAAGTTTTCCACTATTTGATAGCTTTTATTGGGTTTAAAGGTACTATATAGGCTTCTGGGGAAGAAAATAAATGCTTTTATCCAGTACTGAAAGAAGTATACTACAGTTCCAATCTCATAGGCAAAGGTAGGCCAGATAGTGCAATAGGGGACTGAACATTATGGATATAACTAACAACTTTTTTTGTGATCTGAGACTTTTTTACAGAAGAGTGAACACTGTAAACCTTATCAAAAGTTTATCTCGAGGGTGTTAGGTCACAGAACTTAGGGAAGAATTACTACAACATATTGCTAAATAAACATGTAACTAAACTGTCTCCTTAAACACTTGGGTTTGCACCTACCTACATGTTTTGCTACTCTCAGAAATCTCTTCTTGTAGTGGAAAATGGTTAATACAGAGATTCATAACTGGTCAGAGAAAGAAGGTGACTATTGAAGACTCAGCCCTAAATGTTGCATCTATTTCACCCTCTTCAAGGCTCAGGGAAAAATCACAGATCATAGATATGTCAGTCAAAGAATGGAGAAGTTATTAAATACTGCTTTCTGGAAATTGTAAGATTCTTAAAATCATAAAAATACCTAAAATATGACTACCTGCATTGAATATATATGTGTCCACTTGAACACACACAGAGACAAACTGAATGAGAGACAGAGAGACCAAGAAAGACAAAGATACAAAGAGACAGGGATATACAGACAGAGTCATAGAGATGCAGCCACAAAGACAGAGAGACAAATACAAAGACATAGACAGGTAGTTACAGGGACAGAGAAGCAGAGTGATAGAAAGCAAAGTATAAGGGTGAGTTGTAAAGAGTTATCAAGAGTGGGGAAGCATGACAACACAATATGGACATTAATTCAGTTTCCAAAACAGACAAATAATATAATAAAAGGTTAAATGGTACATATAGTTAGTTACAAAGTTTCAGAACTAGCTTCAATGCATCTGACATTAATTCTATAAAGACTCAAGTAAACAAAAATAATAATATCCCCTTATCTCTTTCATATGACTACAAATGGCATTATATTCATTTTTCCAGTGATATTACATCAGGGATATTACAATATTTTCTATATTAACACACTGGCTGACATATACTTAAGTTGATGACACATGTCAACTATTGCAAATAATGGAGCAACAGGATGGAAGTACAGGTATCTATTTCAAACCCTCATTTAATTTCCCTGTAGGTCATTCTACTTTTATTAGTAGGGATTTGAAATATGATTTTCATAAAGATTGCACATATTGATAGTATACCGTGGTGTTTCAAGAATCCAATTCCTTCACAAAGGAAGGCCTCATATGTGGCATCCACAAACTTTCAAAATCCTCGACTACCATCTTTATGTGCTATTACCCAACTGTGGAGAACATATGCTTGCCAAATTGCTAGAAACTTTTATGTTGATCATTCATTTACCTTAAATAAGCTCCTATTCTAGGCATCCATTGTTAGTTGTTTTGAAAATGGGAACCCTAATTTTAATTTGTACATTTGAAGTAAACTTTAATGTTGTATGCAGTCTATGATACTTGAGCATATTATATAATCCCTATGCAATTCATTGAGATATGGATCTTAAATGTCTCGTGTATTAAAGGAAGAATTATTAGGTTTTAGAGATGCTATTAGTTAAGAAGGGGTCTGTGTTCATGAATGATTTGAAAAATTTATTGCACTATATATTAATTAGTCCTAATATAAAAGAAGTTATAAAATTAAATATTCTTTGCTTCCTGGAATTCATGAATGGAATAGACTTGCATCAGCATAGTTATTATTATTATTATTATTATTATTATTATTATTATTATTATTATTATTATTATTATGGGCTGAGAAATAAATGCAAATTGTGACCAAAAGTTGAACTCTCTGAAACTATGGGCCCAAATAAATATTTCCTTAATGTCTGTTGTTATATCCCTTTTTTGTTTCTGATTTTATTATTTGTGATTTTTAGTTAGTTTAGGTAAGGGCTTATCTATCACTGTAATTTTCTCAAAGAATGGGTTATTTTTTTTGTTTTACTGAATTTTTGTATTGTTCTCTTTGTTTATGTTTTATTGATTTCAGCCCTTATATTATGAAAAATATTCAATAAATGATAAAAAATTAATACTAGAAAAATAAGATATGATAATGAACAATAAGATTTAGGACACACAAAATAATAAATCTTAAGAATAATAAAAATATTAAGTTGAGTGAAAACAAAATCGGGGTACCACTGATACATTTGAAAAAGAAAATTGTGGCTATAAATGGTTAAATTATAAAAGAAGATGATGCATATTACTATTCTAATGTACCTCTTCAAAACTCTATATAAGCAAAGAAAAAATGAAACAAGCAATGTTTCTGTAATGCAATAGACACTGTCAAGGGACAAAATTACAACCAACAGATTGGGAAAGAATCTTTACCAATCCTACATCTGACAGTGGTCTAATATCAAATATATACCAAAAAATATGCAAGAATTTAGACTACACAGAATCAAGTTATCCTATTTAAAAGGGGTTACAAAGCTAAACAAAGAATTCTCAATTGAGGAACACCAAATGGCCTAGAAGCACCTAAAGAAATGCTCAACATCCTTAGTCATCAGAGAAATGCAAATCAAAATAACCCTGACATTCTACCTCACACTAGTCAGAATGGTTAAGGTCAAAAACTGAGGTGACAGCAGATGCTAGCAAGGCTGTGGAGAAAGAGGAACACTTCTCTGTGGTGGAATAAAAGCTGGTACAACCAGTCTGTAAATCAATCTGATGGTACCTCTAAAAATTGAACATAGTACTACCTGAGGACCCAGCTAGAACACATAGGCATAAACCCCAAAATGGTCCAACATATAACAAGGACACATGCCCCACCATGTTCAGTAGAAGCCTTATTTATAATATGCAGAAGCTGGAAAGAACCTAGATGTCCTTCAATAGATGAATGGATACAGAAATTGTAGTACATTTACACAATGGAGTATTACTCAGCTATTAGAAACAACCACTTTACAAAATTCCTGGGAAAATGGATGGAGCTAGAAGCAATCATCTTGAGTGAGGTAACACAGTCATGAAAGAACACACATGGTATGCACTCACTGATATGTGGATACTAGCCTAAAAATATCTGAATATCCAAGAAATAATTCACAGAACTTATGAAGCTCACAAACAAGGAAGACCAGAATACCGATGCTTCAGTCTTTCTTAGAAGACAGAATAAAGCACTAACAGGAGGAAATACAGGGACAAATGTAGGAGCAGGTATTGAAGAAAAGATCATTCAGAGGCTGCCTCATCTGAGGATCCATCCCATATGCAGCCACATAACCCAAGCACTATTGCTGATACCAATAAGTGTTTACTGATAGGAGCCAGATATGGATGCCTCCTCAGAGATTTTCACAGAGTCATACAGATACAGCTGAGGATGCTTTCAGCTTACCATTGGCCTGAACACACGGGGACCACAATAAAGAATCTAGAGAAAGGACTGAAAGAGATGTAAGGCTCTGCAAACCCATGGGAAGATCAATATTATCAACCAGTCAAACCCTCCAGAGCTCCCAAGGGACTAAAACACCAACCAATCAGCGCACATGAAGAGACCCTTGGCTCCAGTTGCATAGGTAGCCGAGAACAGCATTGTTTGGAATCATTGGGAGAAAAGGCCTTTGGTCCAGTGAAAGTGTATTTTTCCAGTGTAGGGAATGCCAAAGAGCTGAGAAGCAGTAGGGTGTTGGGAGAGAAAGCACCTTCAAGGAGGCAAAGGTAGGAGGACAGGGTAAATGGAGTGGAGATAAAGGAGATAACATTTGAAATGTAAATACAGAGAATATCCAATTAAAATTTTTAAAGACACTTGATATTCTGCAAAAAAAAAAAGAAAGAAAGGAAAAGAAAGCAAGCAAAGAAAGTAAAAATGACAGTGTGATTATAATATTCCAAGTGTGTAAGTGCTCATAAAAGCTAGAAACGAGAAAAAAAGGCATAAATCCCCCCCCCATCCCAGAACTGAGGCTGTAAACATCTAGGAGCATCTAATATGGGTGCATATAAACTTGGGTTCTCTGAAAAATCAAAAAGTGCTCCTAACTGCTATTTTCATGCCATTTCACCAGCAATGAAATAAAAGAAATTAGTAATAAAGAATATTTCCACAAAATATGCCTTTTGTCAGCTATTTTCACTAGTTAATTTTATCAGTCATTTAAAGAATTAAGAATGCAAAAAACTCAATGTTCCAAATTTTAAGGAGATGGAATAGTCTGATACATATTCTAAGAATCAAGAATTCCTCTATTATGAAAACCAGCCAAAAGAAACACTATAGAATATTATGTGCCCCAACTAAGGACATTAAACATTGTAAAAAACAATGCAAGATAGATTGTGTATCATGAATATTAATATTTGTCCCTGAAAGGTAAAATTGTTTTTCAGTTTCAAAACTCGGTTAATATAATTCACTATATTAATTGAAGAATTAATATAATAATATTAATATATAAACTACATAAGCATATGCCTAGATTAGAAAACTACATTTGATAAAGAGGTACAAGCACCAGTGATAGAGTACTTATACAACTGGAACAAAACAGGAAAATTTTTTAATCTGATAAAAATTATGATCTTTTCTTTTATAGAACCTATTCAAACTTTTATGATCAAAAAGAAATTACCATTCCAGTTAATCATTAGCTACTATCATTCTGATTTTTGCCTTCTGATAATAAAGAAGTAATACTAAAACTTAAAGAAAGGTAGATTGCAGTTGATTTAGGCAGGAATTATATATATAATATGTCACATGGCTTAGATACTAATTAGTATCTTTTCAATCCTCTGATATTTGAAATTTCCTGTCATGGTGCTTCTGACCAGGACAAAATGTGAATGCATAAGACAGCATGATAAACATTCCTGAAGCTTTCTCTTTTCCTTATACTTCAAGTTTGTAACTGCACTATCTATACAGCTCTGAAACGTTGTAGTCAGGCTAGAGTAGGGCCCTAGATCCATTAGCACACAGTCAAGGTAGAATTACCCATTTCTGTTCTTTCTATCCTTGCTATTGTCTACCCTTATTGGTAACCTTATTTGTTTCTATGTGATGTTAAGTCTATTAGATCTGTTTTTATTTAAAATTTTTATACAACCTGTGTTTTGTTCTTTTGTTGGCTTCTCATGTAAAGTAAAAGTAAAATGCATCATTTCTAAGTTGCTAAAATTAATGTAAGAGGTAAATATATTATATATTCATTAGCTACAATGCCTTCAGTTATATTCATTTGTCATATTAGTTTTATCTATTTAAGACATAACAAATGCTACAAAACAATGAAAAAGAATATATGTTATCCTAGTTTGATTTGTGTTGCTGTGATAAAAAAAAAAAAAAAAAAAAAAAAAAAAAACCTAACCAAAAGTGGTATAGGAAGGAATAGCTTAACAATTACAGTCCAGTACAAAGGAAAGTCAGAACAGGAACTCTTGTTAAAGACCTGGAGTCAGCAACTAAAACAGAGCCTATGAAGGAGTTCATTCTACTTACTTGCTTATCCCTGATCCATGGTTTTCTCAGCCTTCATTTTTATATAGGACTACCCCTCAGGAATGGGCTAGGTCCTTTTACATCAATCATTAATCAAGATAATGTCCTCACAGACTTGACTACCTGAAAATATGGTGAAAGCTATTCCTCAGTTGAGGTTTACTCTTCCAGGATGACTCCAGTTTCTGTTAAGTTGACAAAACCTGAGCAGCAAGAAAGGTAAATGAAAAAACTCCCATTACATTAGCCATGCAGTTGCTTCTAGTTTAGAGAGTGAAACCTCTTTATATTTAAATGTTAGTAGACAACTTTGATTTGGAGGGAATCATCAAACCAAAGGGAATGAGATGGGATAGAAGTTTTGATAACCACAGTGCTTGAGTATGAGATTTTGAGGTTTGTTTTGGTGGCAACTAGGCCTAAGAGCTTTGGTTTTTCTATGGTTCCAATCTCCGATGACTATTGGAAATCAGATGCAAATAAAAGTCTTCCCTCCCTTTCTGGAATCACTTCTGTTGTAAAGAGGCGCCCCGCTTCAGGGCTTTTTAGTTCATTACTAGGTACTAAGCATTAAGAAAGACACTTATTCTTTTATACTGTGATTCAATTTCTTATCTGAAATAGGAATAATAATGTACCATTCACAGGATTACTGAGAAAATATAGTGGACTAAAACTAGTAATAGTTTTAATGAGTTATCTTAATAACATATGTTACCAGTTAGAATGACAATGATAATGTATTAAAAATGTCTATAACCTGGTAAGTACTTTGCAATTATTTGTTATAAGCAGGGTCTATTGATATACATGATGGTTATAGCTTGTCTGATTCCTGAGAGGATTCTACTGTCATCAAGAATGCCATTACTAGCTAGTCTAGTGATTTCCCTGTACCTCTTTCTTCCAAGTTTCCCAATGACTCTTTCAGACAATAGAGACTGTGATTACAGTAGTTCAATATGTATGCTAGAATAGTCTGAGGTACTTATAAAATGTATACCTTTGGTCACAACACAAATATTCTTATTTTATACTCCCAAGTGTTTCCAAGAATATGAATCTAAAAATAAGTATTTTGTCAGTAATGATACAAGTGATTTAGACACTGTTGGAGGATAGTGTAGACTAGAAGTTCTCTAGTTACCTTTTTGGAATATGGTGGCTTTCTGGATTTTTGTTTTTTTCTATATATCTGTCCAAGCTCCTCCCAAACCAACTGTCACTTCCATGAGAAGAAATATCTGGGAATGATTCCCATGAAGTCAGCCAAGGTACATAGGAAAGATTAATAGATACCAAGGGAAGAAAAGATTTGAGGAGGGCAACAACAGGCCCTTTCCGATTAGATCCATGTGCTTGTCCCTGGCACAGAGGGTATCCAGGGAGTGACAGTGTTTCTCCCACTCACTGAGTTAGAGGCCAGGGCGCAGCTGGAGATTGGTATTCAGTGGCAAGAGCCTTGGCAGAGCTTAATGAACAAAAATGTGGTAACTTAAAACCTTGCTAATTCACTCTAATTGGGGGCCTGAATAATTTTTTAATTAAAATATTTTTAATTAAAAAAATGATAGAATATTTGAAAGGCAATTTTATTACAGTCAAGGAGCTACAGCAACCCAAACCAGACTAACAAAGTGTTGCCAAGTAGAGGGCCTCTGGGAGCTAGTATAATGAATTGAGAATTATTTGTCATCAGGAATTTGTATGTAAATGGATTTGTATGTAAATGCATGCTTCAAAAGTGCTTGAAAACAGTTTGTTCTTCTAAGGGGGATAAATATGCCCCTGGTGATCATGTTTGAATCATTTTACTCACAGTGCTCTCACCCAACTCCTCCATCAAATAGCAAGTCTAGCTTAAAATTTTGGTAGAATTAACCTATTCTTATTTATAAAGTCCCTCAATTAATAATTTTCACCTGGAGATTAAACATATCTCACATGTATTTTGAGTTAAGCAAAAGAAAATATGAACTGAAAGAAAGATCGGAGATCATTAAGCTTAATAATGTCATTTTATGAATAATCAGACTAAGATTTATATTAAGGGTCTACTTAAAAGATTTATTGGATGCAGGCAGAACTAAAACAAGATTCCAGATGAAGTACATCCTGGCACATCCTGCATCCTGCTGCATCAATTATTCTGTCTTCTGATGAATATCGCTTAGTAATGCATACTGACACCCATAAGGATTAAGAAGAAAACTAAAATTTTTATCTTAAACACATATAAGAACATTGTGAATAGGAGACTGTATACTGGTATTTGAAGGTACAGCCAAACTTAGAGAAATAGAAAACAAAAATGTATGTGAATGACTGATGATCTCACTGATATATAGGATCTAAAAATATTCAAACGTAAATAAATAGAATAATACAAATCACTGCTGATTCTGGGTACTGATTGGTGAAAGAGGTTTTAGATGTTGGCATGTTACTTGTAAAGTTGAAGGTAACACTTAATGGGAATTTCTTTCAAGTGATTTATTGCACAAAATATTGAATATGGTTCTTATTACTATTGTGATTTGGGTATGAAAAGCCCCCACAAATTTATACCATTGAACTCCCAGTCCCCAACAGATAATGCTGGTTGAGGATGCTGTGGAGCCAATGAGAGACAGGACCCTGCTGGAAAAAATAGGCTCCATGAGGAACTCTTTAGACCTGGGACCCAAGTTTTTTGTTTTTTTGTTTCCTGGTCAATGTCATATACTAATATGCTGTTTCATTCTCTCACAGCTCACTCATGAGTAGTTATTCACCTAAGCTTTCTCTGCCATGATACACTGAACTTCTTCGAATGATGAACAGAAAACTCATTAATTATATAACATTCAACTAGACATTAACTACATACAGTCAACTAAAGAATGCTGAGAGTAGAACATATATTTTCCCCCCAGGAAAGAGCACACTGATTGCACTGATTGGTCAGCCAATATCAAATGTTCATGTCTGAATATATATATATATCAAATTATAGATTTAAAATATAGATTTAACAAGTTGAATTTATGTTTATGGCTATACAAACACATACACACACAGACAAACTACCACCACCATCACCACCAACACAAACATAGAAAAAATGCCATACATTTTAAAGAAAGCAAGAAAGGGGAACAAATGAAAAACATTACAGAGACAAAAGGAAGGAGAATGATGTTATAATATAAAACAATAAATATTTTATAAAAATTTCAAATTGATTTTTCAAATATTTTAACAAATTAATTAAGAGTGTAATAGAAACAAATGAAAAAAACACTATGACAAAGTTCTTTAGGTTTTAAATTATTATATGACAAAAGTTCAATGAACAGGTAGAGTGATAGTTAAATAAATTATTTATAATATATACAAGTAATACATTACACTGAATAAGTTTCATACTTAATGTTTTAGTTAAAGTAAAATAAAAATTCAGAAATATCCGAGAGAGACTATCTGTTTCTATTACTATGTAAGGGCACAGTTAGAAGTTCCCACTGTGAACTAGAACATGGACCTCTACAACATATTGTATTTATGAGCATCTTGATCTTAGACTTCTTATTGAATCTAAAAGTAAATTTCTGCTACTTATGTTACCTACCTAAAGCTGCTATAGCAAGTCAAACAAATGAGATAAAACCATAGTCTTCTAAAGCTTTAAATTTCACATTATCTCCTTGATTACCAACATAACTTTTTAGTATGGTTCATACTTCCCTATTGTTTGTCTAGTCCCTTTTTCACAAATAATTCAGTTTGTTGTTCAAACTGTAAGAAACATCTTGTATTTTTCTACTTAAGTCCATGAATTTCAAACCCACTGTATTTAGAATTAAATATAAACAGCATATCACAGACCTTCAAAATTTGACCTTTTCTTATTCTATTATTTTCTAATCTTAGTTTTCATCTCACAGGTTTCTTGTTTTTAGTCAAATTCATATTTATTTTGTGATCATTGTTCCTCCTTCCCCCCCTTCCCTCCCCCCTCTCTTTCCTCCTGGCTGTATTTTACTGAAATCTTTATTTGGATGGCTTTGCATTTGCCCAAATGCCGTTTCCTTAGAGTGATTTCTACAAACATATCTCATAGTTTATTATCCCATTTTATTATTTTTTCTAGACATTTTGATTACATAAAATCGATCTAAATAACCTTACTTATACATTTTATTCTCTGTCCTATGAAAATTAAAATTATTTATGAACAGGTACCTTAACTGCTTTATTATTTGTTATATCCTGAAAACTAGAAAACTAATTAGTCCAGATTAGGTACTTCATAAATTGTACCGAACAAATGATTGCAAATAATTGTGAGTAAGTACATTTTATAAAGTAAAAGAAATAAGGTTATCTAACACTGGAGATAAATTTAATGGAAATCTTAAGCTCAAGGTGAAAAAACAATGTCTTTGGTTAGAAAACCATTTTAACCTAATAAATTTTTTCTGTGTTCCTTAGTTTTTAATTAAATATTTGATGTTACATTATACTATTGAAAGTATTTTCTAGTAACTTATAGAATAAAAAATATTGTCAAAATTTGAAATTAATCATGATTCAAAACTATCTAAAATATTAACATACAACACAGAATTGAATACTGAAATTCTAAAAGAGAGCAATCTACAGTGCTGTCAATACAAGCTATTTTCTGAATCACAATACTCAGCCTGATGACGTCATTGGCAGAGCTACACATTTAAGTTGTGTCTGTTTATTCTGTTTATTCATCTACAAGATGAATACAGTTGAAATGACAATCTATCAATGGCACTTGTATGACAGAGCTAAAATGATTAGTTCTTTAAATGACAAATGGAAACTTATGTACATCTGTCCAAACATAAACTCCACGTAAATACAGCCTTCAAGGAAACTTATGGTTGCTACTTCCAACCATTTTCTTATTTTACAACTCAAGAATCTCAAGGTGCATATGTGGGGGTTATGTGAAAATTCCAATGTTATTCTAATATATATGATGACTATATCTTGATGATATAATTGACTATGCCAATAACTTATGCTAGGAATGGCTTAAACTTCCCAAGGACTAATTTCAATCCAGTAGTTTCTATGAACTAAGCAACAGGTTTTTCCATTATCAAAACTGGTGTTAAAAGGGTTTAAGATTCTCTGTTATTCCTCTCACTCCTTTTTTGATGTCTTGCCCCTGTCACATCCTCCCAATCTAAGAGTCTCACTCCTAATCTTTATTTTTAACCTTGGGCATTTTCTCACATCTCTTAGTTGCTTATATCCTTCTTTGGAGAAAACTTTGTCATCCTGTTTTATTTATTGAAATTGTTCCATTAGGTAATAATGTGCTGAAATATGTCAACATTGTTAGTTCAGCCTTTTTAAATATTAATGTGGAGGACTATGGTGCCAATTTTGAATCATTTTCAAACATCAAGGAAATTACAAGATATCAGTTGATAATTAGCTTGCGGGAAGAGTATACGATTTGAGTTCAAGTGGGAAAATATATCAAAGTGGATATAATCTCAGTCTCAAACACTGGATATTAGATTTGTACAGCATATACATAAATATATGATTATATATGCATATAATATATATACACATAAAATAATTATTATATTATGTGTATGAATGATTTCCTTTCATGTATGTATTGTGTAATGCACATGTCTGATGCCTGTAGAAGCCAGAAAAAGCCCATTAGATAATCTAGAAGAGGAGTTATTGAGAGTTGTGAGCGATCATGTGATGTTAGGAATCAAACTAGGTTCCCCTAGGAAAGCAACAAGTGCTCTTAACCATTAAGTCATGTTTCTGGATTTTTGTGTTAAATATTTTACTTTAAAACAATATTGACCATAAAATAAATTACTGAAATGTAGTAAAGTTCTGAAAATTTTACTTGGTATTAGATGAAAATTCAAATTTTAACTGGAACCCTCTGATTTTGTCAATCTATATATTCTTTGGTATATAAATCCCACACTCTACATTCTGTTATTAAAATGTTGAAAATGCTTTTGCATTTATTTATTCACTCACTTTTTATATATGTACATGTCCTTACATGGGGGCCTCATATCAGCTTTTAAATGCTGCCCAGTTGGTGGTCCAGTGTATGAGAGTTCTCAGGGTCCAGATTAATTGAGACTGCTGGATCTCCTAACGTTTGCCCCTCCTCCTCAGCTTCTTCTATCTTTTCTCTGAGCAATCACAAGAGGGAGGAAGAGAGAGGCCTGGGAGGAAAGTGGGGAGGGTAACATGATCTACTATTGGGTGGGGGGAAAAGAATGAAGTCCTGAGGGCCAGCATAAAGCATGGAAGCAGGAAAACTCAGGAGATAGTAAGTTGGGGGAACCCTCCAGAATGTTAAAAAACATGTGAAGGAGGTAACAAACTCTCAGGACTCAAAGGGAGGGACCTTAGATTAAATGTCCTACAGTGGGGAGAGGGAACTTGTAGAGCCACCTTCGGCATCAAATGACAGATGGGGTTGGTTGCCATCCCACAGTCAAAACTCTGCCCCATAATTGTTTCTGTCCGAAAGAACTGCAGGGATAGAAATGCTCACTTTCAATCTTTTTAAAAGTCCAAAATCTCAAGTGTCATTATAATCTCTTAACCGTAATCCCATATACAATTTAAAATAAAAAACAAATCACATACTCCAAATATATAATGGCATGGAATATATATTAATAATCTATAGAGGGGGAAATGGAGCCATGAGGAAATACTGGACCAAATCAAGACTGAAAACTATCTAGGAAAACAAAATTCTGTACCTCCATGGCTAATAACAAAATGATTTTCAGTTATTCAACTCTCTTCAGCTTTGTTGATTGCAACACACTTCTATCTCTTGAGCTGGCTCCACTTTCTGGAAGCAAATATCCTTGGCAGGTATGCCATGCTAGCATCTCCAACCTCTTGGGGTCTCCAAGGCAATCCAGGCTTTACCTTTATAGCTTCATATAATGGCCTTTCTGGGCCTCCATGCAGGGACACCTCTGACATATATGGTCTGTAAGTCACAAAGGGCAAGACCTCTTGTTTCGTTGACTCTAAAGCCAGAACTATGTAGCAAAAGCTTCCAAGTTCTACTGCTTGTTGGGGTGGAAACATGCCCCCCAAAATTCAAGTAACTCTCAGCATCACTGTCTCCCATCTCTCTACTAGTATTGTCCATTAAGCTCCACTTAAAGATTTTAACGGCTCTTCTAACTTAGAGATCCAATGTGTTTCATATTCTTCCAAACAGAAGCATGGTCTAGCCTATCACAACAATACCAGACTCTGAAATCAACTTTTATCTTAGTGAGAATTTCTATGGCTATAAAGAGATACCATGCCCATCCATTGTACTATTCATTATTTTTTTCCTTTGCAAAATTCTTTTTATTCCATTTTGCTGGTTATTTTATGTATTTATATTTCAATGTTACCCCTCTTCCCAGTTTCCTTTCCACAAAACTCCTACCCAGCTGCCTCTATGTGAGTACTCTCCCACCTGCTCATTCACTCATACCTCAGTGCCATAGCCTTCTCATTGATCCTTCACAGGACCAAGGGGGTACCCGGCCAGATAAGACATTCCTCTGCTACATATCCAATTGGAGCCATGGGTCTGCCCATGTGTACTCTTTGGTTGGTCGTTTAGTCCCCTGGAGCTTTGGGGGTCTGATCAGTTGATAGTGTTGTTCTTCCAATGAGGTTGCAAACCCATGGTACCTTTTATGAAGAAAACCATTTAATTAGGGCTGCCTTACAGGTTTAAAGGTTTAGTCCATTATAATCATGGCAGTAAACCTGGTGGCATGAAGACAGACATGGCACTAGAGAATTAGCCAGCAGTCCCACATTTGGAGGCAGTAGGAAAATAGAAAAAAGAAACTGGACCTGAATTGAGAATTTGAAACCTCAAAGCCTACCCAACACTTCTTCAAATAAGGCCACTACTACTCCAATAAAGTCAAATCTCCTAATAGTGCCACTTCCTATAAGCCTAAAGGGGCCATTTTCATTCAAACTATCAAAACTACCTTGTCCTTGAATACAATCTTTCTGTCTCCCTTTTCATGGTGTTTCCTGAGCCTATGATACAGGAATTGTGTTATAAATATATATATTGGAACTAGGATCCAAATAATATATGCAAAATAGGCTGATATGCTGCAGAGATCGTTTAATGTAGTGATTAATTTAATGTTTGTGTTTTATAAGTTATTAGTTTTTGTATTTATTCAAAGAATATAGAATAATAACATATACTATATTAAACAATGAAGATACAATATTATGAGGAAACTCAAGAGTTTCCGACTTCATAGAACAATATTCTTTTGGGAAAGATAAGCAATACTAAAATTTCTTTATAATGGAACAAATACCATTTTTATTTATTTGGTGCTATTTTTTTCAAAAATTGGTTAAATGAACTCTGCATCTACTTTTTATGTATGAATTTTCTCTTTGCTGATTTAATATAAGGTCCTGACTTTCTCACTTGAAAATGTATAGGCTTTGGCTCTGTACTCCAAGAGGCTCAAATTATACTATATATTGACAGAATTCTCTCAGGCCAATTATTTGACCACATTTCAGATTTTCATGGCAAACTGTACTTCATATCTTTGTTATGTAACTATTAAAGCCTGAACTTATTTATAATGACTAATAATAGATAACATCAAGTAGTATATGTGTTTCAAGATCAAGTCTATGAATTTGCAAAATACTAGACTAATATATATCAATTCAGGTGTAAAGTGAGTAAATTTGTTTTTCTTCAACTTTGATTGCATAATATTGTCAAGTTTCTGACCTTTAGACTACATTGACTTATCACCTATACCTGAGTCCACATTTTCTGTCAATCTTTCAACCAATATTCAGTCCTTTATTATTTTCTTCCAGTTTCCTGACATTGCCATTCTGAACAAAATATCTTTGCTTCTGTCATACCCAAATGATTCATTAGTAAGGTCAAATGACAATAACTTTTGTGTGATTAATTTTAGGATGACTTAAGTAGTTAAGGTTTTAGAAGTTTTAGATAAGATGATAAATATATATATTGGCTATAGGTTGGTATTGCTTTCTAGTCCTGACCTCATATTTTCATCCTAAAATGAGACTAAGAGTAATAATTTTATAGGACAAATGTGATAAATAAACTATTTTACATATAAAGTTGATAATAGAATTGTAAAACAAAATTAAAATTATGTACAATAATAACAGCTATTGCTTCTTTTTGGTGGTAAATATTAAACTTTACTGAATTCTATTTTTTATTTAATATTCTTTGCCTCAAAATTGACAATAACTGTAGAAACAGGATTAAAGAAACACAAACCTTTGTTTGATAATTTTATCCAAAAAAGAAAGATGCCATGGCTAATTGTAAAATACCTGAAAAATGCATGTAGAGAAAAGTTCATTTACATAGCAGAATATTTAAAATGTTGCTGTGATATGAAGAAAAGAGGAACATGAAGATAATTAAAATAGAGTTTAGAATCAATTAGTGGATTGCTTGATTTGCTTCAGGGTCACTGCCAAAGGAAACTAACTTTTAAATTAAAATTGAATGTAGTAATAATTAACACTGGTAACTAAAATGAAAACATATTTAATAAAGTAATCAAGTAGATACCCTAAAGGCCATACCTTTGTGTTATATATGTTAGTGTACTTGACTAATTTAGTGGCATTAGGATGACCAGAAGGTCTTTGTTTTTATAATTTCCATATTTCTTTTTTTATTTTCCTCAATAGTTGACATATAGTAAAGTTTCTAGATGCAAAAGTCATTCAATGAGTAACTCTTAAGAGGTACTCAAATGCATGAGAATACTTTTAGCTCAAGGGGCTACTATGTAGAAATAGAAATGTAAATATGTAAGAATGTATATAATGCACATGTACAGAAATCTAGAAAAAAGGACAATTTGTTTTTCTGCATCACAATGAGGGTAAAATCAATAATTTTCTATAGAAGTTCCAGGGATGGCATATGGCTGAGAATATCATGGAGAACACAACAAACAAAACAAAATAACAGCAACAACAATCAGCAGAATTAGAATTTTTGTCAGAACATAAATAGGATTTTGAGCTCTTTCATTTTCTTTACTGTTCTAACAATAACTACTCTTGCCTCCCTACTTATGTACTACAAAGAATTTCAGAGTGTCCAGGAAGCAGAATGATGTTAAAGGATGAAGGATGGTGAGCCATAGATCTCGTGATCAAGATTTTCTGATATATCTTCTGAACATCAAATTAAAAAAAAAATTCTGGCATAGCAGTCTCCTTCCTCATCCTCTCAATAATATTCCTCAGAATATTTATCTATAAAATACAGATCTATTTGTCACTTAGCATAAGAAAGTCTGATGATATATTTGAAATATACCCATGTCTCAGTTATCATGATTGGAAAATGGAAGCTTCCATGGCTCACAAGGGAACAGGATAGTATTAACTGTGGAAAATGGACTACATATGCTCCTTCCTTCTTTCCTTCTTTGCTGACAATGAAGCTTGCCAATACTCTCATGTTCTCTAGTCATTCATATTAAATTGCCTGAGCAAGATACAAACCACTTCCTTCTTCTTTGTCCTAGGCTCCAGATGCTGTTTGTAAGAAAATGTGTGCTAGATTCTCTACAATTTGACATCTGCATTATGTATATCGGCATCACAAAATTTAAAACTTCACATATGGTTTATTAGAATTTACTATATTGTGAACCCTTGGAGGTCATAATATTTATGCTTAGGCAACATATGCATGGATCATTATCAGTTTATAAAAAAAAAAAACTAAAATCTAATATGTCACCGGACTAAACCCCAACAAGTGTAAATACTTTGTGCCTGTAAGTCTAATACTCAGCTTATGAAAATTAAATGTTAGAGGAAACAGTGTTTTTTATGCTAAATTAAACTTTTAAATATTTCCTTTCTTTTATTGGAAATTTTTTATTTACATTTTAAATGTTATCCCCTTTCCAAGTTTCCTCTAAACTTCCTATCTGACCCCCTCCCCCTACTTCTATAAGGGTGTTCCTTGACTTACCCACACACTCGCTCCTGCCTCCCAGCCCAGGCATTTCCCTGCACTGGAACATCTAGCTTCAGGGAGCAAGAGCCTCTCCTCCCATTGATGCTTGACAAGGCCCATCCTCTGCTACATATGCACCTGGAGCCATGGGTCCATTTGTACACTTTGGTTGGTAAATTATTCCTTGTGAATTCTGGGGGATCTAGTTACTTGGTATTGTTGTTCTTTCTATGAGGTTGCAAACTCCTTCAGCTCCTTCAGTCCTTTCTCTAAGTCCTTCATTGGGAATCCCTTTCTCAGTCCAATGCTTGGCTGTGAGTACTTTGTCAGGCTCTGTATTTTGGCAACCTCTGTATTTTGTCAGGCTCTGGTAGAGTCTCTCAGGAGACAGCTATCTCAGGCTCTTTTTGAGAGCTCCGAGAATTGAAGAGATTTAAGTTCCATTTAAAATTAAGTATAGGGTACATAGCCTTTAAAATGGCTCCAAAATCTATATGGTCAATTCATTTCATGAGAGCTCAGTCTAAAACATGGGTATGGTTTCAAATTTCCCACAAACTATAAATGAAGATTTGATTGCACATGAATAACACATTTATTTCAATAGAAAAATTAATCTTAAGCTATATAAGAAGCTGATTAATGATGCTGTCACCCTATATTCTAAAAAAGCCAGCATTGCATAAAGCCTAGCATTTAATTAACCTTTTTATTTTTTATAAAAATTTTCAGGAAATTAACTGACAGTAGAAACTAATAAGTGACTGTCTAATAGACTATATTCATAGTAATATTGGGGAAGACTGCAGAATGCTGTTTAATTAACACAATTGTTATTTACATTCATATTATCATTTAAATACATAAAAATAATCTATAAATCAAGTGGGTGCTTTCTGGTAAGCAATAAAAAATTAATTGTTCTATTATTAAGGCCTTTAATGTTAATTAAGCAATAATTTTCTTTTTTAACCATAATTTTAAAGTAGTGATTCTAAATTTAATAGTGAAGAAATGTGTTGTGATATAATATGCTGACTCTCATAAGTTGACAAATTATGAATTAAAACCATAATATTTTTCTTGGAAAAGAAGCATAATTTTTACAATACAATTACACCTGTTTTAAGTATGTTCTTCTTTTAAATTTATTTAAATAATATATATATAATAAATTTAAACATTATATCTCTATTGTGTCATGTCTTTTTTGAGACATCAATGCACAATATAACCACCCTCATTCTAGTAATAAAAACCTTCTGAGATAAAGAAATGAGGATAACTTTTTGATAGCATATTCTCAGCTAAGCTACAAAGAAATTCCTGGTTCTGTGACTCATAATTAAAAACATCCCATTATGAAAAGAAGACAAATAAAATTGCCTCTATTTTAATATTATGTAATAAACTTCTTGGTTTCTTAAAATACTGATAATTAATTCTGTGATTTGTCTTGTGTATCCGATTTAAATTGGTCCTCAATCTCAATAAGAAAACTTTTGGGAAAAAGTGTTGCTAATATAAATCATAATGCACACAGTAATATCTTGTATATACTCTACCTCAATGAACAATTTAATAAGTAAAGAAAATAGAGAATGGAAAGTAAATCCCCAGTAGAATTAAAAGCAATCCATGTGTAATGAATGATGTAAAGAGAAATTATCACTGGTAAATGCTACAATTCTTAGTCAAGTATTACTAATGTATGATAAAATTGCTTACAATTGTATTGTGAGCAATAGGTAATGTTTTGTGACTTCAATGGACCCTCCTAGAAAGTGTATAGTAATCACAGAAGAGAAATAGAAGTATTTATGATGTTTCTTTTTTAATATATTTTAATTGAAATCAAATTGTTCATTTCACCCTTTCCTTTCCTCTCTCCAGCCCCTCCCAGCTATTTCTTTGAAACCCACCCATGTTCCTCCTACTTTTAATTTCATAGAACTTCTTTCTTAGATTATTGATGTCACGTACATGTGTGTGCACAGTTATATATAAATACAACTTGAAAAACTTTTGCCATTTGTGAGAATATGATTTCAACTAACGGGCTTATCCCTGGGAGAGGCTAAATCGCATTCTCCCAGATGTCATTAGTTTCCTGCAGTTCTTTGTCTAGAGGTCAGACTCCACAAAATTTTCCCCTTTCACATTAATATGTCCATTGCTATTGCTGTTTTCTTGTCTTGTTTATATGGCCATCACTAGGTTTCACTCAACAGGATAGAAATCATGCTGGTCCTGGATACTGGGCTAAAATTCCCTGGCTAGTGAGGACATGAACCTTAGAAAAGAATCTACTACCTCTACTTTACTAGACCAGCATTAATTCCTTACTGCATTCTAATTCTTATATCCACAGGTGAGTTTAGCTACCACCCCTCATCAAAGAAACTTCTTTTTACAGCAAATGGAGAGTGTCACAGAAAACAACTGGACAAAATGCAGAAGTCACTAGATGCATCTGTGACTCCTGAATCAAAGGCCTAGGGAACATTATGAAAGAGAAGGTGGGGGATTATAATAGCCAGAACAAAAGGAAGTCTACTGTAAAGTGGTTTCACTTAGGAATAGCTACAGTAACAAAATGAGAAATAGACAATTGACACTGCAGAAACATAACAGATACTATTTGAGTGAAATGTTAAAGATTAACTAGACCAACAACTAGAAATAATAATAGATGCACTAAAATTAAATATAAATTATTTTTGGATTTCAAACTAAATGGAAAACTGAATTTCAACTCTAGGATCCATTGTATAAAATGAAAATGACCAACATTCATTCCTTTAATTTGTTGAGGTTGTGAAAAAAGAAACAGTTTGGGGATTAGCCCAGATTTAAGGAGAGTAAGAGATATGATGATTAATAGAAATTGTAATAAAGATGATTCTAGAACACATAAAGAAATTTAAAGAGCAATTAGAAAACTTGAATAAAATCTTTAGATTATAGTACTTTATAAATGTTCACATCTTGACTTTTATTGCTCTAATGTCACAGATAATGTTAGCTTTTAGGAGATATAATAATACTGGTGTAATTTTTGTGTAATAATCACAGGGTTATTCCAAAATTAAAAATGACAAAAACAACAATATGTCTGTTCTATTACACATTTATTACTGGTTATATATAAATCAATGTTTATATATATATAGTAGCTATTATGTTTATTTGGTATTGCTTTATGTATATGTTTTAGAGCAAGTTACCTAGTCTTAGACAACTAATTATAGAGGTCTGTACTATCTATAGAATTACAACCAAAGCATAAAATGATAATAATAATTTACTCATCAGGTACATGTGTTATAATTAATGTAATATATACTCAAAATAAGTTTGGTTTTAAGAATCATATGTAGCTAATGACATTGTTGTTCATATTTTATAAGCAATGTAATCAAGACTGAATGATTATAAATCATTGATCCAGAAGTCACATTGAATAAAGTTTTCCTGAATGTATGTTCCAAATTCTGACTGTAATTACTATCATTGAACTTCAGTAATCTGGAACTAACCACACTGATTCTAAGTGAATGAATAATCACAGAAAAGAAAATGAAAACAGCAGACATTTTTAACATTTCTCTTTCCTATTATATAAAATATTAGAATACTTGAAACCTCTAAACAATATATGTTAATAAGAATCAATATTCAAATACTGGATAGTTCTTAACTTTTTTATCAAGACAGTGTCTTATTGAGTGTAGAACCAGGGTACAAATGGTTTGGATAGTCCAATTATTCATTGAACAAAATAATACAATTACAACAAAATTCATCTCACTAGAATTGTTATTTATTCTGTAATCTTTCTTTCATTTGCATTAAAATTAAGGTTTCAGGCTGCTTAAATTTGGACTATTAATATGTAGTCAACTCAAACTACATGTATGGGGGTCATTGAAGGAAAATATGCTTGATAGATGTTACTGAAAATACTTTCATGATTAGAAGAATGGCAAATATTTGTAGAAAGCCATCTCTTTTAAGAAAAAAAAAATAATGAAAAGAATAAAGAAGCAAACAAGTAGAGACATTCCTTCAGATACAAACCAGAAATTTCATTGGGGGAAAGGAGATCCTATTCTGTTTTTGCAGTTTGGCAGCTGTCAACATCTCAAAATATTATCTCACCCAAACTGTTGAAAGAAAAGAACCCTTTGATTTCCCCCTTGAGATGCCGAGACTGAAAATGAAATCTTTGTAGTCTCAGATCTATCTCAGAAAATATTTCCTCTTTATTTTTTAGTTGGCAGAAACATGTAATTCCTAAGTATTTAATTAAATGAGTTTTATCATTTTACCTTGATTTCAAACTGAAAAAGGGGGGGATAAATCTCTGACATGCTTTTCCTTTTATTACTTAAGAGACTAAGCAGCATATTTCTTGCATCATTAATAATGTAAATTAATTTTTATTTGTGTCTCACATAAAGCTATAATTAGAAGTAAATATTTAATGCCCAGATCAGAAAATCAAATCTAACTCCTAGAAATTGTGTTCTCTAAGTATAGGAAGTTAATGTGAGAAAATTGTATATGTAAAAAATCTTCATTTAACTTTTCTTGCTCTTTTTTCACTACCAGTAGATTATATTGTAATTATTTATTAAATGGAAGTGTTTTTATATTCTTTCTCCTTCTATCTTTAGGGTTACAAACAACATTAAATATTATACATTTAATGTTATAAACTGCAATTGGATATTCATTTAAACATTGCATTTGTGAATCAATGGAATAGAATAGATCCAGAAATGAGCCCTCATGTATATGGTCACCTGATTTTTGACAAAGGAGCAGTAAACATTCAATGGAAAAAGGACAACCTATTCAACAAATGGTGCTGGTCCAATTGGCACTCAACATGCAAAAGAATGAAAATAGACCCATTCTTATCTCCTTGTACAAAGCTCAAGTGTAAGTGGATTAAAGATCTCCACATTAAACCAGATACACTGAAACTATTAGATGAGAAAGTAGGGAAAACCTTAGAACACATAGGCACAGGAGAAAATTTCCTGAACAAAACACCAATGGCTCAAGCTCTAAGGTCAAAGATTAACAAATGGGACTTAATGAGATTGAAAAGTTTCTGTAAGGCTAAGGACATCCTCAAGAAAACAAAACGGCAACCAACAGAATGGGAAAAGATCTTTACCAACACCACATCAGATAGAGGCCTAATATCCAAGGTGTACAAGGAACTCAAAAAGCTAGACACCAGAGAATCAAATAACCCTATTAAAAAATGGGGTACAGAGCTAAACAAATCATTTTCAGTTGAGGAACACTGAATGGCCGAAAAACATCTGAGGAAGTGCTCCACATCCTTAGCCATCAGGGAAATGCAAATCAAAACAACCCTAAGATTCCACCTCACACCAGTCAGATTGGCCAAGATCCAAAACTCAGATGACAGCAGATGCTGGCGAGGCTGCGGAGAAAGAGGAACACTTCTCCACTGTTGGTGGGGTTGCAAGCTAATACAACCACTCTGGAAATCAGTCTAGCGATACCTCAGAAAATTGGATATAGTACTACCTGAAGACCCAGCTATTCCACTTCTGGGCATATACCCCAGAGACACTTTAATACACAACAAAGATATATGCACCACAATGTTCATAGCGGCTCTATTTATAATAGCCAGAAGCTGGAAGGAACCCAGATGTCCTTCAGAAGACGAATGGATACAAAAATTGTGGTACATATACACAATGGAATACTACTCAGCCACCAGAAATAATGACTTAACCAAATTCTTAAGAAAATGGCTGCATCTAGAGAATATCATCCTGAGTGAGATAACCCAGTCACAAAAGAACAGACATAATATGCAGTCACTGATAGTGGGATGCTAACCCCAGAGGCTTGCACTCCCCCAGAAACAACTCACAGACTGTATGAAGTCCAAGAAATAAAGAAAACAAAAAATATACATATATTCACAAAACAAGAAGACTTTGACTATTTCCATGTTGCGTTTTGTTTTGTATGTACTTTACGCTTATTGCAACTAGTAGGTTTTCAATGCATACTGTCAAGCCCTTGAAAAAAATCAAGTACTGACTAAAAAACATATTCACAAGGTTTTATGTAAAATTTATTTTAATGTCTGAAAAAACAGTACTGACCAAAATATATAATTTTAAGCAAAAAAATGTTTAAAATCTGTACATTTATCTTTGTTTTGCAAAATAAAGTCGTTTAAAAAAAACATTGCATTTGTATTTTCAATTTAGTATTATCTTAATACCTGCATGTATTGACATTAATTTCTATTTGTTTAAAGTATTTATTGATCTGTTAAATATGCAAAATTATTTATTTTTAACAGAAATCCTTAGGTGTGATGTTATTATATTAGTAGTTAGATAGAAACTGTCTAGTCTATAGAAAACAATTACTTATCCCCTAGTCATTATTGCTTGACTGAATTTTACAAATTACTCCAAATTCACTTTTTGTTTCTTTTTTCTTTCTTCTGTCAACTACCACATTAGGAATACAATGCAGGGTCTTCCACATGTTAGGCATATGATCTACTTCTGCCATATTCCTGTTTACTTTTCACTAAAACTGGTATGTGAATACAGAATAGGAACTTTCAAGAGAATTTATAACTTTAAATAAGGATTAATATCAAACCTCTAGTAATTATTGAGATTAAAAACATGATAAATACATAATTAGCTCTTAATTGTCTACTGAGTACAAATTTATTCCACTGTTTGAAAAAGTGAAAAGAAAAAGTTATTTTGTGCTGCAATCTGATAATGAATGCAATGATAATAATGCCTTTTCTTACTCTTGTAGTGATGATCACCTCTATTTCTTTGCTATGAAGAACGCATGAGTATTACCTCTTCAGCATACTAATTATAATAATGCAGGATACATTCTTGTATTTTATTACCATAAATTCCATACTTTATATTATTGACACTCTTCACATACTGTCTGTAATAAATATACACCAATTTACCTATTCATTAGTAGTACAAAAAATCTCCATTTTATCACATATCTGTTAATTCTTGTCATATGCTGAAAACAATTTTACTAGATATGAGCTAATATCACACTGTGAGATATAGACACACAGGAATACCATTTTTTTCCAAAATGGAGCAATCCTTTAATATTAGACAACACAAATTAACATGGAAGAAATGAGCCAAAGAGAAATAAAACAGGCACAGATAGAGATATACCACATAAGCCAATTTTTATGCAGAATCTATACATTTATAATTCATAAAAGAAGAGAGCATAATAATGGTTACTAGAGACTTGAAAAGAGGACTTGATGTGGAATGTTTGGATATGGAAAAATTTAAAAGTTTCAGTTAGACAGAAGAAATAAGGTTTGGCTATCAGTTGCACATAATTGGGACTATGCATAACAATATATTTATATGTAAACAATATATTATGTACATATTAATTATACAATATATGTACTACATTAATTTCTAAGTATAGATTTGAAATATATTAACCCTAAAATAGATAAAATGTAAAGAGATGTAGTTTTTGTAATGGTACAATGTATGTTTATGGAATTATTATTCTATTAAACTCTAAAGAAAAAAAGAAAACATTCATGTTTTTAATACAGATTTAGTGTTCTTAACCAACCTTCAACAAGGCAGTAGTTTAAGTAAGTTGTAGAGAAACAACCAGAAGGAACGTGTGAGACCTGGGGGGGACACAAACTTGGAAATAAAAGGAGAACATAAAAAGCACATAGGAAACCAAAAATAAAGCTGTTCTGACAGTTGATGGCCAACAGAGTCCAGTTCTATTAATAACACATATTCTTTAGCATATATCTGCCCAAAGTTCAAACAACGCTTATTCTTTCTATGGCACTCCTCAGAAGATGGGACAAGACAGTTTTTCCTTTTCCTGGAACTCATTCATAGCCCTATCTGTTCCTAGGGGAGTAATTTTACAGTTTAGACTACATAGCTTGTTAGTTATATGCAGAGATCAGATTCTATCTAGAGATATGACTCGCTTTTTCTATTTCTAGTAAGTCGGAAGAATGCTAACCTTATGTACAAATTCTATCTTTGGTTTATCTTGTCCTCTTTCATTTACATCTTAGCACTGGATAGATCTTGGGATGAGAAAAGTTGCTCTTACAGATAAAATATTTGATATTTTACTGTGTCCAAGATCAGTATGAGGTTATGTACATATGTCTGTGCACACACACACACACACACACACACACACACACACACACACGCATACACATGCATTGATCAAATAAAAGGAACAGGATCTATCAAATTTTGTATTAAAGTGTTAGTAATAAAATTAAGAAGACATTAACTATATTTCCTCTGTAATATTTATTTTTATGTGTATGAGTATTTTGCCTGAATATTTACCTGTATACTATGTTCATGTCTGGTGCCCATGGAGAGAAATAGAGGACATCAGATTTCCTGGAACTGGCATTACAGATATTTGTGAGCCACCATGTGAATGATGGCAATAAACTGAGGTCTTGTGGAACAGCAGCCCAATCTCTTAACCACTGGGCCATCTCTCTTGACTCTCAATCGATATTTCATTTTCTGTATTGCTTTTCAAATGATAAAACTATTGAAAAAGTTTATACTTATGCCATGTATTTGCAGAATTTGAAAAAATGTTAATCTATGTATCAATGTTTATCATATGAAAATTAGACAAGTGTAATGTTTTCTACATTTAACCTAATGTATTACATCACGTCTTAAGGTTTAGATTGGGCAAGTATGACTTGTAGGTTATCAGTGCAATTAGTAGATTGCATTTGTTTAGAAAGAATATAAAAGTTTCATTGTAGAAACGCAAAATGACTTTACATTTGACTCCATTGTGGAATTTGAGGTAGATTTATGAAGGAATCATTTACTCTTATTTGAGTAGTGGTAAAGGTCTGTCTGTGTCTCACTTCTGCTTTTTCACCTTCTGTGCTGCTTTTGAACTCATAAATCATTTATGTATTTCAGAAATGTGTTGGCAACTACCATATAAGCTCCAGACCAAATTTTCAGGACAGTGAACAATAAATATGTAACAGAGGTTTCCTTATATCACAACTATTTAAAATTAAATAGCAGGAGTAATAAAATGAACATAACATTAGAATTACTTTTAACTTCTCTAGAAATGGTAGGAAGACATTCTTCCAGATGAAGAGCTTTACATCTCAACATTTCTTTACTTTTTCTTCTTACAACTTTATTTAAAGAAGAGTGATGCATGTACAGATTTTTAAAAGCATTTTGGCAATTCTTTTAGAGGTTTGATAACATGCATTTAAATCCCACTAGATACCATAAGTATAACATTTCTATATACATGTAAATATTGAGTAGACTGAAAGAATATATTCCCTTAAGAACTACAGGTAGTAGTATAACAGAAAAAAAAAATAACTATTTTATGCTAGGATAAGCAAATAGCAATTTATTGACCTTTTCCTGTTTCTATTTGTGTGTGTGTGTGTGTGTGTGTGTATGTGTGTGTGTGTTGTACACCTGTGTTAATAGGCACATATATGAGAATTTATGTGTAGAACTGAAGATGCTGTCAAGAACCATCCTATATATGTCTTCCATCTTATTTCTTAAGTCAGGGTCTCTCGGTCAAACCCAGATCTTGATGATATACCAAGTCTTGGTAGCTACTTTGCTGTGGTGAATCCCCTGTGTCCACCTTCCAAAGTTAGAAAAGTTTTCAAACTTTCTTGGCATTTTACATGGGTTTTGAGAAGATTTGATATAACTAGTAAGTCATCTTCCAAGCCCTGAGTTCACCTTAAGATATAGAGTTCCTGGCAGTTCCCCTACACTGGGGAAATGAGCCTTCACAGGACCAAAGGCTTCTCCTATTGATGCCAGACAATGCCATCCTCTCTAGTGAGGTGGAAATGGTTGGGAGGGAGGGGAATGCATCTTCTCAAAAACAGGGGGAGGGAGTATGGGTGTGGGGTATGGGAGAAACCAGGAATGGGGATAACATTTGAAATGTAAGTACATAAAATACCCAATAAAAAGTTAAACAAGAGCTGTGGAGCCCCCTATTCTGCTCACATATAGACTCAGCCTGAGGGATTTCAAAAGACCTTTGTTATGTTTCTTATCTCATTTGATGCTCTGAGCAATCCCCAGAAAGAAAAGAGCCAGAATTATAGCTACTAAGTGGGAGAATACAAAATAAAAATGCAAATATTTGTCTCTTTATCATGTTTCCTCTACTATAACAGTGATCTTAACACATATTTTTGTTTATTGTTCAAACAAAATATTTTAAATAAATCTACAGTGAATAAGAGATAAGCAGATATATTTGTTTGAGGATGGATTTGAAGACTCAGAAACATGACTTATGGTTTCTATCTTTTTTTTTCACAGCATTAAGGATTTTCCTGAAAATATCACATTGCCTGTGACAACCACTACAGAGTCCTCTGCTGCAGTATAACACACCATTTCTAAATATTGATCGGTTTAATAATCAATTGTATATCTCATTTAACTTATTTAATTCATTGGTGGACACTTCATTTCAAAGTAACTTCATTGAGATTGTTTATAGCTTTTAATAACTAAATTTTAAAGAACAATTTTATGTAAAATATGCTATAATTGACCAATGTGTTCAGATATTCAATAAAGAATACTAAGGTGATATATAAATGAATAAGTAAATTGTTGAAAATTCGTAAAATTGATTGCCCCGTGTGTTGTCATTAAAATATCATATTACTAAAAGTTTTAATTTAAAGTTCTAATTAATTTGTGCAATGCTATGTGTGAAGAATAAAAACAAAATAAACCATGTTTTCATAAGAAAACTCTTAAAAATGTGTAAAACATTATTTTAAAGGGAATAGTTTGTCTAAATTCAGAAACTTTCAAAAGTTACTTTCAAAATGTAAATTTAAACATGTTAAATCTAAATAGCAAATGGAAAACAAAGATATAAGAAGACTACCAAAGTACAGTACATTTTTATTAAGCCAGGACAAACAGAAAAGTAGCTGTATTGGATAGAAGGGGGTTTTGTATTTAAAGTAACATCTTCTTTTTCTTCAGAAACATGACGACTACTTTAAGAGAGAAAAATCAAGACAAAACAAAATAAAAGACTATAAAGTTGTACAATATCTGAATAGATCATGAATTTTTAGATGAAAAATCCTAGAAAGACGTATTATAAATAATTTAATAGGTTATTAAAAGTGTTGTGTTGTGTTTAATTTTAAAAATCATGTCTGCTCTTTCTTGGGAACTCTCCTCAAGCTCCCAGCTAAGCTCCAAGTACAGCCACCACCATCTACTGCCCCAGTCAGCCCCATCAGATGCCAGCTGGCGTTTCCCTGAGAACACTGCTCGTTTCTCTGGCTGCCTTTGCCAAGAAACGAACAACTGCCCATTCCAAAACTCTGGGAGCTGCTGTTAGCACTACATGTTAACTGCCCCAGCTGCCTGCTCTCTCCTCCTGTCCCCTTTAGCCTGGAGGAAGGAGATCACTAGAGATTTTTATTATTGTTTAAATCTGACCAGATAATTCAGTGGCTGAGTTTAAATTTTCGTATCCTAGTATTAACAGTAGCCTTTTCTATCCTCCTTGGCCTCTGCTACATAGGTGTACCAAGAGACCAAAGCAAGAGGTTCTCAGGACCCAACTGGGATGACATGAGCAGACAAAGGGGAAGAGAGAACCTGAAGAGACCATATCTAGAGGTTAGGCACAGTCCCTAGTTGAGGAATGAGGCCATTCACCCCACCTCAAAATTCTTAACCCAGAATTGCTCCAGTTTAAAGGAAATGCAGGGACAAATAGTGAAGCAGAGACTGAAGGAAAAGCCACCCATAGACTGCCCGACCTAGGGATCCATCTATTCTGCAGACACTAAACCCAGACACTATTGCTGATGTCAAGGAATGCTTGCTGATAGCTGTCCCCTGAGAGGCTCTGCTAGAGCCTAACCAATACAAATGCGGGTGCTTGCAGCCAACCATCTGACTGAGCATGAGGACCCCAATGGAGGAGTTAGGGGAAGGACTGAAGGAGCTTATTGGGTTTGCAACCCCATAGGAAGAGCAAAAATATCAATCAGCCAGACATCTCCAGAGCTCCCAAGAAATAATCCACCCACCAAAGAATGCACATGGAGGGACTCATGGCTCCAGTTGCTTATGTAGCAGATGATTTTCTTATCTGGCATCAATGTGGGTTGGGGGAACCCTTGGTCCTGTGGAGGCTCTATGCCCCAGTTGGGGGAATGCTAGAGCAGTGAGTCAAGAGTTGGTGGGTGATTAGGTGGGACAGCACCCACTTAGAAGCAGGGCAGGGGAAGAAGGGATTTGTGGAGGGGAAACCGGGAAGGGGTTACATTTGAAATGTAAATATAATAACCAATAAGGAAAGAAAGAAAGAAAAAAAGGAACAAAGGAAGGAAGGAAGGAAAGAAGGAAGGAATGAAGGAAGGAAGGAAGGAAGGAAAAGAAAAGCAATAGAAGACCAGTATGAATTAAAGCTCCAGGGACAATCCAGTTTTTCTTGATTCCTGATTCACAAACAAAGAAACATCATACACTTCATTGTGTTAATTGTCTACCACTATATGGGGATCAAGTGAAGAAGTTACAAAATTTCCTCGGTCTCCCTCTTTGACCTGATTGTCTTCTATAATTTTAATATACTTATGTACCCTCGTGGTCTTAATTCAGTATCATAAGCCAGCATGATTTCAGTTCCACTTCTAGGAATAACTGATTTATCATTCTCTGCTAGCTGGGTGGTACCTAAGAGATGGTACAGTTTCAGGATTCACCTAAGACTTGTAGACATCTTTGTCTCTATTTTTTTCTTTCATTAGATTTTTAAATTTACATTTCAAATGTTATCCCCATTCCAGGTCCCCCCCCAGAACTCCATATTCCCTGCCCCCTCCTCCTGCCTTTATGAAGGTGCTACCCCACCCACATACCCACTTGTTCCCACCTCCCTGCCTTGTCATTCCCCTATGATGGTACATAGACCCTTCACAGGACCAAGTGCCTCTCCTCTCACTAATGCCTGATAAGGCCATCCTCTGCTTCTTATGCTGCTAGAGTGATGGGTCTGTCCATATGTACTCTTTGGATGGTGGTTTAGTCCCTGAGAGCTGTAGGGAGAGGAGGTGTGTCTGCCTGGTTGATATTGTTGTTCTTATGGGGTTGCAAACTGCTTCAGTTCCTTCAGTCCTTTCTCTAACTCCTCCATTGGGGACCCCGTTATCAGTCCAATGGCTGGCTTCAAGTATCTGCCTCTGTATGTGACAGGCTCTGGCATAACCTCCCAGGAGACAGCTGTATCAGGCTCCTGTCAGCAAGCACTTATTGTCATCTACCATATTGTCTGGGTTTGGTGACTGTATATGGGATAGATCCCCACGTGAGGCAGGCAGTCTCTGGAAGACCTTTCCTTCAGTCTCTGCTCCACATTTTGTCCCTGTATTATACTGTATTTTGCTCCCCTTATAAGAAGGACTGAAGCATCCACTCTTTGGTCTTCCTTCTTCTTGATCTTCATGTTGTCTGTGGATCATATCTTGGCTATTCCAACCTTTTGGGCTAATATCCACTTAAAGTTGGATTAAAAGCTTCTTGTAAAATGGAGATGCTTCGGGGAAAAAACAACTGATAAAACACTATTTCTTGTGTAACAGACTTCATGGGGACACAGAGCAAAAATCTACTTGCTCCCTAAAAGGAGTTCATACCAGATCAAAGTAAGTATTGCATCAAGGCCAATTAGTTGAACTAATGATTTAAAAAACAAACAAACAAACAAAAAACAGGAGTTCCTAAAAGGAGTAGAGGTGAGTAATTTCTTACAAGGAGCAGGGCTATCTCATTAAAAGCAACTTAATCACCAGAATGTCATCCAAGCATAGATAATGACTCCAGAAATTTCTGAAATCTGGGAGCAATGAATATTCAACTTGGGGGCTTTGTATATTCATTCACCCATTCACACTTATACATTTCATTTTGGCTGATCAGAGTTTTTGTTCCCAGGAACTGTTTATTTCTTTTCTACTTTCCCTTTTTCCTTCCCTTTCCTCCCTTCCTGTTCCCTATCCCCTACCCTTCCTTTCCCCTTCCCACCCCTCTGTGTCTTTTAACTGTTGGTCAGGGGCACCAGGGAATATTCCAAATTCTCCTGTCTCCCAATCTCCTACTCTCCTCCTCTCCTCCTCTCCTCCTCTCCCCTCCTCTCCCACTCTCCCCTCCCTTCTTTCTCTTTTAACTTGTAGACAGGGTCCAAAAACCACTCCCCTTTTCTTTTGAAGTAAATGTTTCAATTTACATACAAAAGTGCAATTAGGAGAAAACTGTCAGACAGCACTGATCTAGCAACCAAGAAGTAACAGTAAGTTAGAGTAGCCTGCTTTCAATAGTAAACAACTTTGTACAAATGTAAAACTAATTGTTACTTTCTGGTATATTAAGAGTTTTGGGAGGGGAAAAATGAGTGCCTCAATTATTTACACACAGTCAGTATCAAACCATGAAAATGTTTCGTCATTTTTTTTCAATAAAGGAAATTATGGAACCGTTTACTCATTATGTTTGATTTATATATTAGATGTGATTTCATCAAATCTGCCCCTGGTCCTGTTCCTACAATTCCTTCTCTATTGCCCCATACTTCTAACACTCAGTTCCACATGCATTGTGTTCATATAGTAGCCTGGATCTATTTGGTGCTATCTGTATATGCATATATTTAGCCATCTACTGGAGCATGACCAGCTTCTCAGGATATACCTCCATGCAAAAAGACAATTCATCCTCAAAAGCAACCATTACCCAACAATACCTCATCCAGGAATCAGAATTCCTTAGTACCTGTAAACTCTACCCCTGGTATTCTGTAAACCCCAACCCTCAGTTACCTAGCAACAGCCAGGTATATTCCACCCCTTAGTTACCTGGCAATAGCCAGGAATGCTTCACCCCAGTGATCTGTCACTATAAAAGGGGCTGCTTGCACCCTCCTCTCTCTCTCTCTTTCTTTCTCTCTCTCTCTCTCTCCCTCTCTCTCTCTCTCTCTCTCTCTCTCTCTCTCTCTCTCTCTCTCTCTCTCTCTCTCTCTCTCTCTCTCTCTCTCTCTCTCTCTCTCTCCTCTCTCCTTTCCTCTCCTGATCTTGCTCTTTCATCCTTGCCCCTCCTCTTCCCCTTCCCTTCTCTCCCTCCCTCTATGTGTTCAAGGCCCACCTCTACTCCTCTATTCCTCTTTTCTCTTTCTGCCTCTACTACCCTCTTAACTCCTCCATGACTTGAATAAACTATATTCTGTACTATACCATCGTATGGTTGGTCCCTCAGGGAGAAGGGATTCCCAACATGGGCCTCCCAGAGGAATCTCCCTTGCCCCCAGGCCTTGCCACATCTCCATGGGACATATCTTTCCCACTCTCTTCACCCCTTTTCTACCATTGGTGCTGAAACCAGGGACGTCATCTTTGAACAACATTGGTGCACTGTGACTTTTAACAACACCTTTTCCATCAGTACTGGATTTTTGTCTGACTTAATCAGGCACAGGTTTGTTCCATGCAGTCGCAACCATTGGATATCCCTCTGCAATTTCCCTGTTGTGTTTAGTAAGTTCTGTTTTACAGCAAATACTCAATACCTTTTGCTCTTATAATCTTTCCATAATTTCTTCTACAGTGGTCCCTGGGGTGACCAGGGGATGTGATATAAGCATCCCATTTAAAAATAGCATTTCACTGTTTCTTTTTCTCTACACCTTGACCAGCTGATAGTCCATTAATCACCATCTGATACTACAAATACAGTCTTCACTGATGAAGACTGAGAAATACATTAATATATGAATATAAAGAAGAGAACTTGAGGCAGAACTAGTGAGATGGCTGTGATTAAGAACACTGGATGTTCTTCAAGAGGACCAGAATTTGATTCTTTGCATATCCATAGTGATTCAGCCATTTTTAACTCTAGCTCCAAGGGAGCACAAGTACCTGGATACATTTGTGGTACACAGACATGCATTCAGGCAAAACATGCATGCACATGAAATAAGATGAGAAACAAGAACTTAGGAAGTAGTTTGTTATTATTGATCATTTAGCAGAATTACACTAACAGATTCTATTTTTAGGGCTCAGTTAAAATGTATTAGGAATGAGGGCTTTTTTGTGGCATAGTCCTTAAATCAACTCAGAAAGTAGTTGGTTATTCTGATAACAATAATGTCTCTATATTTCAAGTAAGGGTACCTTACCTGATCATTCATTATCAAACCTTTCATAGCTAAGTAAGATTTTTGATATTTTTTATCCCCTGATATTGTCTAAAGAACTTTAAAGAACTTTTAATTGCCAGGCAGTAGGGATGGTGTTCTATGTCTATAGCAGATATATATTAATCTATGTTCTATTACTCATGCTGTAGTTGTCTTCAGCAGTAGGGTCTTATCATTAATCTGTGGTGAGTAACATAGAACAATATTAATAGCTTGTAATGTTTGGGGAGAAACTATGAGAGCTCATTGACCAGAAATTAGACAAGAGGAAGCCCATGCCCCTCACTGACCTTTCATTTGACAGTATATAATGCCTTGAACATTGTCCTCCCATTGTAGGATGTCTTAGTGTTTTACTGTTGTGAATAGACACCATTAACAAGGCAGGTCTTATAAGGATAGCATTTAATTGGGGCTGGATTACAGGTTCAAAGTTTCAGTCCATTATCATCAAGGCAGGAAAATGGCAGCATCCAGACATGAATGGTACAGGGAGAGCTGAGAGTTCCACATCTTCATCTGAAGGCTACTAGGAAACAACTGACTTCCAGGCTGCTAGGATGAGGGTCTTTAAACACATACACCTACTCTATCAAGACCACACACCCAAATAGTGTCACTCATTGTGCCAAGCATATTCAAACTACCACATTTCACTCCCTGGCTCCCATAGGCTTGTTGAAACACATAGGTCTATGGGGGCCACACCTAGCCACAGTATAATATAAAATTACATTTAGTCCAACTTCCAATGCCCACATAGTCTATAGCAATCTCAACAATGTTAAAAGTCCAAAGTTCAAAGTATCTTCTGAATTCCATCCAATCAATTATAATCCCCAAAGCAAGACAGGAAATTAGCTGGGCAAACTTCAAAGTTGCATCTCCATGTCTGGTGTCAAAGTGGTCTTCAGATCACTCCTTTTTCATATTTGTTGATGGCAATAAAGTTTTTTCTCCTGGACTGGTTACATTTCCTCTTAGCAACTTCCCTTGGAAAGTATCCCATGGCTCTGGCATCTTTTTTTTTTTTTTTTTTTTTTTTTTTTTTATTTATTTTATTTTATGCTCCTAGGACATTCTTTCTTTCTTTTTTCATACAGGTTTGTGTATTCAATTCTCAATCCACAACCCTCTACACAACAAGATTACATCAAATAAACAAAGTTACAAACTATGGCTCTGGCATTTTTAACATCTTGGAGTCTCCAATGAAATTACAATGTTATTTCTTGTTCCAATGTCTGTAATCAACACATAAACTTCTGGGTTCCTCCAAAGGGCTTGCATTACTTCTCCTGCTCTGCCATCTATATTACTCTAGAATATAGTTGATTCTACTCCCTACTGCTGTCATTGGTGGTAAGCCAATGGTGCTGGCATATCCAATATGCTGGGGTCTTCCATTGCAACTAACTAGGCTTCACCAATAGCCTCTCATAGGCTCTCTTCATGGTGCCAAGGCCTAACTTCTTTGCATGACCCCTTCATGCCTGGGCTCTCAACCTCACCTGAGGCTTCACCAATGGCCTTTCTTGACTTCTCAGCTGATTTCCATGACTCCTTCATGCCTTCAAAACCAGACTATTACACATTACCAAGTACAGCTGCACCATGAGGTACAACCTTGGCTATCTCAAAAACACAGCTTTGTGTGTGTGCGTGTGTGTGTACTCAGAAAACATATCTCAGAAGATTTGACCTCAGTGATGCTGGTCTCTTCATAATCACCCTAATTTCTTAGCTCCAGCTTACCAGGATAAATTGTCTAAATAGTTCCTTCTATTCTTGACTCCAAAGCCAGACTTACATGCTGAAGCTGCTGAGTTCTGCTAGTTGCCGGGGCTGGAATATGCTACCCCCTCCCTTGTTTTATTACCAACTTTCTGTTTTCCAAGTTCGTCACTGCCTAAGCTTGGGTGTCCTGGAATTTATTCTGTAGATTGATCTTGAACTCAAAGATCAGCTTGTCTGTGTCTCTTTGGATTAAAAGTGTGTACCATGACACCTGTATTTAAGGTTTTCTTCTCCTAGAACTTGTTCTGTCCCAGTCTGGCTTTGAACTCAGAGATCTGCTTAGCTTTGTCCCCTGGGATTAAAGGTGTGAACATTCATGCCTGGGCCTAAACATAGCTGAGTGGAATCTTGCTCTAGAGTCTCTCTCTTAATTTGGTATCTTTTAGAATATAAGATTCAGCTCTATTCTACTTTCTAGTGCCCCTTTAATACTTGAACCATGTATTTTGTATTTTTTTCTCAACTTGATCCTTCTTATCAAAACACTCTTTATAAGAGTGAACATTAGTAACCACAGGCTGTTTTGAGACTTCCTTTTTTAAAGCAATTTATCACAAAATCTCTTCACCTTAGCATCAAGCAGTCTCTTCGAACAATGGCAAAAAGCAGCCATATTCTTCACCAGAGTACCAGAAAACAATCTTTAGGCTGTATACTGGAATTCTCCACTGAAACTTTTGGTCCAGGTGTGCACAGTTCAAATCATTCATAGCAACAAATTCTTCCATATCTTTATTAAGATATCCCATTAAATCCCACTTAAAGCATTCCAATGCTTTCCAAACCCAAAGTCCCCAAATCCACTTTCTTCTGCAATGAGGCCAACCTACTACAAAAATGCCACACCCACAAATAGTGTCATTCCCTGGGCCAAATATATGCAAACTACCACATAAATCATCCCACTTAATATTCTTTTATGTGTATATCTGTATGTAATTTAGGAAATTTCTAAAGCAGTAGGTTTCCAAATAGCGTTTTATAGATATATTTTTTGCAATTTTCTTTTTAAAAATGGTAGTTCTTCGTTTCCATATTCCCTCATCTCTCTTACCCTCCTACCACAGCTCATTTTAATCTTCCTTGTTGCCCTTTCCCACTCCACTATTATATTTATTCTATTTTTATTCTTTTGAAGTACTCCTTATGTTTCTAGCTTCTTGACTCCTATGTGTACTCTTATTTTATACATAAATAGATTTGTGTACTCTTATTTTACATATAACTAAAAATTCAAAGCTACAATATACATATGAGAGAGAAAATGTAATATTTGTCTAAGTTTTGGTGACCTCACACATAATGATTATTTTTAACTTCATCTGTTTACCTGAATGCTTTATAATTTTAATTTCCTTTTAGATAACAATAATTTGTATATGTAAAACACCTTTAGGATCTATTTATTAATTCATAAGTAGCATCTAGGTTATTTTCATTTTCTAGCTATTATGAGTAGCATAGAAATATACATGGAAAAGTAAGACCTATATAGTAGGATATAGAATCTCTGTCATATGCTATAGGATAGAATAGGCTACAGATAGGAATATGCCCATGAGTACAACAATTACATCATATTGTAGAGTTGTTTATAGATTTCTGAAGAACCTCCATACTGAAACCCACAGGGGCTGTACCAGTTTTAACTTCCTCTAAGAATCACTTAATGTTCCCTTTCTCTCTCACTCATTCTAGTATTTGTTCCCCATTTTTATTTTAATCTTAGCTATTTTGACTAAAATAAGATGAAACCTCAAAGTATTCTCAATATTCATTTCCATGATAGCAAAGAATATTAACAGTAAAATTTTTTTCTCAGTCATTTGTGGGTTTTTTTTAATCTCTTTTTGAGAATTATGGTTAGTTTTATGTACCAAGTTTAAATGCAGATATTTGTTTTTTTTTTATTTAGACTTTTGAGTTTTTTACATACTCTATACATGAGTCACCTGTCAAATCCACCTATGAATGAATATATATATATATTCATTTATATGCATATTAATGTGTGCATATATGTGTTTATATGTGTTTAGCTTGAAATGAAAAGTTCATTTTCATTCTATAGGTTGTCTTGTCACTTGAATACTGATGTCTATTTGCATACAGAAGCTTTGTAGTTTCATAGCATTTCTTATGTTAATTGATGGCTTTAATGACTGTATTACTTTTATCCTATTTAGAAAATCATTTTCTGTGTCTATTAGTTGAAATACATTCTCTACTTTCTACTCTAACTGAACCAGGCTATCAGGTATTACATTGATGTCTTCAATTCATTTGGAGCTTAGTTTTTATACAGAATGAGACAGAAGGATCTGGTTTCACTCTTCTAAAAGTAACTAAGTTTGAGCTGCAGCAGTTTTGAAAATTCTGTGTTTTCTTCCATGTGTATTTTGGGCCCTCTTCTGAAAAAAAAAAAAGAAAAGTTATTTATAGGAGTGTAGGTTTATATTTGGGTCTTCAATTAATGGAATTGCTTTCATTAATCATTCTGTCTGTTTTTATGCCAGTATCATGCTGTTTTTATTACTATAACTCTAAAATATAACTTGAGATAATTAATGATGCTTCCAGCAGTGTTCTGGCTACACCATGTCTCTAGCCTCACAATGCAGTGTTTTTATTACTGTGCATTGTCATAGATATCTTGGATATTGTGTATTTCCATATCAATTTTAAAATTATTCTTTCAATTTCTTATAAGAATTGCATTGGACGTTTTAGGAGTGAATTTATAGATTGCTTTTATTAGTATGGCAATTTCATCAATAGTATAGCTAACAATTCTTGAGCATTAGAAGTATTTCCATTTTTTGGTATCTTCTTCCTCTCCTTTCTTCAGTATTCTTTTGTTTTGTCCATTGCTGGTGGTAGGTTTTGTTTGTTTGCTTGCTTGCTTGGGGTAGTGTCTAAGTAGCTGCCACTGTCCTGAAATTAGTTATATATCTCAGAGATCAACATGCCTCAGTCTTCCAAGTACTAGGATTAAAGGCATGCATCAAGATGCCAGGCATTTTTCAGTTACTTATATCTTTTATTTTATAAATAAGTATATACTTGCTTTCTTAGATCTGTTACAAATCCTTTTTAAAGGCTGTTTTGAATGGTATTATGTAAACGTGAATGTTGCTTTTATTCCTTTAGATGAAGTGATGAGATGAATGAATGAATGAATGAATGAGAGAGTGAGTGAAATTTTTGTAAGACCCTGAGGAATCTTAGCTCAGGAGCACAACCCACAGAACACAATTAGACAATAGACCACTGTAATGACAAGATGTTTTTATTCCATATATATGGGGTTGCTCATATAAAAATCAGGGGTTTTGGGGTCCCATACAAAACTTTAAAAGGAGTCAGGCTAAAGTGGGATGGGGTGTTTCTAGCTAAAACAGGGCAAAGGGGAGGAACATCACCAAATCAGGACCAGTCTCTAAGGCCAAATTTTTGTCTGTCCTGAACTTTGGGGATGGTAAGCACAGTGAAGTTATTAATTGGTCTCTAAGAAACGAACTAATATCTGACAACAAAAATATCTGACAACAAAAACGAACTAATATCTGGGCAACAAAAGCTAGACCGTTGTCTTATCTAAATATGTTAAGAGTGCCAAACCTAGGAAAGATCTCCTTTAGAATCTTCATAGCTACCACTGTTACCATTTCTCTGTTTGTTGGGAAGGCTTTTATCTACCCAGGAAAGGTATCTATAAAGACTAATAGATATTTATACTTATATCTTCTTGGCTTAATCTCTGTAAAGTCTACTTTTTAGTAAACTCCAGGTCTATTTCTCTTTGGCCGTTTCTCGTTTCTCTCTCTCTCTCTCTCTCTCTCTCTCTCTCTCTCTCTCTCTCTCTCTCTCTCTCTCTCTCTCTCTCTCTCTCTCTCTCTTATTAATTTTAGTTTTACATGTATTTACCTTCTGGCATGGCACACAGTTATCAAAAACTTGACTCACTAGACATCTCTTTTGTGGCACAAAAGATTTTGACACAAGATAATCTTCACAAGTTTGTTGACCTCTAGATGAGTCTATTGATGCATTTGTTTTAAGTCTAGTACTGCATACCAGGCTCTGAATGAGGGCAATGAGTTCAATAGGTTATAGGGGTTAGATACCATGAGGAGGAGATCTGCCACTTGTTTGTTTCCCTCTCAGAGATCTTGAACTAGCCTGCAGTCATTGCTTCCAGTTTTCTGCACTGGTAAGAGAGGTGTGTTCTAGGTTGATTTTCACTTACAAAGAACCCCATGTTGGAGTAGCAGGATGATGTGTGGCTTGATCTTGTCTCATGACTCCTTTGACATGGGGTGCTGATGCATAGCTAACAAGATAGCCTGGGCTTTTCAGTTCTGTATGGATTGGGGACTGGTTCTTAGCCTCCCCCATTCTTGAGGCTTTTACCCAGGCTTGTGGATACAGCCACCAGTACACATCTTGAACTCTTTGATCTTGTTTTTAAACAACTGATATTTTCGTATCTTGGTGAGGAAGTCTCTCTCTAATAGGGAATAGGGACATTCAGGAATGACAATGAATGAGTGGGATACCCGGCCCACACTGAGATCTATTGTTCTTAGGGTAGTCTATGACTATTGTTTGGTGCTGGTAGCCCCTTGAACCCAAGACATTTTGTTTGATATGGTTCCCTCAGTACGTAGCAGGACAGAGGACTGAGCCCCTGTATCTACAAAGAACTAGATAGTTCTCTCTTCTACTTTTAATGTTACTCTAGACTTGGGGAGGGGGTCTGAACCTCGTCTTCCATAATTGTTGTCTTCTTGCATGGCCGATATCTTAGGACCCAGGAATTCTTTTTTAGGATATCATGTCTTCCTCTTATTCTTCTATGGGCAATATCTTGCCCAGTGTCTTTTTTCCTTGTAGTAGGCATACTGATATTTGTCCAGAGGCTTTTCCTTGGTGCCAGACTTGGTTCTTAATTCCCTATCTCTCACTATTGTGACCAGGATCCTCTTCAAATACTTCTCCTTGTCTCTTGTCTCTCTTGAGCTCTTTAACTTTCTGCTCTCTTTGCTTTCTCTATAAATTCCCCTCTCTTCCTCTTTAATTTCTCTTCACTTGTCTCTCCTTTTTACCCTACTCTTTATCCTACATACTCTTACTTTCTCAATAACTTGCACTAAATCTCATAACTACTTATCCCATCGTCTCTCTAGCCTCTGAAACATTTTTTTTTCCCCTGTGAGGATGAGTAACCCCATGTACATGGAATAAGAACTTCTAGTTATTGCAGCGGTCTGTCCTCTAATTGTGTTCTGTGGTTCGAGCTCCTGAGTTAATACTACACGGGGTCTTATAACAAAATATCTGGCTAGCAATCCATAGGCCTGGGTCTGAAAGCTTTTTGCCTCCATTCAACCAAATCATCAACAAGCGCTAACCTTGAAGGCTTCAGCCTCTGCCTGTTTGCTAACTTAGGCCTAGAATATTTTAGCTTCTGTAATTTACAGATAAATACATATACATTTTCTTACTCTTTCTGAACTGTGGCTGAGTGATTCCAATCAGCTGTTCTATCTCAAACTATTCTCCAAGCCAACTGATTCAAATTGGCTTCTCTCAGCTTCTCACTGAACAGTTATGCTTGGAAAGACTACCTCTCAAGTCCATGAACTCAACCACTTACCTCTGAACTAAACTGAGTGCAACTAACTCCAATAGGAAGTGAACTGCCCAGAAGTAAATGGAAATCAGTTCTCTCACCTTCATTGTTCTATAAGGAGCCTCACTTTCCTGTCTGTGCTCATGGACATTAGGCAGATTGTATCTCTGACACATTCTGTCAGATCTTTTTTCTGATTTGGCACCTTTTCTGCCTCTCAATTAGATGTCACTGTTTGGAATTAAAGGTGCATACTAAAGGTGTATACTTAAGGATCAAGGTATATATTAAGGGCATTTCTGCATTCCAGCTACATTTTATCTTCGATGTGATCTCATGCCAGAACAGTCATGTTGTTGGATTGAAATTTCTCTACAGGATTGTTTGCCTGATTGATTTTTGTTACATTTGTAAATGTTATAGAGGACATTTTATAGATGGAGGATTTTAATTACTATTCCTATCTCCTTGGCTTTTAGGGGTCTCTAAATTATTTATTTCATTTTGATTAAATTTGATGGTATGTATCTCAGAATTTATACATGCTTTAGATTTTTCCAGTTCAATGGAATATAAAAATTTTAAGTGTCCTTATTAATCTCTGAAACCTGCTTTACTAGGCTGATTAATGCTAGGGATCTGGGGCTGAGGAATCCACTAGTGAGAAATCCCCAGGGTCTGGTATAAAAATCTCCCTTCTCATCTCCAGTGTTATTAATTTTGGTATTTCTTTCTCCTCTTTTCTGCTCCTTTGGCTAAAGCTTTATCATTTAATTCCAGTTTTCATTTTATTATCTCATCCCTTTTACTGTTTGTAGTTATTGTTTATTCTTGTTTTTCAAAGGTTTCAGGTAAACCTCTAAGTCATTAAATTGCTAATTTGAGAGCTCTCTAGTCTCTTTATATTGGCAATTAGCACTGCAATCCTTCCTCTTAAGACTGCTTTCATTGTGTTCCATTGGATTTGTTACATTTTATTTTTTTCTTTTCATTCACTTATAGAAATTCTTAAATTTCTTTCCTAAATTCATTCTTAAACCAATTGTCATCCAATGAGGTATTGTTTAGTCTCCCCGACTTTGTGTATTTTTTATTGCTCCTATTGATATTGATATTCAGATTTATTCTGTTTTGGTAAATAGAAGGCAGGGTATCTTTTCAGCTTTCCTATGTTGCTTGGCCTACTGTAAATTTTATTTGACAAAATCCCTTGCTTTATGACATCATATGGTCAATTTTAGAGAAGGATTCTTTGACTAATATGTGTTATTTTAAATATATAACATTTAATTTTTATTGGCACCAATGACAAATACATTTGTTAGTGCTTTTAAAATTATTTACTACTGCTCTTTCTCTAAAGTAGCATACTAATAACATATTGCTATAATGCTATACTACATATCAGTTCCTTAACCTCCATCAGACAAACGTTTTCTTGAGGTATATGTAAACAAGCACAGAGAACTGGAAGTGAGTAATATATAAAGAGAAGCTTTAGGAGCACTTAGCATTAGATAGAATGACTTCAACAAACCTCTCCTTCAAGTTTCAAGGTTGGGAGAATGTCAGTTATGTCTATTTGATTTATGATGTCATAGAATTCCAATGTTTCTCTGTTAAATTTTTCACTAGATAGTATGTCTATTGGTGAAAGTATAGTAGTGAAGTTACTAATTCAATAGTTTTGATAATGTGGAGTTTTATATCTAATTTTAACAGTATTTATTTTATGAAATCAGATGTACTCATCTATTAGAAACAATTACTTTATGAAGTTCCTAGGCAAGTGGATGGAACCACAAGTTATCATGCTGAGTGAGGTAACACAGTTACAAAAGGACACACAGTGTTTGCACTCACTGATAAGTGGATATTTCTCCCCAAAATTTCTGAATACCAAGAAACAATTTACATACCTTATGAAGCTCAAAAAGAATGAAGGTCAGAAGGTGAATGCCTCAGTCCTTAGAAGGGAGAACAAAACATTCAGGGGAGGAAATACAGGGACAAATTGAAGAAAAAAAATCCAGCGACTGCCTCAACTGGGAATCCAACTCATATGTAGCCACCAAACCCAGGAGCTATTTATGATGCCAAGAAGTGCTTACTGGCAGGAGCCAGATACTGATGCCTTCTCAGTGGTTTTGCCAGAGTCATACAGCTACAGTTGAGGATGCTTGCAGCTAACCATTGGACTGAGCATGAAGATCCCAATGAGGGAGCTGGAAAAAAGACTGAAGGAGCTGAAAAGGGTTTCAACCCCATGGGAAGAATAGCATTATTGACCAACCAAACCCTCCAGAACTCTCAGGGACTAAAGTACCAACCAATTAACACACATGGAGAGACCCATGGCTACAGTTGCATATGTAGCAGAGGATAGCATTGTCTGGCATCAGGGGGAGAAGAGGTCTTTGGTCCAGTGAAGGCACATTTTCAAAGTGTATGGGAACACTATGGAGCTGAGGTGGGAGAGGGTGGTTGGGAGAAGGAGTACCTTCATGGAAGGAAGTGGGGTAAAAGGGAAAAGCATTTGAAATGTAAATATAGAGAATGTTCAAGAATAAAAAAGAAAAAAAATAGATGCAATTTTGTTTGGTGTATTCTATTCTATAATCCATTGTTGATATATTATTTCTTCAATATTAATAAAGTTATCCTCCTTATCTCTTCTTATCAGTTTTGGTTTGAACAATATTTTGTTAAATAATACATTACCTCTATCTGTTTTTGTTTTTCTTTTTTAGTTCTATTTACTTAGAATACTTCTGTATTTCCAAGTGTAGTATATAGATTTTGACAAGCTGTGTCTTCTACAAAGAGGGAATTGTAAATTACAAAAAAAAAAAAAGAAAGAAAAAGAAAAAAAGAAGAGAAGAACATCGGAAGAACAACATTATCTACCAACCAAACCCTCTACTTCTCCCAGGGACTAAAACACCAACAAATGAGTACACATGGAGAGACCCATGGCTCCAGTTGCATATGTAGCAAAAAATAGCATTGTCTGCCATCAATGGGAATAGGTCCAGTGAAGACAGGTTTTTCTGGTGTAAGGGAATGCCAAGGCGCTGAGGTGGAGAGGGTTGTTGGGAGAGGAAGCGCCATCAGGGAAGCAAGGGGAGTGGCAGGGATGTGAGAGGAGAGGGCTTAGCATGTGAAATATAAATACAGGAATATCCAATAAAGATAGATATAAAAGTAAATGAAATAAAAAGAAGTGGAGGCTTGTTAGAAAAAGTTCTTTAATGTGAATGTGTTTTGAGAGTTCGGAGTCTTACTTCAGTTCCAGTGTGCTCTCACTGGTTTGTATTTATGGTTGAAAATGTGATCTTTCAACTTCCTGCTTTGTCTGCCTTTTTCCAAGCTCCATTCTCTATTATAGATACAAAGCCTATGGAACTAGAAGCCTATATAAACTATTTTATCTACAATTATTTTGATCATGAAGTTTTGTTGCAACAGCAAAAATACAACAATGAATGTAGTAGTATTAGAGAGTGTGGTTAAAGCTGTGAGGAACCTACCATGTTTTTTTGTTTGTTTTTGTTTCTTTATTTTTCCAGAGGAATGTGAAAGATTTTAGAAATTGGGACTTGAAAACTGTTAGAATGCTAGAAGCAAAAGTTACTTAAGAGGTAATTCTAGGTCAAGAAGACAGTCCAACCTAGAACAATGGTGATGGGAGAACCATTGCTTTTGAGGTTTATATAAAAAATGTATTCTATTAATAACCAGGCTAGGTTGAATTTAAAAGTAACAGAAATGTAGCGATTGTACATCAAAACCCAATGGAAAATTTTCCTTTGGTTTGGTTATGAAGTAACCATACTTTTCTTTCAATCAGTACTGTATCCAACTTTTTTCTACTTGATGGTTTCAACTGAAGATTTTTAATGAACATTTTACTGAAGAAGGCAAAAGCCCTGTCTATTGAGCTTATAAACTCATAATTAACAATACTACCATAAATATCACAAGTACCAAAAGTATAATGGTTTTCATCCTTAGACATGGAAAGAACATTGATTGTCCTTATTGTGGTCCATAGCCTTGTTTGGTCAATGGTAATAATTTTATAGTGCTACTTTCAGGCTCCTGTGATACTTCTCAGTAAAGAAAGATTCAGAACTTTCCTATAAAAGAAAATGTGTAGAAATTCAGTGGTATCAATGATAAAAGGAGTTCTTATGGAACATCTCCAAAAGTATACAAACTTAAGATATTGTCTTTAAAAAAATTATGTGTTTTCAAAGTACTATTAACTACAACATGTTTTGTTCAATCCTTTCCCATTTCTTTTTGAATGCCATTTGTTATGATTTTAAAAAGTGGGTTCATGTATATGTTGTAGATCCCCATCAAATTCTGACTCAATTATATGAAACCAGAGGAGGCTTATGAGAACTTATATAAGCTTTTTGATAGCTACTTTCTCTAAAACCACTAAGCTACAATCTACAAAGGAAATGTAGATATAAGACAGAAACACTTGGTGACAGTGACATGAGTCACAAACTTTCTAATATGTCATACCTGGAAGATAATGCCTTACTAAAATTACCAAGAGAACACTCAGAATAGATTGCAAGGAAGTTGTCTCTTCGCTGCTAAGACTTCTTAAAACCCATGTTATTTGGCTTATATGTTCAATTTCACATGTCATTGTAATCAATGCAATCAAGAAAGTTAAATAGAAAATAAATATAAAATTCTAGCATGTATTCAAATAGCAGCTACATTATTATTGTATTAAAATTAATTATTTTATGAGGAAACAATTTCTACTCAAAATCAGAGACTCGGTGGATCATATATATCCAAGGAATTCACTGCTCAATTCATTATTTTGTATGAAGAGAATATGTGATAAAATGGCAGTTCATAAAATTTCAGATTTTTACAACAAACAAAAAATGGACTTTGTTGGGTACCTATTTCTTCTCTAAAGGATGGAATAGGGAGCCGTACGAATCTCAGGAATTTCAGTAAAAGTAAAAAGATATTAAAACTCAAGGAGAAATTTACAAAAGCCACCTCTCTCCCCGAGGCTATATAACTAGTGACTCCAGTGCTACATTCTTCACCATAAGTTATCATTAGCTATGAATAGGAAATTATGATGATGCAATTGTGTTTTAGTATCCCCTGCTTCTATTATTTAACCCGATAAGCTAGTTTATTAAACTATATTTTATCAGAAACAGTTATTTGGTACTTCATACATGACCTGTATGAATGAATAGATTTTTTTATGTCTTTCCTGAAAAGGCTATGCAACAGATTTTGGGGAATCTTTTTTTATTGTTGTTAAAAAATATATAGTGATTTATTTGATGTACTTTGAGTTTTTGAAGTACTTTATGGAGAAGCACACATTTATGACAGACTTGATATTACAAGAGTATTCACCAGTGCCAGTACTCACTATCAAAATAATTTAGATTGCTGTTTTAAATCAAAAAGTTCATATAATTTTGTGAGAAATTTTTTATGCACCAAATATTTTAATGTATCTTCTACCTAGCACTTTGAATGACATTGAAGAATACAAATAAATGTATACAGACATTATCCTCAGAGGATTTTTAGACTATCAATTCCTTTTATTTATACTCATATATTTTTATTATTGGATAATGGCATATTCACATATAATTTGGTTTGTTAAGTCCACACCAATTCCCTCTCTTCCAATTCCTCCCTTATTTATATATTTTCCCTTTTTCGAAAGTGACTAAGTCCACTGCTTGTCTTTGTATGAGTATAAGACTACTGGACTATTGGTTGTCTAACAGTAGCCTTATCTTTGAAGAAACATGACTGTATTTTTCTCAGCAACCATCAATTGCTAATTTACTTCTTGACTAGGGGTAAGATATTTTGACTTCCTTCTCACACCAAGCTAAGATTTTTGTGTGGCTTCATTGTATGTAAATATTGCATGCAGTCATAGCCACTCTGGAAATCAGTCTGGCGATTCCTCAGAAGATTAGACATAGTACTACCTGAAGATCCAGTTATACAACTTCTGGGCATATACCCCTGAGACGCTCGAACACACAACAAAGACACATGCACCACAATGTTCATAGCAGCCCTAATTATAATAGCCAGAAGCTGAAAAGCATCCAGATTTCCTTCAATAGATGAATGGATACAAAATTTGTGGTACATTTACACAATGGAGTACTACTCAGCTATCAGAAACAATGACTTAACCAAATTCTTAAGAAAATGGTTGCATCTAGAGAATATCATCCTGAGTGAGATAACCCAGTCACAAAAGAACAGACATAATATGCAGTCACTGATAATGGGATACTAACCCCAGACAGCTCTGAACACCCCAGAGGCAACTCACATACTATGTGAAGTTCAGAAAAAGAAAAAAGAAAAGAAAAGTAAAACCATTGTGCTTGATCCTTGTACACCAAGAAAACTTCGACTAATTCCAAGTTATATCCTGTTTTCAATGTACTTTATGCTCATTGTGACTGGTAGGATCTTAATGCACACTATCAAACCTTTAAAAAAAAAGAACCAAGCAGTGACAAAAATGTATTTTAATACGTTTTTATACAAAAATGTTTAAAATCTGTACATTTATCTATGTTTTCTAAAATAAAGTTGTTTAAAAATAAAACAGTATGGATAAAGCTTTCAGGTCAGTACCAGCTTGATTTCTCCATGTGTTAATGACTCAAGAATGTTGTGTCTTCATAGGCCCATAATATCAAAATGTAGAAGATATCTAAGGGCAATGGCAATAGTTCACAGTATTTTGGGTTCTATGAGATGCTATCAATCTTTTATTGCTAATGATTTTGTCTTGTCATTGTCCCTTGTTGTAAAGTAACTCAGTTTAAGTTATTTTAAGTACATGAATGTACATATAGTTTAGGAAGGTAGATTTCCATACTCATTTTAAAAAAAGTTTTAAGTTTCCTTCCACTTGACTTCATCCTTTTGCTTCATTACCTTCCTTCCACTTCATACCACTTTTGTTTCTGAACACCACATTTTAGGCCGATAATTTGTGAGAAATGCTAAACCTCCCACTGAACTTCAGGACTATTATGTGTTAACAATATCCTTAGATGATTCACATGCAATTTTTAAAAGTAATGATTAAATACTTCCCATAACTGCCATTTGGTCAATAAAAAGCTCAATGAAGATAGAGGCATGTGAAAAAATAGAAATGAACCTTAAGAATAAAGATTTGGAAATGTTATAGAAAACTCATAATTTTGATATATCTATATCTGATCAGCCAACTTATATTCTGCCTAACTTTATTTAATATTTACACACTAAATTTGTTTTTATTGTATTTTACAAATTTTACTTATTTCGAAGCTTAGACATTGAAAAGAGGCATCAAAGACATTTTGTTAGAAACTAAACTAAATCATTTGATCATCTGATACCTAAATAGACTGAAATCACACTCATATGAAAAGACATTGTTATTTTAATAACGATGGATACAATTTTTATTGAATGGTATTATTTAAAATGTTTAGTTCATGTAAGGGAATGATTTATAAAATTATGGAAAACTCTTGTTGAAACAGTTTATAAAATATTTAGATTTCCAAATTAATCAAAGCCTTTAATAATGAGTCTCATTTTCTATATATCATTTCATAACTACAAAGTAAAAATAATTTTTTCTTGTGAGAGGAAAGTCTCTTATCAGCAAGGTGATGTCAGTATAGTTTCCTAATTTAGTGAAAAGATTATAAAATAAACATGCTAGCTTATGCTTAATGTACTAAAACCCCACAAGGACCAAGATTCTATTAAACATGACCTAGATATTGGAAAACATGCCAAATAAAACTGGCATGAATGAAAGCATATTTTTAAAATATATTTTCAGATTCATTGAAAAAATTGACATTACTAAAGTCATAACTCATTCAATTTGAAGATAAACTACAATAAATTTTTCTGAATGCAGTATGGAAAGATAATAAAAGAAAAGTATCAGTGCAGGTAAAAATACAAACACTTTCTTGCCAAATTTAACCCAAGATCTGCAGTTACTTCAAGGTTCTCATTCATTTTCTTATCACTGTCTGGAATCTTATCATCTTAGATGATTAAGCTGGTGGATGACCTTCTCTACGTGTTGATATTGCAGACTGCCCATTCCTAGAAAGGATTTCCATGATGGGTACTGAATACTGTAATTCTCAAACAATCACTTTACCCTTAGTTTCATATAATGCCAATTCTGTAGAGCTAAGGCAAAACAAATTACACAAAACAACATACTGTGTATTTGAAATATCTTTTCCTTTAGTCCCTGGTAATAGAATTCCACCATTTAAAAAGTTGTTGAAAATAGCAGTGTGAGAAGAGGCCTTTGGTCCAAGGAGGGTATGTGTTTCCAATGTAGGGGAATGCCAAGATACTGGGGTGGAGAAAGTGATTAGGAATGAGTGCACCTTCATGAAGATAAGTGGAGGGAAAGGGGAAATAGGAGTATGGAAACATGGTGGGCAGAGTGACTAACATTTCAAATGTAAATACTGAGAGTATCTAATAAAAAGATAGTAATAAGGAGCAATAAAAATAAATAAATAAATAAATAAATAAATAAATAAATAAATAAATAAATAAATAAAGCTGCTGACCCCTGTGGTTGAATTTGGAAAATAACTGGAAGAAGCTGAGGAAGATAACAACCTTGTAGGTGGACCAGCAGTCTCAATTAACCTGTAACCCTGAGATCTCTCAGAATCTGGACCATCAACCAGGCAGCATACACCAGCTGATATGAGGCTACCAACACATATACAACAGAGGACTGCCTGGAGAGAGAAGATGCACCTCACCTTCAATAGACTGGAGGCCTCAGGGTGTGGGGAGGTATGGTGGCATGGGGAATTTGCTGGGGGGGGGGATACATGTGGAACAGTCAAAGGGTAGACCAAATGGGAGGGGGATAAAGTCTGAAGTGTAAATAAAAATCATTAAATGAAGTGAGAAAGAAAGAAAGAAAGAAAGAAAGAAAGAAAGAAAGAAAGAAAGAAAGACAGAAAGAAGGAAGGAAGGAAGGAAAGAAGAAATGAAGGAAAGAAAGAAAGTGGAAGGGAGGGAGGGAAGGAAAGGGGAAGGAAGGATGGATGGATGAAAGGAAGGAAGGAAGGAAGGAAGGAAGGAAGGAAGGAAGGAAGGAAGGAAAGAAGGAAGGAAGGAAGAGTCTTTGTGGCTTCCCCCAGTCAGCATATGCTTTGGCAGAAAATATCACAGGCATGTAAATATTAGGAAATAATTATAGTGACAAAACTTTTATTTCCAGTATATAAGTCTCTAATTCTACAGGTATCACGAGGCAACTGTGAGAGTTGCAGAAATTATGGTGGCCAGAGTGGTTTTTGGAATCTCTGGATATGCTGTCTTTTTCCATCTACATTATCTTATTAATATTGATTTAGACATGATTTACCTACCAGAAAATATAACTTTCAAAAGCGTCTTATTCATGCTATTATGTTAAAGAGCCATGTCTTTGTTCTTTCAGGGAGATATTTTACTACTAATAAGAAATTCTGTACCTGTCAATAATAATTTCCCATTAACTCTTCTCAGTCCTTAGCAAACATAATCTGTATCTAAAGATTTTCCTAATACAGCTTCAGACCTTGTATTTTAATAGATAATTTCTTATCTAAATTATTTAATAAGTATTTTTGGAAGGTGTCTTTTAATCTTTTATTTCTGGTGCTGCTGGTCAACCCAGTGCCCCCACACACATGCTATCTAATCAACTGTATTTCTGTAATTTTTTTTCTACTTTTGATAATGACATTTGCCTCCAACTTATGTTTTATCAAAGTTTCATCAAGATTGTTTACAACTGTTTCTCTTATTTTTAGGTGTATTTATTGTTTTTTCCTATGCTCTTTACTCCTCAGTTATACATTTGTTTTAATTAGTCTTAGATTTTCAAAGGTGTGTACTTGATTTTCATTATCCTTTTCTAGGCTTCTAACCATTCTTTGAGGGTTTTATTGTTTTGATAATGAACTAAATTTTTATTTCACTTCATAAGGCATGTTTCATTTCTATTGTTATAAAATCCTTTGGTTAAAGCAAGTTTAGGGAGTAAATATTAAATATGCAACTTCATAGAGAGGTTCTGGGGCACAAGATGAAATCAGCCAGTCTCTATAAGGCTTAGACATCTCCATATTTCCAGCTTTGCTGATACCAATGCACGTTTTCTCTTAGGTTGGGCATACTCCATTCCTATAGCTTGTCTTTGCAGATTTCTCATGATCTTGGCATCATCAATCCTCCAAGGTCTCCATTGCAATTTAGCTTCACCATCACTCCTTCACACAATGACCTCTCGGGACCTACTTGAAGGAATGTTTATCCTATCCATAAATTCCTGGCAATATCTCTGCTTTGTAACAAAAAAAAAAAAAAAAAAAAAAAAAAAAAGGACTCCTTGATCCTCATATTCTTGTATCCTCCATTCTTCCTTGCAAAGTCAATACCATATGGAAGACAGTGCTATGTTCTGCTAACAACTGTTGATGAACTTAGGGAAAATTTTTTCTAAGCACTAGCTGTCAAAGAGAAAAAGATCACCTCAGCTTATCATTTATTTTTTGATTTTTTTGAACATCTTTATTTTAAAAAACAAAAAGATAAATGTACAAATTTTAACTATTTTTGCATAAATGTATATGAATACATTTTTGTCAGTGCTTGTTTTTTTTTTCAAAAGGTTGGTAGTGTGCATTAAGGTCTTACTAGTTACAATGAGCATAAAGTACATGTAAAACAAGATGTAACCCAGAATTAGTCAACGTTTTTTTGGTGTGTAAAGATTGAACATAATGGTTTTTCATTTTCTTCTTTTTTTTTTTTTTACTTGAACTTCATATAGTCTGTGAGTTGTTTCTGGGGTGTTCAGAGCTTTCTGTGGTTAGTATCCAATTATCAGTGACTGCATATTATATCTGTTCTTTTGTGACTGGGTTACCTCACTCAGGATGATATTCTCTAGATGCACATGTATCATGTATATGTATGTCATGTTTTTTCTTGAACCACATACATTTGAGAAATATATATATATATATATATATGTTTAATTTATATATACTTTATATATGAGTATATACTTATATAATATATTTATATATAATATCTACTATATATACTCTTATAAAATATATACTATATATTTTTAAGATTATAATTTAATTACATTTCTTCCTTCCCTTTTCTCCCTTCAAACCCTCCCAAATATCCCTTCACAATTTTTCTTCCAATTAACAGCCTCTTCCTTCACCAAATATTATTGCATGCTTATATGTATACATATACACACAGTTTTAAAATATAACTTGTTCAGTCTGCATGAATCTATTTGTATGTATGATTTGGTGACTGATGATTTTTACTGGACAACCAATTATGCTCTTCACTGGAAAAAACTGAGTGTCTTATTGCCAACTTTGCAAATTTTCTTATAGTTCTTTATTTAGTATACAGTCTTTGTAGGCTTTCTTCTTTATGTTTGTTATGGCCATTGTTGTCATTTCTCATTTGGGCAATAAAGTTGTTGACATTAGTCAGAGACAATATCTCTCAGCAAATTCCCTGATCCTCTTAATCTTTTTACATTATATTCACCCAATATTCTTGAAAGTCCTTTGATCCTTACATGTGTGTGGCAAGGGAAAAGATTTTCAGTGGGACTAAGCTTCATAACTCTGCATTTTGATTGGTTTTTCTTTTTAGTCATGATCTTTGCTATTGCAAAGAAAAGTTTTCTTGATGAGGGTTGAGAACTATACTTAAATGAAAAAATACTTATATTGTAGATAGGGATTATGGTGGTTTAGTAAATTGGTGGTTCTAAGTTCTCCTTCCAAGGTCCATGATTTTACTATCCCTGGGTATGTGACTAGGTTTCCAGTACGAGGTATAATTTCCCTTTTGTTTAGTGTGTTTTTAAATCCAACTAGAGAACTGTGAATATAGCTGAGGTATGTGTGCTACTAAGGCACTCTCAGGGTTATCTTGCAAGGTTATCATTGTTATGGTTCATAGGCATGTGTATTTTTTTTGCAGATGTTTTATTTAGCATTTCTGAGTCTATGTTGTATAGAAACATTGGTTTATGGTTTCCTTTTTTATTGAAACTTTTCATGATTTTGGTATTGAAGGGGTATTTTTATATTCGTTCAATAGTTTAAGAAAATGAGCTATAGATCTTCTTTGAAATCTAGAAGAATGGTACTGTGAGTCCATCTATTGCAGAACCTTTTCAGTCAGTTGGCTTTTTACTACTATTTTAATTTTCTTCTTTTTTGTGGGTTAGCTTGTTTTAAATTCTTGGTTTAAGTTTAGTGATTTAAATAATTAAGATACATTTTTAGGTTTTCGAACTTAATGAACTACAGGATTTTATAACTATTTCATTATGATAATCTTTCTTTGATATATGTTGTAATGTTTCCTTGATCATTTCTGATTCTGTTAATTTTGGTCCTCTCTTTGCTTTTCTTTGCTAGTAGAACCAAAGCTGTGTTAATCTTGTTTACCTTTATTAAAGAACCAACTCTTAGAATCATTGATTCTTTGTTTTTTTTTTTTTTTGTTTTGTTTTTGTTTTTTTTGTTTTTGTTTTTGTTTTGCTTCTTTGTTTGTATTTCATTGTTGATTTCTGGTTTTTATTGTTTCTTGCTGTCAACCTGGTTCATATTAGGTTTGGTCTTACTTTTCAATTTTACTTTGGTGTTTTTTTTTTTTTTTTGTAGTTCTTTTTATAGATCACTCATTAATTCACATTTTGAATTCCAGAAACAACTCACAGGCCATATGAAACTCAAGAAAAAACAAAGGCCAATAAATGGAAGCCTCAGTTCTTCTTAGGAAAAAAATAAATGTATAGTACCCTTTCAGCTTATGGTACACCTGGTCCTTAAATCATTAATGATCCAAGAGCTAAGAATATAGCCTTGTGGCATTTTTGGTATTCAAAGATCATTATGCTTAATCTATACTCATCAAGAAAACTGTTTCCATGCTACGTTCTGCCCTACATGTATTTTACGCTTATGGTAACTAGTGGGATTTCAATGCATGCTATCGATACCTCAGAAAATTGGATATAGTACTACCTGAAGACCCAGCTATTCCACTTCTGGGCATATACCTCAGAGACACTTCAATACACAACAAAGATATATGCCCCACAATGTTCACAGCGGCTCTATTTATAATAGCCAGAAGCTGGAAGGTACCCAAATGTCCTTCAGAAGATGAATGGATACAAAAATTGTGGTACATTTACACAATGGAATACTACTCAGCCACCAGAAACAATGACTTAACCAAATTCTTAAGAAAATGGCTGCATCTAGAGAATATCATCCTGAGTGAGATAACCCAGTCACAAAAGAACAGACATAATATGCAGTCACTGATAGTGGGATGCTAACCCCAGAGGCTTGCACTCCCCCAGAAACAACTCACAGACTGTATGAAGTCCAAGAAATAAATAAAACAAAACAAAACAAAAAATATTTACAAAACAAGAAAACTTTAACTATTTCCATGTTACATTTTGTTTTACATGTACTTTATGCTCATTGTAACTATTAAGTTTTCAAGGCATACTATCAAACCTTGAAAAAAATCAAGTACTGACTAAAAATATATTCATATAGTTTTATGTAAAAACTATGTTAAAATCAGAAAAAAAGTACTGACAAAAATGTATAATTTTAAGCAAAAAATGTTTAAAATCTGTACATTTATCTTTGTTTTGTAAAATAAAGTTGTTTTTAAAAAAATTTAAAAAAAAGAATTAAGTACTGACAAAAATATTCATATTGTGTTAGGCTAAAATGCCTTTAAAATCTGTATATGTATCCCTCTTTTTTAAAATTAAAGTTGTAAGAGAGAATAAAAATTAAAAATTTAAAAAAGATGGCAATAGCCAGATTGAAAAAAAGATTTTTACCAGGTCTCTATCCAAAATGGTAATATCTAATAAATACAAAGAACTTAAGGAGTTAGACTCCAGAGAGCCAAAGAACCCTATTTGAAAATGGGGTACAGAGCCAAACAACAAATTCTCAACTGAGAAATATTGAATGGCTGCAAAGCACCAATGAAATGTTCAACATCCTTAGCCATCATAGAAGTGTAAATCAAAAAAAAAAAAAACAGTGAGATTCCATCACACACTAGTCAGAATGGCTAAGATCAAATTCTCAGTTGACAGCAGATGCTGGTAAGGATGTGGAGAAAGAGGAACATTCCAACATTTTTGATGGGATTGCAGGCTGGTACAACAACTCTAGAAATCAGTCTGGTGGTTGCTCAAAAAAAAAAAAAAGGACATAGTGCTACCCAAGGACCCAGCTATACCACTCCTGGGCATACATCCAAAGGTGGTCCAATATATAACAAGGACTCATAGTCCACTATGTTCATAGCAAACTTATTTATAATAGCCAGAAGCTGGAAAAAACAAACAAACACTCAAACAAACAAAAAACAGATGTCCTTCAACAGAGGAATGGATACAGAAAATGTGGTAAATTGACAAAATGGAATACTACTTAGCTATTAAAAAAGTGACTTCATGAATTTCTTAGGCAAATAAATGGAACTAGAAAATACCATCCTGAGTGATCTAGTCAAAAGGGAAAATACATGGTAAACCCTCACTGATATGTGGATATTAGCCCCAAATCTTGGAATACCCAAGATATAATTCACAGACCACATGAAGCTCAAGAAGTAAGAAGACCAAAGTGTGGATGATTCAGTACTTATTAAAAGAGGGAATAACATACTCATAGGGAGAAATGAGGAGAGAAAAGGTGGAGCAGAACCTAAAAGAGCGGTCATTCAGAGCTTTCCTTTTCTAGTGATCCATCCCACATAGATTCACCAAACAATATTGTGGATGCCAAGACATACATACTGACAGGAGCCCTATATAAGCTGTCTCCTGAGTGGCTATGCCAGAGCCTGACAAATAAAGAGGCAGATGCTCACAGTCAACCAATGAACTGAGAACATGGTCCTCAATGGAGGAGTTAGAGAAATTAATGTAGGAGCTGAAGGAACTTGCTGTAGATTGTCTTGAAGCTATTCATATTTTAATGTTAATTCCACTTTCCCCAAAAGGGCTGCCTAATCGAATACTCATGAGATAATTTTATCTGAAAGTTCCCATTTAATTAGTGAAATAAAGGATAAACAGTGACTGGGTGGTGTAAAGTAGGTAGAGGGGAGAAAAGTTTTTTCTTTATGTTTTTAAAAGTTGTGATTCAGCTCTGTATGCTTTCCAGAGTTATATGGCTCAGATTTAATAGAGGTAGACCACCTGAAAAACTAAATTCAAAAAGATCAAACAAAATGTTTCTCGATACTAAAACGTTTTCTTTTGAGTTTTATATATGTTATAGAATGTACAGCTATGACAATCTTGTCATTAGAATGCTGAACTAACCTGATTCTAGACATCAAAAACTACAACAACCATCAGGTGGCTCTCCCTCTTGAGGCATGACTGGCTTCTTCATTTCCCTCCCCCTTCTAAATTCTCAACACCGACATACTCATTTTGAAGAAGCTATGAGAAGTTATTGCCTGATTCCCTTGACTTTGGGAGGTGAAAGTGGTTATTGTAAGGTTGTTTTTAAGAAGATTTTAGTAATAGTCATAATTTTACAGGGAGGAATTAGCCAGATCTGATTAGACAGTCATATTCTTATTTTGGTAACTAAGTTAAAGTTATATCTTCACTGGTAGGAATCTTTCTAACTGATGCAAAGCTAAAGTTATAATCTTCACGATGCTATAAAAGTGATGTGATACAGATTTAAGGTTTATACATTGTATTTAGTTGATTAAGCAATATTATCTGAGGGCTGCATAACAAACTCATGGTCCTGAGTCATTAAAAGGGTTTTTTATTTAAGATACTTTCAATTAAAGATGGCCAAGTTTAGTCAAGACAACAGTTCAGAGATTCTTTTTGTAGATAGATAATCTTCTAAGACATCAGAAGTCCACCGAATATGACATTTTTAGACGTTTTTTAAATTTTAAATATCATTTGACTAGAGACCTGTTTGCTCCTGACAGCACCCCTTTTTAGATTCTAAGAAGAAACTGAGCACCAATAGAGTTGCTCCAGTTGTGGCGAGACAGCCACTAGGCAAGAACTGCCTCATTCATCTACAGACAATACTGTCCAGAAAGGGACACCTTTGCAAAATAGTTGACTGAAAAATCTTTGTCAAGCCGAAATTGTCAGCCCTTTAAATTCTGTATTACAAAGGTCTGTGAAATTTGATCCTGGGCCAGAAGCTTTAAGACTGATGCTCCGACATTTTAAGAGATGTGGGACTGCCCAAATGGTCAGCAGTGTCTATATATTGGCTAGTTTTGGAAACTCTGTTTCATACTTCTCATATATCAGGTAATATTAGTCATTTTGAGATTTCTGACATGGTTGAAGATTGGTAGCTTCATAGCCAAACCAGCTGTTTGGCATTAAGAAAGTTAATATAGATCTAAAAAGGTGATTTTCAGATGACATACAATCTAAAACTAAGATATAAATCAGGTATAGAATGATAGTCTTTCAAGACAGATAAAAATGGGCTTTATTTAATAGACAAAATTGATAGACTAGGTGTTAAGGTTGTCTTATACTTTATACATTGTAAAGTGGTAATAGTTCATTTTACAGTTGAGGGAAAAGAGCCTTTAAACTGGACAAAAAGGGTGAAATGTAGATTGCCCTGAAGCTGTTTATATTTTAATGTTAATTCCACTTCCCCAAGAAACGCTGCCTAGTCATATAATCATGAGGTGACTTCATCTCAATCTTCCCATTTTATTTAGTGAAATAAAGGATAGCCAGTGACTTGGCAGGGTAAGGGAGGTGGGGGAAAAGAGGTCAGCAATCAGATGAAGGAAACGGACAGAAGAGAAACTGTAAGATGGTGATCTATAAGGATGAGCTAGATCCAAGTGGGCTAAATTGGCATTAAATAGTTATAAACATTTAAGGATTTTACAGGCCTAATATCTCATATAAAAAGGGCAGTTTGAATCTTTGTCTATTTGATGTAATTTTGTTTTGTAGAGGGATTGTAAATTGGGAATTGATTACATAAACCTGTATGAAAAGCTGTCAGGCTATAGAGTAGTGTTTCTGTTGGGTTTTGGGGTAAACAAAAACCCCAGGACAGAGGTAGTAACAGGTGGAGTAAAACTGGCAAGGGAAGGGAGTCACAAAAAGTGGGGGTGGCTCAGACAGAGAGACAGAGATCAGTGTGGCTCCAAACTAGAAGCAGGCCCTTAGAGTGAGGCACAGGGCTGATAAACTTTTTTTATTTTTTAATATTTACTGCAGCAGTTTTCAAAATGACAAGAAGAACAACAATATAAACCAACCAAACACACCAGAGCTCCCAGGGACTAAACCACCAACCAAAGAGTATATGTGGAGAGACCCATGTCACTAGCCTCATATGCTGCAGAGGATGGCCTTTCCAGGCATCAATGGGAGAAGCCCTTGGTCCTGTTAAGGCTAGGTGCCCCAGTGTAGGGGAATGAGAGCATGGGGAGGTAGGAGTGTTTGAGAGGGTAGAGGAACACCCTCATACAAGTAGGGTAGGGAAAATGGTATCAGGAGGCTTCTGGAAGGAAACGTGGAAAGGGTATAACATCTGAAATGTAAACATAAAAAATTCTATGAAAAGAAAACAATAGTGTATTTTCTGTTTATTTTATCCTATGTATAAAGATTCCTTTAAGTTTTACACTTGATTTAAAGAGATTTTCAGTCCTATCTTTATTTTACTCTGAACCCCTGTTTAGGTCTATCTTCTTATAAAAATATGTGAAGTTCTGCATTGTCTTTGTCATTTTCATCAGATTTATATTTTAACATTGTTGGGCATCACTTATGAGAAAACCTCATTTATTGTTTGTCGAACTGTAAACTGGTGCAGCCATTCTGGAAAATAGTAAAAAAAAAAAAATCTCAAAATATTAAAATGAATCTACCATATGTCCTCCAAAGTACACTCATTAGTTTACATTCAAAGATTTATTCTCTATAGATCTATTCTCAGCCATGTTCACTGTTGCTTTATTCAGAATAGCTATGAAGTAAAAATGACCTTAATGTTCTTTAAGGATGATTGTATAATGAAAACATGGTATGTGGATATAGTAGAATATTATCCAGCTATATAGGAAAATCAAATTTAAAGATACATGGATGGAGCTAGAATATATTATATTAAGTAAGATAACCTGGATCCAGAATGAAAAAAAAATGTTACATGGTCTCTCTTATTTGTGTTTCTTAGGTATTAAAAGTCTTGAGTATATAACATACATAAACCAGGAGAGCAAACTGAGACCAAGGATAAAACTAACTCTATAATGGTTAGCAGAAGATTGTGCCTACTATGAGGTGGAAAGTGGGGAAATAGAGTGGGCTTTAAATGGGGGAGAAAAAAGTGGAATGCAGAATATAAGCGGGGGTAAGTGTTAGTTATCACAAAGGATGTTTATAAAACACAAAAAGTCATTATTTTAGATTTCCTAAAATTATACATGATGCACATAAGCAAGAACACACATATGCCATATACATAAATACATACACACATACATATATATTTGCATACATGTATACATAAATATATATGCATGTATTCATATACTTTAAAGAAGTTATGCTACTTGAGCTGATGTTTCTCCTCTTAAGAGCTATAGACTATGTAACACAGCCCCAAGTATTATGTATGAGAAACCCCTGCTGTGTTGGTAGTCAGAGAATCTAAGAGACAACAAAATATAGGTTACTGCTATCCCTCTTGGTTCCCTACAAGGAATTGAAGGTAAGACTCTATTGCTAAAGAACTCACATACTTTGGACTAGAGGTTTGGAGAAACTGAGCTGGAACTGACACAAAATCCTTCTCCCTGAGGACTAGCTTCAAAAGGATCCAAAATTGTTGTGCAAGTTGCCAAGGGAGAAAAGCATTTAGTTGTCCTACCCACATTTAAGACCTTCAAACCACAACAATGACTTGGCTGACAATATTCTTGTAATGATAATATAGTTGCACTTTTGGCGGGGGTTATAATAGCAGTCTAGTTATATTTAAGTCACACTCAACAGGAGATAGATTCTTCCTGCATTTGTGTAAGATGGTATCAACCTAGCTAGCTACCCACAAACAAAGGGGTCATAAAATTAAAAGGAGAGCGTGATATGAGTGTAATTTCCTAACCTACCCACACACTAAATATTATCCTTATACCCACAGGTAAAAGTAGATCTCACCCTTTAGTCTTTACTGAATACTCTTTTTATTCCCTTGAAGCCTAAGTATACCATTAAAGAAAAACACTGTGAAGGCTCAGTACCCCAGTTTAGGGGAATAACAGGGTGAGTGGGTGGGTGGGTGAGCACTCTTATAGAGGCACGGGGAGGGAGAATAGGATGGGGCGTTCCATAGGGGAAACCAGGAATGGGGATAACATTTGAAATATAAGTAAAAAAATATCTAATAAAAAAGTAGAAAAAAAATAAAAGAAAACTTCAGAGAACATTTGACAAGTGGATGGCTAACCCTAGTTGATAAATCTACAACACAACTCCTGAACCTACTAAAATACAAAACAAAAGCAAGTTAACATGTATCTAGTAATATAAGATGAAGTAAATTTAAATTAAAACAATGTAACTTTGTAAGCTTACAAGAATTACTATTGACAAAAGTATCAACACACAAAGAAGATATAATACTTGTAAACACATTCACCAAACATCAGACTTCTAGAACATATATAAAAATGCCTGAGTATGGAGACTGACTTCTAAAACATATAGAAAAAGGCCTGAGTATGGAGAAAGAATATTGTTCAATAGTAGTTTAATATCTTAATATACCACAATTTTTATCTCCAGTTTTCTTGAAGACTCATTGGCAAAGATAATTGTATGAGTATACTTTATCATTTAAAGTGCCATTTTCATATAGGCACACCTGAATAAAGACTAAGAATTCACAGAGCAGCCTCACTTTGTATAATGATTAGATCAATAGCTATTCTCAATCCAATGCACAATTAATTGTGGTTATGTGATAATTTAATTCTATAGAATATGTTCATACAATAGCTGAACATTTATTTCATTTGATAAGTACCTTTAAATCTCCCACGTGGATCTTCTTTTAGTCATAATTCAATTTTTTATACTATTATGTCTAGATACACTGTGTCATATAGCATGTAAGTTAGATTGCTCAGTAATGACCTTTTATATCTGGCTTATTTCACATAAAATAACATCTTCTTGAAATATCCTTATTTTCACAAATGCAAGCTCTCCTTTTTAATTGAGATTAGTATTATATTAAATGACTTGACTAGTGTGTGGCATATTTACCATTCATAGTCCTTCAGTGGATATTCATATTACACCCACATTTTCATTATTGTTCAAGTTGAAAAAAATATGTGTTTGAATCCCCCTCAAAATATTGTTTTAATTTTCTTAGGATATATAACCAAAGGTCAACTGTGCACTTCAATATTAGAATTTCAGGACTAAAAATAAATACTGAAGGCTGGAAAACCAATACATACTACAAAAATGTTAATAAAAATTTTAAAAGTTTGATATACAAAAGTTTCTGCTTTTAATAAAATAGCATTAAAGCATAACTCAACAAAAGTAGTAAAATCCTGAAAGACAGAAAATAAAAATGATATTCCAATTAGAAAAGTTAAAATGTATAAAATATTCATAGATGAATTTCACCATAGAGGTGACAAGAGTTTAACAAAATGCAAAATTAAAACAAATAAACAATCAAATATCATAAGCTCATGTAAGTACTGACAATGAACACTACAAATAAAGAATACAAAATTGATTATATTTATAATGGTATCAAAAGCAATATTTTTATAATAAACTAAGAAGACAAAGCTAAGCAGTTTGAAAAGTTAAAAATGATATTGAAAGAAATTATTACAAACCCAGAAAGGTGAAAATATATTGTTCAACAGATTAAAAAACACTATTAAAAGATCAATATTATCACCATGATCTTCAGACTCAATGTAATAATAATGGTGTACTCATAAAGAAAACGAAAAACCCATTCTATGACTTATATGGTCTGTCAAGAGATACTGACACACCAATTGTGAAATAAAAACAACAAAGCATCAAGACATTTTCTGCTGACTTCAAAGTTTACAAAAGCTTTAATAATATTTTATTAAACATATTATATGCTTTCTAAAGGTAACAAATAAGAGAAAGAATAAAAAAGACATCAAAATTGGAAAATAAACCACATGTTTGAAGGTGATATACTCTTGAACACATAAATCCCAGAGACTCTACTAAAATTAATGGAAGCAGGACCAGCAGGATGACTCAGTGGGCAAGAAGTACTTGCACTTACACCTAATGGTCCAACTTCAACATTCTGATCCTATAGTATAAGGAGATAACCTACTCCCAGTGATTTTTCTCTACCCTCCATACATATCATGACACTCTGTTTTCTCAGAGGTACCAAAGAATTCATCCAAGTTCACTATAGTATATTAAACACATAACAATATCAAATAGAGTAAATGTAGTAGATATTAAAAGTTATGTCTCTCCTGTATAATAGTATATAAAATATGTGAAATATGTCTATAAAGTATGTACTTATTATTTAAAAAATATAACTTTCTCAAATAATATTAGGCATATCCTCTAAACAAATTGAGTTGTAATCTTTTAATATTGGGAAATCTTGATTAATGGTTGTTGTTAATTAATCAAAATCATGGTTGCTGAAATTTGAGACAGATATGAAAACTTATTTTAAAAGGTTGGCATTTATTAATTCGTGTAGTAAAATATCTTCAGTGTTTGTGGCAATGTTTGATGGCATTTAACACGAAAAATATACAGAGTTGGACTCAACTCTTTCAAAATACTTTACTGATCATCAAAATTTATGCACTACTCAACTTTTGTCATCAGTTTGAAACTACTGAAATTTTATTCACCTCAAGACACTGTTCTTTTTGCTCATCGATAATGACTGGTCCTTCAATTTAAGTTTTCTCATGAGGCACAAGCAATTGATCCACTTATACATTTGCCAGACCATTGAGAATGGTAAATATCAATATTAGGCATTTAACAATACATTGTTTAAAATACCTTAAAAGTTGAAATTATTATTATTACTAATATTATTATTAGTAGTAATTCATGTTTTTTAAAATGCTGAATCAGCAAACATATAACCAATCTTATCATACCTCTCAATCAGAGCTCCTGATTACCAGTAGATTGCATCACTGACACATAAATACATGGTAAACCTTTTTTACAGTAGAAGTGGGATCACCTATACTTTGTTGTTCCATTTGGAGAACAAATGAGAAAGGATTTTGTACAATTATTACTAGTGAATTTGGAATAGAATATTGGTATTGCTTTAGTCCAAATTCAACAACAGAGTTAGTTCAGGACATATTAAGCTATAATCAAAGCATACGCTTCTCTATAGGTCATTTCCTTTTAATACAAAGCTTTCACCCATTTATGTCTTTCTTCCAGCATATCCATAATCTATTAGTTACTTAAGTGTCTGACTAGAAATTTTCTTCACAGAAAATTGTTTTCTGAATATCTATGTGATGGCCCTCTTGTCACATTTTCCAAATAACAATCTTTGTTTTCTCTTATATAACACTTATGTAAGGTATCCATGGATTTCCTGGAGTCTGGAAGTATGTTTTACATATAAAAGAGTACTTTTTCAGACATTATAAATAAATGAAAGTTGAAAATATCTGAATTATATAGGTGGGCACAACCTAATCAATAGTCAATAAATGCAAAAATAATTTCCTTGCTGAAGATGGAGATGGAATGAAAGAGGAATTAATAAGTCATGCAGAGAGAGGATCTTTACCTTCTATCTCTGTTTTTAGGAGCAAGATAAAGGGTATGACCCAAAAAATAATTTTAGAAGGTAGAAAGTACCCTCAATTGGCAGTCACTAGATATCTAATATTTTCAGTCACTTACTAAGTAAGAGTAAGCATATGTATTACACCCTCCTGAAGGGATTATAACACTATAACTATTTTGATTTTACTGTTTTCAGACCAAAAGTTGAAAGTATAGTTGAGCCACATTCTACAAAATCTTCTTGCACCTATAGACTATGGCATAATAAACTTGTATTGTTCTCAAATGCTAATGTGGGAATTAAATATGAAAACCAATAAAGATCAAGAAGATTAAGTTTTAGTATGTTATAACTACCTTTATTTTCCACAATATGAAATATTAAATTCAATATGAAATTCAAAGCCTGGCAAGCTTAGTTATTTACCTTATTTTTTAGCACAAAAAAAAAAGCAAGACAAGGATTCCAAGTCTTATTAGAAAAAGCAGGCATCAAAAGAAAGAGAAGCATAAATGCTAGAAAACATAAAGATCCAGCACTGTGATTTTATTCAAGATTTTTGCCATAGCCTAACACAGGAATATAGTTTTATCTAGGAAACATAGTTTCCATGTCTTCTAAATCTGCGATATTAACAAATACTTGGTTGTATAGCATGAATCCACTGAGAACTCTGATAAGTTTCGACAACGACAACACAATTTAAATGTTTATCCTGCCTATTTCTCAAATTTTGTTATCTATTTAAATAATTTTTACCTTTGTTTTGGTTATATGTAAGGAGATAACAGGTACGGATTGAAGCACCCTAAAACTTCGTTAAATAATCAGCTTCAATGGTTTTGTAGACCATGCAATCATCTAAATAAGATTCCAAAGCCTATTCAGCTTACTCCGGGTGGGGGGAGTGCTTGAAATCTATTCAATAATCCCGTATTCAAATAGTTAATTTGCAGTATGTTCTGTTCAAGAAAAAGAAACTGTCACCCTGTCATTTCAGAGTCTGACACTAAGCTTGTCAAAAGAGACAGCTGTTAAACTGAATTACTGTTGACATGCAGAGAAACGGTCCTTGCCAGATGTAAAAGACATCTGTGGCAATGAAGTGGTACAGAGTGGATTTTCAAATGTGGTCACACTGGTATTTGAATAGCATGTCTATGGCATGAAAACATGGCCTTGACTCAGTCTGTTTAAGGCAGTGGGACACACAAAGAAATCCCCTCCTCTGTTATATCTATAACTTATGCCTGGGAATGAAAACAGGACAGTAGCAAACCTTCACGTAGAGGCTTGAAATACAGCAGGGAATAATTTGACTTTTTGGATGCTTGAATATATGAATAGGTGAGGTGTAAATTAACTCAGTAGATCTTATAAGGAATGATAAAAAATAATAACAACCATTTTTTGTAACTTTAAAGAGTTTTGTGGTGATTATAAAGGGCACAAGGTTGGTGAGTATGTGGCTGTTTGACCTGCTCTAACTCTCTAAGAGTCCCATAAATGAAATAATTTGAACAAAAAAATTCAGAAATTTTGTAATACAATGAGAAACATTTATAATTCAACTAAGACATATTACAAACATATACTAATGGTTTAATATGTAGCTGATATTATTATTTTAGGTATTATCTAGGGTATGCAAAATTCCCCATAGCAAGGTCTCTCTTAAGGAACTCCTGATCTAGCAGGAAAACAGAAATGACTGCTCTGACAATAATTATGCCAAGGGCTGCAACAGAGGCACAAAGACATTTTATTTTAGTGTGAACTAGAGAGAATATAGGCAAAGTTGAAAGGTGTATGTAAAAAAGAGAGTAAAGAAAATAAGTATGTGTTCTAAAATACTATTTAGTAGAAAAGAAGATACAATTTACAAAAGTTGCTTAAAAATAATTTTTATACTTTAAGGTATTAAAATTAACAATATCCTATAATATTTTAAAATAATTTGAATCATTATTTTAATTGATAAATAAATCATGTGATTTCTATATTACATATTTGTTATATCAAGTTAGTTAACATATATATCATCTTATTTTTATACTGAAGTGCTTAAATTTACCAAGTTATTTGGAAATGTATAGTTCGTTATTATTAAATACTATCCTAGAAAATATTAATTATTCATCATGTAGATGATCAACCAAATAGTTCAGTTCTGAGCCTTCTTTTCCTTACTGACAAGATTGATGCTATCTATAAACAAAATGTTTTATTGGACTGGTTATATTGTATCTCATTTAATTATAATGGCAGTGGTGTCAGAAAGCCTTTAATATTATTATATTTTTGATAAGGAATCTGAAACTTAAACAGACAAAATGGAATTATATGGCTTAAAAGTTATATATTTCCCAAAATTTAAAATCTAAAGCTCTTTTTCTCTTTGACACAATATACTTATTACATATATGAGCAAAATATTTGATATGCAAATTACAGAAAAGTTGATATTTACAATCCTTAATTGGGATAAATATGATGTTCCAGTTGTATCCATTTTCAGTCAAAAGCCATAATTTTATTCTTCTCTGTAGTTAAATAATACTGTTTGTGCATATATACTATGGATCACCAACCCCCTCCCTTATATCTTGATGTGCAGTGTACAGTAATTTTTTTTTAGCTTTTGGGGAAACTTCCATAGTCATTGCTATAAAACTAAATAGTTTATATTCTACCAGTGGTAGAAGGGTTCTCTTGTCTTTCCTTCTTTATCAGCATTTTGTGTTGTTATTTTCCTTGATGATAGTATACTGAATGGTGTGAGAGGAGATGTTCATTCAGTTTTAATTTGCATTAATATGATAGATAATGTGGTGGTTTGAATAAGAATACCCCCATAGGGTCATGCATTTGAATGCTTCCTCATCAAGGAGTAATACTACTTGCCAAGGATTAGGAAGTATATAGCCTTGTTGAAGGAAGTGTGTCAATGAGGTGGGCTTTGAGGTTTCAAAAGCCAGAACTAGTTCTGGTAGCTCTCACTTTCAGATGCCTATGGGTTCAGATATTGAATTCTCAGTTGCTTCTTCAGTGTCATACCTATTTACATGACAACCTGCTTTCTGCCATGTTGATAATGGACTAAACACCTGAAAGTATAAACAAATCCCAAATAAATGCTTTCTTTTATAAGAGTTGCTATGGTCATGGCATCACTTCATACCAATAGAGCAGTGACAAAAACAGCCAATAATATTGATTTTTTTATGTGCTTGTGGGTCATTTGTAATGAATTCATCTTGTAAGTACTATTTGTCTTCTTTCCATGTTGACTGATTGGAAAGTTGAGTTTAAATACGTGATATTTAGTTTTCTAGTTCCTTGTATAGTCTAGATACTGATCCTCTTACTGATGTACAGCTATAAAAGTTGTCATTATATTTTGTGGGCTGTTCCTTTACACATATAGTCATTTCCTTTACTGTATAAAGATCATCTTCAAATTTTATAATACTTTCTCAATTCTAGGGATTATTTCCTCTGTTTTTTATTATTTTTCAAAAATTATTGCCCATATATATAGGTCAATATTATAGGTTTTCTTTTCTAAGATTAAGCATTTCCGATTTTATAATAGTCTTTGATTCATTATGAATTAATTTTTATACAAGATAAAAATATGGATCTAATACCATTTTATATATATGAGTATTGAGTTTTCACAATATTACTTTTTAAATAAATTTGTTTTTGTACATTTTTAATGTCTTTCTCTTCTACTGCACCACACGTGGTTTTGTGCCACTACTATGCTAACTTTTGTCATCACTTTGTGGTATAATTTGAACTTAGGTGCTATCAAAACTGCATCATTTTTCCCTTGGTAAGATTGAATTTGGCTATTAAGCATCTTTTCTATTTCAATGTGAAATTTAAGTGTTTTTCTTGTTCTCTGGAAAAATATTTTAGGAAAATATATAGAGATTGTAATGTATCTATAGACAATTGTTGATAATATAACTATTTTTGTTTTAATACTTTCTATTACAGCATAGAAGATCTATTCATCATTGTTGAATATTTTTGAGTGTCTATAATTATTTATTATAGATTTCCTTCTCCCCCTTGATGAGGTTCTTTTCTAGTTATTTAAATTAATTTGAAGCTGATGTAAATAGATCTTGCTTTTACTGATATCATAGCAAAGCCATTAGTTCAGGTTGTATATTTTGAGAAAAGGAAGAGTATGTGACAGAAAATACAAGAGGATTGCAGTATTAGTTATACAAATATTTTTTTTCTATTGTTAGCTTTAAATTTGCTATGCATAATCTGGCAACAATGTCTGTTGACAAAATTTTCATATTGTGGGACAGATAGAAAATCATGATCTGAAGCTTTTAGTTACTCTGCTACAACATTTTATTACTGTTTTAAGTTAATATAATTGAGTTCAAGTGTCATTTTAATATATTGCAAGATCTTGCTTCCATAATTTACTTACAAATGAAAATTGGCCATCTGTGAGCAGATAGACACTTTCTTATTGTAGATGTTAGAAAATTATGAATTTACAGGTTGCCTTTGTGGAATTAGTTATAGATGTGAAAGGATTATTACAAGGGAGCAAATAGACAATCTGGATAATTTCCTCATTCTATGAAACTCAATGTAAGAATTATATCTATATGTTAAACTCAAAGAATAATACCCTACTTATGTATAATGTATTTCATATCTTTGTTCATTCATTTCGTGTGTATTGAGCAAGCAATTATGGCACAGGATATAGGTAGAGGTAGTGTGAAAACACAGAGAACAAAATAGACAAAGCCTATTTCCCCATGGAACTTTCAATGTCCTCAATTAATGAAAAAGTACACATTTTTATCAGAATTACTTAAAATACATACATACAATATCACATTACACAAGAAGTGGAAAATAAGAAGACAGAGTTATTTAGTTAGAAAAAGAGAAATTATATTAAATAAAATAGAGAGGACATGATTGGGAGATATAAAATTGGAAATGGAGGAAATTTGCACAGAAAGTTTCACTGCAAGGTTTTAACTCTTGGGGATAAACTCTTACAGAATTACTTTCACAAGTTAAATTCTATGTACATAGAGGCAGTTTGATTGCAGTTCTGATTGTATAATATCTGGATATCAATTGTTTCTATGATTTAGAAATAATAATTTTATCACTTATTATGTATATTACATTAGGTTTAAAATAGTCTGCTTAGGCAAATAACATTACTTCTGAACCACATACATTGTAATCAACTGATAATTGTCATTTTCTTTTTATATTTTAATATTAGACCATGAAAATCTTGGTTTACTAATATTATTTTAATAATTATTATATCACAAGATAATTTCAAAATGCTATGTAAGTGGTTTCATTAATGTATGATGGATTTAAATGATTAAATAAAAGTGAGGTGGAAACTTTGAAATTCTTTTTTCCCTTTTTATTGGACATTCTCTTCATTTACATTTCAGATGTTATCCCTTTCCCCCAATCTCATCCCCTATGCCTCACCCATTGCCTCCATGAGAAAGCACTTTCTCTCAACAACCTTCTCCCACCTTAGCATCTTGGCTTTCCCCTAAATTGGGAAAATGAGCCATTGCTGGACCAAAGGCCTGTCCTCCCAATGATGTCAGAAAATGCTATCCCCTGTTGCATATGTAGATCAGGTCATAGGTCTTTCGATGCAAACTCATTGGTTGGTATTTTAGTCCTTGGGAGCAGTGGTGGGTTTGCATGGTTGATAATCTTGTTCTTTTCATGTAGTTGCAGATCCTTTCAGATCCTCAGTCCTTTTCCTAGCTCCTTCAATGGGGTCTTTGTGTTCAGTGTGATGATTAACTGCAAACATTCTCCTCTGCATCAGTATGGTGCCAAGTCTTTTAACATTAATGTGTGTTGAATGCTTTCTCAGCATCTTGTGAGATGATCAAGTAGTTTTCTTTTTTCCTTTTAGTTTGTTTATATGGTGAATTACATTGATGGATTTCACTATATTAAACCATCCCTGCATTCCTGGGATGAAGCCTATTTGACCATGGTGAATGACTGTTTTGATGTATTTTTGCATTCAGTTTTCAAGAATCATACTGGGTATTTTTGCAACAATATTCTTGAGGGAAATTGGTCTAAAGTTCTCTTTCTTTGTAGGGTCTTTGTGTGGTTTATGAATGAGGGTAAATGTGGCTTCGAAGAATGAGTTGGGTAGTATTCTTTCTCTTTCTATTTTGTGAAATAATTTGAAGAGTATTGGTATTAGGTCTTCTATGGAAGTCTGATAGAATTCTACACTAAAATCATCAAGTCCTGGGCTTTTTTTGTTGCTGTTGTTGGGAAGTTTTTGATAACTGCTTCTATTTCTTTAGGGGTTATGTGACTATTTAGGTGGTTCATCTGATACTGATTTAACTTTGGTACCTGGTATTTGTCTAGAAAACTGTCAATTTCCTTTAGACTTTTCAGTGTTGTTGAGAGTAGGCTTTTGTAGTAGGTTCTGATAATTTCTTGAATTTCCTCAGTTTCTGTTGTTATGTCTCCCCCTTTATTTCTAATTTTGTCAATTTGGATAGTTTCTCTGTGCCCTCTGGTTAGTCTGGCTAAGGGTTTATGAATATTGTTGATTTTCTTAAAGAACCCACTTTTTGTTATGTTGATTCTGTGCATAGTTCTTTTTGTCTCTATTTGGTTGGTTTCAGCTCTGAGTTTGATTATTTCTTGCTGTCTATTCCTCTTGGGTGTATCTGCTTTTCTTTATAGAAGTGCTCAGAGTTATCAGTTTTCCTCTTAGCACTGCTTTCATTGTATCCTATAAATTTGGGTATTTTGTGCCTTTATTTTCATTAAATTTTAAAAAGTCTTTGATTTCTTTCCTTCTTTTCTTACTTGACCAAGCAATCATTGATTAGGTCATTCTTAAGCTTCCATGTGTATATGGGCTTTTTGTTGATTTTATGTTTATTGAAGATCAGCCTTAGTCCATGGTGATTTGACAGTATACATGTGATTATTTCAATGTTCTTGTATGTAAACTTCTAATTTCTTTGAAAGTTAGCTGTGTCAAATGTTTGGTTGGGTCATAGAGGTGAAAAGATGTCTTGCTAAAGCAAACACATAAACAAATATTTTCTTGAAGCAGACCCAGGTAAAAGGATGTTTAATATAGCAAACATGTGAAAGGACCTGTTGAAGGAGTATAATTATATGACTCCTCTGACAATATGAAATGTACAGTGAGCCTCAGTATTGCTTTGCTCTGCCTTGGTATTCTTTGCTAAAGACATGTATGTATCACTTTGTAAAACATTGTTGAGCTGCACTAATGGTTACATAAGAAGGAAATGTTCCAATGAACTGCTCCTGAGGTTTCTGCTGCAGTATCAGCAGCTTCTGTGGCTGCCTATTCATGTACTCATGAAGGTGACTTCATCTGAACTTTCCCATTTTAATTAGTAAAATAAAAGCAAGAGCTGGGGACTGGGCAGGGAAGGGAAGTGGAGAGAGATGGTCAGAGGTTAGAGGACAAGAGGACAGAGGAGGAAGTGGGGGAAGTTACAAGAAGGAACTTGGAGAGGATGAGTTAGATCCAGGTGGGCTTTATTGGCATTAAGTAGTTATAAACACTTAAGGATTTTATAGGTCTAATATCTCATATAGAAGGACACTTTGTATCTTTGTCTTTTTGATGTAATCTTATTGTGTAGAGGGTTTTTGGATTGACAGTTTGATATATAAATTTATATGAAAAGCTATCGGGCCTTAAAGTTGTGTCTATGTTGGGATTTGGGGTAAAGAAACACCCCTGGATAGAGGCAGTAGGGCAGAAACCACTGGAGTAAACCACCAGAGAAGGGAGTCTTGCAGATGGAGGCAGAACATTGGACCGAGCGACAGAGGCCATGTGCCAGCTCTACACAAGAAGTAGTGCCTGCTGAATGAGACCACGGGGGCCAATTATAGAAACAAGCATTTCCTTTTTTAATATTTATTGCAACATAACCTCATGCTGTTTGGTGAACCTTGAGATTCCTTCATGAATGAATTACAGCTACTGGTTCATGCCTGGTATCTGCCTGACTTGAGGTCTGGGATGAAGCTGCTTAATTATATTTGATGTTTGCTATAGGACAGGAATGCTAAGAAAGAAGATTGAGTTTGCCCTGAAAGAATTATTTCTGAACAGGTCCATCTCTTTCATATTCTAATAATTTTTCTGTTACACTACCTCATCTGGGTGGCAGTCTAGAGGAGAGATTGAACCCTTATCAAAAGTAGGTTGCAAAAATAATTATGCCTCCTTAAAGGTATAGGTATTAATGATACTTTAATTATAATCCCTATATTAAGTTTACATAGGGATACACAAACTTTGTAACAATTAATGCTCCTTTTTGAAAAATAACTGGGAAATATCCATTGTAGAGTCAACTATGTATCAACAAACTGGTCAGATTTCAAAAAAGAGAAAAGACTGTTTTCATTAGAATGCCACCATCACCACACCTCCATTGACAGATAGGCCTGACTTGAAAAGTTTGATTTATTGTTGACTTTAAATTTATTTTATATACGGTATAATATTTGGTGTTCTTATTTTTTTTTCTCTTTTCTGAATCAATTTATTTATTGGAAGCATAGTCTTACTATCTAGCCCATACTGGCTTTGAGTATTTTAGTGTGAGTTTTTTTCAACATCCAGAATGCTGAGGTGAAAGGTTTGTGTCACTATATCTAGATCAAGCATTTAATTTTTACAATGAATTAAAAAGTTGATAATTTCACATTCCCATTTTACAGGTGATAAAGAAAAGGATTGGTGATTTATGTATTTGACTTACAGAGTTAAATCATAATGAAAGGTTGTTCAACATTTTAATGTTTATAAAGTGACTTCTCTTAACCATTGTGCACACAAGATCAGAGAACTGCACCTGATTCAGGTCCTTTATTGGCAAATAAATTAAAGGCGATCATGACTTTCTTCCTCCTTTAAACATGGCATATTTTTCAATTTTCAGAAGTTCAGAGAACTTATTGATCATAAAGTAAGCCAAAAAATCCAAGGTAAGAATAGGGATCTTCTCTGCTACCTACAAAATGCATTAATTAATCCTAATCACATTCTATATTCTAAGATGTTAAGTTTCAGAAAGATATTTTAAGAAAGCATGCATTATCCTCTCACTCAAATTTGATCAACAGAAACTGTGTGTATCATTTTGCTATTCCTTATCAGCATAATAAAGCTTTCTTTTCAAGTTAGGTTTTAGGTATTCATCAAAAAAGATAAATAGATGTATCAATTTTTCTGAGAACACTCTATTGATGAAGAGTAAGTTTTGTCTTTTTCAGACACTTCAATAAGAGTGGTGGTCTCTTTCTTTGGGACCCTAAACATATTTCTAAAATTTAATGTTCTCAGGCTGAGAATATAGCTCACATAAAGTACTACCTCAATCCCCCTACTTGGAGATACACATCCCACAAGCTTTTATTTTATTTTGCTTTTATTTATTTTTTAGGAGATGGGGGAGTGACACCTGGGTGCCCTGCTCTTTGGTATTCAACAGGTCAGCAAAAGAACTTGGAGTTTGGAAGACATTCGTCAATGAATGGAGGGCTGGCCTCAAAGAAATTGCCATGGATACGGAAAATACTCTACACATACAAAAGATAAGAAAGGCTATGGAAAACATCAAAATATTGCTTTGGCAGTCAGGTCAACCTAGTGTTTGAGAAATGAGTTTGTCATGAAAATTAGTGTCCAAAAAATATCCACAATGTGGCCTTGAGTTCAAAATAAACTAAAATGGTAAAAAGAAATAGGTAAAAGCTATAAAATAAAATGAGAAACAAAATATTGGAAACATTTTCCCAAGCAGGAGTGTCTAATTCCTTTGGTTGGATGAGAGGCTTTCTCACACCATTTAATGATTTAACTAAGGAGAGATATGAGAAATAGAACAATGTTTGACTTCAATTAAGCTCTCCCTCTCCCTTTTCCTCTCCCTTGCCCTCTAACTCTATTCTCTCTCTATAGCTTTACAATTTTCTCTACTTTCCTTCTCCATCTAGTTCCCTGAGAGAACCTGAAAAACTTTTGTTTGGGTTTGGTAGAAGTAATTAATGCAGTCTCTTGATGTGGTGTTAAGTCTCACTATAGTAGTTGATGCCTTTCAGCAGCTGTGTAAAGACTACTAACGTTTAATTAACGTTAATTACAGCCAACATGGAAACACCTTAGATCCATATGATCTCAGTTCACAGCATGCATCTCTGATTGGAATAAAATGACACTAAGAAACATTTTGTCCATAGAAAAAGAGGAGAAATTAAAACAAGATCCAGGCTACAATGTTTGGTGTTCACTGTTTCAATTTGTGTGGTAAAACTTATAAACTCAACTTTTTTGGTTTGAGATCATGGGATGTTTTCATCTGTTTCATTGCTATGTTTGGTCTATCTGTCTAAGCTATATATATCATTTCCTGATAGATCCATGCTAACCCAACTATGGTGTGTTATTTTAAAGTAATGGGTAAAACTGTTCACATTCAATCTGGATTCGAAGATTACTTATTTCTGGATAGAAAATAGGATAACTTTACCATGTAGTTGATGTAAGTCTACCATGAGCTTATGAGCCAAAACTAATCGTATGGTTTGCCAGTCTTTGTTAGTGAGCTCATAAAAATAGTGAATGCTGTGTAATTTCATCACCATTCTAGCTAATGTAACCATGTGGCACAAAACAAAATGGCAGAACCCATAAATTTCTCTGTGAGACTGAACATTTACTGGATTACCCCTTGTATATTGTACTCAGGAAATAACACTATTGCGTCTACAGTGATTGTATTGTTTGAATTATGATGCATTGGTCAGCACAATATGTATACTGATTTCTAGGTGAAATTTTTAAGAGCTTTTTAGCCATGTGCCTTTAACACTAGTTAGATAACAAAAGAAGCTGACAACTTGAAATGGTTAGATGTCAAAAGCTCATATACATTTTGATCAGTCCAGAGGAGAGTTTAAAAAAAAAACTCATCCTAGGGTGAACCTAAAGAATAGATTTCTAAGAAATAGAAAAGTTATTCACAATGGGTAGCTTCTATAGAAGCTAGAGGCAAAGCAGAGTCTGTTTGCTTTTGCAGGAGGCTGGAGATATGCTGGGTCTTAATGCCTGCTTTTTCTGACTGCAATCTCCAAAGCTGCTGTTCTTAAAATACTCAGAACTCTTTTGCTCCATGCTTGATGCTCACTTGTTTCAGCACCATCATGCTGAAATCTTTTGTTTTCCCATTCCAACTTTTATCACATAAACATGTTAAGAAAAGATTATTTTGATATTATCTCTTTCCAAGATATTTTAGATATTTTATATGTACCATTATCGCTAAATCATTGGTCGTTGATCCAAGATTTATGTGATATGAACATGTATTCCTGGAGTTTTGCTGGATGACGATCCAGCAGAAACATGTTAATGTAAGCCAGACAAGATACAGAAAGAATTTAAGAGAATTTAGTAAGATCACAGAATACTAAGGAGTCACATTTGTAGGTATTTACAATGACAATACCAAGGCATACAGTTATCCACATCTATATTAATAAGCAAATAATATAATTACTTTCTCTTGGCAACTAGTGAGAAATGGAACAAGAGCAAGGAACCTCTGAAGAGCTAAACAAAGAAGATATAAAAGACATCATAATACAACTGTTGTCTTACAGAGAAGCAATTATCAGTAAAGACTCCTCTCTCTATCATTACCCATTGAAATCTCTTATATCCATGTGCCTCAAGAGAGGAATATTTCATATTTTTCTGTACACAGGTTATACCTGGATATAGACTACAAGAAAAGGAATTTTTCAAAGAAAAATTACAGACTATTATATTGTTCTACAACTTAATTGCTGTATAGGATGGAGAGTACTCATTATGGTTTGTTGTTGTTGTTTGTAGTTGTTTTTAGGTTTTCTACCTTCAATTGCAGATATACCTAAACTGACCATGGGTAATGTTCAACCCAAGTCTACCAAGTCTGGGCATTTTTAAAGGTAGATACAGCTGATGGATGGCATGGTCTTCCTCAATGATCAGTATCAATAATAACTGCCACCCACCCACAATAAAGGTATCAGAGGGTACCACTTTAAAGCCAGTATTATGTATGCTACAGGAATCTAATGTATTTATTTGTTTTTCTGTCTCTTATTGATCTCACTTCATTGTACAACACAAAGAATGCAGGACTCATCAGGACAAATCTGCACAGGTTTTAAAGAATATGGGTGCTTTTTGTTTATCTACTGCTCATTAAACTCTATAGCAATTCTTTTTTTCAGTGTTGAGCAATAGATTCTGTTTTATAATAAAACAACATTGTGTGTATACTATAATTTATTCCACAATATAAAGGTAATATGAAATTATAAAGATGTAGTAAAAAAAATCTAGGGGGATGGATACTCATCATAGAGAGAATAAAGATGCCTAAAGATCTCTTAAATAGCAATTCAAGAACGATATGTTTATCAGGGATTTTTTAATATAGCATCACTGGATTCTGTAACAGCAGCATGATGATGGTTTGTTATTTGTCTGGTGCTTCTTTCTGTCTGCAAAATATATTCATTCAAAACCCAAGGCATGGATATGGTAGGGAGTATATGTACTGTATAAAGATTATCTTATGCTTTCTTTAAGATTCACCTGGAAACTGTTTAAATTGGATATTTTCTGTATTAATATTTCAGATGTGATCCTCTTTCCTCCAATTCCCTCCCTTCTCCCTTCCATTGCTTCTATGAAGGTGCTCCCTCTCCCAAGCTCCCTCTCCCTCCTCAGCACATTGGCATTCCACTACACTGAGTAAAGGAGACTTTGCTGGACCAACGTTCTCTTCTCTCATTGATGACAGAGAATGGTATTCTCTTCTGCATGTAAACTTTTAAAACCTCATAGTATAACAGTATATACACAGGTAATATTAACTTATTTCATTGTCTTATACCCATCCATCTCCAACATTTTAACTAAGAATTGCTCTTGTTTAAAAGAAATACAGGGACAAAGAATGAAACAGAAACTGAATGAAAGGTCATCTGAAGACTGCCCCACATGAGGATCCAACCCATATGCAGACACCAATTCCATATACTATTGATGATGCTAAGAAGTGCTTGCTGACAGGAGCCTGATATAGCTGCCCCTTGAGTAGCGCTGCCAGAGTGTGACCAATACATATGCAGATGCTCACAGACAACCATTGGACTGAGCACAAGGAACCAATGGAGGAGTTAAGGGAAGGACTGAAGGAGCTGAAGGGGTTTACGACCCCATAAAAAAACAAGAATATCAACAAACCAGACTCTCCCAGAGCTTCCTAGGGACTAAACCACCAACCAAAGAGTACACATGGAGTGACCCTAGGCTCCAGGTGAATATTTAATAGGGGATTGCCTTATGTGGCATCAATGGGTGGGGAGGCCCTTGGACCTATGAAGGCTTGATGCCCCAGTGCAGGGGAATGTTGGGGCAGTGAGGTAAAGTGGGTAGGTGGGTGAGGGAGCACCCTAATTAAAGCATGAGGAGGGGGATGGGATAGGGGGTTTGCAGAGGGGAAACTGGAAAAGAAGGTAACATTTGAAATGTAATTAGATAAAATAATAAAAATCATTAAAGTGCAACATGTGTGTATGTGTGTGTGTGTGTGTGTCTGTGTGTTTGTGTTTGTGTGTGTGTGTGTGTGTGTACCCCAGCCAAGCATTTATTGTTGTTGTATGAAATAGATACAACTCTCTTACATTGCATACTGACCATAGTTTTCAGTTCTCTACTCCCCACATTCTCAATTTAGATCTTTTTCCATAATGTGTGGCTATGAGTCTCTGCATGCAGTATAATCTACTGTGGGAAGAAGTCTTTCTGGCTGGAACAATGGTGGCACAGAACTTGTGGGAGTTCCCAAGCAATGTTTAATTGAACTTGAGATCCAAATATCAGACAAAACTCATATCTGACAATGTTTGGATTGCAGGAACCAGATATTGCCTAACTCATGCACCTAAGGTAGAACCAAACACAGCTGAACATTTAGTCTTGGTGTCCTTTAGAGAAGGGGTAGGAAGGGTCATTGGACCCTCATTTTGAGTATTCAGCCTCTCTCCAAGATTCTCTTCTGCAGTTATGTTACATGTGCTCTCCTGGCTTTGGGGAGAAGCTAGTGTAGATAGGCTGGAAAAGTCTACAAAGAGGGAAGCTTCACATATGAAACAATGGGAAAGACATTACACATGACGAGTAGAGACATTGCCAAGTATCTAGTTTGAGATACCTGTTCCTGTTAGTATCCTCTCATCCATGTACATTAAGTAAACCACATAATTTTAACAGTTCCTCTGGGTAGACACAGATTAATTCATATGGTTTACTTTTATCACATGATGGTTGAAAGATATAGAGAAGAAACGTCCAGAAAGAAAGATATTCTAAAATGTGTAATGGAAAATTAAAGAAAGGAAAAGTTTCAAAGCATTACCTTATTAGGAAAAAAATGATCATTTAAAGTAAAAATATACACAGTCCATTGCAATAATTTTTGGTAGTAGTAAAATACTGGCATTTTCCCATTGTCCTAAGTTTTGACATAATTATCCTCTCCAGGTCCACAATGTATTTCATCTGAATTCAAGTCCATTTTCATAAATCAGGGCATCCATTAAAAGTGTCTAGTAGTATTTCAAGGAACAGATAGACTTTCTCAGTTTGATTTAATGATTCATTGGAGTTCTTCAGTATCAGTTGTTATATATACATTTTCAATTATAATTTTGTAAATTTAGGCATTCAGTCTATGTTTGTTTTCTAGTCCACTCTAGTTTGTGTCCTAAAAGCTTCCTGTATGTTTATATACGTCTCTTTCTTTAGGTTTGGTAAGTTTTCTTCTAAGATTTTATTAAAAATATTTTCTAGTTTTTGCTAGCATGGATTTTTTATTATGCTAAATTAATTTGGAAATTGCTCTTTTTAACTCTATGAAGAATTGAGTTGGAATTTTGATGGGAATTGCATTAAATCTGTAGATTGCTTTTGACAAGATGGCCATTTTTACTATATTAATCTTGCAAATACATGGGCATAGGAGATCTTTCCATCTTCTGAGATTTTCTCTAATTTATTTCTTTAGAGACTTGAAGTTTTTTTGTCATACACCTCTTTCATTTGCATGGTTAGAGTTATACCAAGGTGTTTTGTATTGTTTGTGACTACTGTGAGGGGTATCAATTCTCTAATTTTTTTTGAACAACTTTATTTTAAAGAACAAGGATAAATGTGCAAATTTTAAGCATGTTTTCATAAAAGTATACAAATACATTTTTCTAATTTCTTTCTTAGCCTGTTTATCCTTTGAGTAGAGGACGGCTCCTGATTTGTTCAAGTCAATTTTATATCCAGCCACTTTGCTGAAGTGGTTTATCAGCTATAAAAGTTCTCTGGTGGAATTTTTGTGGTCATTTATGTATACTATCATATCACCTGCATATAATGATGTTTTAACTTTTTCTTTCAGATTTGTATCCCTTTGATTTCCTTTTTGTTGTTTAATTGCTCTGGCTAGGACTTCAAGTACTATATTGAATAGGTAAAGAGAGAGTGGGCAACCTTGTCTCTTCACTGATTTCAGTAGGATTGCCTTAAGTTGCTCTACATCTAGTTTGCTGTTGGTTAATGTTTTGCTGTATATTGTTTTTACTATGTTTAGGTATGGGCCTTGGATCCCTGTTCTTTCTAAGACATTTAACATGAGTCTGTGTTGAATTCTGTCAAATGCTTTCTAAGCATCTAGTGAGATGATCGTGGTTTTTTATTTTTATTTTTTTTCCTTTGAATTTGTTTATACAGTGGTTGACACTGAAGGATTTTCGTATATTGAACCATCCCTGCATCTCTGAGATGAAGCCTACTTGATCATGGTGTATGATTGTTTTGATGTGTTCTTATATTTTGTTTGCAAGAATTTTATTGAGTATTTTTGAATTAATTATCTTAAGGAAAATTGGTCTGAAGTTCTCTTTCAATGTTGGGTCTCTATGTCATTTAAGTATAATTATAATTGTTGCTTCATAGAAAGAATTAGGTAGTGTGCTTTCTATTTCTATTTTGGAAATAATTTGAAGAGTATTGGTATTAAGTCTTCTTTGAAGGTTTGATAGCATTCTGTACTAAACCCATTTGTTCCTTGGCTTTTTTTTTTGGATGGGAGACTTTTGATGACTGCTTCTGTTTCTTTAGGGGCTATTGGCACACTTAGATGGTTTATCAGATCCTGATTTATTAGTACCCAGTATCTGTCTAGAAAATTGTCCATTTTATCCAGATTTTCCAGTTTTGTTGATTATAAGCTTTTATAGTAGGATATGATGATTTTTTGAATTTTTCGCTTCTGTTGTTATATCTCCCTTTCCATTTTCAAACCCCACAAGAGGAAGAACAACACTATCAATGAAACAGACCCCCCCACACAGAGTTCTCAAGGACTCAACCACCAACCAAAAAATATGCATTGAGGGACCCATGGTTCCAGCAGCACATGAAGCAGAACTCAATGAAAGAAGAGGTCCTTGACTCTGTGAAGGCTCAATATACCAGGGTAGGGGAAAACCATGTAGAGGAAATCAGAGGGAGTGGGTGGGTGTGGGAACAATCTCATAGAGGCAGCAGAATAAGAAATGGGATAGGGGGATTTCAGAGAAGAAACTAGGAAAGGGGATAACATTTGAAATGTAAATAAAGAAAATATCAAATGAAAATATTTTCTAGGTCGTCTTCACTTTCTTCTATTCCTACTGATGTTAAGGCTTTCATGGTATCTCAGATTTCCTGAATGCTTTGGTGTCAGGAATATTTTGAGATTAAACATTTTGACTGATGCATCAATATATTCTATTGTATCTTCTATAAATGGGATTCTCTCTTCTGTCTGCTCTACTCTGTGGGTGATACTTGAACCTGTTTTTCCTATTCTCTTCCCTGGGATTTTTAACTGTACAGTTACCTCAGTTTGTGTTTTATTTATTCATTTTAATCTTTGTTGAAGTCTTGTACACATTTATTTCCTACACATATTTAACTGTATATTTTACTTCCTTAAGAGATTTATTCATTTTATCTTTAAAAGCCCCTATCATCATTATAAGATTGGATTTAAGGTTCTTTTATTTTGCTTTGACTTTTTTAGGTTATCCAGTACAGTATCTGTGTTATGAAGATGTCATATTGTCATGGATTCTTTTTCTTAAAACTTTATTTATTTTTTTTAAAAAAAGAGATACATGTATAGTTTTTAAAAGCATTTTGGCATAAAACTATATTAATATGTTTTTGTTACTACTTGATTTCATTAAAGGTTTGATAGTATGCATTGAAATTTATATGGTCTCTGAGGTGTTTCTTGGGTATTCAGAGCTTTCTGGGACTAGTATCCAATTATCAGTGACTGCATATTATGCCTGTTCTTTAGTGACTGGGTTACCTCACTCAGTATGATATTCTCTAGATACATTCATTTTCCTAAGGAATTGCATAAAGTGATTGTTTCTAGTAGCTAAGTAGTACTCCATTGTGTAAACATACCATGATTTTTGTATCCATGTATCTACTGAAGAGCATCAGGGTTCTTTCCAGCTTTTTCTGGCTATTATAAATAAGGCTGCTATGAACATGGTGGAGCATGTTTCTTTATTGTATGATGGAGCATCTTTTGTTTATATGCCCAGAAGTGGAATACCTGTATCTTCAGGTACTACTATGTCAAAATTTCTGAGGAACTTCAAGATTGATTTACAGAGCGGTTGTACCAGCTTACAACCATACCAAGAGTGGAGGAGTGTACCTATTTCTCTGCATCCTCACCAGCATCTGCTGCCATCTGAGTTTTTTTTTTTTTTTTTAAATCTTAGCCACTCTGACTGGTGTGAGGTGGAATCTCAGGGTTGTTTTGATTTGCATTTCCTAATGGCTAATGATGTCAAGCATTTCTGTAGGTGCCTCTCAGCCATTTAATGTAACCTGGAAATAGTCAAAGTTTTCTTGGTGTGTAAAGATTAAGCATAATGGTTTTTCACTTTTTTTGGCCTTTGTTTTTCTAGAACTTCATATAGTCTGTGAGTTGTTTCAGGGAGGTTCAGAGCTTTCTGGGGTTAGTATCCAATTATTAATGACTGCATATTATGTCTGTTCTTTTGTGAATGGGTTACCCCACTCACGATGATATTCTTTAGATGCACTAAATTTTATTTAGAATTTTATAAAGTCACTGTTTCTGATAGCTGAGTAGTACTCCATAGTGCAAATATACCACAATTTTTGTATCCATTCATCTACTGAAGGACATCTGGGTTCTTTCCAGCTTCTGGCTATTATAAACAGGGTTGCTATGAACATTGTGGTGAATGTGTCTTTGTTGAATGTTGGAGTTTCTCTGGGGTGTATGCCCAGAAGTGGAATAACTGGGTCTTCAGATAATATTATGCCCAGTTTTCTGAGGAACCGCCAGACTGATTGCCAGAGTGGTTGTACCAGTATACAACCCGACCAACAGTGGAGAAGTGTTCCTCTTTCTCTGCATCCTTGCCAGCATCTGTTGTCATCTGAGTTTTGGATCTTGGCCAATCTGACTGTTATGAGGTGAAATCTCAGTGTTGTTTTGATTTGCATTTCCCTGATGATTAAGGATGTTGAACACTTCCTTACATGTTTCTCAGCCATTCAATATTACTCAATTGAGAACTTTTTGTTTTGCTCTGTACCCCATTTTTAATAGGATTGTTTGATTCTCTGCTGTCTAACCTCTTGAGTTCTTTGTATACCTTGGATATTAGGCATCTAACAGATGTGGGGTTGGTAAAGATCTTCTCCTACACTGTTGGCTGCCATTTTGTTTTCCTGACAGTGTCCTTAGCCTTACAGAAACTTTGCAATCTCATTTAGTCCCATTTATTGATATTCGCCCCAGAGCACAAGCCATTGCTCTTCTGTTCAGGAAATTTTCTCTTGTGCTTACGTGTTCTAAGGTTTTCCCTATTTACTCTTCTAATAGTTTCAGTGTACCTGGTTTAATGTAGAAATCTTTGATCCTCTTGTACTTGAGTTTTGTACAAAGAGATAAGAAAGGGTCTATTTTCTTTCTTCTGCATGCTGAGTGCCAGTTGGACCAATACCATTTGTTCAAGAGGCTGTCCTTTTTCCATTGAATGTTTTCAGCTTGGTGGTCTAAAATCAAGTGATCATAAGGTCGAGAGTTCATTTCTGGATCTTCTATTCTATTCCATTGATACATGTGCCTATCTCTCTACCAGTACCATGTGGTTTTTAACAGAATTTCCTTGAAACATAGCTTGAGGTCTGGGATGGTGATTCCTGCAGAAGTCTTCTTGTTGTTGAGGATGAATTTTGACATTCTAGATTTTTTTGTTATTCCAGATGAATTAGCAAATTTTTCTTTCCAATTCTATGAAGAATTGAGTTGGAATTTTGATGGGGATTGCATTGAATCTGTAGATTGCTTTTGGTAAGATGACCATTTTTACAATGTTGATTTTTCCAATCCATGAGCATTCTAACTTCTGAGATCTTCTTCACTTTCTTTTTTCAGAGATTTGAAGTTCTTGTCATACAGGTCCTTCACTTGTTTAGTTAGAGTCACACCAAGGTATTTCATATTGCTTGTGACTATTGTGAAGGGTATATTTTTCTTTCTTTTTTTATTTTATTTTTTATTTTATTTTTTAACAACATTATTTTACAAAACAAAGATAAATGTACAGATTTTAAGCATTTTTTTGCATAAAATTATACAATACATTTTTGTCAATACTTTTTTCAGATTTTAAAATAATTTTTACATAAAACTATATGAATATATTTTTTAGTCAGTACTTGATTTTTTTAAAGTTTTTATAGTATGCATTGAAAACTTAATAGTTACAATGAGCAAAAAGTACATGTAAAACAAAATGTAACATGGAAATAGTCAAAGTTTTCTTGTTGTGTAAAGATTTTTTTCTTTTCTTTTGTTTTGTTTTCTTTATTTCTTGGACTTCATACAGTCTGTGAGTTGTTTCTGGGGCAGTGCGAGCCTCTGGGGTTAGCATCCCACTATCAGTGACTGCATATTATGTCTGTTCTTTTGTGACTGGGTTATCTCACTCAGGATGATATTCTCTAGATGCAGCCATTTTCTTAAGAATTTGGTCAAGTCATTGTTTCTCGTGGTATACTTTTCATAATTTCTTTCTCAGCATATTTGTCCTTTAAGTAGAGGAAGGCTCCTGCTTTGTTTGAGTTAATTTTATATTCTGTCCATTTGCTGATGTTATTTATCAGCTTTAGAAGTTCTATGGTGGAATTTTTGGGGTCACTTAAGGGTACTATCATGTCATCTGCAAATAGTGATGTTTTTACTTCTTTCTTTCCAATTTGTATACCTTTGATTTTCTTTTGCTGTCTAATTGCTCTAGCTAGTATCTCCAGTACTATATTGAATAGGTAGGGAGAGAGTAGGCAGCCTTGTCTAGTCTCTCATCTTAGTCAGATTGTTTCAAGTTTCTCATGGTTAAGGTTAGTGTTGGCTATTGGTTTGATGTATATTGCTTTTATTATATTTAGGTATGGGCCTTGGATTCCTGTACTTTCCAAGAATTTTAACAGGAAGTGGGATTGAATTTTGTCAAATGCTTTCTCAGCTTTTCATGAGATGATCATGTAGTTTTTTCTTTGAGTTTGTTTATATGGTAGATTAAGTTGATGGGTTTCTATATATTAAAACATCTCTGATTTTTGTGTATCCTCTTTAAAAGCTTCTATTTGGTTATGTGTTTTGTCCTGTAATTGCTTAAGGGTGTTATTAACACAATTTTCCAAGATCTCCATCATCATTGTGAAGTATGGTTCCAAGTCTGTGTCTTGTTTTTCTGGAGTGGTTTTCAATCCACTACTTGGTCTTTTGGGAGAACTGGGTTCTGATGTTGCCAGGTTGTCTTGGCTTCCATTGTTTAAGTTCTTTTGCTTTCCTCTTGCCATCTTCTTATCTGTGGGTAAGTGTGGTCTTTTGTCAGTGACTGTCACCTGTCTCTCCTGTGGATCTGACAGCCTGTGGATTCTGGAAGACAATTGATTCTGAGTGTTTGGCTTTTTGTGGGAAAGCAGCGAGTTCTGTTTGCAATTACTCAGCTCTGTCTTTGTGGGTTCAGGTGTGGGAGCTCTTGTGAGGCTGTTCTGGGAGCTCAGCCCTCTGTCCACACATCATGAATCCTACTGGCAGAGACCTGGCTTTTTCTCTAGTCCAAAGAGGACCCTTTTCCACACAGCTCAGCACTCTCTGAGAACTCCTGCTGTGCCCTCCCTCAGACTGGACTATGTGTCAGTCTCACCTCTAGTCCAGGTGTAAAAGTGCTTGTAGAGCTGATCTTCCAGCACTGCCTTTTCCTGGAAGATCCTGATTCCCTCTGACAGAGGCCTGGCTCTTACTATGGGCCATAAAGGAACTCTTTCCACAAGCACCACCAAGTACTCTCTGTGCTCTAGGTACTTACTGCAAGACTTTACTAGGCCTGTGTCCTAGGTTCTTTGCCAGTCCAGGAGGAAAACGGCCTGTGTGTCTGGTCTGTAAGCACCAAATAGCTGGATTTTATCAATAATCAAAACACTCCAATTAAAGAACAACTGGAGACCTACTGGCTTTATTGATAAACTGCCATTTTTTTTTTTTTTTTTGGAAAAAACAGTTGATTATTCTGACTATTTTTATTCGAAAATTTTTATTTATATTTTAAATGTTATCCTTGTTCCTGGTTTCCACTCTATCCCTATCCCATCTTCTCTCCTCCTTCTTCTGTAAGGATGCTCCCCACCGACCTACCCTCTCATGCCTCCCTGCCCTGGCATTTCCCTTCACTGGGGCATCTGCAATCAGACTTACTTAAGTTCAAACTAAAATCAGAAAAAATATTATTAGAAATGAGTATTCAATATCACTATTCCTGAAGGCACCAGATACAAATTTTATAAGGTACAGCAAGTAAGGAAGCAACATATTAACTATCAAATACCTTTCTCAAATAAAATTTATTCTGTGACATAAGAATGGCTCACTATATCAAATGAATTCATAAAATATACTACAGTCAGCAAGTGAAAGATAAAACAATACCTATGCTGAAATAATTAAATTTTCAGAATGAACACATTCTTAACAAGCTAAGAGTAGAAATAAATTTTACTTGCATAATTTATTTGTATAAATAAATTTACTCCAAGTTAATATCATAACCAATTCATAAGGAAAACCCTATAGATATTATAACATATTACCTAAGTTAAAACTTAAATCAGAAAATTTATATAATAAAATATTAGCATAGAAAACTAATTCCAAATTTATGTATTAACAATGATTGTTTTTGCTGGAAGTTAATAAAAAGTCCCAAAGAAATTGCTGTGCCAGGTCCTATGAAAGCCATAATTACACTGGGGTGACATGAATAAACATGAAGAATACTGATCAGAAAATACTGAGAGGCAAAATCAAATTGCATGCTCTGTTTGTGTAACATTTCTAAGAGGAAGAAAATGGAACATCACCCATTGTGTTTTCTAACTTTTGAGAGGCAGATTTGGCCCATTGTAAGAAGACTATAACCCCATTTGTTAAGGATCATAATGCATCCAAAAGACATCTTTAGGACATGATTTGTTTGTAATATTGCTTAAAGGGTTAAGGAAAATATTTTAAAGAATTGTTTTTTATGCTATAAATCTATTAATAAGGAAATAGTATAATAATTCTTCAGGAAACCTACAATATTGTGAACAGTCCGCCGAGGAAAGCATACTGTCACAAAAGAAATAAAGAGAAAGGTAGATAGGTAAAACATTGTTACAGCAGAATAGGTAAGAGAAATAATAAGTGAAAATTAACATGAACAATATAGATGAAAAATAAATATAAAGATAAGATAGATAATAATGGTTTGGTGCGCAGTGAATTAATTGGTTCTAGTACAATTTTCTCTTGTCTATAAAACATTTAAATTCATACACAATCTATTTTAGTTAAATATTTTAAAACACAAGACTAAGCTTGAGTTCTCTAAACTCTAGTATGCCATTTTTCAATATAGTTAATAAATACCAAATGTGTCTTTTAATAATACTAGCCTGCTAGGATGTTCAATAACTACTAAACTTATATGATACAATATGGTGGATGTAATTGGCATGGAAATTTGAATTTGAACCAGGCTTTTTTGTTTTGCAGTAGTTTTTTCTATTTAGTAGTCTCTTATACAGTTATATGGAATGATGGTCTATCAGCATAATGCCATTCTCTCAATGCAAGGAAACAAATACTAAAAGAACTGCATTACATTCTATTTTCAAAAAGTTATCTAAAATAGGATATTTATACTGTCATTGTAACATACTCATGATGGCAGCATAATAAAGTAATATGTTGTTTCTCAAACACAAATTTCATAGTCTTGGTAAGTGTACTGGCTGGCTTTGTGTCAACTTGACACAAGCTGGAGTTATCACAAAAAAGGAGCCTCAGTTGTGGTAATGCCTCCATGAGATCCAGCTGTAAGGCATTTTCTCAACTAGTGATCAAGGGGGAGGGTCCAGTCCATTGTGGATGGTGCCATCCTGGGCTGGTAGACCTGGATCTTATAAGAAAGCAAGCTGAGCAAGCCATGGGAAGCAAGTCAGTAAGTGACATCCCTCCATGGCCCCTGCATCAGCTCCTGCTTCCTGACCTGCTTGAGTTCCAGTCCTGACTTCCTCTGGTGATGAACAGCAATGTGGAAGTATAACTGAATAAAACTTTTCCTCCCCAACTTGTTTCTTGGCCATGATATTTTGTGCAATAATAGAAATCCTGACTAAGACAATAAGTTTATTGAAAAACATGATTCCTTGCATTTTGTAAGGTAAATAAAAATATATTTGAGGGACTGCTAATGTTCTTCTAAAATCCATATCTTGTTATGTTGGAATATTAGTCACCAAGCAGATAGGTCAGAAGATCAGGAAAGGAGGACTTTGATATATAAAGAGTTTAAATTTTTATACTTAAAAATAGGATTAATATTCTTATGAAAAATTTAATAGATTTTTTGGCACTTCTACTATGTGTGGTTATGGTATGTAAACACTGTGCTTAAAATGTCAAAATGACTCTCAGGAGAAACAGAATCTGTTAATGGTTTTCACTTGAACTTCTCACCTTCTGTGAGAAATAATATCATGTTGCTTAGAACACTGTCAATGTATATTTTGTGTCACATTAGTGTGAATAAATTGAAATAGAAACCAATTAACTCATTTAATAAAATTATAATTTTAAGGTTTTATCTGAGAGGATTAATATAAATAATGCATTATCATAATTATCTGAAAGAATATATGTAATATTATGTAAAGCTATATAATGGAAATTATATTTTCAGTATCAGCATTGAAAACCGTAAAAATAGCATTCTTTAAAGTTTAGCTTTTGTTTTTTTTTTATTAAGATGTTTTTGATTTCATATATGTGAGTACACTGGAGCTGTCTTCAGACTCACCAGAAGAGGGCATCGGACCCCATTACAGATTGTTGTGTGCTACCATGTGGTTGCTGGGAATTGAACTCAAGACCTTTGGAAGAACAGTCAGTGGTCTTAACCACTGAGCCATCTCTCCAGCCCTAAAGGTGAGCTTTAAATGCAAGTCTTTTGGACCTAGAGAAAAGTGTTGATGGTTAAGAGCACTTTACTCTATTTCAGGGATTTGGGTTTATATCCAAGTATCCAGATGACAGCTCATAACTACTGATATCTTCTTTTTATGGGATCTCATGCCCTGTTCTCACCTCTATTGAAATGAGGCATACAAATGCTACACGTATATATCTACAGGTGAAGCACATACATGAAAAAAAAAAAAAAACTAAAATAAAAACCGAAAATATTTATTTAATTTTCTTCACATGAGAATCTACAAAAGGGCTATAAAGTGTTTGTCATTTCTTATTTGTTTAAAAATGATCAGTTCAGCATTCTATGAAAAATGTTTTGACTTAAAATTTAATTCCATTGAACAAAAAAGACAATAAATCCACTAAAAAAACAAGTTTAATATATATCTATAAATATACCAAACCAAAAGATTTCAGAATTACTAGAAGGAAAATATCTGTCTAAACAAGTTAACTGTACTCAAGAGTAAAGACAGAATGAATATTCCAGGAAAAGGAAATCAATAAAAGGAGGGTGACCTACACAACTATTATATTAGAAAAGTAATATAAATTAATAAACATAGCTCATTACTAAATCTTATTGTTAATAGTCTCAATTTTCAATCAAAAGAAAGAGGGTTATAGATTGGATTAGAAAACAAGATACATTTCTTTACTGTACTCATGAAATATACTCTACTAATACAGAAAGGCATTATCTTCAGTGAGAAAGGATAGGGAAACCTATTCCCAGTAAAGGGACCCCAAGTCAAGAAGGTATAGTTCTTTTAATATTTGACAAAATAACCTTCAAAACAATGTAATTGGAAAAGATATCTACTAAGAATATCATAATTCCTGATTGTAAGTTTTACTAAAGAGCTACAGTAATAAAATAACGTGACATATTGTCATAAAACAAACACATTTTCTTTACTATTTGAGTGTAATATTTACTAAATATATGATAGTTCCACTTGATTTATGTTGTTATCTAATTCCAGTGTTTGTTTATCTGTTTAGATCTTGTCGGAATGACCTATCTTTTGGCAGGAGTGGGGTATTGAAGTTATCAATTATCAATATATAAGGATCAATACGTGATTTTAAGGGTAATATAGATTATTTTAAAACTGCTGGTGCCCTATTGTTTGATGAATACATGTTTAGCATTATAAAAATCTTCTTGTTGAAATTTTTATCTAATTATTATGTAGTGTCCTCCCTTATTTTTTCTTGCTTGGTTGGAGTCACACCAAGGTATTTTATATCATTTGTGACTGTTGTGAAGGAGATCATTTCCCTAATTTCTTTCTCAGCCTGTTTATCCTTTGAGTAGAGGAATGCTACTAATTCATTTGAGTTAATTTTATATTCATCCACTTTGCTGAAGATGTTTTTCAGCTGTAAGATTTCACCAAGCAAGTGAAAGAGCTATATGACAAGAACTTTACTTCTCTGAAAAAAAGAAATTGAAGATCTCAGAAGATGGAAAGATCTCCAGTGCTCATAGATTGGCAGGATTAATATAATAAAAATGGCCATTTTCACCATGTTTATAGCAGCCTTATTTATAATAGCTGGAATCTGGAAAAAAAAACAGATGTCCTTCAACGGAAGAATGGATACAGAATATGTGGTACATATACATAATGGAGTACTATTTAGCTATTAAAAACATTTTCTTATGAAATTCGTAGGCAAATGGATGGAACTAGAGACTATCATCCTGAGTGAGGTAACCCAGTCACAAAAGAACACACATGGTATGCACTCACTGATAAGTGAATATTAACCCAAAAGCTCAGAATACCCAAGAAATAATTCACAGACCATATGAAGCTCAAGAAGAAGAAACACCAAAATGTGGATGCTTCAGTCCTTCTTAGAAGGGTGAACAAAATAGTCAAAGGAGGAAATACAGGGACAAAAAAAAAATGGAGCAAAGACTGAAGGACAGGATATCTAGAGACTGCCCCATCTGTGCATCCATCCTATATACAGTCACCAATCCCAGTAACTATAGCTGATGCCAAGAAGTACTTGCAGACAGGGTCCTCAAATAAATGTTTCCTGAGAGTCTCTGCCAGAGCCTTACAGACACAGATGAGAATGCTTGCTGCTAACCATTGGACTAAGCATTGGGACACCAATGGAGGAGCTAAAGGACTGAAGGAGCTGAGGGGGTTTGCAACCCTATAAGAAGAACAACATTGTCAACCAATCAGACCCCCCAAAGTTTCCAGGGACTAGACTACCAACCAAAGAGTACCCATGGAGGGACCCATGGCTCCATCTCCATGAATAGCAGAAGATGGCAGTGCCTGATATCAATCAGAGGAGAAGCCCTTGGTTCTATGAAGGCTTGTTTCCACAGTGTATGGAAATGATAGGGTGGTAAGTTGGGAGTGAATGGGTGGCAGGTGATATATCCTTATAGAAGTAGGTAGCAGTGGGATGAGAGAGGGGGAAATCTGGAAAGGGAATAACATTTGAAATGTAAATACAAAATATATCCAATTACAAAAGAATATTTATGTGCCTGGATATTTTCTAAATTTATCACACTATAATATAGATTCTATTAGAAAATAGAGACGTTGTTTTTGATTTAGTAATATTGTATTATCCTTTCCTAACACAATGATATAAAATATTTGATTGTTAAAACCATATGTCAAATTATTGACTCAATATGACACATTTAGCTTACTTTGTACTTGAATTGTGTATATGAATGTGAAAGGAGCCTGGACTAGAAACAACAAATCTTAAAAATCTGATCATGTTCATTTGGAAAACTATGATCACATATTACCAAAAAAGTGGCAAAATAAAATAGTTTCAAAAAGTCTATTCTCACAACAAGGTCCAAGTGTAAAATTCTGTGAAGAGAATTGTGGATGCTTTGAGAAAAAAAAAAAGATGAGAAACTTGTGACCTCAATTTTGTTTCAGAAACATAGAATTGTTCTTGGATTACATTTTTATGCCCCTCTCAGGTGTAGAGGAAAGTCATGAGTTTACTTCTGATCATTTTTCACAACGGACTACTGCTATTTGTTTAAATACCTGTGTGGAAAAAGCATGTTTGTATCACATGCAGTTTGCTCTTGTGATTATACACTTTACTAATGTGATTGTCTTAACCCTAAGAATATAAATCATCTGATGATCTGGATAAAGTTAGCTATTGCATGAGACTTTAGTTTACCTCATTTATCAATACTGTTATTCCAGCTCCACCACTTCTAGAGTACAAAGCAGTGTGTATCAGAAAAAACAGAAATGTTACTTGATTCTTTTTTGTTATTTTTCCATTATTACTATTATTTTTATAATACTGAGAATAAAATTCAGCCTTACATATGCTTGATAAATATTCAGTCTCTGAGTCCTTACCATAGCCTCTATTTTTTAATTAAAATTTGCAGAGTAAACTGATTTATTATGCCATTTGTATATATCAATGTTTTGTTCTTAATCTCTCTCTTTGCAGTCTCCTTTTCATTCTGTTCCCCTACCTCTTCCAAAATTCTGTTTGTGCCACATATGCTATATTACTTTCTCAGCTATCCTGGTAATACCTTTTATTCCCATCTCATAGTCCCTTTTCCAGTTCTCTCTCTCTCTCTCTCTCTCTCTCTCTCTCTCTCTCTCTCTCTCTCTCTCTCTCTCTCTCTCTCTCTCTCTCTCTCTCTAATACACAGACACACATCTTGGTACAAGCCTATATAGTTAAACCTAGAATATACATAAAATATCCAGTATTTGTTGTTATCTGACTAATTTCTCTCAACATAATGATTTTCAGTGCAATATATTTTCCAACAAATAGATTCCATTGTATAAAATAACAGAAATAATTGAATACTTCAACTACTTATAAGGTTTTAGAATTTGTTTTTCTATCTGATTTCAATTAAAAATAATGAGGGTGGCCGGGCGCGGAGGTGATTCTACGCTGAGGGGGAACGCGATGGCAAGGGTGGCAGTGGCAGCGTTCGTGTGCTCGGGTCTGAATCACTGAGGGAGGAGGCGGTGGAGAGAGAGGTGGCAGCGGTGGCGGTGGTGGTGGTCGTAGCGGTGGCGGAGGAGGCGGGTACGAATCAGCTGCAGGCAGAGACATGGCCAACATCGCGGTGCAGCGAATCAAGCGGGAGTTCAAGGAGGTGCTGAAGAGCGAGGAGACGAGCAAAAATCAAATTAAAGTAGATCTTGTAGATGAGAATTTTACAGAATTAAGAGGAGAAATAGCAGGACCTCCAGACACACCGTATGAAGGTAGAAGATATCAACTAGAGATAAAAATACCAGAAACATATCCATTTAATCCCCCTAAGGTCCGGTTTATCACTAAAATATGGCATCCTAATATTAGTTCCGTCACAGGGGCTATTTGTTTGGATATCCTGAAAGATCAATGGGCAGCAGCAATGACTCTGCGCACAGTATTATTGTCATTGCAAGCACTGTTGGCAGCTGCAGAACCAGATGACCCCCAAGATGCAGTAGTAGCGAATCAGTACAAACAAAATCCTGAAATGTTCAAGCAGACAGCTCGACTTTGGGCACATGTGTATGCTGGAGCTCCAGTTTCTAGTCCAGAATACACCAAAAAAATAGAAAACCTCTGTGCTATGGGTTTTGATAGGAACGCAGTAATAGTGGCCTTGTCTTCAAAATCGTGGGATGTAGAGACTGCAACAGAGCTGCTGCTGAGTAACTGAGCACAGGAGCCGCGCCGCGCTCGCCTCTTCTGGAGGAGCACCATCACCTGTTATTTTTAGGATTCTGCATAAATTTCTTTTAAACTTGCATTCTTGCCTATTGATGTTATCTAGGCACCATTGGAGACTGCAAAAAAGAAAAAATTCCCTGCTCTGTAAATAAAGCTAATTAAACGTCTGTGTAAATTTAAAAAGGGGAAATACTTTTAATTTTTTTCTTAATAGTGTAAAAATTCTCTGAGCTAAGCTAAAACCATGGGAAACCATGCTACTTTAGTGTTTAGCAGTGTGACAGACTAGCGAGTTTGCTTCAGGGTTCTGTTGAGTAATTAGGATAACACTGGAGTCGGCCCTTCACACTGTGGTGTAGCATCACAGCTCCCCAGCCTGAACACGGATCCTCTGTGCCTGTGAACTTACTTGCATGCTTGTACTTGACTTCTTAGAATGGGTAGCTGAAAAGACCACCCTTATAAGCATTAGGACATTCTTGAATTAATGAGATTTATCCTGATTTAAAGATGGTGACCTACTCAGAGCTCTTCCGTCCCTGTGGACTGGTAGGGACACTTATTTTTTTCCCTGTCACCATCCAGAACGGAGATTCTCATGGTCGATTACTTTTGTGTTTGGTGGGAAACGTGCTGAGGAACAGTGTCCTTTGTTCTGATTTAGCTCATAGGTTTGGAATGTTTTGTCCGAATTCTTCACTTTGTAAGTAGTAATGTAAAAAGGGGATGCCAATTTTATTTCTCTTACAAAAGGAGTAAATACTTGATGTTGCAGTATTTCTAGATTTAATAAAAGGACACTGCTTAGTTTTTCAGTGATTTTGACATTAATTTTTTAAATGATAAAGTCTTTGGAAACTTGAAGGGTGCAGCACCTGTCCCCTAGTCCTCAGCCTGACTCGGGTGTGACAGTTTGCTTTGTCAGACACTTGAGTTACTCTTCTTGCATTCCCCATGTTGATACATGAAAGCTGTGCTGTCTCACTGTAGATACCAGATGCACATAGAACAGGGGTGTATTCAAAATCTAGCTTTCTTTATGATGTTTCTGATAATGTGAGAATTGAAACTTTACCTTCTCTTGTACATAGACTTCCTGTCCTTAGTAACTGCCACATCTCCTTCTAAGTTCCAAAGCTTGAAAATCACTAGTTTTTCAAACTCAAGATACTTAATTTAACCATTTCAATTAAAGTTCAGATGAATTTATGTCGGCAGTTGTTACATAGGAGATACAATTCAAATTTTGAGGACCAATGCATAAATTACAGAAATGTAATGGAATCAGACTGAATTAACGATAGGCTGGATGTGTATTGAAAGTCATTCTAAAAGGTTTGTTTTCTTGAGGTGTTGATTCATCCTTTAGTCATGAAGTGTTTCAAAAATACTTTTTGAACCTATTAACTCAGCATAACTTCATTTGACTTTTATTAATCTTGATACTACAAGCAATAAAAGAACCATTAATATAACTAAAGATGTGAAGGTTCTTGTAAGGCTTTCACAGTTCACAGTGACTCTTCGGGCCGCTGTCCTGCACACTAAGCTCAAGCTGCTATGCTGTTGTCCATGTTTGTGCATGCACACATCTCCCCTTGCAGCTGCATCCTTCTATTGCTGTAGGTTATTTTATAAAGATGCCAAAGGAAACACGTTTTCTTTCTTTATTTTAATTAGCTAAAGCTTTGTGCTTTTCCTTTATTTTCTCGGATAAGATGGAAACATGTGAAATAACGGGCAGTTTTCCTCCATTGCTGATTAGGACGTTTTAGTGGAGGTGGCTTGGTGACACTAATATTTAGGTATTAGAAAGCATAGAACACATTTTTGAGTTTACTCTCTCCCTAAATTGTCAGGGTCTGTTGTCTGGTTGGAGGTAGGTGAGGACCGCTCAGAAGACTTGAGTCAGGCACTACCTAAATTGTCTCAAAAGCAGCTATGATCTATTTTTCTGTTGTTGTTTTGTTTTTTGCTTTGTTTTTTGCATATTGGCTTCAGATTGGCTCCACTAAACAAGTACCTGTCCCTAGAACCTAGGGAACTGGAGATGTACATATAACATGTGGTTTCATAGATTTTACATGACTACACCATCATCTCTTGTGATCCTACACTTGGGTGTCAGAAGCATGAGCTCAAGGCTGTCTAGGTTCATAAGTAAGACTGCTTGCAGTTCTTCCCAGCTGTTCCCCCACTGTACTCTTTTGTTTGTTTGGTTTGGCTTTCTTTTATTCTTTTATTTCCCAATTTGTAAGTTTTGTTAATTAAAAAGAAACAGTTCAGGCTTTTATCCTGGTTTTATATACATTTAGGAAAACAATGCTAAAAATTTAGATTTAACAAAACATACCCTGATGGAAATTATCTTTGTGATTCTGCATCTAACAGTTTATCATCTTAGCAGGTCCTAAAAAGGTTCTGTTTTGGTCTAGGTCTAGTGGAGCTTTTACTCCCACGCTCTTGAAAGAGCAAGGCAGGCAGGTTCTGAGACGCCTGGTGGGAGGTGTGTGTCCAGTCTTAACTCCCTGCACCCCGTGATTGTAGTGAAGTCCCATTTAGAGCAGGAAGATTCCTTAGTATTCGCTGATCCTCTGATAGGCTGTTACATAGTCCCACCTTTTTTCTGAGCCTATGCCTGACTTTTAGTATAAAACTTATAGAGCATGTTGGGAACTTTGAGTTTTAAAAAAAATGTAAATGTTTGGAACCGAATATTTTGCGTTTGAGAAGTGTAACTATCAAATGAGATTAAAACAGTTTTTTGAAATTTAAAAAAAAAAAAATAATGATAGAACTTAAGAAAGAAATTTTTGTATATATGGGTAAAAAAAGTAATAATGACTCTGAATTTTATTTCCTTTAAATTATCCTAAATAAAATGCAGTAAAAATGGTTTCCATAATTCTTGGTAACATAGTCTCTCTACTTCACATTATCTACTTTCTGGATATATACATAAGGATCATTTCAAAATAATTAATGAAAGGCTTATCTATTTATGTCATATAGTCTCAGTGTCTTTTAACATAAAAATAGTATTTAAAATGTAGAAGCTAATAAAACTTTAATGTGAAAAACAATAAAAGCTAAAATAAAAGAATATAAACCCACAAAATTATTAAGGTATCAGAAAATTTGAGCCATTATTTTAACTCTGAGAGTCATGCTAGGCACTGCAAAAGATAAATAAAAGAAGTCACCTGATAAAAGAAACAGAAGCTCACATGGAGAGAAAAAAATATTCCGAGGAAATGAACTTTCAAAGTTCCTTATTGTGTAAATAATTACATAAGGGTCATTGAATGACAGACTTTTAATCAGATTTATTTTTTTATGGAACAGTCTGTGATTTTGGCAAGAAATAATATATGCCCAGAAAATGTTGACAAAACTTCTAAGGAGCAGCCTGTCAGGCATCATGGTATTTGCTACACACTTTAATTTAATACTGAAAAGCTCATTTCAATTTATACTATTTCTAGCTTTGAAAAATATGTTGTCTTTATTATGATAATTATGTATTCTCTGCCATTTTATTAGATATAGGCTCATTTTATGATAGCATCCTTGAAACAATGACTGCAAAAGTTAACAGTGCAGATACCTTAGACATTTTACCCAGTAAAATGTTCCCTGATAAAATGACCTTAGGAGCAAAATATGTCATTATTGTAAGGCTTCAGGTTGAAGTCAGGAGACAGTTGGTTTACATTCATCTCAGATATTTTATTCTAACCTTATTAAGTGAACATTTTCTAGAAATTGGACAGTTTCTAGTTTGCAGAAAATATTATTTGTGGCATGGATGTCTTTATTTCACATTTTTAAAAAATTACCCAGAAATGAGTTGTTTAATCAAATATTTTGAAAGTAGGAAGAAAATCTTAAGAGTTTCAGAGCAAAACACAGCATAATATAATTACTTTTAAATGACTAGACATTGAGACCTTCACAGAAATGTAGATATCTAAAAAGTAGAAAAAAATGTTGAAAGAGTTTGCTATAAAACATTTGTTGTTTAATACTCTAAATAGTCTAATACCACATACATACATACATACATACATACATACATACATACATACATACATACATACATACATACATATATATATATATATATATATATATATATATATATATATGGCAGGGATGATTAAATCCAGCTTCTCAGTCTTTGAAGTACAAGACTGAGATGTCATAGCCACCAAGTGAATTGATCAGTATTATTTGATTTGCAGGCCAAAAATTCCAGGACAAACACATTTAAACACAGTTAAACAACCATCTGAGCTAGAAATAAGAAAGGAGAGTCCTCCCCAGATGGAAACTGACATTGTAATAAATCTAGACTTTAACAATCAAAAAAGGGATCTGAGTCTTATACCTTGGTAATCATAACCTTGCAAACAACTTGCAATAAATTGGGACAAAATCATTACATAGATTATTGAGCCACATTAAATTTGATCCTTTGTTTCTTTCTTTCTTACAATCCTCCACTATATTTCTTTCTTGTGAGTACTTGTTGATTTAAATAATATGTATCAAAATGATCAGTTTCTTTAATGCATAACCAGTATTCAGAGAATTATCATCACAAACAATACCCACTTTTTACCTCATAATTTTTCAGATAAGAATTATTCAGAAGCTGAATTAAATTCTCAGTTCAGGTTTTTCCATGGCTGAAATCATGGTGATACATGGATTGGATTTTTTTTTCAGAAAGTCTAAGGCAAATCCATTTCCAAGCTCACTGAACTGATTAGATATACATAGTCCTTAGTGTTCTAATATCTGAGGCTGCCTTTTCCTCAGTTCATTATAATTCCACAAATTTCATCTCATTTGATCTAGTATATCTTCAGTGCATTGAATACTGATTTTTATTCAAAGTCATTACATTTTTATCTCTTTAAACACTGAATAAAGTATTTTTATATAGATCATATATTGATTTATCCCAACCAGTTAGGTTCCATTTGTTCCATATGGCACAAGTATCAAAATTATCTTATTTCATCTTAAACATTACATCCATATACAAATTGGAGGACATAACAAAAACAAGTTGGATAACATGTCTCATAACATAAGGTTGCTGCCTAATAAATTTAATATCTTGCATTTTAATTTAATCATATTCAATAATCAGTACAAAAATAGTAAAGATGTAATGGTTAATTGCTATATAAAACTTCATAATCCGATAAAAGTCTTAGCTGAATTACCTTTCCAATCATATATTTTTAATTAAATATATTTTATTTTATTACACCATTTTTATCATTCTTTTCCTCTTCCCAAACATATGTTCCTTCTTACTCTCTTTCAAATTCATTGCATAAATATAAGTAAGTACCTACTACTGATGATACCATACACTTCAGAAACAGGACTTAGTGAACCCTAAACTTGATTTGAGCTGAACAGCCCTTCTCTGAGAAATAGCATTCATGGTACCAATATGTGACATGTAAGCTTTCAAAGGAGGGTGGTAACCAGCAGTTCTACCCAGCTATTTTACATGTCAACCAAATTAGTGATCAATCAGTAATCAACCATTTTTGATTTGGATTCAGGACCCATTTAAAAGTAGAAAAAACATCTGTCACTAAAAACCTAGCAAACTACTCAATGATGGTAAAGCCATGGAGATTCTAATACAAATCTGAACATAAACAAAGACATGTAAAGTTAATGAAGGTAGATAGAAGTGGACATAGACTTCCAGTCTCTATCTGTGCTCAGAACTAAGGTTGTCCCACAGTCCTCTATACCATAGTCCTGCGTGGAGAGATATGGTCTTCCAGGGGAGCTCTCACTCCTAGGATCACAGGCTTACAGACACACAGGAGGGAGAAGGTCCAGTCAGAGACTGTAAGACCAACTAACACCAGAGATAAGCAGATAGTAAGAGGAAAGCGCAAGAACCCAAGCACAGAAACCAAGGATAGTTGGCATCATTCTAACAAAGTACTCCCACCACAGCAAGTCTTGGATAACCCAACACTCTGGAAAAGAAAGATTGATTTAGATTTAAAATCCCAGTTCATGATGATGATAGAGGAGTTCAACAAGGATATAAATAACTCACTTAAAGAAATACAGGAGAACACTGGTAATCAGGTAGAACCCCTTAAAATGGAAACACAAAAATCCCTTAAAGAACTATGGAAAAACACAGTCAAACAGGTAAAGGAATTGAACAGACCATTCAGAACAAAAAATGGAAATAAAAATAATAAATAAATCACAAAGATAGACAAACCTGGATATAGAAAACTTAGGAAAGAGATAAAGAGTCATAGATGCAAGCATCACCAAGAGAATATAAGAGACAGAAGAGAGAATCTCAGGGGCAGATGATACCATAGAAAAAACATTGACACTGTGGTCAAAGAAATTAAAAAGTGCAAAAGGCACCTACCCCAAAACACCCACAAAGTGCAAGACACAACAAGAAGACCCAACCTAAGGATAATAGTATAGAAGAAAGCAAAGATTCTGGACTTAAAGGGCCAGTAAATATCATCAACAAAATTATAGAAGGAAACATTCCTAATCTAAAGAAAGAAATGCCCATAAACATAAAAAGCTTACAGAATCTCAAAGAGATTAACCAGAAAAGAATTTCCTCCTGTCACATAAGAGTCAAAACACCCAACACACAAAACAATGAAAGATTATTAAAAACTGTAAGGGAAAAAGGTCAAGTAATCTATAAAGGCAGACTAATCAAAATTATACCAGACTTCTCAACAGAGATTGTAAAAGCTAGAAGATGCTGGGCAGATGTCATACAGACCATAAGAGAATAAAGATGCCAGCCCAGGCTATTATATCCAGCAAAATTTGCAATTAACTTAGATGTAGAATCCAAGATATTTCCATGACCAAACCAAATTTACACAACATCTTTTCACAAGTCCAGCCCTACAAACAATAATAGATGGAAAACTCCAACTCAAGGAGAGAAACTAAACTCAAGAAAAAGCAAGAAAGTAATTATTGAACAAACTCAAAGAAGTTAGCCACAAAACCTTATTCCCCCTCTAACAATAAAAATGACAGGAAAAAAACAATTACTATTCCTTAATATCTCTTAACATCAATTCCCCAATAAAAAGATATAGATTAATAGGACCCAGCATTTGCTGCATATAAGACATGTTCCTTGGTGAAAACTACCTGAGAGTAAAACGCTGAAAAAACATTTCTAAGCAAATTGTCCCAAGAAACAAGCTGGAGTAGCCATTCTAATATCAAAAAAAAAAAAAAAAAAAGATTGACTTTCAACCAAAAGTTACCAAAAAAGATAAGGAAGGACATGTCATAGTCATTAAACATAACATTTACCAAGATGATCTCTTAGTACTGAACATTTATGCTCCAAATTCAAGGGCACCCACATTCAGAAAAGAAGCTCTGCTAAAGCTGAAAGTGTACATTGCCTCATACACAATAATAGTGGGAGAATTCAATACCACACTCTTATCAATGGGCACATCATGGACATAGAAACTATACAGAGACACAGTGAAACTGACAGAAGTTATGAACCAAATGCATTTAATAGATATCTATCGAACATTTTATCCTAAAATAAAAGAATATACCTTCTTCTCAGCATCTCAGGGTATCTTATCAAAAACAGAAATATAGGCAGTTACAAAACAGGTCTCAACAGATACAAAAAAAAATCAAAATACTCCCTTTCATCCAATCAGATCACCATGGACTAAGGCTGGTCTTCAATAACAACAAAAACTACATAAACCCCACATACACATGGAAGCTGAACAACTCTCTAATCAATGATAACTTGGTCAATGGAGAAATAAAGACATAAATTAAATAATATTTAGAATTTAATGAAAATGAAGGCATAACATACCCAAATTTATGGGACACAATGAAAGCAGTACTATGAGGAAAACTCATAGCTCTGAGTGCCTCCAAACAGAAACTGGAGAAAGCATACTTTCACAGATTGAGAGCACACCTAAAAGCTCTAGAAGAAAAAGAATTAAATAAACCCAGGAGGTGTAGATGGCAGGAAATAATAAAACTCAGGGCTGATATCAACCATGTAGAAAGAATAAGAACTATACAACAAATCAACTAAATCAGGAACTTGTTCTTTGAGAAAATCAACAAGATAGATAAACCCTTACCCAGACTAACTAGAAGGTACTAAGACAGTTTCCAAATTAACAAAACCAGAAATGAAAAAGGAGACAAAACAAGAGAAACTGAGGAAATTAAAAAAAATTCATCAGATCCTACTACAAAAGCCTATTCTCAACAAAACTGGAAAATCTGCTTGAAATGAAAAATTTTTGAGACAGATACTTGGTAAATTGACATCTCATAAATCATCTAAATAGTCACATAATGTTTAAAGAAATAGAGGCAATCATAAATGTCTCCCCGAACAAACAAAAACAAAACACATAAACAAACAAAAATACCTAGGTCTAGATGGTTTAAGTGCAGAATTCTATCAGACCTTCAATGAAGAGCTAATACTAGTACTCTTCAAACTATTCTACAAATTAGAAACAGAAGGAACACTACCCAATTCATTCTAAGAAGCCACAATTTTGCCTATACCTAAACCACACAAAGGCTCAACAGAGAAAGTGAACTTCAGACCAATTTTCATTATGAATATTGACTCAAAAATACTCAATAAAATCCAGCAAACCTAATCCAAGAGGATATCACAAAGGTCATTCACCATAATCAAGTTTCTTCATCCTAGGGATGTAGGGATGGTTGGATATATGGAAAATAGTCAAAGCAAACCACTATATGAACAAACTCAAAGAGAAAAAAAACTCGATCATCTCATTAAGTGCTGAAAAAGCATTTGACCAAATTCAACACCCCTTTCCTTGTGAAATTCTTAGAAAAATCAGAAAATCAAGGCTCACATTTGAACATAGCAAAATCAATATACAGTAAATGAGTAGTCAGGTTATTGTAATGGAAAAACTATTTTGTGTAACTCATTTTGTATGTGTTTCATTTGTATTTTCGTTTGCCTTTGTGGTTTCTGATACTTCTTTCTTCATCATATACATCTAATATTTTGATTATTATGTGTCGTGAGAAAAAATTTATGGTACTGTCTATTTTGGTATTCCCTGTGCTTAGGTCACTGTGTTATGTGTTTATTTATACTGGGAGAATTTAATTCTATGGTCTTGGAAAAAATACTTTCTGTGCCTTTTACTTTGCTTTCTACTCTTGCCTCTATGCTCAAACTCTTCAATTTGTATTCCTTCTGTTGTGGCCCTTTTGTACTTAAATATACACGTAATACTTCATATATTGTTAGTTAAAAACTTCACTTTTGTTGTATTCTGTATAGGAAAGAATAAAATAAGTTCTAATCTCTTATTTCCATACTGCTCTCGCATCTGAATTAATGTTCATTTATGATAGGGTTAAACCTTTTTTTGCCTTTTATGTAAATAGTATTTGTACCAACACTATTTTTGAGAAGAGTATAGCTTTCCTATTGGAATAACCTCGGGCCCTTTTCAAAACTCGGTTTACCAAAACAGATCAGTGACCTACTCCTATAATCTGAGCTCTCAAGGTTTAAAAATCAGTTATCCCAGTATAAGCAAAATATAACTTACTTACTTTTTCTTTTAGTTTTAGTTCCTTTACAGTTATGTATTCTTTATTATACCAGTATCACTCGATTCAGTTTAATAGCTATACAGGTAGTTTTAAAATCAGATTTTTATAAATTCTATAATTTTTCTTTAGAGAAATCACTTTAGCTCTTCTTAATCTTTTATGTTTCCATATACATTTTATGATAAATTTTCAAATTTCTTCAAAACTAAATCTGGGATTTCATAGGCTTTCACACAGTCTGTAAATCAATTTTTAAATGCTGGCAGGGATTTGGAGAAAGAGGAACACCTTTCCATTGCTGGTGGGATTGTAGGCTGTTACAACCACTCTGGAAATCAGTCTGGTAGTTCCCTAGAAAACTGGACATAGTACTACCCAAGAACCTAGATGTACCACTCCCGAGCATATACCCAAACGATACTCCAACATATAACAAGGATACATGCTCTACTATGTTCATAGCAGTCTTATTTATAATAGCTAGAAGCTGAAATGAACCCAGATGTCCCTCAAGAGAGGAATGGATACAGTAAATGTACATTTATACAATGAAGTATTACTCATTTATTAAAACAATGACTTCATGAAATTCTTAAGCAACTGGATGGAACTAGAAAATATCATCCTGAGTGAGATAGCCCAGTCACAAAAGAACACACATGGTATATACTCAGTGATAAGTGGATATCAGCCCAAAAGTTTGTAATTCCCAAGATATAAACTCACAGACCACAAAAAGCTTAAGAATAAAGAAGACCAAAGTATGGATGCTTCAGTCCTACCTAGAAAAGGGAACAAAATAATAATGGTAGGTAGAGCATGGGATGAACTTGGGAGAAAAATGAAGGGGGAAGCATAAATGGGCAGCAGGCAGTATCAGGTATGGGAGGAGACTGGGGAGGGTCAAGAAATTGAACAGAGGTGTTTAGCAGTTGTAGATATGGAACTGGAGGTAGCCATCAGAAAGTCCCAGATGCCAGGAAAGCAAGAGGCTTCTAGCATACAATGGGGATGACATTAGCTTACGTACGCAACAAAGGGGAGAGAGAACCTGTAGAGACCATATCCAGAGGTTAGGTACAACACCTGGTTGAGGAATGGGGCCATCCTCCTCAGACAAATCGAAAATATTAACCCAGAGTTGATCCTGTCTAAAGGAAATACAGGAAGAAAGAGTATAATGAATATTGAAGGAAAGACTATCTAGAGACTTTCCCTCCTGGGGATCCATCCCAGGGACTAAACCACCAACCAAAGAGTACAACATGGAGGGACTCATGGCTCCAACTGCATATGTAGCTGAGGATGGCCTTATCTGGTATCAATGTGAGGCGAGGCCCTTGGTCCTGTGAAGGCTTAATGCCACGGTGCAGGGGGATACAAAGGAGGTGAGGTGGAAGTAGGTATGTAGGTAGGGGAGCACCCTTACAGAAGCAGGGAGAAGGGAATGAATCGGGGGAGTTATGGAGGAGAAACTGGAAAAGGGCATAAAATTAAAATGTAAATAAATAGCATATCTAATAAGAAAGAAAAAAATATAATAAGCATGTTATATAATTTGACATAAAAAGTCAGATAGGTTAGATTGTTTTGTTAACTATATGTTCTGATGATAATTGTGAGATAAGAATAATAAGAACCATATCTTTATGTGTTACTGGTTTTACATCAAATTGAGTGGAAGTTTCATGCTCCAACAAAGAACTCCCAACCATATTCATTCAAGCAACCTTAATAAAGTTCAGTGTCACACAAAAAGAAGTAAGAGTACGCTTGTTAGAGAAAATAGTTCAGTGGGAATGGGTTTAAAGAAGATAATGGGTGATATATTAAATGAAAATGTATCATAAATATGTATATATATAGTATGTATATATATGGAAGAATAAATTAAAATACTATTTAAACTATAAGTGTACTAATTCTCTTGTTATACATATTATTTTAATGTGTTTAGTAACTTTTAAGTCTCACATGTTGCTGTTTTAGTTGGACAATTTTGGATTTAATTTGAAAAGAAATATTTCCTCATTCTGTTTTTTAAAAATAACTCCATACATTGGTGATACAAAATAGTTTTAATATAGAAGGGAATATTTGACCAAACATGAAGGTTTCAGGTGTGCCGATTCCACGAATATTCTATATTCTGGTTTTGTTGATTTACTTCATTAGATTATATTAAAATTTTAGTATTTGGAAAACTGAAAGATAAGTTTGTCATTAACTTTTATTCTCAAACTTATGGGGCAAACAGAAAATTTACGTAACAAAGGAAGGATTGATTAAAATAACCTACAGCAGGCTATTTAAATTACACAACTACTTTCAACTTCTCTTTTCTTGTCTATTAACACAAATGTAATGTCAATTTTGCTTAACATTATTTATTTTGGACTATTGGAGATTGAACCTATGATGACATAATTGCTAGGGAAGTAGTTTATCAGTGAACCATATCTAAGCCCATTAATACTACAGTTTATTATGACAAATCCAGATACTTTATATTTATAGCAAATTTGTTTCAATGACAGGAGTTGGTATGCAGACATTAAGGAATAAATAATAATCGAAACAAATGCAAACAGTTTTGTAGTTAAAGAGTATAGGTCAGATGAAATCAAAAATCACCCTACTTTTCACTAAAAGGGGGAAGGCAAATTATAATCCTTTTTGAAAGTAAATATTTAACCACATTCAACTGTATTACTACATTAAAAAACCCCACAGCTGGCTAAATTTACCAACTCATTTTTTTCATTAAAAATAAAACCCAATACAATGAGGGAAAATACAGCCTAGTAAAAACAAGAAAACTCCTAAACAAGAAAACTAAAAGAAGAAAAAAAAAAAAAAACACAGACACAACTCAACCCAAAAAAGCAATAATGGCAGGAAACAGAAACAACTATTTCTTGATATCTATTAACATAAATGGTCTCAACTCCCAAATAAAGAGACATAGACTATCAGACTGGATACATAAACAAAATCCAGCCTTTTGCTGCATACAGGAAACTCATCTCAGAGACAGAGACAGACACTATCTCAGAGTAAGAGGGTGGGAAAAAAACTTCCAAGCAAACAGCTCCAAGAAGCAAGCTGGAGTAGCTATTCTAATATCAAATAAAGTAAACTTCCAACCAAAAGTTATCAAAAAAGATAAGAAGAACACTTTTTACTCATTACCAGAAAAATCTGTCAGAAGGAACTCTCAATCCTTAACATGTATGCTCCAAACCAAAAAAAAAAAAAAAAAAAAAAAAAAAAAAAAAAACCCACATTCATAAAAGAAACCTTACTAAAGCTCGAAAAATACATTTCAACCCACACAATAATAGTGGGAGACTTTAATACCCCACTCTCACCAATGGACAGATCAGGGAAACAGAAACTGAACAAGTACACTGCAAAACTAGCAGAGACTTTGAACCAACTGGAATTAATAGATATATACAGAACATACTATCCTAAAGTAAAAGAATACACCTTCTTCTTACCACCCCATGGCACCTTCTCGAAAATTGACCACATAATTGGACACAGAGCGAGCCTCAATCGATATAAGAAGATTGAAATACTCCCATGCATCCTCTCAGATCACCATGGTCTACAGCTGGTCTTTAACAACAACAAAGACAACAAAATGCCCACATATACATGGAAACTAAACAACGCTCTGTTAAAGTATAGCAGGGTCAAAGAAGAAATAAAGAAAGAAATTAAGGACTTTCTAGAATTCAAAAAAAACGATAACACAACATACCCAAACTTATGGGATGCAATGAAAGCAGTATTGAGAGGAAAACTCATAGCCCTAAGTGCTTCCAAAAAGAAACTGGAGAGAGCTCACATCAGCAACCTGACAGCACAGCTAAAAGCCCTAGAACAAAAGGAAGCAGATATACCCAAAAAGAGTAGACGGCAAGAAATAATCAAAATTAGGGCAGAAATAGACGAAATAGAAACAAAAAGAACCATTGAAAAAATCAACAAAACAAAGAGTTGGTTCTTTGAGAAAATCAACAAGATTGATAAACCCCTAGCCAGACTAACTAAAGGGCAAAGAGAGAGTATCCAAATTAACAAAATCAGAAAGGAAAGTGGTGACCTAACAACTGAAACTAAGGAAATTCAAGAAATCATCAGATCCTACAACAAAAACTTATACTCCACAAAATTGGAAAATCTGGAGGAAATGGACGAATTCCTAGACAGATACAAGGTCCCAAAGTTTAACCAGGACCAAGTAAACCATCTAAATAACCCTATACCACCTAAAGAAATAGAAGAAGTCATCAAAAGCCTTCCAACCAAAAAAAGCCCAGGTCCAGACGGGTTGAGTGCAGAATTTTATCAGACATTTATTGGGGATATAACACCAATATTCGCCAAACTATTCCAAAAGATAGAATCAGATGGAATATTACCTAACTCATTTTTTGAGGCTACAATAACCCTCGTACCTAAGCCACACAAAGACCCTACAAGGAAAGAGAACTTCAGACCAATCTCACTTATGAACATTGATGCAAAAATACTCAACAAAATCCTTGCAAACCGAATCCAAGAACACATCAAAACCATCATTCATCATGACCAAGTAGGCTTCATCCCTGGGATGCAGGGATGGTTTAACATAAGGAAATCCAACAATGTAATCCACCATATAAACAAACTTAAAGACCAAAATCACATGGTCATCTCACTAGATGCTGAGAAAGCATTCGACAAAATCCAACACCCCTTCATGTTAAAAGACCTGGAAAGAACAGGAATCCAAGGCCCATATTTAAACATAATAAAAGCAATATACAGCAAACCAACAGCCAACATCAAACTTAATGGCGAGAAACTTGAAGCAATCCCACTAAAATCAGGGACTCAACAAGGCTGCCCACTCTCCCCCTACCTATTCAACATAGTACTGGAAGTCCTGGCTGGAGCAATTAGACAGCAAAGGAGATCAAGGGGATACAAATTGGAAAGGAAGAGATAAAAACATCACTCTTTGCTGATGACATGATAGTGTACTTGAGTGACCCCAGAAATTCCACCAGGGAACTCCTACAGCTGATAAACAAGTTCAGCAAAGTGGCCGGATACAAAATTAACTCAAACAAATCAGTAGCCTTCCTATACTCAAAGGACAAACATATGGAGAAAGAAATTAGGGAAAAGGTACCCTTCACAATCGTTACAAAAACTATGAAATACCTTGGTGTGACTCTAACTAAGGAAGTGAAGGACCTGTATGACAAGAACTTCAAACCTCTAAAGAAAGAAATTGAGGAGGATCTCAGAAAATGGAAAGATCTCCCATGCTCATGGATTGGAAAGATCAACATCTTAAAAATGGCCATCCTACCAAAAGCAATCTACAGATTCAATGCAATCCCCATCAAAATTCCAACCCAGTTCTTCATGGAATTGGAAAGATCAATGTGCAATTTCATATGGAATAACAAAAGACCTAGAATAGCGAAATCCATCCTCAACAACAAAAAAACATCTGCAGGAAACACTATCCCTGACCTCAAGCTATATTACAAGGCAATTGTGCTGAAAACTGCATGGTACTGGTAGAGAAATAGGCAGGTGGATCAATGGAATAGAATAGAAGATCCAGAAATGAGCCCTCATGTATATGGTCACCTGATTTTTGACAAAGGAGCAGTAAACATTCAATGGAAAAAGGACAGCCTATTCAACAAATGGTGCTGGTCCAACTGGCACTCAACATGCAAAAGAATAAAAATAGACCCGTTCTTATCTCCTTGTACAAAGCTCAAGTGTAAGTGGATTAAAGATCTCCACATTAAACCAGATACACTGAAACTATTAGATGAGAAAGTAGGGAAAACCTTAGAACACATAGGCACAGGAGAAAATTTCCTGAACAAAACACCAATGGCTCAAGCTCTAAGGTCAAAGATTAACAAATGGGACTTAATGAGATTGCAAAGTTTCTGTAAGGCTAAGGACATCTTCAAGAAAACAAAACGGCAACCAACAGAATGGGAAAAGATCTTTACCAACACCACATCAGATAGAGGCCTAATATCCAAGGTGTACAAGGAACTCAAAAAGCTAGACACCAGAGAATCAAATAACCCTATTAAAAAATGGGGTACAGAGCTAAACAAATCATTTTCAGTTGAGGAACACCGAATGGCCGAGAAACATCTGAGGAAGTGCTCAACATCCTTAGCCATCAGGGTAATGCAAATCAAAACAACCCTAAGATTCCACCTCACACCAGTCAGATTGGCCAAGATACAAAACTCAGATGACAGCAGATGCTGGCAAGGCTGTGGAGAAAGAGGAACACTTCTCCACTGTTGGTGGGGTTGCAAGCTAATACAACCACTCTGGAAATCTGTCTGGCGATACCTCAGAAAATTGGATATAGTACTACCTGAAGACCCAGCTATTCCACTTCTGGGCATATACCCCAGAGACACTTTAATACACAACAAAGATATATGCACCACAATGTTCATAGCCGCTCTATTTATAATAGCCAGAAGCTGGAAGGAACCCAGATGTCCTTCAGAAGATGAATGGATACAAAAATTGTGGTACATATACACAATGGAGTCATACTCAGCCTCCAGAAACAATGACTTAACCAAATTCTTAAGAAAATGGCTGCATCTAGAGAATATCATCCTGAGTGAGATAACCCAGTCACAAAAGAACAGACATAATATGCAGTCACTGATAGTGGGATGCTAACCCCAGAGGCTTGTACTCCCCCAGACACAACTCACAGACTGTATGAAGTCCAAGAAATAAAGAAAACAAAACAAAACAAAAAAATTTACAAAACAAGAGAACTTTAACTATTTCCATGTTACATTTTGTTTTACATGTACTTTAGCTCATTGTAACTATTAAGTTTTCAAGGCATACTCTCAAACCTTGAAAAAAATCAAGTACTGACTAAAAAATATATTCATATAGTTTTATGTTAAAAAAAGTACTGACAAAAATGTATAATTTTAAGCAAAAAAATGTTTAAAATCTGTACATTTATCTTTGTTTTGTAAAATAAAGTTGTTTAAAAAAATAAATAAAACCCTGATTTGGAAGATTAAATATACTATCCTGAAAAATTAAGGTTATTGTGAATATAGCTTGCCATTGATATATAAGTAGATACTCTGTGAAACTGTTCCAGGGAAGTCCTGCTTGACTCGATTAAGTGAAGCTTGTATTTGTGCCTTTGTATTTTTGCTGCTTGTGTTTATGAGTATGCTGTACAGAACTTCAACAATAATCTAAAATTTCTGGTAGGAAGCATAACAATAAATATGAAGTACATCTTAATAATTCAAGAGACCCACAATAGAGAGAACTAACCCTACTATGGAAATGAGTAAACTCATCAATGGACAGATCATGGAATCAGAAACTGAATAGAGATGCAGAGAAACTAGCAGAGGTTATGAACCAAATGAAATTAACAGATATCTATAGAACATTTAATCCTAAAACAAAAGAATACACCTTCTTCTCATCACCTCATGGCACCTTTTCCAAATTGACCATACAGTTGGTCACAAAAAAACTTCAATAGATATAAGAAGATTGAAATACTCCCATGCATCCTGAAAGGCCCAATATGCACCTGAAAGAGTCAGATACAGATATTTACACCCAACCAATGAACAGAAACTGCTGTCCCCTGTGATTAAATTAGAGAAAATCTGGAAGAAGCTCAGGAGGTTGACCCTATAAAAAGATCAGCAGTCTCAACTAACCTGGACCCTCAAGATCGCTCAGACATTGAGCCACCAACCAGGCAGCACACATAACCTGATATGAGGTTCCTGATACATATACAGCAGAGGACTGCCGAGTCTGGACTCAGTCAGAGAAGATGCACCTAACCCTTAAAGAGACTGGAGACTCCAGGGAGTGGGGAGGTCTGGTCAAATGGGGGTTGGGGATAAGGATATCCTCATGGAGACAGGTGTGATGGGGGGAGAAGTATGGGATGTAGAACAGTCAGAGGGTGGACCAGGAAGGGGATTAAAAGTTAAAAAAAAGAAAGAAAGATGAATATCAACAGAGAGAGAGAGAGAGAGAGAGAGAGAGAGAGAGAGAGAGAGAGAGAGAGAGAGAGAGAATGAATCTTGAGATTTGAGAAGTGGAATTGTTTATATTAAGATCATTATTTGTGAGTATTAGCATTCTTAGAAATTGTTTGCAGTGGTTCTCAGCCTGTATAATGCTGCAATTCGTTAATACAGTTCTTTATGTTTTGTTTACTCCCAAACATAACATTGTTTTTATTGCTACTTTATAGCTTCATAAGTATAATTTATGTACTCTTAGAAATTGGTATGTAATTTTTTTAAAGATAGAGGTTTTCTAAAGGAGTCAAGATTAATAGGTAAGAAACTGCTGATTTAGAGTTATCTAGTGGTAGAGAACAAAAGATTTAGACTAAGAGAGTAGCCAAATTATAGTGGTGAACTGACATGAAACTGATATTTCAAGAAATTTAAGAAGTTAAAGACAGTTTTAGATTATTCTTGATATGTAACTATTTATACTTAGAATTCTCAGGTCTTATTGTTCAAGAACATCTAGAATTATTTGAAATATTCTAAGTCTCTCTTAAATTGGTGTCCATAACTCCATGTGGCTTAAAAGAGATCTATAGATTGAAGACTTTCAACAAGTGACAACTCTTAAACTATACCAAATGTTGTTTATTTAAGACCAATATGACAGAAAATAAGATTGGGCAGTGAAACAGAAAGCCTTTAAAGATGAACACAGTAAGACTTAAACACTAGGCTTGACTTTCTAATTGAATATAATTGTACTGTGTATTTTGAAGCCATGTACATTATAATAAAAATATCCCATATCCCAGACATTTGACAATGTGTAAGAAAATGCATACTGGCCAGAGACTCAAGAGACCATAACTACAGATCTGTAGCTGAAATAGAAAAGTTCTCTTCTTCCTTGATTGGTGCCAGTGGTGGTGAACATTAATCAGAAATTTTTATGAAATTGGTGGTACCTTGTTGCCAGAGAAATTGTAGAAGTGTGGCTGGTTCTTTTGTTAGAAAGATGAATACCCAGCACAAGAGACTGAAAGAATGAATATAAAGACTGGGGTCAGAAATTAGTGAGAAGAAGAGCCTAGTTTAAACATTGAGAATTTGTTGTTTTGTTTTGTGTTTTGGAAAGTTGAGGTGATTTTGCACAGAAAGAATCTAGGATAAAAATAGAATATTAAATACATTTAAATGGTGAATACAGAAGGAGTATCACAAAAAACTAGTCAAAGGCAAATAGTGAAACTTTAAGGTCAGTCGATTTTATTTTCATTTCTGGATTATCTTTTAATGCCAACTTAAAGTGTAGCTGAATTGAAGAGAACACATACTTCCCGGTTTTGAAAAGGCTGAGAAAATTGTAAAAGTCTTATCATAAAATATGACCTTTGTTCAGCTATCACCCTTTCATATTATCTTGCTATCATCTTCTACATTTTTTAGTCTTTTGAAGTTCAATCACATTAAATGAAAAAAAAATCTTCTCTCTACAAAAAAATAGCCATATTTTATTACAAGCCAACGTTTCTACTCCATTCTGTATGCAGAGACTTACCACTCAAATGGAAGAATATAAAATAAAAGGCACTATATTTTAAAATATTAATTACAAATGAGATATAATGATTAGAATAACTGTGTGCTTATGTGTTGTTAAAGAAACATTTTAATTTTGTGTTTAGATCAAGATAGTGCCATATGTAAAATGAGTATTTGAAGAGCTAGAGACCCCATTTTGGATAAAGTTTTCAGGTTAGCATTCAAATAATTAATAAAATTAAAATTTCATAGGTTTAGAATCTAAATGACTTACATATACAAGCCTGTGACTTTGAGCATCATTTTTTAAATATTTTAATTTCAGATAAATAATAAATTTAATATATTATTTACATACTATTTCATTTGCTTTTACGCTACTCAAATTTAATTTGGAACTAGAATTCGTTTTCTTTTTCTCCTGCATAATTGTATATTTTGCCTTATCACAGAAGTAATGGTAAATCTAGACATATAGAATTTGGCATTTTCCATATTCTATGCTTCCTACTTAATGAATATTCAAGTGACACACTTTAACAACTTTCATGGTCTATATATGCCATATATCTATTTTTTATACAGACTTTTGAATGACTCCTCCATTATACTTATTTAATGAATTAAGACTCTTAAGGAAGGAAGCTTTTTTCTATGTGGAAAGGATATGGATGGCCAGAGGGTCAACTTGTCAAGTAAAATAATATTGCTTGCTTAACAATATGTACAACTAAAGATTCAAGAGAAATATGGATATTTATTTCATGATAAAATAGATTTAAAAATGTCACTAACCTAAGTATCTTGATATAATGACATTACTCAAGATTGCCTATAGTGGTAGGAAATGTAACCCTGTAAGTTTAAAGGCAAGAGAGATAGGAGGATTAGAGTCAAAGATATGGTTTTGAAAGCAGAGGAAGAATAAGCAATATATGATAATAAAGAGCCACAGTTAGAAAGAGACTAGATGTTGATACACAACTGGCTTTTAAATTAAAGGAGTAGAGTACAATTAAACAGATGTAAGAAACTAAATGAGATATAGAAATTTATTCACCCAAAACCACACGAAAGGGGACAAGTTGTGAATACTTTAGCCCATTAAAACTGATATGAAAATATTGACATGAAGCTGTATTGAATCATAAATTTACATTCCTTTCTACATGGACATTTTTTATTGCAGCAGAGAATCAATCACAACAGTCAGAAAATATTTTAAACCAAAATGTAAAGGGAGTAAGGCTTTAGCATGAACAATAATTATCTTTACAGTTTGTATGAGTATGAATTAGTTCTTTGTTTTCTTTTTCTATCATTTATCTTATCATTACATTATTTGTTCTCAATTGTTACTACTTGCAAGTATTGGGGGCACAAATACTGGCATTAACATAATTTTCAGGTGATAGGACTTTCATGTGGGTAAATTACATTTTTATCTGAGAAAGAAGAAATCTGAGGACTTAACTTGGAATACTCATACAACTGGTCTTCTTGAGGATTATTTTACTGGTTGTCAGGGTTAGTGTCTGGTGCTGACAGATGTATCAAACTTCTCAAGCATTTGTTGAAGTCTTGGGATGTGAAATCGTATTCAATTTGTGACACAAGTAGTTGACATCTATACACCTATGATCACTTCATTAGTATACCAATCTTACAAGTTCTGGAATGATCTATGTTAATGGTTGAAAAATGTCAACATGAGACATTTGCCTATTCTATTGCACATTGCTTCTCTCATATTGGATGGCTTTGGTGAGCTAAATTTGTGATTAAACACATTCTCACAGGGCCTAGTAAATTATCTTAGAAGGCAAAATTACTTGATAATCAAGCTCAGTGGTTGGTGAAACACTAGGTTTCACAATATAAAAGGAGAGAACTAAGTGTGGAAAGTTGTCCTTAGGCCTCTACATGTTAATATGCTAAACATTTTGTGCACAGTAATAAATAAAGTAAAATAAAAATTTTAACATCTCATATTCTTGTAAACATAATAATAATCCACATTACTCCACCATTTAAGTACTTTTCTCAGGATATGTAATCATGTGACTTCTATGGCCATGGTCAGATATTTTTGATATTACTGCCAAGGCCTGTACATACAGCTCTTTTCATTAATTTATTTATTCACCTTATATCTCAATATCCACCTCACATGTCTTCCCAATTCCCCTGTCTCACAGCTACTCTCTTATTCCCCTCTTCCCTTGTCTCTTGAGAAGGACAACCACCCACAGGCTATTACTCCACCATGGCATATCAAGTCTTCACAGGACTAAGCCTATCCTCTTCCATTGAGGCCAAACAAGATAGTCCAGTTAATGGAACAGAATCAACAAACAGACATCCAAAAAATTAAGGGACATCACCAGCTTTGGTTGTTGAGAGACCTATATGAAGATCAAACTGCACATTTGCTATGTATGTGCAGGAAAAGCATTAGGTCCAGCCAATGATAGCTCTTTTGTTAGTAGTTCAGTCTCTGGGAGCCCCCAGAGGTCCAGGTTACTTAATTCTGTTACCCTTCCAGTGGAGTCAATATCCTCTTCAGTTCCCTAAATCTTTTCCCTAACGTTTCCACAATACTACCCAAACTCTGTCTAATGCTTGGTTGTGGTCTCTGCATTTCTTTGTATTGGATGCTGGGTGTAGCCTCTCAGAGCAGAGATATGCTAGGATCCCATCTAGAAGCATAACAGAGTATCATTAATAGTGGCAGGGACTGGTTATAGCTCATGGGATAAGTCTCAATTTGAGACAGTTATTGTTTGGCCATTCCCTACAACTGTTCCATTTATGTCTCTGAATTTCTTGTAGGCAGAACAAGTCTTGGGCCAAAGGTTTTGTGAATGAGTGTAAAATTGAAATATTTCTCCTTCCTAAGAAAGTAGATAGCCAATATTTTAAAAATAAGTTATGGCAAATGTTAATTGTTTCTTAAAATATTTTAAAGTAAATTCTTAATATAGGAGTGATACAACTTGTATTCATTTTGGATTTTGTCCATGTACCAAACAAAACCACTTGCAAGTTCAGAACTTTTCTATAATCTTCAGCTAATCGTACTGGAAATCTACAATCTTTTAATACTTTTCTCATTACTATAATCAAATATCTAATAAGAAGAGACAAAAATAGAGAGTTTATTTTGGTTCATGATAAGAAGAGGGTAGCTGCAGTTGGAGCTATGACACATTACTTGCTTACTTCTTGGCAGATTAGGAAGCAGAAAGATTAGAATTATAGCATTTATCAGAGAGTCCTATTTTTCTTTTCTTTACTTTTCTTTCTTTCTCTCTATTTTGAAACAAGCTAGAGTTATCTGGAGAAAAGAACATGGTTTGAGTAAATGCTTCCATCCAGATTTCATGCAGGCTGTAGAACATTTTCTTGGTTAATGTTTGATTTGGGATGGCCTGGTCCACTCTGCTTGGTGTTACCTTAGAGGAAGAGGTCATATAAAAATGTAGACTGAACAATCCAGTTTAAGGAAAGCTAATAAGTAACCTTACTTCACAACCTCTATGCCAGTTAAATTTAAGAAGCCAGTTACTCTGATACCTAATCCTTATAGATAAAGATGTAAAAGTACTTAAGTTACTCGCAAACTGAATATAAGAACACAGCAAAGAGGTCATCCACCATGACATTTATCATGAGCTTTATCACAGAGATTCAGGGATGGTTGAATATACAAAAATCAATTAATGTAAATCACCATATAAGCAAACTGAAAGAAAAACAATCATCACATGATGATCCCATTCAATGCAGAAAAGGCCTTTGACAAAATACAACACCCCTTCATGATAAAATTTTTGGAAATGTTATGAATACAACGGGCATATCTAAACATTATAAGAACAATTTATAAAAAGCTGAGAGCAGACATCAACTTAAATATAGAGAAATGGAAAGTAATTCTAAAATCACTAAAAACAGGAATAACACAAGGTTTTCCACTCTCCCCCTACATATTTCATATAGTTTATGAAACTTTATCTGGAATAATAGCATAACTGAAGGGAATCAAGGATATACAAATGGTAAAGTAAGTCATAGATATGAGAGAAGAAACAATAAACAGTTTAAGAGTTTATGTCTTAACCATATTCTAAATATTTATAATTATGGTTACAGTTAAGTTCAGTTCCCACCCCTTCATAAAAGAGTTATCTCCTTAAACAGACTGTCCATTACCGAAAAGCACAACTTGAAGAAAATAAATGAAAATACAGTCTTGAGCTGATATGTCTGCAACACAACATGTTTACCTAAGGCTCAGGCATCACAACTAAAGAGGGGCTATGAATATGATAATATCCAGAAGAATTGGAGTTTTGTTATTAGACTATATCTCCTAACAATGTCCAAGAAGCTATTCTCTTGAAGGCTCAATATGACTTCCCACACAACACCTAAAAAAGAAAAAACACCAAATAGACATATTAATATTGAAGGGGGAAATCTCATTGGGCTTAAATCCTGTTCTGAGATTAGAAGAAATAGTTCTCCCCAGGAAAGAGCTCCCAAATTAGTAATCTATTCCAAAGTGAATATCTCTGAAGTTATACACATGTAAGTAAAATTATATAAACTGAATAGATTTCATCCATATATTAAGAAACAAAGAAATAGTAGCCATAATTTGACAGAAAGATTCTGCATGGAAAGGGTTGGGAGGAGAAAAGGGGAAGAGGAACATGAAGTAACTATAATTTAATTTGAAAACATAAGATAATCTTATTTGAAAAGTCATTATTATCTCTTTTAATGTCATGAATATGATTTAAAATCTAGGGCCTATAACATAATATTTATCCATTGTTTGATTTATATGAGGAGATACCATAACCAGAAAAGCATTTATAAAATGAAGCATTTGACTGAGGGTATGCTTACAGTTTCAGAAATTTGGCCCATTATCATTTAGTTGGAAACAGATAGGCATGGTGCTGGAGAAATATCTGAGAGCTTGACATACTGATCCACAGGTGGTTGAAGAGAAATATAGAAACAGAGACATGGAGAGACAAAGACAGAGACAGACAATCAGAGATGGAGAGTGAGGGAATGAGGGAGTAAGGAAGGAGAGAGAGAGAAAGAGAGGGAGTCACACAAACAGACAGACAGACTGGTGTGGACTTTTGAAACCTCAAAGTCCACTCCCAGAAACACACCTCTTCCAACAAGACCATACCTCCTAATCAATCCTAAATATTCCACTCTTTGGTGACTAGAGACTCAAAAATATGAGATTGTGTGGGCCATTCTCATTCAAACCACCATAGTGATTATTGGAAGGGCACACTAAAACTCTCATCTTGTCCTCTCATTTATATGTTCTATACAAAAAGTTACAAGATTTTACAGTTCACATATTATTCTTTATTATATCAAAACATAAACATGCTACAAAGCTCATTTTTATGTTGGATGAACTCAGTACTTGAATCAATATATGCCATGTTATTGAGGCCTGAGCTATATATCTATATGTGTTACCTCCAGAATCCAAGAAAGCTACCATATAGTGGGCATCCTTCATTTATTTATATAAAGTAAAAGATGAAAACATATTTTGTGTTTATTTTGTTTACATGTTAAAAGTTGTTCCCCTTCTGGGTCTTTCTTTCACATCCTACCCATCTAATTCTCCCTCTTTGCCTCTATGATGGTACACCCCACGCACCCACCCATTTCTGTCTCACCTCTCTAGCTTCCCTTAAACTGGGGTATTGAACCTTCAAGGACCAAAGGTCACCATTCCCATTAATACCAGATGAGGCAATCCTTTGCTACATATCTAGCTGGAGTCATGTTTCCTCCTCCATGTACTCTTTGGTTGGTGACTTAGTGCCAGGGTGCTTTGGAAGTTCTGGTTGTTTGATATTGTTCTTCTTCCTATGTGGTTACAATTCCCTTCAGCTCCTGCAGTCCTTCCCCTAACTCTTCCATTGTGGTCCCTGTTATCAGTCAGACAGTTGGCTGTATCTGCATATGTCTTGATAAGATGCTGGCAGAACCTCTCAGAGGACAGCTATAACAGATTTCTGTCAGCAAGTGCTTTTTGGCATCAGTAGTAGTATCTGGGTTTGGTGTCTTCAGATGGGATGGATCCCTAGGTTGAACAGTCTCTAGATGGCCTTTTCTACAGTCTCTGCTCTATTCTTGTTCTCTGTATCTCCTTTAGACAGGAACAATTCGGGGTTAAACATTTTAGATGGGTAGATGGCCTAAACTGGGGGCTGTGCCTATGTACTGGAGATGGCCTCTATCTGTCACATAGTTTGTTCTCTAAAATAATTAGCAAATTACATTGCCCCTGACTCACAATAGTATTTATATTCACTGTCTTAGTTGGGGTTTTTATTACTGCGCAAAGCATCATGACCAAGAAGCAAGTTGGGGAGGAAAGGGTTTATTCAGCTTATACGTTCCACATTGCTGTTCATCACTGAAGGATGTCAGGACTGGAACTCAAGCAGGTCAGGAAGCAGAAGCTGATGTAGAGGCCATGGAGGGATGTTACTTACTGGCTTGCTCAGCTTGCTTTATTATAGAACCACCAGCCAAGGGATGCTACCACCCACAATGGGCTGGGCTCTCCCCACTTGATCACTAGTTGAGAAAATACCTTACAGATGGATTTCATGGAGGCATTTCATCAACTGAGGCTCCTTTCTCTGTTATAATTCCAGTTGTGTCAAGTTCACACAAAATCAGCCAGTACATCTTTTTCCTCAAAGCATCACAACATAGGGATATACCTATCTCATATAACTTATTAAAATTATATCATGAAAAAAAGTTTTGTATAAAGTTTTTCAAAACCGTGACTATAAAATTTTGAAAATTATTCATGGATAAAATATGAATTAATATTATTTTCATACTAATTAAAACTATTTCAGTCCTTCCCCCCCTAACTGTCATAGGATAAAATGCAGCTGTAAAATCAACAATAATTTACCATTTGGTCGAGGTAATGTTAATCTTTAGTAAGAATAACATGTATAGTAGAGTGATTATACTGGGAACTATTATTTATTTGCATATTCAATACCAAGAGTCTTTTGTCCAATTCTAGCTTACTTTTTCTCTTGAGCAACTCAAATAGATATGCATATAGTCATAACCATCTCATAATTTAAGTTATTATACAATATAATCTTTAATTATAAAATATATTTTATAAATATAATCTTGACCAGATATCAACTATTGGCTCAGAACTGGTTACTGCATAAAATTTTTAAATTATATTATCATATATAAATTATTATGACATTTTCATTGGTTTCACAAATTAATGAGATTCACTATGACATTTCTACAGAAATATCTTTCAGAATATCATTCATTTTTATGTATATATAATCATTATTATATTCACCTGCCCATGTTTTTCTTATTATTATAACATGAGCTCTTATAATGCTATCCATTTTTTTTGTACAAATTCCATTCATTTTTGTTCCTTGGTTAAAAATGTATCAATGGCCACCCTGAACGGCGGCTCATAGAGGCTGAGCAACTGGTGGGTGGGAGACCTGGGCTGCCGGGGAACAGAGAGATCTCTGCGGAGTGCACACGGAAAGTGCACACCCTAACTTGCCCTGCCCTGCCTTGCCCGACCCAGCGATTGGGAACAGAAAATTAGAACTTCTGTTTCCACCCTGAGACGACTTCAGGATGCAGAGCGGAGCCTGGCCCATCTGCCACCCGGAACTGCAACTCATAGAGGCTGAGCAACTGGTGAGTGGGAGACCTAGGCTGAAGGGAAGCAGAGGGATCTCTGCGGAGTGCACACGGAAAGTGCACCCCCTGCCTTGACCTGCCCTGTCCTGCCTGATCCAGTGACCTGGAACAGAACTTAGGAACTTCTGTTTTCACATGGAGGCGACTTCAGGACGCAGAGTGGAGCCTGGCCCATCTGCCACCCAGAACGGCGGCCTGTAGAGGCTGAGCAACTGGTGGGTAGGAGACCTGGGCTGCCAGGGAGCAGAGAGATCTCTGCGGAGTGCACACGGAAAGTGCACCCCCTGCATTGCCCTGCCCCGCCCTGGATGATCCAGCAACCAGGAACAGAACTTTAGAACTTCTATTCCCACCCAGCAACTCTGAGGCATAGAACAGGGCTCGACCCATCTGCCACCTGGACCAGTAGAGATCCAGGGACACAGACCAGATACAAGGGAAAGGCAAGAACATATCACTGACAACAAAATGGCAAGAGGAAAGCGAAAGAGTATATCCCAAGAAAACCAAGACAACCTGGCAACACCAGAACCCAGCTCTCCAATAACAGCAAACATGAGAATTCCAAACACCCCAAAAAAGGAAAACAGAGACCTGAAATCATACCTCAAGATGCTGATAGAGATACTTAAACAAGAATGGAAGGAAAAGCAAAAAGATTCAGAAGCTTTTAAAGAGGAAACAAGAAAAACACTCAAAGAACTCAAAGAACTAGAGGAAAACAGAATCAAAGATATAAAGGAATGGAAGAGGAAATTTAAAACGGAAATTGACACAATAAAGAAGACACAAAAAGAGATAACCCTAGAGGTAGAACACCTAAAAAAGAAATCAGGAATCACAGAAGCAAGCATTTCCAATAGATTACAAGAGATGGAAGAGAGAATCTCGGGGGCAGAAGACAACATTGTAAACATAGACAAAACAGCCAGAGAAAATGCAAAAAACAAAAAGCTCCTAACCCAAAATGTCCAGGAAATCCAGGACACAATGAGAAGACCGAACCTAAGGATAATAGGAATAGAAGAGGGAGAGGAGTATCAAATAAGAGGCACAGTCAATATCTTCAACAAAATCGTAGAAGAAAACTTCCCTACCCTCAAGAATGAGATGACCATGAGCATAAAAGAAGCCTTCAGAAATCCAAATAGGTTGGACCAGAAAAGAAATACCTCTCGACACATAATAGTAAAAACATCAAGTGCCCAAAGCAAAGAAAGAATACTAAAAGCAGTAAGGGAAAAAGGTCAGGAAACATATAATGGTAGGCCAATCAGACTCACACCCGATTTCTCAACAGAGACTATGAAAGCTAGAAGAGCCTTGACAGACATCATGCACACCCTAAGACAGCACAAGTGCCAGCCCAAGCTGCTATACCCAGCAAAACTATCAATCACCATAGATGGAGAGATGAAGATATTTCAAGACAAATCAAAATTTACACAATATCTGACCACAAAACCAGCACTACAACAAATTATAGGTGGAAAACCCAATACGATGAGGGAAAATACAGCCTAGTAAAAACAAGAAAACCCCTAAACAAGAAAACTAAAAGAAGAAAAAGAAACAGACACAACTCAACCCACAAAAGCAATAATGGCAGGAAACAGAAACAACTATTCCTTGATATCTCCTAACATAAATAGACTCAACTCCCCAATTAAGAGACATAGGTTATCCAATTGGATACATAAAAAAAATGCAGCCTTTTGCTGCATACAGGAAACTCATCTCAGAGACAAAGACAGACACTATCTCAGAGTGAAAAGGTGGAAAAAAAAAAACTTTCAAGCAAACAGCTCCAAGAAGAAAGCTGGAGTTTCTAATCTAATATCAAATAAAGTAAATTTCCAAACAAAAGTTATCAAAAAAGATAAGGAAGGACAATTTTTACTCATTACCGGAGAAATCAGTCAGGAGAAACTCTCAATCCTTAACATATATGCTAAATAAAAAAGCACCCACATTCATAAAAGAAATCCTACTAAAGCTCAAAAAATACATTTCAGCCCACACAATAATAGTGGGAGACTTTAATACTCCACTCTCACCAATGGACAGATCATGGAAACAGAAACTGAACAGGGACACTGCAAAACTAGCAGAGACTTTGAACCAACTAGAATTCATAGACATATACAGAACATATTATCCTAAAGTAAAAGAATACACCTTCTTCTCACCACCCCATGGCACCTTCTCCAAAACTGACCACATAAATGGACACAGAGCAAGCCTCAATCGATATAAGAAGATTGAAATAATCCCATGCATCCTCTCAGATCACCATGGTCTACGGCTGGTCTTTAACAACAACAAGACAACAAAAAGCCCACATACACATTAAAACTAAACAACACTCTCTTAAACAATAGCAGGGTTAGAGAAGAAATAAAAACAGGAATTAAGGATTTTTTAGAATTCAATGAAAATGAAAACACAACATACCCAAACATATGGGATGCAATGAAAGCAGTACTGAGAGGAAAACTCATAGCCCTAAGTGCTTCCAAAAAGAAACTGGAGAGAGCTTACATCAGCAACCTGACAGCACAGCTAAAAGCCCTAGTACAGAAGGAAGCAGATATACCCAAAAAGAGTAGATGGGAAGAAATAATCAAAATTAGGGCAGAAATACACCAAATAGAATCAAAAAGAACCATTGAAAAAATCAACAAAACAAACAGTTGGTTCTTTGAGAAAATCAACAAGATCGATAAACCCCTACCAAGACTAACTAGAGGGCAAAGAGAAAGTATACAATTTAACAAAATTAGAAAGGAAAGTGGGGACATAACAACTGAAACTGAGAAAATTCAAGAAATCAACAGATCCTACTACAAAAACTTATACTTTACAAAATTGTAAAATCTGGAGGAAATGGATGAATTCCTATACATATACAAGATCCCAAAGTTAAACCAGACCAAGTAAAGCATCTGAATAACCCTATAACACCTAAAGAAATAGAAGAAGTCATCAAAAGTCTCCCAACCAAAAAAAGCCCAGGTCCAGATATGTTCAGTGCAGAATTTTATCAGACATTTATTGGGGATATAACACCAATACTCTCCAAACTATTCCAAAAGGTAGAATCAGATGGAATACTACCTAATTCATTTTTCGATGCTACAATAACTCTCGTATCTAAACCACACAAAGACCCTACAAGGAAAGAGAACTTCAGACCAATCTCACTTATGCACATTGATGCAAAAATACTCAACCAAATCCTTGCAAACTGAATCCAAGAACACATTAAAACGACCATTCATCATGACCAAGTAGGCTTCATCCCTGGGATGCAAGGATGGTTTAATATAAGGAAATCCATCAATGTAATCCACTATATAAACAAACTCAAAGATCAAAAACACATGGTCATCTCACTAGATGCTTAGAAAGGATTTGAAAAAATACAACACCCCATCATGGTAAAAGTCCTGGAAAGAACAGGAATCCAAGGCCCATATTTAAACATAATAAAAGCAATATACAGCAATCCAACAGCCAACATCAAACTTAATGGCGAGAAACTTGAAGCAATCCCACTAATATCAGGGACTCGACAAGGCTGCCCACTCTCCCCCTACCTATTCAACATAGTACTGGAAGTCCTGGCTAGAGCAATTAGACAGCAAAAGGAGATCAAGGAGATAAGAATCGGAAAGGAAGAGATAAAAACATCACTCTTTGCCGATGACATGATAGTGTACTTGAGTCACCCCAAAAATTCCACCAGAGAACTTCCACAGCTGATAAACAAGTTCAGCAAAGTGGCTGGATACAAAATTAACTCGAACAAATCAGTAGCCTTCCTATACTCAAAGGAAAAACATGTGGAGAAAGAAATTATGGAAAAGGTACCCTTCACATTTGTCACAAAAACTATGAAATACCTTGGTGTGACTCTAACTAAGCAAGTGAATGACCTGTATGACAAGAAGTTAAAACCTCTAAAGAAAGAAATTGAGGAGGATCTCAGAAAATGAAAAGATCTCCCATGCTCATGGATTGGAAAGATCAACATCTTAAACATAGACCATTCTACCAAAAGCAATCTACAGATTCAATGCAATCCCCATCAATATTCCAACCCAGTTCTTTAAGGATTTGGAAAGATCAATGTGCAATTTCATATGGAATAACAAAAGACCTAGAATAGCAAAATCCATTATTAAAAAAAAAAAAAAAAAAAAAAAAAAAAAAAACATCTACAGGAATCACTATTCCTGACCTCAAGATATATTACAAGGCAACTGTATTGAAAATTGCATGGTACTGGTACAGAAATAGGCATGTGGATCAATGGAATAGAATAGAAGATCCAGAAATGAGCCCTCATGTATATGGTCACCTGATTTTTGACAAAGGAGCAGTAAACATTCAATGGAAAAAGGACAGCCTATTCAACAAATGGTACTGGTCCAACTGGCACTCAGCATGCAAAAGAATGAAAATAGACCCTTTCTTATCTCCTTGTACAAAGCTCAGTGTGAGTGGATCAAAGATCTCCACATTAAACCAGATACACTGAAATTATTAGATGAGAAAGTAGGGAAAACCTTAGAACACATAGGCACAGGAGAAAATTTCCTGAACAAAACACCAATGGCTCAAGTTCTAAGGTCAAAGATTAACAAATGGGACTTAATGAGATTGCAAAGTTTCTGTAAGGCTAGGGACATTGTCAAGAAAACAAAATGGCAACCAACAGAATGGGAAAAGATCTTTACCAACACCACATCAGATAGAGGCCTAATATCCAAGTGTACAAGGAACTCAAAAAGCTAGACAACAGAGAATCAAATAACCCTATTAAAAAATGGTGTACAGAGCTAAACAAAATGGTTTCAGTTGAGGAACACCGAATAGCCGAGAAACATCTGAGGAAGTGCTTGACATCCTTAGCCATCAGGGAAATGCAAATCAAAACAACCCTGAGATTCTATCTCACACCAGTCAGATTGGCCAAGATCCAAAACTCAGATGACAGCAGATGCTGGCGAGGCTGCGGAGAAAGAGCAACACCACTCCACTGTTGTTGGGGTTTCAAACTAATACAACCACTCTGGAAATCAGTCTGGCAATACCTCAGAAAATTGGATATAGTACTACCTGAATACCCAGCTATTCCACTTTTGGGCATATACTCCAGAGACACTTTAATACACATCAAAGGTATATGCACCACTATGTTCATAGCAGCTCTATTTATAATAGCCAGAAGCTGGAAAGAATCCAGATGTCCTCCAGAAGATGAATGGATACAAAAATTGTGGTACATTTACACAATGGAATACTACTCAGCCACCAGAAACAATGACTTACTCAAATTCTTAAGAAAATGGCTGCATCTAGAGAATATCATCCTGAGTGAGATAACCCAGTCACAAAAGAACAGACATAATATGCAGTCACTGATATTGGGATGCTAACCCCAGAGGCTTGCACTCCCCCAGAAACAACTCACAGACTGTATGAAGTCCAAGAAATAAAGAAAACAAATATATATATATATATATATATATATATATATATATATATATATATATATATTTACAAAACAAGAATACTTTGTTATGTTTTGTTTTGCATGTACTTTAAGCTCATTGTAACTATTAGATTTTCAATGCATAGTGTCAAGCCCTTGAAAAAATCAAGTACTGACTAAAAAATATATTCACATAGTTTTATGTAAAAATTATTTTAATATCTGAAAAAACAGTACTGACAAAAATGTATAATTTTAAGCAAAAAATGTTTAAAATCTGTACATTTATCTTTGTTTTGTAAAATAAAGTCGTTTAAAAAAAAGAATATAGGGTAGAACTCCAAAAATGTATCAATGTGTAAGTAAAAGTTTCAGCTATTAAAATAGAATCTTTGATCTCTTTGGAGTAGATAACTTTGTACAGTAAGAGTGGTGTGTATTTAAATCTAACAATGTAATTGTATATTCACTTGCCCCATGACATTTATTGAAGAAGTTTTAAGATGAATGCTGTTGCTTAACTCAGTTTTTCCTTTAACTTGAGTCTCATTGCTAAAGCTAATGTGATGTTGCTAGCAATGTTTAGGAATTGCTAAACAAAACTGCTAAACAAAAATGCCTCCTGAGACGTATCTAGAGCTGTGAATCCTAAGTGAATTTAAATCCAGTCAAGTTGACAATTATAATAAACTAACTTATGATTACCATTTTTCAATGTGATGCTCCCAAGAATCACTTTAAATCACAAAATTCTCCCCCTGGGTCTCAAGGACTCATAACTATTTCTTATTCACCAATCCTGTCCATCTACAATTCTATTAGCACGCCAGCACCATCCTAGCTCCCTTTTCATAGTGTTGTGGTCAATGCTTCTTTCAGTATAGCTTTGTGTCTATGAAAATGCATTAACCTTGACTTCATCTAGAAGACTCTGTAACATCTTTAATGCTTCTCCAGTTATACAATTACCACAATGTGATCAGGTTTACTAAGACTAATATTAGGAAGGATTACGTACAGGAAGTAAGAATAACTCAAAAACAGCTATATCACCAGGAAGCATATACAGATATATATGCTTCAATACAGATAACACCTACACTAAACAGCAACCCTGAAGATATGGATATAGCTTAAAAGTGGCTCCCACAGTTGGCCTCCTTTCCAGTTTGACTGCTTAGTTTCCAAACCAAGCATGTTTCCCCACCCCTCTATTTTTTAACCAAACATTGTTACTGATTCTCTGAGACTTGAAGATCATCCACTGCAATTGCATAGATTTTCTAGTCCTTCCTTGCCTGCCCCCCATCACATATGACTCACTAAAAAACAGTAAAAAAAAATCTAATTTATATTATCTCTATACCCACTGGAATATGGTCAATTGCCTGTTCTCAGTGACCTGCCCCTTTAACAGAACTGAGCTCCTTCTGCTTCTGGGATAACTTCTACCCCTTCAATAAACACCCCCATCCACACATACACACACACACACACACACACACACACACACACACACACAGAAAAACAACAGGCTACAGAGTCACCAAAGAGAACTCATCAAAAGTGTGATCCAGATGCTAAGGTACAGATCTTCACAATTGATGATGGTGAAGGTGCTTTTTTCTTTTAAATCTGTTAGTAGATGGAAACTCATAAATCATCCAGGCTTCTATTCTTTTAAGATTTTGTATATGGGCATGCGAACCAAACGCTCAGGCCATTTGCCACCTATAAGAGCAGAGATCCAGAGATGCAGGCCTGGTGACATTGCACTGAAAGTAGCCAGGGCCCAGAGAGGTCTGGTCCCAGTGCGCAGAAAGTGCCTCCCCCACCCTCCCCCGCATTGGTCCAGGGGAGCAGGAAATTTGCTGTAGGGACTTAGTTTACACCCAGAAGGCTCTTGCATGCAGAACAAAAGCTCAGGTCATTTTTCACCAGGAACAGCAGAGATCCTGGGACACAGACCGGGCGAAAGAGAGCTGTGTGTGTAGCCAGGGCACAGAGAGGGCTAGGACTAGTGCACAGTAGGTGCGACTCTCCTGTTGGTCCAGGAGAGCAGGAACTGTGCCTTAGAGATTTGGGTCCACACGAAAGGCCCTTGCATGAGAACCAAACGCTCAAGCCATTTGTCAACTAAAACAGCAGAGATCCAGGGACACAGGCCAGGTACATGGGAGAGACAGGAACCAACACTGACAACAAGACCACATATAATCACAGACAACAAGATGGCAAGAGGAAAGGGAAAGAACTTACCCAATGGAAACCAAGACAACCTGGCAACATCAGAATCGAGCTCTCTCATTACAGCAGAGGAATGCCAAACACACAGACCTGAAATTATACTTCAAGATGATGAAAGGGATCTTTAAACAAGAACAGGAGGAAAAACATAAAGAAATAGAAGCTTTTAAAGAGGAAACAAGAAAAAAACTCAAAGAAATCAAGGAACTATAAGAAAGCAGAACCAAAAAGATGAAGGAATTGAAGAAGGAATTTAAAATAAAAATGGAAACAATAAAAAAAACACTAAAAGAGAAAACCCTGGAGGTAGAAAACCTAAAAAAGAAATCAGGAGTCACAGATGCAAGCATCTCAAACAGACTATAAGAGATGGAAGAGAGAATCACAGGGGCTGAAGACAACATTGAAAACATAGACAAAACAGTCAGAGAAGATGCAAAAGCCAAAGAGCTCGTAACATAAAATGTCCAGGAGATGCAGGACACAATAAGAGACCAAATATAAGGATAATAGAAATAGAATAGGGCAAACAATACCAACTAAGAGGCACAGTCAATATCTTCAACAAAATCATTGAAGAAAACTTCCCTACCCTTAAGAATGAGATGACCATGAGCATAAAGGAAGTCTACAGAACTAAAAACAGATTGGACCAGAAAAGAAATTTCTCCCGACACATAATAGTCAAAATGCTATGTGTTCAAAGCGGAAAAGAAAAAGAATACTAAAAGCAATAAGGAGAAAAGGTCATGTAACATATAAAGGCAGACCAAACAGAATCGCACCCGACTCCTCAAAAGAGACTATGAAAGCTAGAAGAGCCTGGACAGACATCATCCAGACCATAAGAGAAAACAAGTATCAGCCCAAGCTGCTATACCCAGCAAAACAATCAATCACCATAGATGGAGAGATGAAGATATCCCAGACAAAACTAAATTTACAAAATATCTGACCACAAACCCAGCTCTACAATGAATTATAGGTGGAAAACCTAATACAAGGAGGGAAACTACATCCTAGTAAAAACAAGAAAATACCTAAGCAAAAAAACCAAAAGAATAAAGACACACAGGCACAATTCTAAATCTAAAAGCAAAAATAATAGGAAACAGCAACCACTATTCCTTAATATCTGTTAACATAAATGGACTCAATTCCCCAATAAAAAGACATAGGCTATAAGACTGGATACATAAAGAGAATCCAGCATTTTGATGCGTATAGGAAACTCATCTCAGAGACAAAGACAGACACCATTTTAGAGTAAAAGGTTGAGAAAATAGCTTCCAAGCAAATGGCCCCAAGAAACAAGTTGGAGTAGCCATTCTAATATCAAATAAAGTAGATTTTCATCCAAAAATTATCAAAAAGGATAAGGAAGAACACTTTTTACTCATTACAGGGGAAATTTGTCAGGAGGATTCTTAATCCTTAACATACATTCTCCAAATACAAGAGCACCCATATTCATAAAAGAAACCCTACTAAAGCTCAAAAGAAACCATTGCACCCCAAACAATTATAGTGGGAGACTTTAATACCCCACTCTCAACAATGGACAGATCATGGAAACAGAAACTGAACAAGGACACAGTAAAAGTAATATAGGTTATGAACCAATTAGAATTAATAGACATCTACAGAGCATTTAATCCTAAAACAAAAGAATACAGCTTCTGCTCAGTACCTCACAATACCTTCTCCAAAACTGACCATATAATTGGTCACAAAACAAGCCTAAATAGATATAAGAAGATTGAAATACTCCCATGAATCCTATCAGATCACCATGGTCTAAGGCTGGTATTGAGTAGCAACGAAGATAACAAAAAACCCATATACACATGGAAACTAAACAATGTTCTTTTAAACGATAGTATGGTCAAAGAAGAAATAAAGAAAGAAACTAAGGATTTTCTAGAATTTAATAAAAATGAAAAGAACAACAAATCCAAACCTATGTGATGCAATGAAAGCAAAAATAACAGGAAAACTCATAGCTCTGAGTACTTCCAAAAAAACTGGAGAGAGCATACCCTAGCAACGTGACAGCACAGTTGAAAGCTCTAGAACAATAGTAAGCAGATACACTCAAGAGGAGCAGGCATCAAGAAATAAACTCAGAGCAGAACATTGTAAAAATGGACACCTTACTGAAAGTAATCTACAGATTCAATGCAATCCCCATCAAAATTCCAACCCAGTTCTTCATAGAGTTGGAAAGAGCAATGTGCAATTTCATCTGGAAAAACAAAAGACCTAGAATAGTGAAATCCATCCTCAACAATGAGAAAACATGTAAAGGAATCACCATCCCTTACCTCAAGGTATATTACCTGCAATTGTGTCAAAAACTGCATGGTTCTGGTACAGAGATAGGCACATGGATCAATGGAATAGAAAAGAAGATCCAGAAATGAGCCCTCACATATATGGCTACTTGATTTTTGACAAAGGAGATGTTAACATTCAGTGAAAAAAAGGACAGCCTCTTCAACAAATGGTGTTGGTCCAACTGGCACTCAGCATGCAGAAGAATGAAAATAGACCCTTTCTTATCTCCTTGTACAAAGCTCACGTGTAAGAAGATTAAAGATCTCCACATTAAACCATGTACACTGAAACTATTAGAAGAGAAATTTGGGAAAAACTTAGAACACATAGGCACAGGAAAAAATTCCCTGAACAGAACAACAATGGCTAGTGCTGGAAGGTCAAATATCAACAAATGGGCCTTAATGAGATTGCAAAGTTTCTATAAGGCTAAGGACACTGCCAAGAAAACAAAATGGCAGCCAACAGATTGGCAAAAAGTCTTTACCAACCCCACATCTGATAGAGGCCTAATATCCAAGGTATACAAAGAACTCAAAAAGTTAGACACAAGAGAATCAAACAACCCTTTAAAAATTGGTGTTCAGAGCTAAACAAAAAGTTCTCAATTAAGAAATATTGAATGGCTGAGAATCACCTAAGGAAGTGCTCCACATTCTTAGTCATCAGGTAAATGCAAATCAAGCAACCCTGAGATTCCACCTCACACCAACCAGAATAGCTAAGGTCAAAAATTCAGATGACAGCAGATGCTGGCAAGGATATGGGAAAGAATAACACTTCTCCACTGTTGGTGGGGTTGTAAACTGGTACAACCACACTGAAAATCTGTTTGGTGGTTCCTCAGAATATTGGACATAGTACTACCTGAAGATCCAGTTATTTCACTTCTGGGCATATACCCCAGAGATTCTCCAACATACAACAAAGACCCATGCACCACAATGTTCATAGCAGCCCTATTTATAATAGTCAGAAGCTTGAAAGACCCCAGAAGTCCTTTCAGTAGATGAATGGATACAAAAATTGTGGTATATTTACACTATGGAATACTACTCATCTATCAGAAACAATGACTTTATGAAATTCTTAAGAAAATGGATGTGTCTAGAGAATATCATCCTGAGTGAGATACCCAATCACGAAAGAACAGACATAATATGCAGTCATTGATAATTGGATAGTAACCCCAGAAAGCTCTGAACACTCCACAAACAACTCACACAGTATGTGAAGTTCAAGAAAATCAAAGGCCAAAAAAAAAAAAAATTGAAAAATCATTATGCTTAATCTTTACACACCAAGAAAACTTTAACTATTTCCAGGTTACATCTTGTTTTACATGTACTTTATGCTCATTGTAACTAGTAAGATTTTAATACATAGTATCAACCTTTAAAGAATCAAGTACTGACAAAAATATACTTATATACTTTTATGCAAAAAATGCTTTTAAAATCTGTACTTTTATCTCTGTTTTTAAAATAAAATTGTTCAATTAAAAATGTTTTGTGTATGGTGTGAAGCTCCTGGTGTACCTGTTTCTTTCTGGGAAAAATATTTCTGTTCAGTGTAAATTTTATAATTCAGAGGAAATGATATAGTGCAATGGATAACCTTCAGAACTTCATGTAATGGCAATTTAGGGCCTTCTTGCATTGAAACTGAAAGGGCCACCCACTGCTTGGCTCTACCACCTCAGTAAAAGATTCCATCAGCCTGTAAATATGTCATTGTGCCTAATGGAATGTACCATCATGTAGACAGCTGCTGCCCTATTACTTCCTTCCCAATTTCTTTCTCACTCTATGTTTCTTGTACTATGAAAATGTATGAAAATAATCTTAACGGAAGAAAGGATTATTTTGATTCAGATTTTTGTTGTACATTCCATCATGCTGGACTTAATATAACTTCAAGACTGGTAAGTAGATGCTCATATGTTTTAAGACTTAGGAAGCATTGACTTTATATTTTCTACTAAGTAATAAACTCCTAGCCATGCATATAGTTCATAGATCTTTCTTCTTTAATATTTTTTGGTTAAAATGCCCTTGTATATGTTCCTAGATATATGTTTCCTAAACGTTTCTAATCAACCAAATTAACAAAATCATTATTATTGTTATTATTATTATTATTGGTAATGTATATGGGTTTAGTAATTCTGACAAAATGGTTCTTTTTCAGATTTGAAATATATCACTGCATTTTTTTTTGTCATTAAAAAATTTGTCATTTAAAAAATTCTAAAAAAATTTCTTGTAGTCTACTGGGTGTGCCATTAAACATGACATTAGAACATTTATCTTTCATAATTTCAATATTTTGTAATTTTTTACTATTTGTTTTTCTTTTATGACATGTTTCTTTACTATGGATCCCAGGTCATTCTTGAACTCATTGTTCTTATGCCTCTACATCCACTATTGTGACGACAAGTATGTATCACTATTAATGATATTGCCAATCTGAATATGACATGACAAATAGTTGCTAAGTTTTGATCCTATGCATTACATTTCCTACAAACATCTTGTATTTGAATGTTATTGTCTTTTCCATGACCTATTTAATTACCTACTGGCATAAAATATTTCTCATTCTAAAATTTGATTACTCTCTCACATATATTAGTTATGCACATTGATGTTTAAAATTATTATTTTGTGTATTTCTTAACATGTTTGGATACCATCACTGCACAGGCATCATGATAAAGTTTCTATGTAGTATTCCATTTTTAGTATCTCTACTCTTCTTGAACAGCAAATAAGTTGCACATTCCTTACCACCAACATCCATGTCCTTTTATACTCTAGGTCTTTTTATATGTGTTCTAACTTATTCAGAGTACTCTGGCCAGTTTCTATGCTTAAGATTCTACCAAAGATTTCAAACATCAATTCTCATCCAGTATGTAGTGATATAAACATTACCACCTTCAAGCATCACAAAAATTACCCCCAAAAATATTTTGTCAATCTATTGCAGTCCTGACAACTTTCATGGTTTTAATGTAGCAATTTGTATATGTCTTTTCAAATATTTGTACTCACTATTGCTGTTTTTAAGAACATTTATTCTACAACCTGAAACTCAGTATTAGATTCCAGATATATTAGATATATCTAAACATTAAACTGAAGAAATGAATTGTTTATCTCTATAATCCATATTGAAATGGATGCTAGTAAAGACTGTTAATTACTTACACCTTGTACATCTTAATTCTAAAAACAGTTCTTTATTTTTGGCATCCCAACTATCAATGTCAATTTAGACATTTACCAAACAGTCTCTTACACAGAAAAATTGAATCTTTATCATGAGCTTGCATAAAACAACCTATGTCTGAGTTATTATTTTAGCGATCTTTTTATCTCATGATGAACATATTAGCTCATAAATATGGATATATTTTAATATCAGGAACCTCATTTAGTTCAGGAGGGTACGCACATTCAACATCCTCAGATTGCAATATGGGCATTCCCATACTGTGGACTTGAATGACTGAATTGCAATGCCTATAGTTCCATCCTACTACTAAGGATAGTTTTTAATCTTACCAATGTATTTCATTTTTGGTGTAAAACATAGGTATGTTATTAGCCTACTCTTATTAGCTATGCTAGATTGCATACTGAAACTTTTACAATTGATTGATCACTCTTGATTTCTTATTTTCTACTCTTCAGGATCTTTGAATTACTTACCCCAAAGTAGTCAATTGCACAGTCCATTTCATAATTATTTCAGTAAATGATTTCAAATATATTAATCAGTATATTTTGGGAAATATTTTCCTTTCCTAGGTGTGAAATTGTTATAAGGTGGAGGTAGGTTTCTATTTCCCTTTTCCAAACCCATTATTTCTTCATATGTGAGTTATATATGCTAATTTTTATCAGATATAATGTGACTAAATCAGTTCCCAAATTGCTGCTCACTATATGATTTTTCATCATATGAAAAAAAGATGTCAAATACTTCAAAAAAATATTGAAGATTAACACTCATTGTTTTTGGGAAACACCTTGATATAAAGGGCGATATAAAATAATCTCAAGCTTTCATGTATAATACAAATGAAAGCATAATATAGCATAACTAGTTCTACTTGACTTGGGGCCAAAATCCTGATACTTGTTAATGTGGTCTAATAGAACAGGCTGAAAGACGCAAGCCTGTATTAGCACTTTTCTTGTTCATAGTAACTGGATTGGAAGACAGTGATAAGAATATACACTAAAATGTATACATCATTGTTCCAGGGGAATGGCAGAGATGATAGTAAAAGTACACCTTTTCCTGTCTAAAATCTGAATGATAAAACCTGTCTTAGGTGCATTAAAAACATTTTTTTCAGACTGAGATTATCTTTATTTGACTTACATGAACCTTACTCCAATTATGTTTCTAGAAATGTTAGGATTTTATTTTCCTAGAAACATAGCAAATGAATGATGAAGTATAAATGCATGTCTTATAACTTGGATTAAAGTCACATAAAAATAATACAAAAAGAAGTTGAAAAGAAGAAAGGTTTGGCTGAAAGGAAGGGAGAATTAGAGTCGGTGATGAGAGAAAACATGACCAACACCCAAGATATACATGCATTAATCTGTCAGAGTAATATTTAAATTTTTGGTTGATACAAGTCTAATACAAACATTTATTTTTATACATTTAACATTAAGAAAATTTAAAATGATGACTTCTATGAATGTAAGTAGTAAATCAGTAAATTGAAGTATTTTTAATTTTCTTTTGAGTTTACTTGTAAACTTTTAATTGTTCACAACTTAGTGAATTGATTTTTAGGTCAGTGTTGCACTCTGTCTGTTTTGTTCTGGTTTCTTGAGTCTATTAGGCATATTCACAAACCACTTAGAAGAGCACAATATAGCCAATGTGTAGTATTTGGGATTTCACATAAAACATACTGTAAGCCATGTGTGTAGAAATGCATGCTTAATCTATACTCACCAAGAAAAGTGTTTCCATTTTACATTCTGTCCTACATGTACTTTATGCTTATGGTAACTAGTGGGATTTCAGTGAATGCTATCAAACCTCTAAAAGAATTGAGTACTGACAAAAATATTCATATAGTGTTATGCCAGAATGCCTTTAAAAATCTGTATATGTATCCCTCTCTTTTAAAAATAACATTGTAAGAGAGAAGAAAAAGAAATGCAAAAGGAGATTTATTGTGTGATGTTTCCTTTATAGGATTACAGATATTAATACTTCCCATGATTTATAGTCTTAAAGGTAGTAGCCCAAGGAAGTGATAGAATAGCTTGTGTCTAAACCTAAAAGCCTCTTAAGTTGAATAATTTTATACTGCTTTGAGCTTAAAAAGTTAAACATCAGTAAGAGCAATATCAGTTAAAAGGATAAAATAAAATGGATATTAATTTAAGCAGAGAATATATTTGCCTTCCCTCCATACTTTGCTCTTTTGTAGTCCCTCACCTATCCAAAAAAAGTGAGGATAAACTGTTCCTCTTTGTCTGCCAATTATAAATTAAAATTTATTATCTAGACATTCTTCTATTCCAGTAAAGTTTAAATATACATTAATATTTCTAAAGGAGTATCTCTCTATCTTGTGTCTGCTTACCTGTTTCAATTCACTCTTCCACAACATTATTTTCCTTGTTTGTTGTCAATGTAACACAGTGAAGAAACAGTGAGTTTAAACAACTAAAAGGTAAAAGGATTTATTTTGGCACACTTTCAAAGATTCCAAGAAACTTGGCATTTCCTCTGAACCCCAGGCAAGAAGCCTGTAGTAAAAAGAAAAAAAACAAAACAAAACAAAACAAAACAAAAAAACAAAAACAAAAAACAGCTTATTCCACAGTGGACAAAGTGCAGGGAAAAACAGGAAACAGGCCAGAAATCAGAACCATTCTTCAATGGTATAAAACAATGGATGCTGAAGTGTCTCTCCAAAAGCTTCAAGTATATAAGACTTCATCCTACCTTGGTATAATTATTGGGAGACAATTAGTAAAATTTTAACGTTTTTAATGCTTTTATTTGTAACTAGAAGCAATTTGTTCTTTCATTTTCATATTACCCTATTAAAATATTTTGTTTTTTTTTTTGTTAGTGGACATTCTGTTACTTTAGAAAAAATACTTTCTCTTACATGAAGTTGTATTACATCATTTCTTTATTCATTTTTCCTCCCTCAAAACCCTCTAATGCCCTCTCCTTATTCTTTAGTATATTTTTAGGGATATTTGTTGTTAGATAACCAATTGGTATGTTTTTCCCTAGGGAAGATGACTTCTATTGGTGTTTTTCTGTTAAACTCATATCTAGAAAGATGTCTTGGTGATACTTCATCGGTGTAGCTTCTAACATTTCTAGAAGACATAGTCTTGCATCAAACCCCCACTAGTTCTTCCATTGTTTTTACACCATCATTCCTAATGATTCCTGAGCTTTATGCAACACCATTTTACCTTGTTTTTATTCACAACTATATAGTTTGCCAGCTGTGGTTTTCTATAATGGTATCCTGAAAACAAAAGTTGTTTTCTTTTGGAGACTCAGTTGTATCATGTAGAGTTTTACTGGAAACAATTTTATGAGTTGATGTCTGGCTGAAACAGACATGTGATGTTTTCCTAGATGCTTCCTGAAAAAAGGTATATGATGTTTAGATAGAGCAGACATTTGAGGGGATATGTGATGTTTGGAAAGATTATATGTATAAAACAACAGACAGTGGGTGATGCTGCAGCATTGGTTCACCTTGACACTCTTTGCTGATCTTCATTTGGCATTATTGGTACTGCTCTTCACAGATGATGTTGTGTTATTGTTTTAACTTGCCTTCTTTGCTGATGTTATAGAGAGAAACATACCATATAACTTCTTGTCGTATTTCAGTGGCTTCTTGGCTCTTCCCTGTGGACTCAAGATGATTGGCACAGCCTCATACTTTCCTCTGTATTGAACTGCCATTGCTGATTTGTTAATGCTGTTTGTGAGCAGACTATGCTAACACTGCTGACTCCTGTGAATTGAACTGACAACAAAGATTAGATTAGCCCCAAGCCCCAGAGAACTATTTCTAAGCACGTACACATTCTCCTTTGTCCTATTAACCTTTCCTTTCCACTACCTCTGGTCAGTGGTGGGCTTAAAGGGAGGTTAAAACATTTAAGAACTCTTACTGAAGTAGTCTTTGAAAATATAAGCCTATAATATCAAACAGTTGCAGTTCTCACTCTCTATATATACAAGTTTTGGTATATTTAAAATGTAGATCAGAATTTTGTTATGTTAGAGAAATAATATTTGTTTTACAGGAATTTAAAGAGTAAACCATATTTTTCCATAGAACATATTGTATAATATTCTGTACTGTTTTACTCTATGTCTTGACACTTATGATTCTTTTAGTCTTACCTCTGTTATATTCTCAGTGTTTACTGTTCAAATTATTGAGCCTCTGTATGTGGTTTTGTTGTTCCTGTAATGGTGAAACTGTGGATATTATTGATGATGGGAGTCACCACAATATGGCTCAGCTTTACTAAAATAATAGAACCCCATTGTTGCAGGATTTATTGTCTAGGAAATGAGATCTCAAGACTTCATTTACCAGGAAGTCATTAATTATCTAAACAGGCATCTAGCAGATTATTAACTGAAATGATAGAGTACAAAATAAACTAGTGTGAGGCTTCTATATATTTTGTGCATATTTTCCTCCCATATATAGGGACATGTCTTAGTCAGGCTTTCTATTATTGCACAAATATCATGACCAAGAAGCAAGTTGGGGAGGAAAGGGTTTATTCAGCTTAAACTTTCCACATTGTCAAGTCCAGCCACAGCATGAGGTTTAACCTTGGCTATCTCAGTAACACAGCTTCTTTGTGCTCTCAGAAAACACTTTGCAGAAGATTTCACCCAAAAGATATTATAGACTTTTCTCAATCACCACTAATTTCTTATCTCCAGCTGACCAGCATCAGTAGTCCCAGTAATGCTAAGGTTTTGGTTTAGTAATTCTGGTATCTTGTTAATCACAGCTCATTCTTCAGCACCAGCTAACCAAAACTACAGAATATTCACAATCAAAATAATAAGAGCTCTGATAATAGGCTTTAATTTTCCCTCTGAAATATCACAAGCCAGGACTCCATCTTCTGTACTGTTCTTAACATTATCTCCTAAGCTCATACAGAACATCCCACAGAGGTCTTAATATCCCAATATCTCTTTTAGCTCAAAGTTGCAAAGTCTTTCCACAGTCCTCCCCAAACATGGTCAGGTTGCCCCAGGAATACCCCACCATGCTGGTACCAATTTGTCTTAGTCAAAGTTTCTATTCCTGCACAAACATCATGACCAAGAAGCAAGTTGGGTAGAAAAGGGTTTATTTACCTTACATTTCCACATTGCTATTTATCACCAAAGGAGGTTGACACTGGAACTAAACCAGGAGCTGATGCAGAGGCTATGGTGGGATGTTACAGACTGGCTTGCTCAGCTTACTTTCTTATAGAACCCAAAACTAACAGCCCAGGGATGGCACCACCCACAATGGGCTGGGCCCTCCCACATTGATCACTAGTTGAAAAAAAGTGCCTTACAGCTGGATCTCATGGAAACATTTCCTCAGCTGAGGCTCCTATCTCTGTGATAACTCCAGGTTTTGACAAGTTGAACACAAAGCCATCCGGTACAAGGTGTATATTTTAAAATTATATATATATATTCTACATATATTTGTTGAAAATACATTCAATATATTCTGGCCATAATTTTGATCTTTAAAATCTCCAGATCCTCCCAACCTATTGAAATCTTGCCCTTAACTTTTCTTTCTCTAAAATAAATAAATAAATAAATAAATAAATAAATAAATAAAATTTAACAGGCAAAATTATCAAACTACTAGTCAATAAGAGTTAGCATGAGAAGAGAGGAGGAAGCAAGAGACAGACAGGAAAGCTGTGGTCAGTTTGAATATCCAGAGTGGGGTGATTCTGATCAACCCAAACAAGCAGTGCTTGGTTGGAGTGGAGCCAAACTATCAAAGTTTTTATTAGTTTTTCTTCTTGAGAATTATGAGTCCATGTTCAATATTCTGGCAATACTGAATCTTTGGGAAAAGATATTTTTACAGTTTGGAGAGGCAGAGATCTGTTTATTTTGTTTAAAAAATATTCATATAGAATCATCAATTCAACACACTAACTTCTTAAACATTATTTGCTTGCAATAAATACAATTTTTTTCTTTATTTTCAAATAGAGGTTTAAAAATTACTCAATATTACAGAAACTGCATAATTCAGAATAGCTTCTTTTTGCTGCTAATTTCATGTAAATGAGGGGGGAGAGAGAGGGAGAGAGAGAGACTGAGAGAGAGAGAGAGAGAGACTGAGAGATAGAGACAGAGAGACAGAGAGACAGAGAGACAGAGAAATAGAGAGATAGAGAAACAGAGACAGACAGAGAGAGAATGTAGGGGACATAGTTTTTCTCATTTTAAACATGAGGATTCCAAGAGATTGTTTATCTATGTTCCAATATAAAATCGTTGTAGATTTTAGAGTATCCACTCTCAAGAAGGAATTTTTTACAAGTGGTTGCTGGGCAATGAGATAACTACCATTAAACACTATGCTATAAGAAAATTATATAGCTTATACAATTGAATATAGTGATTAATCTATAGTAAGTGCTCATTTCATAACAAGCAGAATTCACAAAACACAATATCATTAACTTAAAACCATAATTATTTCAGTTTCATTGAATTATAACTGATAAAATGTGTTCAAGACATGGAATGTGATAGTTTGTTGGTAGGCAGGAATTTGGAATTGATTATAGTAGTAAATTCTGACACTATCAGCACATATAATTTTAATTCAATTGGTGGGGTAATGAAAAAAAAAAAGCTTAAGGTCTAATCTCTTACCAAATTTCAATTAAATAATAAAGCATTACTCAACAAAGTCACTATTGTGTATATCTGAATTGTAGGACTTACACAATTATTGAAAATATGTTTCATTAAAATATCCATGTTTCTTTCACTCAGCCATCTTGAAGTGACTCTTTTCTCTGATTTTGTTCCATTAAATATTCTCCATTTCTCATATTGATATCAAAAAACATTGTTTTAGTGTATGTGAGTTATTTGACTTAGAAAAACGTGCTTTAGATTTATCTATTGCTGAAAATCATACAACTATCATGTTATAGGTGAAAGTACTTCCTGTGTTCACATTTTTTTCACTGATTTATTCATCAGTGGAACAAAGGCAAATCACAATCTTACTTGTTATGTGTAGGAGGAGTGAGTCAGCCTGTTCTGAGAGCAGCCTGCAATGCCAATGCACACACAGCTGGCACTTTAGTATTCACTAACCCTTGGAACCTGCATGACAGCTGGAGAGGAGCAAGGGTGGAGCATGTGAACCAGGAAACCAATTGTATGGTGCCATCTGTGAGGAGGAACAGTTATAGATTAAAAGATATGGACTGAAAGTATTAAGGATCTCTCCACTATAAGAATAAACAAGTCTGTGTATATAAACACATACACACACACACAAGTACCATCTGTGGTGGAGATTGCAAGGTTAGGGCAACAGCTATGAACAATGATTAAATGAATAATGGAAAACAGAGACTTCTTTCCCATGTTCTTCGGATATATTTTCAGTAGTGAGATAGGTGACTCATATAAAACTTATATTTTTAAAAATATTTTAGAAAGTAATACATTTTTACCATAGTAGTTACACCAGTTTACACTCTCATTAATGTTTGTGAAGAGCCCTCTTTCCTTCTTTTATACTTTCCAACTGTTACTACCTGCTTTTTAACAATAGTTGTCCTAACAAGTTGAGGTGATACATAAGTATGGTTTTTATTTTCAGTTTTGTGATGATCAGTGATGTTTAGCAGCTTCAAACAATGTGCTTTCGTTTGAGAACCCACAAACAACCCCATAGTTATCTTCTTTTCTTTCTTTTTTTTTTTTTTGAGAAAATGCAGTCTGCTTAGTTTCTTGAGTCCTTTTTAAATCATGTGCATATTTTTCTATTGAATAAAAATTAGTTTTCAAATATTTTCTTCCCTTTCACATATTGCATTTCTTCCTCCTTGATAACTGACTCATTTTCTCCCCAGCAGAACTTATTTTCCTGTATTCTTACATCTCTATAGATAGATAGATAGATAGATGGATAGATAGATAGATAGATAGATAGATAGATATTTCTTGAAACCAATATACTTTTTCGGAGTTTTTATTATAAAATTTATTAAATTTTAATAAATGATTTTCTCATCCACCAAGGATAATATCAATTTAATCCATTAATCTCTTATTTTGGTATGTAACATTAATTTGTTTACATATATAACAAAGAATCTTTGAACCCCAAAAAAATCTACTTGATTTCAAGGTATGATAATTTTTTGTGCAATTTAATTTTATTCGCTATTAATTTTTTGAGTACTTTTACTTCTATATATGGAGAGATAATGACATATGATTTTCCTGTCTCGTGGTATATTTTTTTTTCCTCTGAGGGCAATGCTGCAATTTTGAAATACGTTCAGATGAGTTTTCTACACTTTTTGTAAAGGTACAAATTAATTTTCTTAATATTGACAAAATATAATAGTTAAATGACCTAGGAGGTCATTACTATTAGTCATTACTAATTTTCTCAGATTCTGGAGGTTTTTTTTTTTTTTTTTTTTTTCAAGATATGCCCCTGATCGCGTGTTTCGAGAAATATATCTATTTATTCTAAGTTGTTTATTCAAATTTATTTCTTTAAAAAAATTTGAAGGCCATCCCGGCCCAGTTTCATCAGGACCTGCACACTGCCCACAGGTAACTGGGTGCTAGGAAGAACTTCAGGAGGGTTCTCCATCCTAACCAGAGGGGTGAGTCAACTTCCACTCCCCACAGTCTACCCCAAGGAAGGCCACCAAGAACCCTCAAGGCACTGGTCTACCTGGGAGCACACATATCTGGCCCAAGACCAGACCTGGCTAAGCTACATCAGGACTGGCTCTGCCATCAGAACTTACAGCTTAACCAGAGAGATGAATACCCAGGAACAATCTCCCTCTGAGACCATTGGCCCACAGACCCACAACAGAGAAAATTTCCAGCAAGAGACAACAAGATCACCTAGCACCACCTATAACAAGATGGCAAGAGGGAAGTACAAAACTATAAGAAACGGAAACCAAGACACCTGACAACATCAGAACCCAGTTCTTCCACCACTGCAAATAGTAGATATCTCAACTCATGAGAAAAACAAGATTTAGACTTAAAATCATACTTCATGATGGTGATCGAGATCTTTGAGAACCACATAAATAACACACTTAAAGAAGTAATGGAAATCTAGGAGAACACACATAAAAAGTTTGAAGCCCTTAAAGAGGAAACACACACACACACACACACACACACACACACACACACACAAAGATCACTTAAATAGCTACAGGAAAACCCAAACAACAAGGTGAGGAACTGAAAACAGAAGTAGAAACAATGAAGAAATCATAAAAGAAGACAACCCAGAAGTTGGGAAACCTAGGGAAGACATCAGGACTCACAGATGCAAGCATCACCAACAGAATACAAGAAATGGAAGAAAAAATCTCAGTGGCAGAAGATTCCAAGGAAACATTGACACAACAATCAGAGAAAATGCAAAAATTAAAAAAAAAAATTCTAACCCAAAACATCCAGGAAATATATGAAACAATAAAAAGACCAAAAACTAAGGATAATAGGTGTCAAAGAGAGCAAAGAATCCCAACTGAAAGGCCCAGTAAGTATCTTCAACAGAATTATAGAAGAAAACATTTCTAACCTAAAGAGAGAGAGAGAGAGAAAAAGATAACCACGAACATACAAAAGCCTACAGAACCCCAAATAGACTGGACCAGACAAGAAATTCTTCCTGACACATAAGTGTCAAAACAACAAATGCTAAAAACAAAGAAAGAATATGAAAAGCACTAAGAGAAAAGTAACAAGTAACATATGAAGACAGACTGATCAGAATTACATCAAATTTTCAACAAATACTATGAAAGGTAGAAGATCCTGGACTGACATCATACATACCATAACGAAATAAAAATTCCAGCTCAGGTGACAATATCCAGCAAAACTCTCAATCACCATAGATGGAGAAAACAAGAAATTACAGGAGAAAAACAAATTTACACAATATCTGTCCACAAATCCAGACCTACAAAGGATAATTAGATGGAAAACTATACCACAAAGAGGGAAACTTCATTCTAGGAAAAACAAGAAAATAATCTGCTTGCAACAAACACAAAAGAAGAAAAACACAAAAAAATAACTACCTCTAATATCAAAAATAACAGGAAACAGCAATCAGTATTTCTTAATATCCCTTAACATCAATGAACTCAAATCTCTAATAAAATGACATAAAATATCAGACTGTATATGTAAACAGGATCCAGAATTTTGCTGCATGCCAGAAACTCATCTCAGCAACAAAGACAGGCACTACCTCAGAGTAAAAAGTTAGAAAAAACTCTCCAAGCAAATGGTCCTAAGCACCAAGTTGGAGTAGCCATCCTTTTATCGAATAAAAGATTTTCAACTAAAAGTCATCAATTAAAAAAAAAAAGACAAGGAAGGACACATTTTACTCATAAAAGGAAAAATATATCAACATGAAATCCAAACCTGAACATCAGTAATCAAAATACAAGAGCACACACATTCATTAAAAAAAAAAAAAATGAGAAAGCATTCGACAAAATCCAACACCCCTTCATGTTAAAAGTCCTGGAAAGAACAGGAATCCAAGGCCCATACTTAAACATAATAAAAGCAATATACAGCAAACCAACAGCCAACATCAAACTTAATGGTGGGAAACTTGAAGCAATCCCACTAAAATCAGGGACTCTACAAGTCTGCCCACTCTCCCCCTACCTATTCAACATAGTACTGGAAGTCCTGGCTGGAGCAATTAGACAGAAAAGGAGATCAAGGGGATACAAATTGGAAAGGAAGTGGTAAAAACAAAGTATGAATGCTTCAGTCTCTTTTAGAAGTGAGAAGAAAATATTCACAGGATGTAGAGGGTGGGAGGGACTTCATAGGAAGAGGGGAGGAGGAGGGAAAAGGGGAGGGTAGGATCAGGAATGGATGGAAATTTGAGAGATGTAAGAAGGTCAGGAAATTTAAGAGGTGAGTATCAATGTGGGATGAGGTACTGGGATTAGCCACCAGAAACTCCAAGATGCCAGGATTGCAAAAGTCTCTCAGGATCCAACAGGATATAGATTAGCTGAAATATGCAACAAGGAGAGGGACAATAAAGACAATATCCAGAGTTTATGCAAGACTTCAAGTTAGGGGATGGGGCACCCACTCATCTCCAAATTTTTGACCCAGAATTGTTCATGTCTAAAGAAAATAAAGAGACAACCTGTGGAGCAGAGACTAAAGAAAACGCTATTCAGATACTGTCTCACCTTGGGACCCATCTCTTGTGCAAAGACTAAATCCATTGTAGATGCCAGGAAGTGCTTGCTGACAGGAGCCTGATATAGCTGTCTCCTGAGAGGCTCTGCCAGAGTCTGCAAATACAGATGTGGATGCTCATAGCCAACCATTGGATTGAGAATGAGGACTATGATGGAGGACTTAGGAAAAGGAATGAAGGAGCTGAAGGAATTTGCACATAGAAATTTAACACAACAACAGCAGAGCTGAACACTCTAGGAAAAAAAGAAGAAGAAATCATACCTAAAGGAGACCACACAGAAAAATAAACTTTGAGCTGAAACCCATAAAATAAAAACAAATGAAAAGAAAATAATGCAAAGAATTAGTGATACAATACTTGGGTTATTTTTTGAGAAAATAAAATAAAGAAACTCATATCCAATTTAACTAAAATGTGCATATACAATGTCAATTTTAACAAAATTAGAGATAAAAAACAGATACTGAGGAAACTCAGGGTAGCATATGAATATACATTAAATAACTGTACTTCAGCAAATAGGCAGATTGATCAATGGAATAGAATAAGAGATCCAGAAATGAACCCTCACACATATGGTCACTTGATTTTTGACAAAGGAGCTAAAAAACATTCAATGGAAAAAGGACAGCCTCTTCAACAAATGGTGTTGGTTAAACTGGCACTCAGCATGCAGAAGAGTGAAAATAGACTCTTTACTACCTCCTTGGACAAAGCTCAAGTGCAAGTGGATCAAAGATCTCCACATTAAACCAGGTACACTGAAACTTTAGAAGAGAAAGTAGGGAAAACCTTAGAACACTTAGGCACAAGAGAAAATTTCCTGAGCCGAACACCAATGCTTTGCGCATTCTAAGACCGAATATCAAGAAATGGGATTAATGAGAAAATTAATTAATTAATGAAAAAAATTTCTGTAAAGTTAGTGACACTGTCAACTACACAAAATGGCAGCCGACAGATTGGAAAAAGATCTTTACCAACCCCACATCTGATAGAGGTCTAATATCCAATATATACAAATAACTTAAGAAGTTAGATGCCAGAGAATCAAACAATCCTATTAAATAATGGGGTACAGAGCTAAACAAAAAAATTTCAATTGAGGAATGTTGAACGGCTAAAAAGCATCTAAGGAAGAGCTTGACATCCCCAGTCACCAGGAAATTCAAATCAAAACAACGCTGAGATTCCACCTCACACCAATCAGAATGACTAAGATCAAAAACTCAGATGACAACAGATGCTCGTGCTTGCAAGGATGCAGAGAAAGAGGAACACTTCTCCACTGTTACTGGGGTTGTAAGCTTGTACAATCACTCTGGAAATCAGTCTGGCAGTTCCTCAGAAAATTGGTGATAGTCCTACTTGAAGACCCAGTTATTACACTTCTGGGCATATACCCCAGAAATGCTCCAACATACAATAAGGACACATGCACCACAATGTTCATAGCAGCCCTATTTATAATAGCCAGAAGCTGGAAACAACCCACATGTCCTTCAGTAGATGAATGGACACAAAAATTGTGGTATATTTACAGAATTACTACTCAGCTATTAGAAACAATGACTTTATGAAATTCCTAGGAAAATGGACGCATCTAGAGAATATCACCCTGAGTGAGGTAACCCAGTCACAAAAGAACAGACATAATATGCAGTCACTGATAATTGGCTACTAGCCCCATAATGCTCTCAATGCCCAGAAACAACTCATAGGCCATATGAAGCTCAAAAAAAAAAAAAAAAAAAAAAAAAAAAAAATGAAGGCCAAAAAGTGAAAGCCTCAGTCCTTCTTGGGAAAAAAAATAAGTGTATAGCACCCTCTCAGAGTGTGGTATGACTGGACCTTAAATCATTAATAATACCAGAGCAAAGAATATAGCCTTGTGGCAATTTTTGATATTCAAAAATCATTATGTTTAATCTATACACACCAAGAAAACGCTGACTGTTTCTATGTTACATTCTGCTCTACATGTACTTCATGCTTATGGTAACTAGTAAAATTTCAATGCGTACAATCAAACCTCTAATAGAATCAAGTATTAACAAAAATATTTTCATATAGTTTTATTCCAAAATGCTTTTTAAAATTTGTATATGTATCTCTTTTTAAAAAAAATAAAGTTGTAAGAACAAAAAGGGAAATAACCTATAAATGAAAAAAAGTTTATTTTCTTAATATATACCACTTGCTAAATATAAATTAAAATTATATAAATAATTTAAATATACTTATATCCCCTTGCAGAATAGAAGCAATAATTTCATGTCCCCCAACAAATATCAGTCAATATACAGACATTGTTCTACCCGATATTCAATGAAGAGTTCATACCAGTATTCTTCAAATATTTCTAAAAATTAAAACAGACACAACATTTTCCAGTTCTTTTAGAAGGTTGTATGTAGTTCCCCTGATAACCAGACCATATAAAGACCTAACCATTTCCCTTATGTTACCAATAAAGTAATTTAAACCCAAATTCAAGAACACATACGAAAGATCATCTACCATGATCAATATATTCCACTACATAAGGATGCTTGAAGACAAAGCCCACATGAACTTCTTATTAAATGTGCAAACGTGTTTGACAAAATTCTAACAAGTCTTTATGATTAGAAATACAAGGACATACCTGCATATAATAGGAACAATTTAAAGTCCATAGCCAACATCAACTTAAGTTGAAAGGAACTCAAAAGAGTTCCACTAAAATCTAAAACAGAACTATTAAATATAGTACTTGAAATTTTAGCTAGAACAATATAAAAATCAAAGACCAATGAAGAGGTCCAAGTATCTTTATTTGCAGGTAATATGGTATGAAATTGTGCCTCTAAAAATTCTGCCAGGAAACTCATACAGCTGATAAATACTTTAAGCAAAGTAACAAAATTAACTCCAAAAAATTTTTCAGGTAAAGGGAGAGAACTTAAAAAAAATCATTTGTGAGGTATCTCAGACCCAGAAAGAGGATTAGATTTATTTGCTTATATGTCTATATTAGCCCCCCTTTTTCCTTTCATGCTGTAAGACATTATTCTTTTTTTAAACTTTAGATTTTTTCTTCTCTTTTACTGGACATTTTCTTTATTTACATTTTAAATGTTATTCCCCTTTCTGGTTCCACCCCCCAGAACTACCCTATGTAAGACCCCCTCCCTTTGAATCTATGGGTGTACTCCTTCTCCCACCCACCCATACCCATCTCAGCACCCTGGCATTCACGTATACGGAGAAATCGAGCCTTCATAGAACCAAGGGATTCTCTTCCCATAGATACCAGACAATACCATCCTCTGCTATATATGCAACTGGATCAATGGGTCTCTCCATGTATACTCTTTGGTTGGTGCTTTAGTCCCTGGTAGCTCTGGGGGGTCTGGTTGGTTGATGGTGTTCTTCTATGGGGTTGCAATCCCTTTCAGCTCCTTCAGTCCTTTCTCTAACTCCTGCATTGTATTGGGGTCCCTGAGCTCAGTCCAATCGTTGGCTGTGAGCATCTATGTATTTGTCAGGCTCTGTCAGAGACTCTCGGGAGAAATCTATAACAGGCTCCAATCAGCATGGACTTCTTGGCATCTGCAATAATGTCTGGGTTTGGTGACTGTGTATGGGATGAATGCTCAGGGGTAGGGGCAAACTCTGAATGGCCTTTTCTTCAGCCTCTGCTACAAAGTTTGTCTCCATATTTCCTCCTGTGTGTATTTTGTTCCCCATTCTATGAAGGACTGATGCATCCACACTTTGGTCTTCCTTCTTTATGAGCTTTATGTGGTTGTGAATTGTATCTTGGGCATTCTGAGCTTTTGGGCTAATATTCACTTATCAGTGATTGCATACCATGTGTGTTCTTTTGAGATTGGGTTACCTCAGGATGATGAAACTTAAAGTTCCATCCATTTGCCTAGGAATTTTATGAAGTCATTGTTTTTAATAGCTGAGTGGTACTCCATTGTGTATATGTACCAAAACATCTGTATCTATTTCTTTGCTCTAGGACATCTGGGTTCTTTCCAGCTCCTGGCTTTTATAAATAAGGCTTCTATAAACGTGGTGGAGTTTGTGTCCTTCTTATATATAGGAGCTTCTTTTGTCTATATGCCCAGGAGTGGTAAAGATCTACATCCTTAGGTAGTAATATGTTCAATTTGCTGAGGATCCACCAGACTGATTTCTAGAATGGTTGTACCAGTTTATGATCCCACCATCAATGGAGGAGTGTTCCTCTTTCTCCACGTCCTCCCCAGCATCTGCTGTTACCTGAGTTTTTGACCTTAGCCATTCTGCCAGTGGTGAAGTGGAATATCAGGGTTGTTTTGTTTGTTTGCATATCCGTGATGACTAAGGATGTTGAACATCTCTTTTGGTGCTTTGCTGCTATTTGATATTCCTCAGTTAAGAATTCTATGTACCCCTTTTTAAATAGGGTACATAGATTACTCTATAATTAATAATAATAATAATAATAATAATAATAATAATAATAATAATCAATTACATAGGTAATTGATTCTCTGGAGTCTAACTTCTTGAGTTTTTTGTATATATTGAATGTTAGACCTCTATCAGATATAGGATTGGTAAAGAGCTTTTCCTAATCTGTTAATTGCTGTTTTGTCCTAACCTCAAATCCATGTGTATCAAGGACCTCCACATAAAACCAGATACACTGAAACTAATAGAAGAGAATATAGAAAAGAGCCTCAAGCATATGTGCACAATGGAAATTTTACCAAACCAATGACTTATGCTCTAATATCAACCATAGACACATGGGACCTCATAAAATTGCAAAACTTTTTTAAGGCAAAGAGCACTCACTGTTAATAGGACAAAATGACAACCAACAGATTGGGAAAGATCTTTATTAGCTCTTAAATCAATGAAAACCAATCTGTAATCCATAGAAACACAGAGATTAAGTACAGAGTACGGGTTGCAGGGCACAGACAAATCCATTTGGAAATCTAAACAGAATATAAAATTATGGACATAGATTATTAAAAATCTACAAATGAATAACATTAGTCATCTTCAGAATTCATTTAAATTCCAGAAGAATGTTGAGTTGTGGTTTGCAAGAGATAATTCTCTTATAATCAGGATAACTTTTTTGATCCCCCAGGCTTTGAATGCGTGTAAGACTATAAACTAAGTGAAGATATTATATTCTAATTAAAATTGTTTATCATAGCTGTGGTTGATTTTAAAAATCGTAAAAAAATATTTGAGAGCAAGCACTTCATCTAGTTATGCAGCATTATTTAATGAATATTGTTTAGCGGACATGATTTACCATGTCAGTAACCTTATAAATGCAACTGCAATAGAAAGTAGTGTGTAAATCACCAATTTCTTATGAGTTTGGCTTCCTTAACATACAGCTTTGCATATTTTAATTTCCTCTTCACTGTTCATCAAACATACATTTCAGTATATAAAGTATTTTATTGATGTGATACTTTTTTCATTAGTATAATAAAATTGTCTTTGTTAGCATAAAATTCTGTTTGCCAATATATACATCAATATTTGGATCTCATCCTGAGAGACTTTTATGTCTGGAAAAGAATAAAAAGATTAGGCTTATTTATTTATATGTAAGCCAATATAGTATACTACATGTTATAAAAATATATAGTAATTTAAATTAAAAAGTTTCATCAGATTAAGAGTTGACATAGGATATTTCCTTCTGACAACTTTCCCTTTTCCAAGTAATATCCCTTTAATCCCAGAATTTGGCAAGTAAAGGCAGGAGGATCTTTCTCAGTTGGAGGCCAGGCTGGTCTCCAGTGGAGCAAATTCCAAGATAGGCAGGACTATATGGAGAAACTCTGTCTCAAAATAAAACAAAATTTAAAAGAAAAACAAAAATAAAATAAAATAAAATGAGTTTCTTTGGTGAATTTCAAGGGAAGTATACTAATACTAATTATGTAGTATACTGCTCAAACAATGACATCAAATCTGCTTATATTTAATACATAGCTGATATGTTAATCACTTTGCCAGTCCTTCCCGTTTACATAGTTTCACTTCAGGAAATGAAAACCTAATGAAGATTCACTATAGACTGCTGTGTGAAAAAAGCCACTTCTTAGCTATAGATTAAACAGTCAATTCCAGTTTACTATGTAATGTATTTTTCAAAATATATAGAAAATAAGTTTTAAGTTTAAATAATCTATATGCCTCTATGAAACCTAAGTGATATTAGGACATAATTTTATGCAAATCATTTTATAATGTCAAGAGACATATCAAAAATCTTCAGAAGTATTAGATCTGTCTTCAATTTTATTTTGAACTGTAATAAAATAAGCTTCATTATTTAATCACAGGAACTGAAGATAAAGTCATAATAAGTATTTAATTTGACATTGGTCATTAATTACTCTCCATAGTATTGAATACATTGTAAATGATAAACAGGAAACAGAAAAGAAATGTGGAACAAATACTTTTAAACATAAATTTAAGGACAGCTTAGAATAATTATTATATATAGCTTTTGGTGATACCATTGTCTTAGTTCCTATGACAGTCATTTCAACTCTTACAGTTTCAAGCTCAGAGAAAAGAGAAAGCCTAATTAAGGATACCTATCTGTAGTGCATGCTAGTTAAAGCCTTAACACTGAACAGTTGTTCATCATCTGCTCCATTCTTTTTCTCAGTGCCTATGTTTACATGTTATCATTCATAGTCCCAAATGATTCTGATGCCATGTAAGATCTATTCTTCACACTGTATTTACATTTACTTTAATCTGATGGTTCCATACTTCCTGGGCTGTCTCTTACCCTTTGCCTATTTTCAAGATCTTTTTTTTTTTGTTCCACTGGGTTGCCTCATTCAGCCTTAATATGGGGGTGGGGTGGGTACCAAGTTTTACTACAACTTTTTAAAAATTTTACTTTTACACTCAAAATTTTATTCCCTCCCACCCAGTCTACCCTCCTACTATTTCACATTCCATATCTCCTCCCTGCTGCCCCTGTCTCCAGGAGGATGTTCCCACCCCACCCGACCCAACCTACCAGACCCCTAAACTCCCTGAATCCTAGAGTCTCTTGAATTTAGGTGCATCTTTTGTGACTGAACCCAGACACAAGAGATGTCTGTGTATATATGTTGTGGGGAGGGGATTTATATCAACTGGTGTATGCTTCCTGGTTAGTGATCCAGGGTCTGAGAAATCTCAGGGGTCCAGGTCAATTGAGACTGCTGGTCCTCTTAAAGGGTACCTTCTTCCTCAGCTTTCTCCAGCTTTTCCCTAACTCAAGCACAGGGGTCAACAGCTTCTGTCCATTGGTTGGGTATAAATATCTGCATCAGACTCTTTCAGCTACTTGTTGGGTATTTCAGAGGACAGTGATGATAGGTCCCTTTCTGAGCACTCCATAGCCTCAGTAATGGTGTCAGGTCTTGGGGCCTCCACTTGAGCGGAATCACCTTTTGGGCCTTTCCTTGGATCTTCTTTTCCATAGGTTCTGCTCCATCTTCATCCCTGCAGCTTTTTTTTTTTTTTTTTTTTTTTTTTTTTTTTTTTTTCAGATAGGAACAATTATTGGTCAGAGTGTTGACTGTGCAATAGCAACCCCTTCCTTCACTTGATGCCAGGTCTTTCTGCTGAAGGTGTTTTCTCTTCACACTGTATGAAATTTAATCTAGGGTCTCCCCACTTTGAGTCCTGAGAGTCTCCCAGGTATCTGGTGCATCTTAGAGTGTCCTGCCAACTTCTTACATCCCGAGCTCACCTGTTTTCATTGCTTCTTTTGGCCCTCAGGGCTTCAGTCCCTTTCCTCCACTCAATAGCATATCTGGTTCCCCTCTCTCCCCTTTCCCTCCCAGATTCCTCTCTTCCTCCCCACTGTGGTTGCTTTATTCTCCCTCTCAAGTGTGACTGAGGCATCCTCACTTGGGACCTTCTGCTTGTTTACCTTTATGAGTTCTGATTCTGTATTTTTTTTAGCTAATGTACATATATTAGTAAGTACACACCCTGCATGTCCTTTTGAGTCTGAGTTACCTGGGTCAGGATGATATTTTCTAGTTCCATCCATTTGCCTACAAAACTCAGGATGTTCTCGTTCTGAACAATTGAACAGTATTCCATTGTGAAAACAAACCTGATTTTCTGTATACATTCTTCTGTTGTGGGAAATCTTGGTTGTTTTCAGTTCCTGACTATCAGAAATAAGGTTGCTATGAACATAGTAGCAAGGTGGGCATTTTTGGGAATATTCCCAAGAGTGGTATTGCTGGGTCCTTAGGTAGATCTACTTTCAATTTTCTGAGGAAACTCCAAATTGATTTCCAGAATAGTTGTACCAGTTTGCAATTCCACCACCAATGGAGTAGTGCTCCTCTTTCTCCACATCCTCTCCAAAATGAATTGTCAACTGATCTTAGTTGGTGTAGGGTGGAATCTCAGGGTTGTTTTTATTTGCATTTCTCTGATAACTAAGGACTTCTAATATTTCTTTAGGTGCTTCTCAGCCATTCGAGATTCCTCTGTTGTGAATTCTCCTTTTCATTCTAAACCCCATTCTTTCTATTGGATTGTTTGGGTTTTTGGTGGTTAGCTTCTTGAGTTTGTTATGTGTTTTGGATTTTAGCCCTCTATTGGATATGGGGTTAGTCAAGACTTTTTTCCCAGTCTGTAGGTTGCTAATTTATCTTACTGACTATATCCTTTGCCTTACAGAAGCTTTAGAATTTCATGAGATCCCATTTAACAATTATTAGATATGTGTGTGATCTTAGAGTATGTGCCATTGGAGTTCTGTTTAAGAAATTTATCCCTATGCCAATAAGTTTGAGGCTCTTTCCCACTTACTTTTCTATTAGATTCAGTATATCTAGTTTTATGTTGAGGTCCTCGATCCACTTAGACTTGAGATTTGTGCAAGATGACAAATATGGGTCTATTTTCATTTTTTCACATACATACAGTTAGCTAGACCAGCATTATTTATTGAAGATGATTTTATTGTACATTTTTGGATTCTTTGTCAAAGATCATGCATGCATAAGTGTGTGGTTTTATTTTTGGGTCTTCACTTGTATTCCCTTGATCAACATGTCTGTCTCTTTACTAATACCACTCGGTTTTTATCATTGTAGTAAATCTTGAGGTCAGGGATGGGGATTACCCCAGCCATTCTTTTATTGTTCAGAATTGTGTTTGGTATTCTGAGTTTTTTTTGCCTTTCCTGATGAATATGAAAATTAATTTTCCATGTCTTTGAAGAATTATGTTGGGATTTTGATGAGGATTGCATTGAATCTGTAGATCACCTTTGGTAGGATGGTCATTTTTACTGTGTTAATTCTGCCAATACATGAGCATGAGAAGTCTCTCCATTTTCTGAGATCTTCCATTTCTTTCTTAAGAGACTTTAACTTATTATCTTACAGACTTTTCACTTCTTTGTGTAGTATTACCTTAAGATATTTCCTATTATTTGTGGCTATTGTGAAGGAAATTGATTCCCTAATTTTTTCTCAGCCTGTTTAAAATTTATATAAAGGAAGGCTACTGATTAGTTTGAGTTAATTTTCTATCTGATCACATCAGCTGGAGAAGTTCTCTGATAGAATTTTTGGGGTCACTTATGTATACTATCATATCATCTGCAAATATTGATACATTTATTTATTCTTAGTATTTCATCCCCTTGATATCTGTTTGTTGTCTTTTTGTTCTAGCTGTCACTTTGACTATATTGAATAGATATCAGGAGAGTAGGCATCCTTTTCTTGTCCCCAATTTTAGTGGGATTGCTTCAAGTATATCTTAATTTAATCTGATATTGTTTATTGTTTTGCAGCAAATTGATTTTATTATGTTCAGGTATGGGCTTTGAAGTCCTAAATCTCTCCAATATTTTTAACATGAAGCAGTGTTTATTTTGTCAAATTCTTTTTCTGCATCTAAAATGAAGATCATATGATTTTTTCTTTGAGTATGTTTATATAGTGGATTAAATTAATCAATCTTTGTATATTAACCAACTTTGCATCCATGAGATGAAGCCTACTTGATTATGGTGAATTATGGTTTTGTTGTGTTCTTGGATTCAGCTACCATGAATTTTATTGAGTATTTTTGCATTGATATTCATAGCAAAATTTTTCTGAAGATCTCTATTTTGGTTGTGTCCTTGTCTGTTTTAGGTATAATAGTAGTTATAGTTTCATAAAATGAATTAGGTAATGTTTCTTCTGTTTCTGTATTATGGAATAGTTTAAGGAATATTTGTATGAGGTCTTCTTTGAATGTTTTGTATAATTCTAAACTAAATCCCTCTAACAATGGGTTTTTTATTGGATATTTTCTTTGCTTATATTTCACATATACTCTTTCCAGGTTACCCCTCTTGAATCCACCTATCCCATTCACTGTCCCCTGAATCCATGAGTGTTCCCACACCCACCCATTCCCTACCATCTCCTCATTCTGGCATTCCCCTACACTGGTGTATTGAGCCTTCACAGGGCCCGGTATCTCTCCTCTCTTTGATACTTGATAAGGCTATTCTTTCCTACATATGCACTGTGAATTGCTAAGATCAAAAAAGGAACAGCAGATGCTGGCAAGCATGTAGAGAAAGAGGAACACTCCACCATTGTTGGTGGTATTGCAAGCTGGTATGACCACTCTGGAAATCAGTCTGGCAGTTTCTCAGAAAAATTGTCATAGTACTACCTGAGGATCCAGATATACCACACCTGGGCATATATCCAAAAGATGTTCAAGCATATAACAGAGACATATTCCACTATGTTCATACCAGCCTTGTTTGTAATATCTAGAAGATGGAAAGAACTTAGATGTCCTTCAACTGAGAAATAGATACAGTTTCTTTTATGAATGTGGGTGCCTGTGAATTTGGAGCATAGATGTTCAGAATTGGGATTTTTCTCTTGGTGGATTTTTTCTTTTCATGAATAAGAAGTGTCCTTCCTCACCGTGTTTGATAACTTTTAGTTGAAAGCCTATTTTCTTGGATACTAGAATGGCAACTCCAGCCCGTGTCTTGGGACAATTTTTTTGAAAGATAATTTTCCATCATTTTACTCTGAGATAGTGTCTGTTTGTTTATTGTATGCAGCAAAATGCTGAATTTTGTTTGCATATCCACTATGTTAGCTTATGTTCTTTTACAGGTGAATTGTGTCCATTAATATTGAGAGATACTAAACACTTTTGGTTTTTGTTACATTTGGTCTTGTGGGTGGCTTTATGTGCTTTTGGTTCTTTTCTTTAGCATTTATTATTAGATGCTTAATATCTTGTCTTTTCTTCCATGTAGATACCTTCCTTGTGTTGGAGTTTTCCTTCTAGGATCCTCTGTAGGGCTAGACTGCTTGATAGATAGTGTTTGAATTTGTTTTTGTCCTGGAATATTATGATTTCTCCATCTACGTTGATTGAGAGTTTTGCTGGGTATAGTATCTTGAGCTGGCATTTGTGTTCTATTACAGTCTGCATGACCCCTGCCTAAACTCTTTGGCTTTTAGTGTGTCTGTTTAGAAGTCTGGGGTAATTCTGATAGGTCTACCTTTGCATGTTACATGTCCATTTTTTCTTGAAGCTTTTAATATTATTTCTTTGTTGTGTGCATTTAGTGTTTTGATTATTTTGTGACATGAGACTTGTCTTTTTGGTCCCATTTGTTTGTTGTTCTATAGGTTTATTTGTACCTTTATGATCATCCATTTCTTCAGATTGGAGAAGTTTTCTTCTATTATTTTTGAAGACATTTTCGGGTCTTTGAGCTGGGCATTTTCATACTATTCTATTCCAATTATTCTCATATTTGGTCTTTTCATTGTGTCCTGAATTTCTTGAATTTTTTGTATTAGGAGTATTTTATGTTTTAAATTTTCTTTGACAGTTGTGTCAATCTCTTCTAAAGTAACCTCTACACCTGAGATTCTCTCTTCCATCTCTTGTATTCTGTTGGTGATACTTACATCTGTAATTTATGACCTCTTTCCTAGGTTTTCCATTTCCAGGTTTTTCTCAATTTGTGTTTCCTTTATTGTTTCTACTTCCATTTTTAGGGCTTGTGCTGCTTTATGCAATTCCTTTGCCTGTTTAATTGAGCTTTTCTGTATTTCTTTCACAGCTTTATTTGTTTCCTTTTTAAGGGCTTCTGCCTGTTTACCTGTGTTTTCCTATATTTTTTTTTCTTTCCTATCTCTTACTACTTTATTTTTTTAAAAAGGAATACATATACAGATTTTAAAAGCATTTTGGCATAACACTATATTAATATTTTTGTCAGTACTTAATTCTTTTAGAGATTTGATAGCACACATTGAAATCCTACTAGTTACCATAAGCATAAAGTACATGTAGGACAGAACGTAACATGGAAACAGTTTTCTTGGTGAGTATAGATTAAGCATAATGATCTTTGAATACCAAAAATTGCCACAAGGCTATATTCTTAACTCTTGGATTATAGTGATTTGAGGTCCAGGTGTACCACACTCTGAGAGGGTGTTATACTTTTTTTTTTCCTTTTGAGTGAGATACCTATATCTTCCTTAATGGACTCTCTTGTCTTCTTGAGATAGGATTTTAGGTTAGTTTTCTGGTTTTCAGGTGTGTTTATTTATTCAGTGCTTACTGTGGTGGGAGAACTGGGTTCTAATGATGGCCACACATATTCGCTTGTGTTGCTTATGATCTTGCACTTGCCTCTTGTCATCTGGTTATCCCTGGTGTTTACTGGTCTGGGTGACTCTGTATGGAGTCTGCCTCTTTTATGCCTGGGTTGCTACAGGTCTTTTGGCTATAGGAGACCTTCTGTGAGGCCTTTCAACTGGAGGGTCTTCAGAGGGGCAGAAAAGCTGCTAATTTGTTTCCCTGGCTGCAGTGGATCACTTTGGAGATCTTCAGATTGTTGGCTCTTCAGAGAAGCAGTCAAACCGTTGTACTGTGTGAAGCTGTTCTTCAGTGGAGCCTTTGGTCTGGACTGAGGTTTCTGTTTTCCTCTTTGCAGCAAAACTCCAGAGAGACTTTAGACTTTTGCGTCAGTTTCTCTGTACCCCACAGATCCCTGAGAGGGTCTTCAGCTGTTGTGTTGGTTATCCAGTTGCCCTGTGTACAGAGGTACTCCTGGGATTCCCTCATGCTGTGGTGTCCTGGGTGCAGTGGAAATCCTGGGATGTCTCCAGCTGTGGTATTAGGTGCCCTGGGTGAAGCAGAGCTGCAGATCTCCTGGGATGCCTCAGGATATGGTATCAAATGCTTTGAGTGCAACCAATCTTATGATGTGCCTCAATATGTGGTGTCTTAAAGGGGAACAGACTAGCTATCAGTCAGTCACAGAAAGGGAGTCGTATTCAGAGGGGAGTGTTGTGGGATAGTGGGGTCAGTGTTCATTAGACTCCTAGTAGCAGCTGTGGGACTTAGGGAGGGTTCATACCAAATGCTCTGAATGCAGTGAATCCTCTGGTATGCCTCAGGATAAAGTCTCTTTAAGGGAGCAGACTAGTTAGTAGTCTGCCCCAGCAGGAAGTTTTACTACAAGTTGATATACCATATTTGGTTGATATCACTAGGAGGCATGCCTTTTTCATAAGGGAAATAGCAGAGGGATGAATTGTAGGGAGCGGAGAGGAAATAGGAAGGAAAGAGAAAGGTGAAACTGTGGTCAGAATGAAGTATATGAGAGATACTATTGCTTAAAATGAGAGAAATAATATTTTAAATGCTTCTTCAAAATGAGGAAGAAACTTAAAATGAATGATGGATCAAACTAGTATTTTAAAAAAATTCAGATAATGAGAGCAAATATATTAATTCAAGTTCAACTTAACATTAAAACTAATGTTTATTAAGTACCATAGTCTTTGCTTAAAATATTTTATATCTTCAACCTCAGAAGATATGAAAAGGCTATTGTGTGAATCCACTGTTATACAATTTTAGTTTTTCTTTAATAATTTTTATTCATTTAAAATTTTAATTAGCTCACAAGATACCAAACTCCTCATGGTATATGTAGTTTGGATATTACTCTCTCTTCTATATCATGTGTTATTAAGTAGTGCTCTCAATGATTCTTTCCCCAAGTCCATGAACGTAACTATTACCACATAAATATACAAACATTAAACAAATAAAAGTCAAGCTCTGTAGGTGGAAGACAGGACATATTTGTCATTCTGAGCTTAGTCCAATTCATTTAATAAATATTTTCCTTATCCATTCATTTTTTTCTAAATTTCATGTATCTTTAAGGCTAAATAAAAAATGTATTTTGTATATTTATACTTTTATTGTCTATCTATTGATGGACATTTAGGCTGTTTCTGTGTTTTGGCTATTGTCTGTAGAAAAGTAATAAGTGGGTATGCTAATACATCTGTGGTAGGAAGCAAAATTTTTAGATATTTACCGAAGAGTGGTATATCTGTATTATATGATAGCTCTATTTTACCAGTACACTACAGTGTGATCATTTCAATGTAAAGTAATGTAAATTATCTCCTGTGTTGTCATCCATCTCTGATACAGTACAAAATTGTGTTCAGAGACTCAAGTTCCTTTGTACTCTGTCCATTCAATTCTTGCATTAAGCTGTTTATATGTGACTGACACTGTCTGAGGGGCAAGACAAAACCTTTCTCTTCAGTAAAGCCTATGAGAAAGAACACCTATTTCTTGCACATTGCTAACCTGAGCTTTTCCACAAAAGAAACAATTTTATTTATCATTGGATACTGAAAACTGGGAAAGATGGTAGATGGTCAAGTTTAAATCTTACTGGAAAAGCTGGATAGTGTCCACTGGGTTTTGGTAGCCTTTGACTTAGAGCAGTAAAAATTATTCTACACAAACATGTGTCCTCAAATAAGAGCTGTAGAAGCTGACATTGCAGAGCTGGAGTTTACGCTATTCTTTGTAGTACCAAAAGCCTTTTGGGTCCTTTGATATGTTTTCCTTTGCTTCTCCTGGTATATTTTCAGCTCTGAAACCTAGAAGAAAGATTCAGATTTGTGTCAGTTGAACGACCCAGTAAGTGAAATTGAACTTAGCTTGTGACTTGAAATTGCCATTCTGTCTATGACTTGTGATCCAGGGGCAATCACTGGTTCCAACAGTTGCCACAATTTTTAAACAAGATCAAAGTTCAAGTTACTCAGCTCCTCTTACTCGCTTCCATGAAATATAGCTATTATAATATTGTCTATGTTTTTTATGTGTATTAACAGAAACTTACACTAAAAATGGAGGAAATTTTCTTGCTAAGCTCAATCATGTCATAAACAGTGAAAACATGCCCAATCATTTTGGCAAAGGGCAAGAAATTGACACAAACAAAATACATATAATGGCTCTGTCTATATATGGCAATTCTAACACACCCAATATTCTCTGTGGTTGCTGATTCCAGTAAGGAAAGACTTGGCTTTGAGGTTGCTATTGTGGGCATGAAATGTGAGAAAGATGGGTTAAGCCAAAGCCCTTAAATATGTCTTTTCTACAGTGAAATTGAAGCTTAGATGGAAAAGAATGTCTTTTAGTTCAATTAATGAAGTTTAAACCCCTCTCTTGTGGTCATACAAAGTTCTTCTCCTGTGCCCCTACCATTTTAGACCCTATTTCTAACCCTTGTTATTTTCCTTGGGAATAAGGCTGTTTTTTAATCAAATCTTGTGTTGACTATATTCAAAACCTTATACTATGTATGCTCATGAAAAGAACACCTGGCTTTGACACACATTAAGCTCAATTTGGCTCACTGCCATTCAATGAATATGTAGAAAGAAAACAGGAAAAAAAAAAAACTTCTTTGGTTGAGGTCAGACACTCCAACAGCTGTGACACATCACCTATGTTATAAGATTGAGGACATTTTACCACTACTATCTTATATATATATATTCACACAAGCACTAGAATTCTGGTAGTAGTGCATCGGGACTTTAAATAAATAGTACCAACACGAAAATAGCTTTCTTTTTAAGCTGTTAGTGTTCTTTTTGAAAGAGACAATGTTCTCATGCTTATAACTTGAAATTAAAAAAAAAAAAAAGTGTTCCCTCTGTATTATTTTTTAAAACGAACTAATTCATTGCTAACTTCTGATGTCAGCCATTTGGACTAGGAAGAGGCCTCAATGGCTAAGAGTTCTTGTTGCTCTTACAGAGGACTGGGATTCAGTAACCAGCATCTACATGGTGGATCACAGTGATCTGTAATTCTACTTATAGTGGATCTGATACCTTCTTCTAACTGCTGTATATACCAGGCATATATATGGTGTTTATGCGTGCATTATAAACACTGATACAGATAAAACAAAAAGTACATTATAACATGTACAGTTGAAATTAATCTTTTCAAAGTTTTGATATTTCTTCTCACATACAAGAAGAAAAATTCAGAAACATAACTGGTGCCTTATGTAGTTATAGTTAATTTTGAAAAAAGTAAATCAGTCCCTTAATTCTGAATGCCTTGGGCAGAAAAAGCATTACTGTTCTTCTCAGAAGCTAAATAATAAGTGATTTGTTGTAGTAGTTAAGACTTAAAATAAAATATATTAGTTAACAATTTAAAATGTTTTATTGGTTAAATGAAGCATTTCTTTGTGCGACAATGTGTTATCCTTCTTTAAATTACAGTTGACAGAAACAAAAATGATTTCCATTTGTGTTCCTTCTAATGAGTGTAGGCCTCTAGAAATTATTTACTGTTCTATGATGTTAAAGATTATTGTGCTTGCTTTCCATTACAAATTTTTATTTGACATTAGGGTAAGAATTAAATGAGAATCTGGGGCACACCTTAAAATTTGTAACTTTATCACAACATTGATCTGTAAACCATGTGAGGTTGAAGTGAAACCAATTGTTCTTTAGATTATATAAACTTTTACATTTGATATCAGAGATTTTTGTCTTATTTATATAATGTAAAAATTTTTAATACATTAAATTTTAAGCGTTTCTTTTCCTGAAACATCTACAAACCAATCTGATCAAATAAAGAGCATCCACAAGAGTCAGATGCTCCATAGAATCAACAAATGAGATTTTATTATCTAATGGTCAATTAGAGAAAAGTTTTCAAACTTCAGTGATATCTTAGCTTATATGAAGTAAAGATTTTTTTGAAATTATTAACATTATTATTTCATTCTTTTACATTGAATTTAATAAAAATGGATCATCGTTTATCCTGGGATAATGTAGAATATCAATTTAAGGAGACTAAAAGCTCAAATTTTCTTCAACTCTCCCATACCAAGCTAAAAATAGAAAACACTATTTATTCTTAGTTTGCTAAAAATACTAATTACCTGTTTTACAAGATTTCTATGAGCAAGCTCAAAATTTTCTTGGCATTAGTCTCAAAATTATTTCTTCCTCACCATTTTTTCTTCTCTCAGCTTTGTTTGCTTCTAAATAGTTTTTAGTATAGAATAGAGTTTGTGTAGGGCATGAGGAGGAGAGTTGGGACACACACACACACAGAGAGAGAGAGAGAGAGAGAGAGAGAGAGAGAGAGAGAGAAGAGAAGAGAGAGAGAAGAGAGAAGAGAGAAGAGAGAAGAGAGAAGAGAGAAGAGAGAGGAGAGACAGAGACAGAGAATAGGAGTAGTGTCCAGCCATGATCATATGGAGAGAGGGGGGATAAGGAGAGAGGGTACAGAAGGGGAAGAGGGTAAGACAGCAAGAGATCATCAAGAGAGTGCTTTTAAATATTTTAAAGTACAGTTAAATGTTGATTTTTTTTCTTTCAGTTCCTTAGCCTCCAGTCAAATCCTACTTCTGCAGCTCACTCTGATTTCTGCAACTTATGTTCTTCTATTGGTAATCTACTAAACTTCTTATCTTGCACAAGACTGCGAAATGTAATAAAGATCTCAGAGACAAGCCATTATCCACAATGTCAGTTGATGTCATAAAGATACCCAAACAATTCAATAATGAAAATGCAGTCTTATAAAAGAATGATAGAAAACTGAAGTAATGCATAAAGTAAAATTAGGTCCTTCTTTAACCTCTAGTGGTTATAAGAAATAAATTGTGAGCATACAGAGGAAATTTTTATGATGTTTCATCTGACAATAACATTTTTTTATTTGATATGAAGGAAATATCAGCATTTGCTTGACATGAATGGGATCACATTTGTGTTTGGTGATGAAAATTTTGCATCTAAGAAGTTAGTGAATAGGTAGTCCTTGTACTGTTGTAAATGTAGATAATATAAAGCGTGGTAATAATGTCTTGATTTGTGTTTATTCAATATACTAAAGTACAGAAAACAGAAATCTATTGTTTGAAATGAGTGGTAATGTTTTGAACCCTTCCCATCCAAGTCAACTAAAATGTCAGCATATCAGATAACCCAAGCCTTATCATCTTATTAATTTATTCTCCAAAATTTTGCATAATATGATCATCCTTATTTATTTTATCATAGTAATATTTTCCAAAAAATTAATATATATCCTTCTGTCCTCACCACATTGAATCATATAATTTTGCTAATGAATTCTTTCACTGTTGCATAACTGGTAGCTAATATAGAATGAGATACCAAAGAGGTATTTAGAAGATGTTTGCTTGGTGTGTGAAGCCAAGTATAGAAGACAAGAAATGAGGATCCAGCGATCAGGAACAGAACTTTGGAACTTCTGTTTCCACCCGGTGGTGACTTCAGGGCACAGAACAGAGCACGGCCCATCTGCCACCCGGACAGGCAGCTCCTAAAGGTTGAAAAACTGGTGAGTAGGAGATCTAGGCAGCCAGGGAGCAGAGAGATCTCTGCAGAGTATGCACAGAAAGCACACCCCCCCCCCGCCCTGCCCTGCCTGATCAAGGTACCAGGAACACAATTTTGGAATTTCTGTTCCCACCCGGAGACTCTGAGGTGTAGAACAAGGCTCGGCCCATCTGCCACCTGGACAAGTGGAGATCCAGGGACACAGACCAGATACAAGGGAAAGGTAAGAACATATCACTGACAACAAAATGGCAAGAGGAAAGCGAAAGAGTATATCCCAAGGAAACCAAGACAACCTGGCAACACCAGAACCAAGCTCTCCCATAATAGCAAACATTGGAATGCCAAACACTCCAGAAAAGGAAGATGCAGACCTGAAATCATACCTCAAGATGCTGATAGAGATACTTAAACAAGAACGGGAGGAAAAGCAAAAAGAATCAGAAGCTTTTAAAGAGGAAACAAGAAAAACACTCAAATAACTAGAGGAAAACAAAACCAAAGAAATGAAGGAATGGAAGGGTGAATTTAAAATGGAAATTGACACAATAAAGAAAACACAAAAAGAGATAACCCTAGAGGTAGAACACCTAAAAAAGAAATCAGGAGTCACAGAAGCAAGCATTTCCATTAGATTACAAGAGATGGAAGAGAGAATCTTGGGGGCAGAAGACAACATTGTAAACATAGACAAAACAGCCAGAGAAGATGCAAAAAACAAAAAGCTCCTAACCCAAAATGTCCAGGAAATCCAGGACACAAGGAGAAGACCAAACCTAAGGATAATAGGAATAGAAGAGGAAGAAGAGTATCAACTAAGTGGCACAGTAAATATCTTCAACAAAATCGTAGAAGAAAACTTCCCTACCCTCAAGAATGAGATGACCACGAGCATAAAAGAAGCCTTCAGAACTCCAAATAGGTTGGAACAGAAAAGAAATACCTCGCAATACATAATAGTCAAAACACCAAGTACCCAAAGCAAAGAAAGAATACTAAATACTAAATACTAGTAAGGGAAAAAGGTCAGGTAACATATAAAGAAGGCCAACCAGAATCACACCTGATTTCTCAACAGAGACTATGAAAGCAAGAAGAGCCTGGACAGACATCATGCACACCCTAAGAGAGCACAAGTGTCAGCCCAAGCTGCTATACCCAGCAAAACTATCAATCACCATAGATGTAGAGATGAAGATATTTCAAGACAAATCAAAATTTACACAATATATGACCACAAACCCAGCACTACAACGAATTATAGGTGGAAAACCCAATACAATGAGGGAAAATACAGCCTAGTAAAAATAAGAAAACTCCTAAACAAGAAAACCAAAAAAAGAAAAAGACACAGACACAATTAAACCCACAAAAGCAATAATGGCAGAAAACCGAAACAACTATACCTTGATATCTATTATAATAAATGGACTCAACTCCCCAATAAAGAGACATAGGCTATCAGACTGGATACATAAACAAAACCCAACCTTTTGCTGCATACAGGAAACTCATCTCAGAGACAAAGACAGACACTATCCCAGAGTAAAAGGGTGGGAAAAAAAACTTCCAAGAAAACAGCCCCAAGAAGCAAGCTGGAGTGGCTATTCTAATATCGAATACAGTAAATTTCCAACCAAAAGTTATCAAAAAAGATAAGGAAGGACACTTTTTACTCATTACCGGGGAAATCTGTCAAGATGAACTCTCAATCCTTAACATATATGCTCCACATAAAAAAGCACCCACATTCATAAAAGAAACCCTACTAAAGCTCAAAAATACATTTCACCCCACACAATAATAGTGGGAGACTTTAATATGCCACTCTCGCCAAAGGACAGATCATGGAAACAGAAACTGAACAAGGACACTGCAAAACTAGCAGAGACTTTGAACCAATTAGAATTAATAGATATATACAGAACATATCATCCTAAAGTAAAAGAATACACCTTTTTCTCACCACCCCATGGCACCTTCTCGAAAATTGACCACATAATTGGACACAGAACAAGCCTCAATCATTATGAGAAGTTTGAAATACTCCCATGCATCCTCTCAGATCACCATGGTCTATGGCTGGTCTTTCACAAAAACAAAGACAACAAAAAGCCCCATACACACTAAACAACGCACTGTTAAACTATAGCAGGGTCAAAGAAGAAATAAAGAAAGAAATTAAGGATTTTCTAGAATTCAACGAAAATGAAAACACAATATATCCAAACCTATGGGATACAATAAAAGCAGTACTGAGAGGAAAACTCATAGCTATAAGTGCTTCCAAAAAGAAACTGGAGAGAACTCACATCATTAACCTGACAGCACAGCTAAAAGCCCTAGAACAAAAGGAAGCAGATATACCCAAGAAGAGTAGACTGCAAGAAATAATCAAAATTAGGGCCGAATTAGACCAAATAGAAACAAAAAGAACCATTGAAAAAATCAACAAAACCAAGAGTTGGTTCTGTGAGAAAATCAACAAGATTGATAAACCCCTAGCCAGACAAACTAGAGGGCAAAGAGAGAGTATACAAATTAACAAAATCAGAAAGGAAAGTGGAGACATAACACCTGAAACAGAAAATTCAAGAAATCATCAGATCCTACTACAAAAAATTATACTCCACAAAATTGAAAAATATGGAGGAAATGTATGAATTCCTAGACAGATACAAGATCCTAAAGTTAAACCAGGACCAAGTAAACCATCTAAATAACCATATAACACCTAAAGAAATAGAAGAAGTCAACAAAAGCCTCCCAACCAAAAAAACCCCAGGTCCAGATGGGTTCAATGCAGAATTTTATCAGACATTTATTGTGGATATAACACCAATTCTCTCCAAACTATTCCAAAAGATAGAATCAGAGGGAATACTACCTAACTCATTTTTTGAGCCTACAATAACCTTTGTACCTAAACCACACAAAGACCCTACAAGGAAAGAGAACTTCAGACCAATCTCACTTATGAACATTAATGCAAAAATACTCAACAAAATACTTGCAAACCGAATCCAAGAACACGTCAAAACGATCATTCATCATGACCAAGTAGGCTTCATCCCTGGGATGCAGGGATGGTTTAATATAAGGAAATCCATCAACGTAATCCACCATATAAACAAACTCAAAAAACAAAATCACATGGTCATCTCACTAGATGCTGAGAAAGCATTTGACAAAATTCAACACCCCTTCATGTTAAAAGTCTTGGAAAGAACAGGAACCCAAGGTCCATATTTAAACATAATAAAAGCAATATACAGCAAACCAACAGCCAACATCAAACTTAATGGCGAGAAACTTGAAGCAATCCCACTAAAATCAGGGACTCGACAAGGCTGCCCACTCTCCCCCTACCTATTCAACATAGTACTGGAAATCCTGGCTGGAGCAATTACACAGCAAAAGGAGATCAAGGGGATACAAATCGGAAAGGAAGAAGTGAAACATCACTCTTTGCAGATGACATAATAGTGTACTTAAGTGACCCCAAGAATTCCACCAGAGTAGTCCTACAGCAGATAAACAAGTTCAGCAAAGTGGCTGGATAGAAAATTAACTCAAACAAATCAGTCGCCTTCCTATACTCAAAGGACAAACATGTGGAGAAAGAAATTAGAGAAAAGGTACCCTTCACAATCGTCACAAAAACTATGAAATACCTTGGTGTGACTCTAACTAAGCAAGTGAAGGACCTGTATGACAAGAACTTCAAATCTCTAAAGAAGGAAATTGAGGAGGATCTCAGAAAATGGAAAGATCTCCCATGCTCATGGATTGGAAAGATCAACATTTTCAAAATGGCCATCCTACCAAAAGCAATCCACATATTCAATGCAATACCCATCAAAATTCCAACCCAGTTCTTCATGGAATTGGAAAGTTTAATGTGCAAATTCATATGGAATAACAAAAGACCTAGAATAGCAAAATCTATTCTCAACAACAAGAAAACATCTGTGGGAATCACTATCCCTGACTTCAAGGCATATTACAAGGCAATTGTGCTGAAAAGTGCTTGGTACTGGTACAGAAATAGGCATGTGGATCAATGGAATAGAATAGAAGATCCAGAAATGAGCCCTCACATATATGGTCACCTGATTTTTGACAAAGGAACTGTAAACATTCAATGGAAAAAGGACAGCCTATTCAACAAATGGTGTTGTCCAACTGGCCCTCAGAATGCAAAAGAATGACAATAGGCCCTTTCTTATCTCCTTGTACAAAGCTCAAGTGTAAGTGGATCAAAGATCTCCACATTAAACCAGATGCACTAAGACTATTAGATGAGAAAGTAGGAAAAACCTTAGAACACATAGGCACAGGAGAAAATTTCCTGAACAAAACACCAATGGCTCAAGCTCTAAGGTCAAAGATTAACAAATGGGACTTAATGAGATTGCAAAGTTTCTGTAAGACTAAGGACATTGTCAAGAAAACAAAATGGCAACCAACAGAATGGGAAAAGGCCTTATATACACGGTATACAAAGAACTCAAAAAGCTAGACACCAGAGAATCAAATAACCCTATTAAAAATGGGGTATAGAGCTAAATAAAACGTTCTCAGTTGAGGAATATCGAATGGCTGAGAAATATCTGAGGAAGCGCTGGACATCCTTAGCCATCAGGGAAATGCAAATCAAAACAACCCTGATATTCCACCTCACACCAGTCAGATTGGCCAAGATCTAAAACTCAGATGACAACAGATGCTGGCGAGGTTGTGGAGAAAGAGGAACACTTCTCCACTGTTGGTGGGGTTGCAAGCTAATACAACCACTCTGGAAATCTGTCTGGCGATACCTCAGATAATTGGACAAAATTCTACCTGAAGCCCCAGCTATTCCACTTCTGGGCATATACCTCAGAGACACCTTAGTACACAACAAAGATATATGCACCACTATGTTCATAGCAGCTCTATTTATAATTGCCAGAGGCTGGAAAGAACCCAGATGTCCTTCAGAAGATGAATGGATACAAAAATTGTGGTACATTTATACAAGGGAATACTACTCAGCCACCAGAAACAATGACTTAACCAAATTCTTAAGAAAATGGCTGCATCTAGAGAATATCATCCTGAGTGAGATAACCCAGTCACAAAATAAAAGACATAATATGCAGTCACTGATAGTGGGATGCTAACCCCAGAGGCTTGCACTGCCCCAGAAATAACTCACAGACTGTATGAAGTCCAAGAAATAAAGAAAACAAAACAAAACAAAAAAATTTGTCATGCTCAATCCTTACCCACCAAGAACACATTGACAAATTCCGGGTTGTACCCTGTATTACATGTACTTTCTACTCATTGTAAAAAAAGAAAAGAAAGAAAAGAAAGAAAAAAAAATCTTTACACACCGAGAAAACTTTGACTATTTCCAGGTTGCATCTTGTTTTACATGTACTTTATGCTCATTGTTACTGGTGGGATCTTTATCACACTATCAAACCTTTAAAAAAAAGTACTGACAAAAATGTAATGTATAATTTTATGAAAAAAATCCTTTAAATCTGTACATTTATCTTTGTTTTGTAAAATAAAGTTGTTAAAAATAAACCAAAAAAAAAAAAAAAGAAATGATATGAATACCAAAGTATCTGCTCCATTTATATAGAAAAGTGATTCATTATGAGAGCAAATGAGGTTGAAGAGTACTTCATAATAATAAAACAAAGACTTAGTGGAACTTGAGTAAGAAAATAATCAGAAAAGTTTACAAAGAAAAGGACTGTTGTAGAAACAAATGAAACAGAGACAGAAGTTGTCAACATTTCACAAATCTCATTTGGGAGTAATCTGAAGTAAGATAGGGAAAGTTGGCTCTGGAAAGATTATTGATCTTGACCTTTGTTTAGCCTAGAAAAAAATGCTCTTGCATAAAAAAAAGTCACTCATCATATGCAATGTACACACAGAGTCAAAATGAGGTCACTTACAATAAAATGTCTCTCACTAAGAAGGAAGGTAGAGTAATTGCTGTGGGAAATTTAACACCTTCCTAAAAATGGAAAAAAGGAGCTCTCTTTGTTTGTCATAGTGGATAGAATATAAGTAATAAAATGCAAACAAGTAATGAGCAACATGTGTTGATATAACTATTTTTTTTAGTTCATGGATTTGAAATATTAGTCATTAAATGCGTGTACCATGTTACACTCTACAGACCTAAAGAAGCTAAATAATAAGGAAGGCACAAGCGACAATATTTGAATCTCACTTAGACAGATGAATAAAATAATCATAAGGGGCAGATGGCGGAAGAAAATGAGAAGGAAAGGGGTATAGGGTCTAAATGGAGGAGGGGGTCAGGATCGGGTATAGGGAAGGACAGGAGAGACAGCCAGATAGCCATGAGAAGGAATGGAAATCTGCAATTGACAGTGGTGAGGAGGTGAGAGCATCTCCAGACCTGAGATAAGCAAGACACACATGAATCAATAGGGATGACATTAGCTGTGACTCCCTACGTTGGAAATATGGAACCTGAAAAGGCCATCTCCTGTCACCAAATAGGAACCCTAGTGGAGACACCAACCCACTCACACAACGTTCAACCCAAAACTTATTCTGTCTACAAGTCATGCAGTCAAGGGGTATGGATCTGAGACTGAGGGAATGGACAGCCTATAACCAGCCCAACTTAAAACCCACCCCATTGGCAAAAAACAACCCCTAACACTATTAATGATAGTCTATTTATTATGCTTGTAGACAGGAGCATCTTCTGCGATGCTCCACTTAGCAGCTGACTCAGATCGATGAAGACACCCACCACCAAACAATGGATAGAGATTGGGTCTCTTACAGTAGGGTAGTGTAGAAGGACAAATTGCAGGCCCCAATGTGAGAACAATGGAATCAACTAACCTAGACCGATGAGGATCTCAAGAGACTGAACAACCAACCAAAGAACATGCACAAACTAGACTATATCTCTCTGTTCATATGTAGCTGATGTGCATCTTGGTCTTCATGTAGATTCAGAGCAACTGGAGCACTGGCTATCCTAAAAGCTGTTTTCTGTACTTGGGATATGTTCTACTAGTTGGGCTACCTTGTTGGGCCTCTATGGGAGAAGAGCATGTCCTTGTGAAGACTTGAAGTACCTAGGTTGGGATTGGGAAGGATACACATGTGAGACCACATTGGCTCAGAGGAGAAGGGAGGATGGGTGAAGGATTGTGGGTGGGAGTTACTTGAAGGGGCCAGTGATTTGGGTGTAAAATAAATAAGTAAAATAAATAAGGGAATAAATAAATAAAAAGTCCAGATTATTGAAAAATTACAGAAATATCACTGGACAATCTTTATGCAAACTATGAAGCATGAATCAATTCCAGTGTTTTCCTAGGAACAAAACAATGCGATTTTACTTACCTAAGCTCTGTTAAAAGTTATATGGGAAGGTGGTTAATTCTTATGTCTTAGATTGTCATTATATATAGCCTTATCATTTTTTTCTTCACCCAGAGGAAATTGAGAGTCATTTTATTGACAAAGACTACACAGAATTTAAAAGAAACATATTTTCTCTATAGGAACAGAAAAGAGTCTTATTTCCAAGAGATTTCAATTTTTGTATAAACTTTAACATGTTCTTTCTTCAGAACAATATTATCCAAAATATTGCTTTTATTAGTAAAGAAAATTAACAAGTCTTCCTTTTTTGTCTTCCTTTTATTTCTTTACTTCTTTACACATAGAAAGAAAACAATTCTATTTATCTCTTCCCCAACTTATCTAACATGAATCAGTCTTTCCGAACTTTTTGAAGGGGTATGTTCGAGCCCTGAAAAGTTCCATTATTTAAATCTGTTTAGTTTCTGTTGTCAAATTTCTTTCAACATTTCTGTTGCTTTTACATTTTTATCTAACGATTCCTTCAATGTCATTAACTTATCATTGCAGTTGGTTCCTCATTTTGATATATTGTAACCTGCATATGCTCTTCTTTCAAGCTTGATTACTTTTTATACTTCCTTTTCCTCTATCCTGGCCTTTAAAACCCACCACTCCAAATCCTCTTAACTGTAATTATTTCTGGATGGCATGTGTAACCCCTGGGCATACATTCATTTACCTTTGAGCACTTTGTATTCCCCCCACCCCATCCTTTGCTTCTGTTGTACTAACCCACTCAAATTTATCATCCATTTCCTGCAGACATCTGTAACTGGCTTTGCTGACTATCACAGCACTCAGTTTTCTATTCCTTAATTAAAATTTAGGTAAGAGTAATGGATCTTCAACTGTTCTGCCTCTGCCAACACAACATTCTAATAAGTTTGGATTGATCTAAATGAAATGCAGAATTACTACTAATTCTATTTTACATAGTAAGACATTTGAAAGTCTGAAATGATGTCATATTATAATATATCTATCTTTTAAAATAAGAAATAGAGTATATTTATCTTTAATTTTTGTCAATTATGTTGAATTTTATCAGCTAACCTTTGAGTTTTGCCATGTAATTTAAATTTATCATGAACCTCTTGGCCTTCTTTACAAAAGTTACCATAACATCACACAATGTTGCATCTGTTTCACCTTTTCTCAGATCTTACAATAACAGCAGCTATGTTTTCCTAAAATCTTCAGTCTAAAGTCATATTCAAACTGATCTCTAGGGCCTGATTGTTTTAGACTTTGTTATTTTCATTCACAGACTTTTTTCATTTAAAAAAATATTTTTTATTATGGACAGTTTAATATAGCTATGTTGTTTATGTTGCAATCTGACCTTTATAATATCCCTACAATTCACTCTTGCAAGATTCACCCCATTCACCATAATAAACATGAATCCCCAAGAAGGGTCTTGCAGTCATGAACCGACTATATTCCACTGGGTTTCTCATTTGAATGAGTCACTGACATTCATTATTTGTGCATGATAAACTAAGTTTCCAGCAAGCAAATCTTGAAGGGAAAATTTTTATGCTCACCATAACAATATCAGTATCAAAAAGTTGATAAAGAGAAAAGTATTTTAGAAAAAAAAATCCTGAAGTAATCTTTTTCTAAGCAATATAAGTGCTAACATATATACACTAGTTACTATTCTGTTGCTGTAGCAAAAATGTTTGACTACAGCGGTTTATGGATAACTTTATTTGTGACTATGGCACAAGTGGCTTAGAGTTCAGGATGACAGGAAAAGATGACAGCAAGAGGTAAGCATGAGAACTGTAGCAGCAAGATGAAAGATTTTTGTCTTTAACTGTAAGTAGGGAGAAATCTTAGGTTTATTCATTATTTTTTCCATATTTAAAAACTCTTTCATTTCTCCTAAGACAAGATGATTATTTATATTTTTGTGAATAAATGTAAAAACATTGAAGTTTTTCTATGTGGTCCTTTGATAATTGAGAAACATGATTGAAATATTTTGTAGGTGTATATTTTCATAATCTCAGTAAGTATTATTTTTTCTTATAATTAGGCATAATTGACCAAATTAAAAACTTTAAGTATATTAACAAGACATTGACTGAAGTGTTATATTTGCCAATATAACCAGTAAACTTTCAAGAAAAGCAATTGACAAAAATCAATTCATATTAAACAATACCTTGTCTAGTATACTATATTCATATTTTGCTTTAATAAATAGATAAGACAGTTTATTTCCTGTTAAGCCCACTAATCTCTTGGTATTTGTATGACTTTGTGAAATTGAGAACTAACCCAAATCTGTATGCCTTTCCAAAATTTGAAGATATATATTTAGCTTAGAATCCTTTCCCATAGAGGCTTTAAAAATCTTTGTCTGAAATTTCTTATTGAAAGTTCTAAGAAAGCAGACTTTAAAATCTTACCTTTTCATTCTTTTATTGCACTTAGGTTAAAAGAATAAAAACAGAATATAGTTATTTTGATGGGTCCTATATTACAAGCAGAAGTCTTTCATTATTTTTGGGAAACAAGGTAACTTCCAGAGTTTTGTAATGCCATTTATTTATTTTTTCTGAAGTTTTATAATTTACCAGTAAAGTGGAATATATCTTTTTTTCTAGTTATATTGAATGTCTGACTATAACTCACAAAACTAATATTTCCAAATTTAATCCTATTTTTATGACTTGATATCAGTGAATACTATTTTGCACCTTCCTTTCAACTTCTGTAAGCCTGACTGTCATAATTTCAAATATACTTTGGAGATTAAGCACAATAAGTTATTGTTCTATCAATTGTTGTATTGAAAATTTAGAGGCTTTTCTAAAACACCTGATGCCACATGAAAATTCAGAAAGGCTATCAGTTTTCTAACAATATTCCAAAAGTCCAAAGGAATAAAATAAAAATAATTACTAAAGGAAACAATCATGTTAATATTCTTCAACAATATAACAGAATAAAAATAATTATCTGTGGAAATTGAATTGGACCTCCTTAATTTTCCTAAAATCATTTCTGTATTTTCTACAATTTTAAAATATATCCCTGCAATAACACTGTTTTAATATATTTATTATTTTATAGTCAAGTACCTGAGGCTGGATAGGTTTAAAGTCTGCTTTACAAGATGGAAGTCACAGCTGATACTATTCACTAAGTCAAGAAGAGGTATAAATTACTAACCTTAGTCTATTTGAAAGTGAGAAGAATTGTTTTGGATCATTAGATCCAAGAATTGTTTTGGATCATTAGATCCAATTCAGAAATTTTAATTCAAGGTCATCTATGTCTATTATTTTAAGGCCAAAATGAGCAGGATACCATAGCAAGCAGAAGGCATGCAGAGAGAGACTGGAAGTAGAGCAAGAGGAAAATAACGGTGCTAGCTTTGCTCAACTTGTGTTATGACAGTGCCCATATTCAGGGTTTATAATTTATTGTGGAAAAACTCCTAGATACTACCAGAGATATATTGATCTCTTAGACTTTTTAAACTCAACAAGTTTTCAATTAAGATTAATCATCACAGGGAGAAGGAAGAAGGAAAGGAATTAAGGTAGGTAGAGATATAAAATGAAAAATTCTTGGCATAGTTATCAAATTATTCCCTGGTTTATTATTTTATAATTCTATAGATTGTACAGATTAATGTAGCTTTATTTTGCTCAATTCCATTTTTCCTAAAATTTAGCTCATCAAAACTATAAGTTGTGATAAATATAAAAAATAAGGGTATTATTTTCTATCTACAGATATCAGAAACAGTGTTTTCAAGACTAGTGTCTGTGTTTTAGCTTTTATAATATTCTTTTGATCTCACATTGCTAAGAATATTGTAATACTCTCTTTTGTGGCTCTTTCCCAAATGAAAGTACTTCAAAATTTGAGTGGACCATGTTTTCTCAGTACTTTGAAATAAATTACATAACTGAATCTTAAAAGAAGAAAATATGGTACAAAATAGTTCCAATTTTAGAATTAAATGATAACTATTTACATGAACCTGATTGTTATGAATTTTTGGCTGTGTTTGCATTCGTTTTCTCCATCTAGCAGAGGATTCTATTATTCAAGTAAAGTATTTTAAATGAGAGGGTTTTTAAAAATATTTTTAAGTGGCATACATTCTTCATTTGTGTGGATGTTCTTTTCTACCCGATGGTACCAAAAGGTTAATTTGCCACAGAAGGTCAACCTGCTTCATCATCAGGTACTACAATCAGGAGCGGACATAGACCCAAATACTTAGGCTTAATGAAAAAATCAATATACAATTGTTGAATTTCTAACTGTGGAATTTCTGTAAAGGCTTTAATGATTTATGCCTCAAAGAAAAGTGCAGCCCATATGTTCCAAGAGTAGACCTTAAGGTCATCAGCATTATCATTAATGCCACTAATCTTATACCTTATGGATTGAACAGGACCTGATTATGCCTATTGATTGCATTTTTGCAAACATTCATTTCTTGAAACTATTGTCTTCTAGACAATTAATAGTTTCAGGTGAAGCAATATGTAGTCGAATGCTTATTGTAGTAAGTTTTCTTTGAAGAAACATTTCATCCTACACTGCATTTCTTGCTGCTGTTTTCAAAGCATTTTCTGTAATAACACAATAGAAAACACTCAAAGTTGGTTACAACTAAAATTGCTTCATAATTTTCATAAATGTTTTAAGTATACAAGTATGAAAGATGTGTGGCTTGTCTTATATTTTGTGAATATTTCATTTATCTCAATATTTGCTTATTTTTCTAGTACTAATTGGTCACAAATCAAATTTCCTTAAGTCTTTAATTTAATCATCTTCTTCTAATGAAGAATCATATTTAGGTGATATAATATAGGATTCAGATTGTATTATTAGTCCTACTAGTCACGTTACTACACTGACCCTCACTTTGCTCATAAACACATAAAATTTTTGCTTGAGATTTGTATACCTATTAGGTCATTTATATGTCAGACCATGTTCTATACACATAAATGGAATGCCCATAACATTTTGCATTTTTAAAATTGACTCACTAACAAATGGGAAAGGAATATTTCCTACTTTGAGGTTCTTTCAAAAACATCTTTGCAAAAATACAAATAAGAACCACATTGACTTCCTGCTCAAGGTCAGACCGGCCAGATTTCATCAGGACTGGTGACCAGTGTGCAGGTTTTGCTGCACACACGGAAGAACGACAGGAGTTCTCTCACTTCTCAACCCAGAGGTGAGTCCATAGTTCATCCCCACTGTCTATATCGGGAAAGACCACCAGGAACTCTCAGGACCCTTGTAGCAGTGCTGCCTGGAAATGGACACTTCTTGCCTGAAGCCAGACCCATCCCACTTTCATCAAGACTGGTGACCTGCCTATGGGATGCTGAGCTCCCAGAAGAGCTGCAGGATGGCTCTTACTCCTGAACCAAGTCGCTTGTTTATACTCCCTCTCCACTGACTATCCTGCAGAGGCCACCCAGAACTCTCAAGTGCAGAACACACCATAGAAAACATTGACACAACTGTCAGAGAAAATGTAAAAATAAAAAAGATTCTAATCCAAAACATCAAGGAAATCCAGGACACAATGAGAAGACCAAGCCTAAGGATAATAGGTGTAGAAGAGAGCAAAGACAAAGACTTCCAACCAAAAGGTCCAGTAAATGTCAGTAAATGAACACAATTATAGAAGAAAATTTTACTACCTAAAGAAAGAGATGATCATGAACATACAAGAAGCCTACAGAACTTCAAATAGATTGGACCAGAAAAGAAAACCGTCCAAACACATAATAGTCAAAATAAAAAATGTTCAAAACAAAGAAAGAATACTAACTAAAAGCAGTAAAAGAAAAAGGACAGGTAACATATAAAGGCAGACTGATCAGAAATAATCAGAACTATTCATCAGAGACTATGAAACCTAGATGATCCTGCAATGACATTATACAGACCCCAAGAGAAAACAAGTACCAGCCCAGGTTACTATATCCAGCAAAACTATCAATTACCATAGATGGAAAAACCAAGATGTTCCAGGAAAAAAGAAATTTACACAATATCTGTCCACAAATCCAGCCCTACAAAGAATAATAGACAGAAAACTCTACCACAAAGAGGTAAACTTCACCATAAAAAAGCAGAAAATTAATCTTCATGCAACAAAACTAAAAAAAGAAAAATACACAAACATAGTTCTACCTCTAACAACAAAAATAACAGTAAACAACAATTAGTATTCCTTATTATCTCTTACCATCAATGGACTCAATTCCCCAGTAAATATATATATATATATACACATACATACATACATACATACATATATATATATATATATGTATGTATGTATGTATGTATGTATATATATATATATATATATATATATATATATATATATATAGACTATCAAACTGGATATACAAATATATCCAGAATTTTGCTACATACAGGAAACTAATCTCAGCAATAAAGACAGGCACTGCCTCAGACTAAAAGGTATGAAAAAAACTTTCCAAGTAAATGGTCCCAAGAATCAAGCCATTCTAATATTGAATAAAATCGATTTTTACCATAAGTTATCAAAAAAGATAAGGAAGAAAAATTTTTAGTCATCAAATGAAAAATCTATTAAGAAGAACTTCAATCCTGTACATCTATTCTCCAATAAAAGGGCACCCATATTCATAAAAGAAACTCTACTAAAGCTCAAAGCATATATTGCACGACACACAATAATAGTGGAGGACTTCAGCAACCCATTCTCATCAATGGACAGATTATGGATTTAGAAACTGTGCAGAGACAGACTGAAACTTGCAGAAGTTATTAACCAAATGGACATCTAGAGAATATTTCATCCTAAAACAAAATAATATACCATCTTCTCAGCACCTCACAGCACCTTCTCCAAAATTGATCACATAGTCAATCACAAAATATGCTTCAACAAATATAAGAAGATGGAAATAATTCCATGCATCTTAAATAAATAAGCTTAAAGCTAGTCTTCAATAAGAACAACAACAAAAATCCATATACACATACACATAGAAGCTAAACAATGCTCTACTCAATGATAGCCTGGTCAAGGAAGAAATAAAGATGGCAATCAAACACTTTGTTTTTTAGAATTTAACAAAAATAAAGGCACAACATTTTGAAACTTATGGGACACAATGAAAGCAGTGCTAAGAGGAAAACTCATAGCTCTGAGCACCTCCAAAAAGAAACTGGAGAGAAAATATACTAACAGCTTGACAGCACCGCTGAAATCTCTAGAACAAGAAGTAAATATGCCCAAGAGGAGTAGACAGCAGGAAATAATCAAACTCAGAGAAAAAAATCAACCAAATATAAACAAAAAGAACTATACGAAGAATCAACACAACCAAGAGCTGGTTGTTTGAGAAAATCAACAAGATAGATAAACCCTCAACCAGACAAACCAGAAGATGCAGAGAGATTATCCAAATTAACAAAATCAGAAATGAAACAGTAGACATGGCAACAGATTCTGAGGAATTTCAAGAAATCATCAGATCCTACTACAAAAGCCTATACTCAAATAACTGGAAAATCTAGAGAAAGAAGACAATTTTCTAAACAGATGCCAGGTACTAAAGTTAAATCAGGATCAGAAAAAAAACATATTTACAGCCCCATAACCCCTAAAGAAATAGAAGCAGTCATCAAAAGCCCCCTCCCAAAGAAAAGGCCAGAACCTGATGTGTTTAGTGCTTAATTCTATAACATGTTTATAGAATACCTAATAACAATACTCTCTAAACTGTTGTACAGTACGGAAACAGGGAATACTAGCCAACTCATTCTATGAAGCCACAATTACACCCATCCCTCAACCACACAAAGACTCTACAAAGAATGAGAACTTTAGACCAATTTTCCCCATAAATATTGATGAAAAGATAGTCAATAAAATTCTTGCAATTCATATCCAAGAACACATCAAAGTGATCATTCACCATGATCAAGTAGGCTTCATCCCAGGAATACTGAAATGGTTCAGTATACCAAAATCCATCAATATAATTCACCATATAAACAAACTCAAAATTAAAAAAAAATCATCTTTTTAGATGCTGAGAAAGAATTTGGAAAATATTCAACACCCCTTCATGTTAAAAGTATTGGAAAGAATTCAAGTCTCGTACTTAAACATAGTAAAAAGTAGATACAGCAAATCATTAAACATCATCAAACTAAATGGTGGGAAATTTGAAGCAATCCCACTAAAATCAGAAGCTAGATAAGGCTGCCCACTCTCCACGTACCTATTCAATATAGTATTTGAAGTACTTGTCAGAGCAATCAGAAAGCTAAAGAAGTCCAAGGGATACAAATTGTGATGAAGGAAGCCAAAAATATTACTATCTGCTGCAGATGATATTTTAGTATATTTAAGTTATCTCAAAAATTCCACCAGAGAACTTTTACAGTTGATTTAAAAAAAAAAAAAAAAAAAAAACTTCAGCAAAGTGGCTGAAAATAAAATTAATTCAAACAAATCAGTCAGTAGCCTTCCCCTACTCAACAGATAAACATGCTGAAAAAGAAGTTAGAGAATCAACACTCTTTATAATAGTCACAAAAACTATAACTACCTAGGGGTGACCCTAACCAAGTAAGTGAAATATCTATTTGACAAGAACTTCAACTCTCTGAAGAAGGAAATTCTAGAAGACCTCAGAAGATGCAAAGATCTCCCATGCTTATGGACTGGAATTATCAATATAGTAAAAATGGCCATCTTGCCTAAAGCAATCTATAGATTCAGTGCAATCTTCATCAAAATTCCTACTTAATTCTTCATTGAGTGAGAAAAAGCAATTTGCAAATTCATTTGGAATAATCAAAAACCCAGGACACCAAAAATTATTCTCATGCTTTGTTTTCTAGATTTATGACACACACACACACACACACACACACATACACACATACACACATACACACACACACACACACACACACACACACACACACACACTGAAAGAGCGACAAAGAGAATCTTGTATATACACAAATGTACACAAGTTTAAATCTAAAGTTCTCAGTATATATAGTATAGATCTTTTTGACTCTTACTCATTTAGATTTATATAAGGATCCTCTTTGAATCCAATTTCTTGGAAATGTCATGAGTTTCATTTTATTTCTTAAAGGGTAAAATTATATTGTGTAGATATACAACATTTATTTATTCATTAATATTCTGTTGGTAAAAAATAATGTTTAATTCCCCAGCAATTGAGAGTTACAGCAATACACAAATGCAAGAATTTAAATGGTATGTTGACTTAAGATTCCTTTGACTAGATACAAAGGAATAGTAGAGTTGGGTTAAATAGTCTCTCTCTCTCTCTCTCTCTCTCTCTCTCTCTCTCTCTCTCTCTCTCTCTCTCTCTCTCTATCTATCTATCTATCTATCTCCGCTCTTTTCTGCTCTCCTACCTTCCTCTTTGTGCGTGTGTGTATCTGTGTGTGTGTGTGTGTGTGTGTGTGTGTGTGTGTGTGTGCATGTGTGTGTGTGTGCGCATAGCCTGTCTGCAGTAGTAAAGTTTAATCGGCAAGCAGTTTGTCCCTTTTGCTAGACTGTATCATTTTGGTATTTTTTCTCTTTTAAGCAAAACAATTTTCATGTCATATAATTGCATTAGTCAGTTTTTAGAATTGTTTTTTTTTTTTTTCCTGAGCTAATGGAACATTTATTCTGAGATATCAGTTTCAGTATCTTAGGTGATGTTAGGTCTCACAGTAAGATATTTGAGAAATTTAGGACCACATTTTATACAAGGCAATAAATGAGGATGTGCTTCATTCTTCTACATGTATATATCTCATTTTTCTAACAAAATTTGCTGAACAAGTCATCTTTCCAATATATTTTTTGCTATCTTTGTGGATTTAGGAGGCTATAATTATACATGCTTATTTTTAAATCATCTATTCCATTTTGGTTAACTTTTTAGTCTTTTAAATGCAAGATCAATTCTTCGAGACAGCAGTGTCTTGATGAACTCCTTTCTAATTTATAGCCTTTAATTCAGTTTGCTTATCTTATTTGATTAAATAATATTATAAGAAAAGGATTAAATGAGAGAAGAAAGATTGTGTATCAATGTTTTCCCTCCAATTTTACATAAAACATTTTCAATTTTTCCCAGTTAGTATGATATATATATATATATATATATATATATATATATATATATATATATGTGTGTGTGTGTGTGTGTGTGTGTGTGTGTGTGTGTGTGTGTGTGCGTGCGTGCGCATGCGTGTGTGTATATATATTTGGTTTGTACACTTTAATTTATTTTTTATTATTCACTTGGTCACTACTTCTACAATCCTTCCCTAGTACCCCCTCTCCTTCCCCTCTAAGTAGATGGGCCCTTCCTTGCATATTTTCCCACCCTATACTTCAAATCTCTATGAGGTTAGAAAGTTACTCTGCAGCTGAATCTAGACAAGGCATTCTAACTAGAGGAATATTAAATTTATTCTATTCCTAGTTTATTCAAGATAGTTCTCACAATATTTACCTGAAAAAAACATATCCATTTGTGAGACCACAGAAGATTGAGCACACATCTCATTTTTCTATGTTGGTATTTGGTTAAGAAGTGGGAAGAGTATTGCTTTCTACATACACTCGGGGGAATAGAGGGTCTCAACTTCACACTTCTGTGCAGTTTTTTCCCTTCCAATCTCTACATACTGTGGTACCATTGTCATCTTTCTATCTACTCTTTACCAGGCCCATGGAAGCTTTTCAGCAGCTTTCTTGGAATTTCTCCAGGTTACCTTTCCTGTGACATCTATGCTCAGGAGGAACCAAAACTTTTGTAATGACTATTGCTGATCATGAACTTCCATGGGTAGTATAATTCACTTGCATGCTGGTTGGTTGACACTCTTGACTGCTTCTCCCATGAAAAATATTTGTGGCTCACACCTGTGCATATTTACATTCTCTATGCTGTCTCTCTTGGTTTCCCTAAACTTTTCTTCCAAATATGCAATAACAACATATTTACTCTGTATAACTATACTTGATAAGCTGTATGTATATTTTTAGAGCTGACCATTTCCTATTGAATAACCAGTAGGTATATTCATCTCAAGAGAAAGCCATAGTACATAATCTCTACATTCTTTCATTTTCTGTAGAGTATTGTGTAGGGTTTTGGCCTCCTGGCCTTCTCCTGTCCACATTAGTATATCCATTGCTGTCTTGCTCAGTTTATTTTTAAGCAGTAATTTAATTGAGACTTTGTGGTTGTTACTTCTCACATTATCATGAGATATAATTCCACATCAATTATCCTGTTACTCTGGCCTTTATAATCTTTTTGCTACCTTTTCCACAATGATCCTTGTGCCTTACATAAAGGAGTCATATTTTAGATGGATCAATTGAAACTGGACTAGACGTCTCTGCATTTGACTGGTTGCAGTTTTCTGTAATTGTCTTTCTTGCAAAAAGTCTCCCAGATGATATGTGAGAAATCCACTTATATGTAGACATTATATTTATATTTTAGTTACACTTTATGCTGGCTAGTAAAGTGGCAGTTATGGGTTCTTCTCCAGGAACCATGATTCACTAAGCTTCTGTAGCTGGTTTCCACTCTTAGACATGATTTTCCTCTCATAAGTTCTGAAGCCAACTGAAGATATATTGATTACTGGCAAAGTATCCATGATATTATTGCACCTTTAGGGTTGTTGTATGATGCTGGTTATTGCTGTCATCCATGGGCACCATACCTATCTGGATAAGACTATTGGTTACTTCTATCCTTTGGAAACTTGCATGATACATTTTGATCCCATGCCCAATAATCTTCATAGAGGGGACATTTAGATTGTTTCCAGATCAGGGGATTCTGGGATCTGCATCTGAAGTACATGTTGTCTTCAGCAATGGAGACTTACTTTCACTCCTGATAGGTAGCTAATGGCAATAACTAGAGGCTGTGATATGTCTGAGAGTCTTTTTTGACAACAACTCAAAAGGAGACTTATTAAAAGAAGGCATTAGGATATTGACAACATGGTATTTGGCTACTAGAGGAAGCATTATCAGCTCAGATGGGACATTTTAATTTATACTAAACACACACACAGACTTTTATGTATTATACTTTTATTTTTGTAGGTAGTTACTAGTTTGATTTCTTAGAACTTTGTCAGAAATTCATGCAGTCATTTTACCATTATCGTTTTCACTATCCTTAGCTAGAGACCCCTCCATTTTTTCCCATTTTATACTTCAGATCTCATGTAACCTACTGTTCCCATCATTCTAATAGTCATGCTGGTGGGTACAAATTAACATTTTAATATAATTTTGATTTACACTAACCTGATAGTTAGTGATGATAGCATATTCTAATGTGACTTCAGTTACGTTTTTAAAATCAGGATATTGTGGGTGTTTTGTTTTGTTTTTTTTTTTTTTTTGAGAACAAAACAAACAAAAAAAAAAAAAAAACTGTTTTCTGAGAAAGTGAGATGGCTCAGACACTGAGGCATTTGTTGCCAAGGCTGAAGACCTGAGTTCAATCTTGATGGTCCACATGGTACAAAATGACTATTACCACAAATTATCTTTTGCTTTTCTCCTTGTGGTCATGTAACAAATAAATGTAACAAAAATGAAAAAAGAGCTGTTAATAAATCTATGCCATGTCTGTGTATCTTTCAGAGTCCCATATATACCAGGCTTGCCTTGACTTTGATAGGAACCCAAGAATGCAACTAAAGTACTAATCATCCTGTTTTCATGTGCCTCATCCTGAGACAAAAAGAGCACTATTACATTTTAAACTTCTTGTAAAAAATTCTGCAAAAATCCATTTCCTATGCTTAATTGCACTTTTATTTTCATTGTGAGATGGAATTTCTTATGCAGTTTATATGCAAGGTCCTTACCAAGAACATGATTTGCAAATACTTTCTTCAATTCTGTGAGTTCTTTTCATATTTTCATGCCTGGTGTGTTTTATGAATCACTGAATCATAATTAGAAAGGGTAAATCTACCTTAGCAAGAATATTTTATTAAACATAAATTCTCATTCTCCAAGTATATCATATTTCAGTGTGTTTCATGTGAATCAATAACTAAATATTAACAGAGTTTCTGAGATGAGCAATTCTCTATGAAAAATGTGATAGCTTATTTTGTGCCCCAAAATAATTATATATCCAGAAAGGAAGTTGGTTAACATTTGAATCCTGGTAGAGTTAATATTAGTATTTAAATTTAGTACTTGTAAACAATGACACCAATAAAACCTAAGGCAATAAAACAAGAATTAAAAACTAAATTTTTATTTATATATATTTTATCATATATATATGATATTTATTTGATAAATATATGTGAGATATGTATATATATATATAACAATGTATATATATATATGTATATGTATATATATATATATATATATATATATATATATATATATATATATATATAACAATTAAATGTGATAGAAATGAAAGAGACCATTGTGTTAGTGATATTCATTAATCAACACAATAATTTAACAAGATACTAAAATGGGTAGATGTCTGAATCAGTTGACTACAATCTCCAATGATGTCAGAGTAATGCTGATAGAAAAGAGAGCAAAAAACTATATGCTCTGTTCCTCAAGCTTGACCACCCACCCTATTTCTTTCTCTCTCTGAGAAATGAGATTTACATCCAACTATGAAGTTCAATTGGATTATTAAAACCCTGTCAAATAAATTGGGAACTAATCATGTCTGATAGTTAGAAAAAAAAGAAGCAAAACAAAAAAGAACAATTGTTTTAGGAACTATCTCTTTGATTTAAAAAGAAAAATTTAACATGCCAAAGTTTTATCTAATGTGAAACAAACATAATTTTGGACAAAAACATGACATTTTTCATTTGAGTTTTTAATTTTATAATTATAATTTTCTTTTTCATTTGTTGCTAATTAATTTGACTTGATGAGAAAAATTAAATTCATTTAATTATTTACTGTACACATACTTGCATATCAAACTATATATGCCCGTGTTGCTAGTTAAAGTGATGCTACTAAGAGTCCCTTGAGGCTTTAAACATAGTTTATGGTCGAACATGAAGACATATGGACAAATCTATATTCTATACTTTTAAAAAGTGAGAAACTTTCCTACTCTCATCATGATAACCTAACTTGTCACAAATTTCAGAATAATGAAGCCAATTGATAATTAGGCTTCAGAGTGTATAAACAGCAAATGTATCTCATCTCATAAGTTTATTACATCCAGAGATTATACAGATAGAAGCTTGAGTGACATGGGAAATCTAAGCTAAGTATTTTCAATATTGATGTAATATGATGTCATTAGTCATGTGGAAAGAAAAACACTTTAATTTGGCTCATTAAAAGAGATTGGTAAATTTGTATTGTAAAGACTTGCAAAGTTCTTGAACTGTAAATAGGTTTTATGAATAAATTATGGTAGAGACTTCTAGACCAGAATACTATTAGAATCAGACAAAAGAATAGTATTGTTAATGTTTGCAATGAAGAGAATGATTCTATGTGGATTTGAAGATATTTGAAGCATACTGTAGTAAATAATATGTTTTTTTTTTTTCTATTATGTTATTGGAAGTAGAGCTGAAAAGCATGGAGTAGTTGGTGTGCATACTTTTTTTGAAAAGATATATTTATTTATTATATATAAGCACATTGTAGCTGTCATCAGACACACCAGAAGAGGGCATCAGATCTTATTACACATGGTTGTGAACCACCACCATATGGTAGCTGGGATTTGAACTCAGGACCTCTGAAAGAGCAATCAGCTCTTAACCACTGAGCCATCTCTCCAGTTCCGCAATTTTTTTTCTTTATTTATTTAATCCACATCTGGGAGGTTCAGACAAATAGTTCCAATGCATAATGTGTTTCTCTATGTCTGTATTTTTGGCTGTTCTTTATCAGAAAATTCTTTGAACAAAAACAGGTAAGAAATTAGGGGAGTTTGATGAAAATTAAAAGCTAATCAGAGTACAGGGCCTTTAAAATATAAAAACACGGTTAAAAGCTGATACAATATGAAAAGCATAGTTGTTGTCGTGAAAGAAAGATCTTGGTCCACAAACATGAAATAAGGACACCATTCTCAGATCACAGCCAAAGCAACACAATCCCACAAAGCAGTGTAGATGAGCTAATGCATACACAGGGTGAAAAGCTGACCTACTCTTTTTTTTTTTTTTTTTTTTTTTTTTTGAACTTCACACAGTCTGTGACTTGTTTCTGGGGTGTTCAGAGCTTTCTGGAGTTAGTATCCCATTATCAGTGACTGCATATTATGTCTGTCCTTTTGTGACTGGGTTATCTAACTCAGGTTGATATTCTCTAGATGCATCGATTTTCTTAAGAGTTTCATAAAGTCATTTTTCTGATGGGTGAGTAGTATTCCATTGTGTAAATGTACCACGATTTTTGTATCCATTCATCTCATGGAGGACATCTGGGTTCTTTCCAGCTTCTGGCTATTATAAATAGAGCTGCTATAAACATTGTGGCACATGCACCTTTGTTGTATATTGGAGTATTTCTGGGGTATATACCCAGAAGTGGAATAGCTAGATCTTCAGGTAGTACTAAGTCCAATTTTCGGAGGAATCGCCAGAGTGATTTCCAGAGTGGTTGTATCAATTTACAACCCCACCAAGAGTAGAGAAGTGTTCCACTTTCTCCACATCCTCCCCAGCATCTGCTGTCATCTGAGTTTTGGATATTGGGCAATCTGACTGGTATGAGGTGGAATTTCAGGGTTGTTTTGGTTTGCATTTCCCTGATGGCTAAAGATGTAGAGCACTTCCTCAGATGTTTCTCGGCCATTCGGTGTTCCTCAACTGAAAACGTTTTGTTTAGCTCTGTACCCCATTTTTTAATAGGGTTGTTTGATTCTCTGGTGTCTAGCTTTTTGAGTTCTTTATATTTCTTGGATATTAGGCCTCTATCTGATGTGTTGATAAAGAACTTTTCCCACTCTGTTGGCTGCCATTTTTTTTTGACAGTGACTTTAGCCTTACAGAAACTTTGCAATCACATTAAGTCCCACTAGTCAATAGTTGACCTTAGAAGTCGAGCCATTGGTATTTTGTTCAAGAAATTTTCTCCTGTGCCTATGTATTCTAAGGTTTTCCCTACTTTCTCATCTAATCGCTTCAGTGTATCTGGTTTAATGTGGAGATCTTTGATCCACTTACCCTTGAGCTTTGTACAAGGAGATAAGAAAGGGTCTGTTTTCATTCTTCTGCATGCTGAGTGCCAGTTGGACCAACACCATTTGTTGAATAGGCTTTCCTTTTTCCATTGAATGTTTACAGCTCCTTTGTCAAAAATCAGGTGACCATATAAGTGAGGGCTCATTTCTAAATCTTCGATTCTATTCCATTGATCCACGTGCCTATTTCTGTACCAGTACCATGCAGTTTTCAGCACAATTGCCTTGTAATATAGCTTGAGGTCAGGGATAGTGATTCCCACAGATGTTTTCTTGTTGTTGAGGATGGATTTCACTATTCTAGGACTTTTGTTATTCCATATGAAATTGCACATTGCTCTTTCCAACTCAATGAAGAACTGGGTTGGAATTTTGATGGGGATTGCATTGAATCTGTAGATTGCTTTTGGTAATTAGCTATTTTTACAATGTTGATCCTTCCAATCCATGAGCATTGGAGATCTTTCCATTTTCTGAGATCTTCCTCAATTTCCTTCTTTAGAGGTTTGAAGTTCTTGTCATACAGGTCCTTCACTTGCTTAGTTAAAGTCACAGCAAGGTATTTCATAGTTTTTGTGACTCTTGTGAAGGGTACCTTTTCCCTAATTTCTTTCTCTGCATGTTTGTACTTTGAATATAGGAAGGCTATTGATTTGTTTGAGTTAATTCTGTATCCAGCCACTTTGGTGAACTTGTTTATCACCTGAAGGAGTTCTCTGCTGGTATTTGTGTGGTCACTTAAGTACACTATCATGTCATCTGCAAATAGTGTTGTTACTACTTCTTCTTTCAAACTTGCATCCTTTGATTTCCTTTTGCAGTCTGATTGCTCCCGCCAGGACTTCCAATACTATGTTGAATAGGTAGGGGGAAAGTGGGCAGCATTGTTAAGTCCCTGATTTTAGTGGGATTGCTTCAAGTATCCCACTGTTAAGTTTGATCTTGTCTATTGGTTTGCTGTATATTGCTTTTATCATGTTTAGGTATGGGCCTTGTATTCCTGTCTTTTCAAGACTTTTAACATGAAGGGGTGTTGAATTTTGTCAAATGCTTTCTCAGCCTCTAGTGAGATGACCATGTGGTTTTTTTTCTTTGAGTTTTTTATATGGTGGATCACATTGATGGATTTCCTTTTTTAAACCATCCCTACATCCCAGAGATGAAGCCTACTTGATCATGGTGAATGATCATTATGATGTGTTCTTGGGTTTGGTTTGCAAGGATTTTGTTGAGTATGTTTTGTATCAATGTTCATAAGTGAGATTGGTCTGAAATTCTCTTTCCTTGTAGGGTCTTTGTGTGGTTTAGGAACAAGGGTTATTTTAGCTTAAAAAATGAGTTAGGCAGTATTTCATCTGATTCTATTTTTTGGAATATTTTGGAGAGTGTTGGTACTATGTTGTCAATAAATCTCTGATAAAATTCTGCACTGAACCCGTCTGGACCTGGCCTTTTTTTCCTTTGGGAGGCTTTTGATGACTGTTTCTATTTCTTTATGTGTTATGGGATTATTTAGATGGTTTACCTTGTCCTGGTTTAACTTTGGTATCTTTTATTTGTCTAGTAATTCATCCATTTCCTCCAGATTTTTCAGCTTTGTTGAGTATAGGCTTTTGTAGTAGGATCTGATGTTTTTTTGAATTTCCTCAGTTTCAGTCGTTATGTTTGCAGTTTCCTTTCTGATTTTGTGAATTTGTATACTCCCTCTTTGCCCTCTAGTTAGTCTGGCTAAGGGTTTATCAATCTTGTCAATTTTCCTCAAAGAACCAGCTCTTGTTTTTGTTGATTCTTTGAATGGTTCTGCTTGTTTCTATTTGGCCTATTTTTGCCCTAAGTTTGATTATTTCTTGCCATCTACTCCTCTTGTGTGTATCGTCTTCCTGTTGTTCTAGAGTGTTCAACTGTGCTGTCAGGTTGCTAGAGTATGCTTTCTTCAGTTTCTTTTCGGAAGCACTCAGAGCTATGAGTTTTTTTCTTAGTACTGTTTTCATTGCATCCCATAGGTTTGGGTATGTTGTGTTTTCATTTACATTGAATTGTAGAAAATCCTTAATTTCCTTCTTTCTTTCTTCTTTGACCCTGCTATTGTTTAATAGAACATTGGTTAGTTTCCATCTGTATATGAGCTTTTGTTTTGTCTTTGTTGTTATTAAAGACCAGCCTTATACCATGGTGATCTGAAAGGGTGCATGGGAGTATTTCAATCTTCTTATATCTACTGAGGCTTGTTTTGTGTCCAATTATGAGGTCAGTTTTCAAAAAGGTGCCTTGAGGTGCTGAGAAGAAGGTGTATTCTTTTGTTTTAGTATTATATGTTCTGTAGATATCTATTTATTCCAGTTGTTTTATATTCTCTGCTAGTTTTACAGTGTTCTTGTTCAGTTACTGTTTCCATGTTCTGTCCATTGGTGAGAGTGAGGTATTAAAGTCTCCCACTATTATTGTGTGGGTTAAAATGTATTTTTTGAGCTTTAGTAGGGTTTTTTTATGGATATGTGTGCTTTTGTGTTTGGAGTATATATGTTAAGGATTGAGAGTTCTGCCTGAAAGATTTCCCCTGTTATGAGTAAAAAGTGTCCTTCCTTATCTTTTCTGATAACTTTTGGTTGAAAATCTATTTTCTTCTATATTAGAATGGCCACTCCAGCTTGCTTATTGGGGCCGTTTGCTTGGAAGTTTTTTTCCCAACCTTTTAGTCTGAGATAGTGTTTGTCTTTGTCTCTGAGATCAGTTTCCTGTATGCAGCAAAAGGCTGGATTTTGTTTATGTATCCAGTCTGATAGCCTATGTCTCTTTATTGGGGAGTTGAGTCCATTTATGTTAATAGATATCAAGGAATAGTGGTTGCTGTTTCCTGCTATTATTGCTTTTGTAGGTTGAGTTGTGTCTGTGTCTCTTTCTTCTTTTGGTTTTCTTGCTTAGGAGTTTTCTTGTTTTTACTATGAGGTGGTTCCCCTCATTGCATTGGGTTTTCAACCTATAATTAGTTGTAGTTCTGGGTTTATGGTCATATATTGTGTAAATTTTGTTTTGTCTTAGAATATCTTCGTCTCTCCATCTATGGTGATTGATAGTTTTGCTGGGTATAGCAGATTGGCCTTGCACTTGTGCTTTTTTAGGGTCTGCATAATGTCTGTCCAGGCTCTTCCAGCTTTCATAGTCTCTTTTGAGAAATTGGGTGTGATTATGTTTTTTTCTACATTTATATGTTACATGACATTTTTCCCTTACTGCTTTTAGTATTCTTTCTTTGTTTTAAACACTTGGCATTTTGACTATTATGTGTGGGGAAGAATTTCTTTTATGGTTCACTCTATTTGGAATTCTGTAGGCTTGTTTTATGCTCATGGTCATCTCCTTCTTAAGGGCAGGGAAGTTTTCTTCTACAATTTTGTTGAAGATATTTACTGTACCTCTTAGTTGATATTCTTCTTCCTCTTCTATTCCTATTATCCTTAGGTTTGGTCTTCTCATTGTGTCCTGGATCTCCTGGACATTTTGGGTTAGGAGATTTTTGGTTTTTTCATCTTCTCTGACTGTTTTGTCTATGTTTTCAATGTTGTCTTTGGCCCCTGAGATTCTCTCTTCCATCTCTTTTAGTCTGTCATAAATGCTTTCATCTGTGACTCCTGATTTCTTTTTTAAGATTTCTACCTCTATGATTGTCTCTCTTAGTGTTTTGTTTTGTTTTGTTTTGTCCATTTCCGTTTTAAATTTCTTCTTCTATTCCTTCATCTCTTTGTTTCTGTTTTCTTCTAGTTATTTGAATTCCTTGAGTATTTTTCTTGTTTCTTCTTTAAAAGCTTCTAATTCTTTATGCTCCCCCCCCCCCCCGTTCTTGTTTAAAGATCTCTATCATCATCTTGATGTAGGATTTCGGGTCTGAGTCTTCTTTTTCTGGAGTGTTTGGCATTCCACTGTTTGTTGTGATGCGGAGCTGGGTTCTAGTGTTGCCAGGTTGTATTGGTTTTCCTGGGGTACATTCTCTTGCTATCCTCTTGCCTTCTTGTTGCCAGTGATTGGTTCTTGCCTTTTCCTTGTACCTGGCCTGTGTCCCTGGATCTCTGCTGTTCCTGGTGGCAGATGGTGAGTGCACGTTGTGCACCCAAAAGCTGCTGGCTGTAACAGAGGGCTGGATGCTGGGTTCCTCATTTCCTGGTTCAAGCCAGGCAGGGACACACTTTCCAGGCACTCCGCAGAGATCTCTCTGCCCCCTGGCTAGTCGAATGTATTCTCACCAGGCCTGTGTCTCTGTTCTCTGCTGTTCCTGGTGGTGTTTGGTCCGATTGTCTGTTGTGCCTATATTTTTTGTTTGTTTGTTTGTTTAATCACTCAGATGTGGAGTCGGTAATAATGGTTTTATTATTTGGTAGTCTTCCACTGTGCCCTATTGATGGTGTCTTTTGCTTTATAGAAACTTTCAGTTTTCCTGAGATTGATCTTATTAACCGATGATCTTAATGTCTGCTTCATCAGTGCTCACATTATGAAGCTGTCTCTTATTCTACTGTGCTTGAAACTATTCCCCACAACTCTTATATATGCTTCAGTGATCTAATTTTTCTGTTGAAATATTTGATCCATTTGAATGTGAGTTTTGTGCAGGGTGATAGATATTGATCTATTTGCATTCTTATAAATAACAACATCCAGTTATGCCTACACCATTTGCTGAAGAATCTTTTCCTCCATTTTATGTGAAAAAAATTCTTTTTACCATCTCCACATCTGACAGAGGACTAATCTTCAAAATACAGTTAAGAGCTCAAGAAACTAGACATCAACAAACTATGTAATTCAATCAAAATGGGACACAGATCTAAACAGAGAATTTCCTATTGAGAAATCTAAAGGGAATGTGAAACACTTCTTAAAAAGTTCAACAACCTTAGTCATAAGGGAAATGCAAATAAAAACTGTTTGGTGCTTCCAACTTATACTTGTCAGAATGGCTAAGATCAATAGTAAAGTGACATCTCATGCTTAGAAGGATGTAGACCGAAGAGAACATTCCTCCATTGCTATTGGGAGTGTAACCTTGTATAGCCACAATGAAAATCAATATGGTGATCCTCAGATAAGTGGGGAATGATCTATGTTTTGTCAATTACCAAAAGGATGCTCCATCCTACCACAAGAGCATTTGATCAGCTATGTCTATTATGGGTTTATTCATAAATGTTAGAAACCATAAATAGCTTAGAAGTCTCTCATCTGATAAATGGATAAAGAAAATACGGCAAATTTACTCAATTGAGTATAACTCATCTATTTAAACAAATGACATCATGAAATTTGCAGGCAAATGGATGAACCTAGGAAAACAAAACCATCTGGAGTGAGGATATATATTCATTTATCAAATAATGTCAGTGGCTAAGTAAATAATAATCAAGATACAATCAAAAGTCCCAGAGAGGTTGAATAAATACTATGGCTCTAGGGAGGGTACAATGACTATGCCTGGGAAGAGGACATAGTCTAGGTGTTGAGGGTGATATATAGGGGTGTATGTGGTCAGCATCTTAGATCAGGTAGGGAAGAAAAGAGTGAAAAAAGGAAGTACAGTGAATGACAGTTGGAATTCAGGGGCATTTTGGGTACAGTGTGGAAACTTAGTATATTGGAAACTTCCTTGAATCTATGAGGGTGCCTTCGGAAGACTACTAGTAATGGAAGATAAGGAGTCTGAACTGGGCATCTTTTGTAGCCTGTGGTGGACTATAGTCCCACTCAGTTGAGTTGCTTGCTGAGGATTCCCATGGAGATCCCCAAAAAAAAAAAAAAAAAAAGAAAGAATGAAAGAAAGAAAGAAAAAAAAAGAAAAGAAAGAAAGAAAGAAAGAAAATAAAAGCAGGCTTATTCTAAGATAGGGGCTTACTCTCTAAAAACTGACAGTGGTGCCCTATTGCCTAGGACAGCATCAACACAGCTTATTAAAAGTAGAGAGGTCAAAGTGATATCTTTATTGAGCTTTTATCCCTTTGTCTTTGGTGCAAAAAGATACTCTAAGGGCTATGAAAAGAAAAATGTGGATACCAATTTATACACAAAACCTTTAACTTACTGTACTGTGTGCAAAACGTGCTGGGGCATTGAGGGCTCAAAACTAGTGGAAGTGGCTAGCCAATAACTAGTTTAATGTGAGTCCCATAACATAAGAGGGAGACCATGTCCTACACTGCCTAAGTAGCCAAGGACTGGAGAACAGATAGCCCAAATACCTAGAGTAGAACCAAACATGACAGACACAAAAATTTAAAATGATTACTAATTATATTTTGTATACTTGTATATTGGTATCTTGTCTTGAAACTTCATCTAGCAGCAGATGAAAGCATATGCAGCTACCCATAGCCAAACCTTATGTAGACAGAGTCTAAGTTGGAGTTTTCCATTGGGTTCCTCCCCTTGGAGATCAGAGATTTATGCAGGAAATGTAGTAAAAAGATGGTAGGAATCAAAGGGCCTAGAGGACTCCAGAAGAACATAACCTACCAGTCAACTAAGCAGGGTTCATATGGACTCAAAGCATGGGTCTTTGCATGCATGTATCTGTACAAGACCCACTGTGTATATGTTATGGGTATTAGCTTCATATTTTTGTGGAACTGCTAACTCTGGGAATGGATGTGTATCTTACTCTTTTGTGTGTTCCTTGAACTTTGTTCCTTCTATTTGGTTGCCTTGTCCAACCTTGATAAGACAGTTTTTGCCTTGTCTTATTGTATCAGGCTTTGGTTTGATTGGTTATTTTCTCTTGAAAACCTTCTCTTTTCTGAAGGGTGAATGAATTTACAGGAGTCAGAAGGTAGGGTGGAACAGGGAGGAATAGATGGAGGATAAAATGAATGTCCTATATGAGAGAAGAATATATTTTCAATAAAAATAATAAGGAACTTACATAAAGGTGAGTATTTGTCTCAAAGACATTCCTGAATATAATTATTTGAATATTTATTAATTTTAATTTGGCATGTGTGCACACATGGATATGAGTACACAGGTGCCCTCACAGCTAGACATGTCAAATTCCCATAAGCTAAAGTGACAGGTGGTCTTGAAAATTCAGCATTAGTGATGGGGATCAAATTTAAATTTTCTGCAAGATCAACATGAATTTTTAACCTCTAAGCCATTTCTCTACCTCCCATATAATTATTTGAGAAGAGAGCCATGGAACATCCTTTCCCTTCTGATTGATCTAGGAAATTATATTCTCTAAAGCAGTATTTTTGTTTCAATAATTAATATACACAGGGTTATCAGATCAATGGTTCCAATAGTTTCCAGTAGAGTTTGTATTCCAGGCAGTGTATGAATCATCCATACATTTGGAATACAGGGTCATGATTGCTTCTACCTGACATTTTAAAGCGAGCCTAGTTTATCTAGTATATATATATATATATATATATATATATATATATATATATAATGGTTAAAATTATTGTGTGTATACCATCTTCAGAAAGGTGTATATGAATCTCAGTAGAGTATGTAATGAACTTAACAGATTTATAGAACATCCTATTCTAATGTTCATTGTAGTTCTGCTCAGTTGCCATTTTAGGGCACCAAGCAAATCTTAGTGAATTTATATTTGTATAATTTCTGTATCCTATTTGATCATAATGGAATAAAACAAAATGAACAGGAAGACAAACTAGAAAGTATACAAAGTACTAGGGGTTAAGGAAAGAAATATTATATGATGAACAGAGTATCATGCAAGTGAGGAAGGAGATAAGAATACTATAATTGAATAAAATTGAAAGAGAGTATTCATCTTTGGATCTTCAGTATATGATGAAAGTTGTTCTAAGGAAGACATTTATAATTACAATTACTCATGTTTAAAAAAAAAGAGTAGGGACAAGAGGGTGGTTTAAAAGGTAGAGAATGGCGCTTACCACCAAATCTTATTATCTGAGATCTGTCAACATGGTAGCAGATACCATTGTTCTAAGGAGAGTGGATGAACCAGTGATTGAAACAGAAATATTGTTTTAGGAAATCTGATTTTCTATATAAGCCAGGAGGAAAAGGATGCCCTAGGACATTACGGGATCCACAAGGTAGATGAAGATAAATGACTGCAACAAATTATCCTCTGACCACCATATATTTGCTGTAGCATGGGAAACACACACACATACACACACACACACACACATGCACATACACATACACACACATGCACACATGTACACATGCACACATACACATACAGAGGTAAATGAGATTTTAAAAAATGAACAAGCCAAATTTAGTATCAGTATGTTGATGGAAATTATGAAGGTCAGGGTACAATGAAATAAAAAAATGACACAAAGAATAAATAATAAGTTCTCTAACATCTTTTTGTAGTATGTTTATTAACAGTTTTACATTTATTACTTATGACTACATTTTAAAATTTATACAATAAATATTGATGATATTCCTATATGAATTTATTATTCTATGTTTGATATGACTTTAGCACAACCAGTGGGTTTATATTTCTCTATATTTTTGTGATATTAATTACCTTCATTTTGATTCCATTCAAAGCTGATTTCCTCAGTTTTTTTTTTTTTCTTGCCTGGAAATCTCTTTTTCTTTTTCTTTTTCTTTTTTTGTTTCTTCAAGCTTTTTTATATAATATTTTAAACTGACCTTATATTGTTTAAGTCTTAATATCTTGCCATCCTTCTCCTCAGTCTACAAAGTTGTTTCTGACAAATGCACTGAACTATAAAATTTATTTGAAATTGTTGAGCCTTTATCCTCTTGATGCTTTTGATTATCTTTCTTTATTATTAACTTTTGATAATTTTATTACAACCTGTCTCGATGTACTATTTAAATTATATTTACTTGAGCTCCATGAAGATTCATGACTATGGATGTCCATATCTTTCTCAAGATTTTCATATTCCAACCTAATATTTCCTTAAATAAACCTCTCTTTCTGTTTGTGCATCACTGTCCCTCCCTTGTCTCTCCCCTTTCTGAGTCATATATTCATGTGCTTGATGATATCTCCTGTCTCAGGTGTACCTCATACTTCACACTATTCACTCTTGTTTCTTTGTGTTTATCTAATTGCCTAATTTCTACTCATGGTCTTCAAGTTCCTTAGTTCTTTGTTATTCATTGTTGAGTCTGTCATTGCAGTTGTCCTACTAACAGCTATAATGGGTCATAGATAATGAAATATAAATATATGTTTACAAATATTCTTACTTAGGTTCACTCTTACTTGTCATCAATGCACCATTATTCATGAAAAATGAAATGGATTTCATATAAATATAGTACTGCAAAACAAGTATTTATTTAAATGCAAACTTATTAAAACATTAAACGCAAAATATAAGTTTCAAAAATGCCTGTGATGCTGAAAGAGAAAATACGGTTACATTCTTAATGTTGACCTCAGCACCTTGGCATTCCCCTACACAGGGAAAATGAGCCTTTCCTGAACCAAAGCCTTTTTTTTCCCTGTTAATGTCAGACAATGCTATCTTCTGCTACATATGCAAGTGGAGCCATGGGTCTCTCCTCCTCTGGAGGGTTTGGTTGGTTGATATTGTTGTTCTTCCCATGGGGTTGCAATCCCTTTCAGCTCCTTCAGTTCTTTATCTAGCTCTTTCACTGGGTTCCCCACGATCAGTCCAATTTTTAACATTCTCATCTGTATCAGTATGATTCTGCCAGAGCCTCTAAAGAGGCATCCATATCAGACAAGACCCTACATTCTCTCCACTGACTGTCCAAAAAGAGATGCATCAGGAGCACTAAGGGCAGAGAAATTTTGGGGGGCTGCCTGAGACAGGAACCTTTTGGTCTCCATCTGCTCCCAGAGGCAAGCACAAAAACCTAAGCAACAGAAACCAAGACAACCTGGCAACAACAGAGCCCAGTTCTTCCACCACAGCAAGTAGTGGATATCCCAACACACTAGACTTTTTATAGACTTCCTGCTTGTCATGATAAAGAAAGCTGAGTAATGTCATATATGCTTCATCTCCAGATGAAGAAAATTTAAATAATTAGTTGCAAACATCACATTGCTTGTCTACATAAAGCAGAAACTCAGTTTCAAACTGCTTCTTTTGACTTCCAGTTTGAAGTCTGACATGTGATAATTTTGGAAGTTGTCATTCTTATTATTAGAACAAAAGAAAAGCAGGTGTGCTGAAAATCATGATCATTTCCTGAACAGTCAAAGAACAGAAGTCAGATGGTAAAACATTGCCTTGAAGTTTACCAAGAGAGGCATGCAGATAGGTACACACACATACACACACACACACACACACACACAAAATGAGAGAGAGAGAGAGAGAAAGAGAGAGAGAGAGAGAGAGAGAGAGAGAGAGAGAGAGAGAGAGAGAGAGAGACAGACAGAGAGAGAGAGAGACAGAGAGAGACAGAGAGAGACAGAGAGAGTCAAAACTGGTTTACCTCCTGCAGAAACTAAGAATATAAATAAAGATGTTAATAACTTAGTGTAAGTTGTGTAAAAATTATCTCTGACATGAAAAACTACTGACCAACTAAACTCTCCACAACTCCCAGGAACTAAAGCACCAACCCACTGAGCACACATTGAGAGACCCATGGTTTCAGTTGCATATGTAGCTAAAGATAGCATTGTCTGGCACCAGTGTGAGAAGAGGCCTTTGGTCTAGTGAGGGCATGTTTCCCAATGTAGGGGAATGCAAAGGCAATGGGGTGAAGAGGGTGATTGGGAGAGGGTGCATCTTCATGGAGACAAGTAGAGGGGGATGGGAAATGGGAGAGGGGGGATACTGAGATAACATTTGAAATATAAATACAGAGAGTATCTAATAAAAAAGAAATGAAAAGAAAAAATTACTGAAATTGTAAACTGAAATTCTGAAGAATCTGTAACTATATTAAGGATCCTGAAGACTTTCAATACCTGACAACAATACGATAATGATTGTGGTAAGTTGGATTCTGTATAGAGAACTGAACATGGCTGCTTTATCATTCTCCCATTTAAATAGCCATTGGCCATCATCTTCTGTACTAAACCTATTATTGCCATGAAAACTAGTTAATACTACTGAATAATCAGCTCTCTGTGGGCAGGTTATTGGTACCGACAGGAGTGGTACAGCTCTAGCTCTGGGAGCAGAGGGAAACCAAAGTGGTCCTGTCCCGGGCAGCCCCATGATTCCTGTGCCCTGTGCACTCCTGGTATATCTCTCTTTGGACAATGGGTAATTGACTATGACTATCTATGACCAGAAATTTGACTTATATTTCGGAAGTCTGAGAAGGAACTTTATTTTTTTACATAATATTTTAGAAGACAGAACTAGTAGAATTCAGAGATGGACCAAGATAGGGAAAATGATAAGGGACAGAGGATAAAAGAATAATTCTGCAACAATCATATTAATTCATTAAAAATGTTGAATCATAACGAAGTAAACATCTTATTAAATTTGACACAACAACACCATTGTAAGGAAATAGAATTTTAACATTTGTTTTGAAGAAAAACTATTTCAATTATTTTACTACACTATAAGATTATCATGGTGAATATAGTAGATAGATTTCACCTTACAATCATATTGCATTATACATGATAGAAGAAACTTAAAGAAGTACTTACTTTGTCTCATTGTTTTGTTGCATTATAGAATATATGATTGTGAGTGTTATCAATTTGACATGATTAATATTAGACTAGGAAAAATGTCTCTGCCTGTGTTAAAAAAGGATTATCGTTATCAGGTAAAATGAGGTGAGTAGATCCACCCTAAAATGAGAAGTATTATTCCCTGGGCTTGGATCCAGGGCTGCATATAAAGGAGAAAGAAGATTAAGTAGGAACACAAGAGACTCTAGGCTTCCTCATTCCTTGTAACTAGCTGCAGTTTAACCCAGCTTCATCCCGGGTTTCTCCCCCATAGTAGGCTGTCCTTTCTCTATGATCCATAGTACATCCTTGCTCCCTCAAACTGCTTTTGTCAGAATGTTTTCCAAACCAAAGAAACTAATTAAGACAAGGATGAAAACATAGTGAAACACATCAGTCCCTCAAGTTTTATCTTTTTCTCACATCTTGGTATATCCAAATATAGGAAGTGGTAGACATGAAGAATTGCTATGCTATTCTTCCAAAGGCCTTTATGTGCTATCTGTTAGTGTACTACCAAGAGAGCACAAAATCACAAAGAGTCAACAACATCAGAAAAATATACCATGTTTATTAGATATTCTCTGTATTTACATTAGAAATGTTATCCCATTTCCCCACCTACTCCCATAACCTCTCCCCTCCCCTTGCTTCCATGAAGGTGATCCCTCTCCCAGCAACCCTCTTCACCTAAGTGCCTTGGCATTCCCTACACTGGGAAAACAAGCCTTAACTGGACAAAAGTGTATTTCTCCCATTGATTCTAGACAATCCTATCCTCTGCTACATATGCAACTGGAGCCAAGGGTCTCTCTGTGTGTTCTCAGTGGTTGGTGTTTTAGTCCCCAGGAGCTCTGGAGTGTTTGGTTGGTTGAAATTGATGTTCTTCCCATAAGGTTGCAAAACATTTCAACTCCTTCAGTAATTTCTCTAGCTCCTTCATTAGGGTCCCTGTGTTCAGTCTGATGGTTACCTAAAAGCATCCACAACTGGCTGTATTTTTATGACTCTGTCGGAGCCTCCCAGGAGGCATCTATATCTGGTGTCTACCAGTAAGCAGTTCTTGGCATCAGCAGTAGTGCATGGGTTTGGTGGCTGAATATGGGGTGGATTCCCAGGAAAGGTAGTTTCTTCAATCCATGCTCCAATATTTGCCCTTTTATATCCTCCTGTAAATGTTTTGTTTTACCATGTAAGAAGGACTAAGGAATACACATTCTGGCCTTTTTTTTCTTTTTGAGCTTCATAAGGTCTGTGAATTGTTTCTTGGTTATTTTGGGGCTAGTATCCACTTATTGGTGAGTGCATACCATGTTTGTTCTTTTGTGACTAAGTTACCTCACTCAGGATAGTTGCTTCTGTTTTCATACATTTGCCTAGGAATTTTATAAAGTTGTTGTTTCTAATAGATGAGTAGTACTACATTGTGTAAATGTACCACAATTTTTGTATCCATTCATCTGTTGAAGGGCATCTGGATTCTTCTCAGCTCATGACTATTATATATAAAGCTGCTATGAACGTGGTAGAATGGGTGTGCTTGATAGATATTGCAGCTTCTTTTGGGAATATTCCAAGGAGTGGTATAGCTGGGTCCTTAGGTAGTACTATGTCCAATTTTCTGAGGAACCACCAGTCTGATTTCCAGAGTGGTTGTACCAGCTTAAAGCCCCACCAACAGTGGAGTTTTCCACTTTCTCCACAACCTCACCAGCATCTGCTCTCACCTGAGTGTTTGATCTTAGCCATTCTGACTGGTGTGTCCTGGAATCTCAGGGTTGTTTTGATTTGCATTTTCCTGATGAACAGGGATGTTGAGCATTTCTTTAGGTGCTTCTCAGACATTCAGTATTCCTCAGTTGAAAATGGATTAACTCTGTATCCCATTTTTTTCTTTTTATTAGATCTTCACTGCATTTACATTTCAAATATTATTCCTTTTTCCCATACTCTGATCCCTACCTACCCTCCACTTGTTTCCATGAAGGTGCTCCCTCTCCTAACCACCCTCTCCACCTCAGTGCTTTGACATTTCCTTACACTTAGGATATGCACCTTCACTGGACCATCTTTGCATCTGTTGATAATGCTTGTGTCTATGACTCCTGATCTCTTTCCTAGGTTTTCTCTCTCCAGGTTTTTTTCTCTTTTTGTGATATCTTTCTGTTTCTCTTTCAATTTTTGAACTCAGATGGTTTTGTTCAATTCCTTCACCTTTTTGATTGTGTTTTCCTGTAGCTCTTTAAGTGAGTTTTTGTTTCCTCTTTAAGGGCTTCTATGTGTTTACCTGTTTTCTCCTTGTTTTCCTGTATTTCTTTAAGGAGGTTATTCAGATTGTTCTTGAAGCTCTTCATCATCAACATAAGGTGTGATTTTAAGTCCAAATTTAGTTTTTCTGGTGTGTTGCAATATCCACTACTTGCTGTGGTGGGAGAACTGGGTTCTGATGTTACAAGTTGTCTTGGTTTCTGTTGATTAGTTTTTTGCACTTGCCTCTTCCCATCTTGTTATCTGTGATGCTAGTTGATCTTGTCTCTGACTGGACCTTGTCTCTCTTATTGCTCTGTGGTCCTGTGGGCTCTGGAGGGAGATTTCTTCTTGGTGTTCACCTCTCTGTGGGCAGTCTGTGAATTCTGATGTCACTGAGCTGTCTCTTGCTCTGGGCAATGATGGACACCAGAACAGTCAGTTCCTAGGCAACACAGTTATACCTGTGCACCAAGAGTTCCTAGCAGTCTCTCCCTGGATAATCTATGGAGGGAAAGTGGGACTCCCTTGTGGGTTCAGGAGGGAGACAGCTCCTGAGGTTCTCTGGTGCTCAGCTGTCTGTGGGCAGGGATCCTGATGATGGTAGCCTGGCTCTGGTTCCCCCCAAAGTACCATTAACTGGGAATAAATGTCCAATCACATGAGATTGTGTAGGCTATTACACAGCGAAATTATAGCATCCAGCTCTTTACAACCACAAGCTTGTAATTACTTCATAATGTAAACTGTATTCAGTGTACCTCCCATTTCCCCCCACAATTTAAACAATACTAGTACTGTTCAAATATCTCATCAATACTTCTGAGGTTGAAAAAATTATGATCCCTAGAATAGAAAAATTGTATAGTGCTAAAATTTAGAGTATTGTATCTCTAGATAGAGTTAACAGAGGCCTGATAGTGATAACTTTCCTTGGTAAATGCCACACTTCTCTGGCATCTCCTTGTTCTATTTTTGAAAATTTCCATAATTTATTTCTCTGTAACAAAATTGATAATGCTACTCCAAACCTGTACCTTCCTCTGGATATAGACTTCACCCCAGGGGGTTATGCCTCCACCCAGCAGTTAGGGAATTTGCATACTGCCTTTGTGACTACCTTTGCAAGTGTGTATGCGGGAGAGCTGCAGTCAGTGCAGTTGCTCTTGGACTTGGAGTTGGAGATGGAGTAAAGCATTTCTAGTAACACAAATATTTGAGTTGTGTCTTTCTTTCAAACCCTACCAGGCCTTTGACCAATTTGGAGTGGCTGTTCCTGGTGTGGGCACCACACTGCCAATTCATCAAATAGTTGGCTTTTAAAGATAATTAATAAAACTGACAAACCATAATCTATATGAACTAAAATGTAAAGAGAATAAAATTGGAATACCCAAGAAACAATTCACAGACCTTATGAAGCTCAAAAAGAAAGAAGGCCAGAAGGTGGATGCCTCAGTCCTTCTTAGAAGGGAGAACAAAATGCTTATGGGAGGAAATAAAGGGTCACATAGAGGAGCAGGGGTTGGAGATAAGATCATCCAGAGACATCCACACCTAGGGATCCACTCTGTATGCAGCCACTAAACCCAAGCACTATCTCTGATGCCGAGTAGTGCTTTCTGGCAGGAACCTGATAAGGATGCCTCCTCAGAGGCTCTGCCAGAGCTATACTGATACAAATGAGGATGCTTGTAGCTAACTGTCAGACTCAACAAGAGGATCCCAATGAAGGGGCTCAAAAAAGAACTGAAGGAGCTGATAGGGTCGGCAACCCCATGGGAAGAACAAAATAATCAACTAATCAAACCCATCACAGCTCAAAGTGACTAAAACACCAACCAATGAGCTCACATAGAGACACCCATGGCCCCAGGTGCATATGCTGCAGAGAATAGTATATTCTGGCATCAATGGGAGGAGAGGCTTTTGTTCCAGCAAAAGCTTTTTTTCCCAGTATAGGGGAATGCCAAAGTGCTGAGGTGGGAGAGGGTGGTTGGGAAAGGGAGCACCTTCATGGAGGCAATGGGAAGGGTAGGGGAGATACAACTGGGAGAAGGGGATAACATTTGATATTTAAATAGAGAATACCCAATAAAAATATACCTCATAAAAATGAGAATTGAAAAGTTGAGGCATGAAAATCCTGAGACTCATAAGGACATATTTTAAAGGGCTGTACTGCACCAAATCTGAAAGAAATCATTAAGTTTCTCTGTACCTATGACTTACCAAAATTAAATCAAATCAAGCAAGCAATTTAAACATAAACACACACACACACACACACACACACTGAAAAACCCCCAAATTTGGGGAAGCCCCTCACTCAAGTACTGGGAGAACTCGAACCCAAGAACTCACAGAGAGCCTATATTGCTGCAATCAGGCAAGGAGTTTATTTGGGGGGTGGGTGATGAATGCGAGGCCAGAGCTCTGGGGATGACACATATCTCACACAGGAGATAGAGGAGTCCACTCGTAACTCAATTAGGGGGACATATTTATAAGAAAAATTACATAGGTAGTTAGTAACATGCGCATAGCAATTTCACTGGTTCATTCAAATTAGCACACACTGCCTTATTTGGATTCAACTCTAGGCTACGCTATTTTGGGGCACACTGACTTCATACTTGTTTTTCACAGGACTGAAGAGTCAGACCTTATCGAGACCAGGTGGTCTGCAGTTTTTGTTTTCAGCCTTGAGATATATACTTGTCCTCAAGGCAGGGTTTGTGGGGCCAATTTAAAATTTTAACTTTTTCAACACACTCGTGAGCACACACACACACACACATTTACAAATACACTTACACATATGCATACACATACAAATATACGTATATGTATATCCCAAAGTGAAATAGACAAAGAATTCTAATCTCTGAACAAAAGAAGCCCAGAGTCGAGTGATATTAGCACAGAATTCTATCAGACTTTCAAAGAAATTATTCCACAAAATAGAAAGAGAACGAAGATTGTCCAATTCTTTTTATGAGGACACAGATACCCTAATACCTAAACTACATTAAAAGAAAACAACAAAGAAGGAGAATTTTAGACAGATTTCTCTTTTGAACATAGATACAAAATACTCAGCAAAATGTTCACAAACCAAATCAAATGATGGGTGGATGAGGGAAGAGTAAAAGCAGGTATGAAGTGCAGAGATGAAGACAAAGGTAGACAATTTAGGTAATACGGAGATAGGTGACTAAACCTAAGGGCTATTTGAGATTTAGTATGAAAATCAAATACATGACAACTTTTAAACAATATACAAACAAGTAGGTGATATATCTGTCTCCTGATAGTCTCTGCCAGGTCCTGACAAACACAGATGTGGATATGCAAAGCCAATCATTGGGCTAATCAAAGAGACTACAAAGAAAATAGTGGAAGAACTGAAGAAACCAAAGAGCCTTATCTGGCATCAGTGAGAGGGGAGGTACTTGGTCCTTGCAGCCAGTGTTGTTAAATCCTAGGGTGGTGAGGTGGTAGTGGGTAAAGGGAAGAAACCCTATAGAAACAGGGTAATGGGGATATAGGGTGTTTGCAGTGGGAAAACCAAAAAAGGGAGATAACATTTGAAATGTATCCAATTTAAAAAAAGGGGGATCTCAATTCTCAATCTAGTCACCAAATAATAGGGGAGACAGAGCCTGAACTAGCATCTTTTACACCCAAGTGTAGCTTCCATTCCTGGGTCTCGGTTACATCTAACTGACGTTTTTGGCAAATGATCCACTAAAACAACCCAGGCTGTTGTCACAATTATTAGTTGCTCTCCATGAACTGAAAGTAAAGCTCCATCACTGATGACAATACATATGCAACTTACTAAGCATGAAAAAATAATGTCTTGTCTACTGTCTTAATAAGGGTTTATATACCTGCAGAAAACATCATGACCAAGAAGCAAGTTGGAGAGGAAAGTGTTTATTCAGCTTACAATTCTACATTGATGTTCATTACCCAAGAAAGTCAGGACTGGAACTGAAGCAGGCCAGGAAGCAGGATCTGATGCAAAGGCCATAAAGGGGTGTTACTTACTGGTGTGATTCCCCTGGCTTGCTCAGCCTGCTTTCTTATAGAGTCCAGATCTACCAGCTCAGGGATGGCACCATCCACAATAGACTGACCCTCCTCCACTTGATCACTAGTTGAGAAAAAATCTCAAAGAGGCATTTCCTCAACTGAGGCTCCTTTCTCTGTGATAATTCCAGCTTGTGTCAAGTTGACACAAAACCAGCCAGTACAATTGACCCCTTGTCAACTTGACACACAAACACATGGCTATTAGGCCTCAACCCTTAATTTCTTATTCTTCTCCAAGATCTAAATAACTTCAAGATTCCCACAGTCTTCACAAAATCTTACATATTAAAATTTCAATCCCTTTAAAATATCCAACTTTTTTAAAAATCCAAAGTCTTTTTTTTTCAACTCAGTCTTTTTTTTAAAAGACTTTATTTTACAAAACAAAGATAAATGGGTTTTTTTGCTTAAAATTATACATTTTTGTCAGTACTGTTTTTTCAGATATTAAAATAATTTTTACATAAAACTATGTGAATATATTTTTTAGTCAGTACTTGATTTTTTCAAGGGCTTGACAGTATGCATTGAAAACCTAATAGTTACCATGAGCATAAAGTACATGCAAAACAAATCGCAACATGGAAATAGTCAAAAGTCTTCTTGTTTTGTAAATATATATATTTTTTTGTTTTCTTTATTTCTTGGACTTCATACAGTCTGTGAGGTTTTTCTGGGGGAGTGCAAGCCTCTGGGGTTAGCATCCCAATATCAGTGACTGCATATTATGTCTGTTCTTTTGTGACTGGGTTATCTCACTCAGGATGATATTCTCTAGATGCAGCCATTTTCTTAAGAATTTGGTTAAGTCATTGTTTCTGGTGGCTGAGTAGTATTCCATTGTGTAAATGTACCACAATTTTTGTATCCATTCTTCTTCTGAAGGACATCTGGGTTCAACTCAGTCTTTTAACTGTGGGTTCCACGAAAATACTTTCTTCCTTCAAGAGTGAAAATTATCAGGGCAAAGTCCTAATCAAAAGCAAAATCAAACTTTAACCATCCAATGTCTGGGAATCAGTCATAAACTTCTGGGCTCCTCCAAGTGCTTGGATCACTTCTCGAGCTTTGCCCTTTTTAAACATACACCTTGTCTTCTAGGCTCCAGCTGCCTGTTCTCCACTGCTCTTGCTATTCTTGGTGGTCATCTCATGGCACTGGCATCTCCAAAACACTGCTGTATTCCTGTGCAACAAGGCTTCACATATAGCCTCTTATAAGGCTCTCTTCATGGTGCCAAGCCTCAACTCCTTTGCATCAGCCCTTCAGTACTGAGACAATAATTGCAACTGAGGCTGCACCTTCACTAATGGACTTCCATTTCCCCTCACAGTGCCGAGTTTCAGATGATCTTCATGACCCCTTCATTCCTTCAAAACTAGTACAACCTGAGTGACTCTTTCACATTACTAAGTCCAGCCACAGCATGAGATACAACTTTGGCTATCTCTGGAACACAGTGTATTTGTGTTCTCTGAAAAACATTTCCCAGATTTCACCTCAGTGATGCTGGTCTCTTCTTAATCACCACTAATTCCTTAGCTTCAGCTGACCAGTATCAATAGTCCCAGTAATGCAAAGGTTTAGCTTTAGTAGCTCTGGTATCTTGTTAATCACAGATCATTCTTCATCTCCAGCTAACCAAAACCACAAAATATTAAAAATAAAAATAAAAAACAACAGCTATTATAAATCTTCATTTTTCCGTCTAAAAATTCACAAGCCAGGCATCTATCTTCTGCACTACCCTCAACATTATCTTAGAAGCTCCTACAGAACATTCTACAGTCCACATTCTACTTAGCTCAAAGTTCCAAAGTCTTTCCACAGTCCTCCCCAAAACATGGTCAGATTGCCACAGGAATACCCCACTATGCTGGTACCAATTCGTCTTAGTGGGGGTTTTTATTCCTGCACAAACATTATGACCAGGAAGCATGTTGGAGAGGAAGAAGTTTACTCATTCTCCTTACATTTCCACATTGCTGTTTATCACCAAAGGAAGTCAGGATTGGAACTCATACAGGTCAGGAAGCAGAAGCTTATGCAGAAGCCATGGAGGGATGTTACTCACTGGCTTACTCCCTCTGGCTTGCTCAGCTTGCTTTATTATAGAACCCATGTCTACCAGCCCATGAATGGCACCATCCACAATTAAAAAAAATTATGACTTGACATTATGAAACAAGCAACCTCCAATGATACCATTAAGTTCATTTTCTGTTGGCCTTCTACTGCTAGGCATGTATCCTACCCTTAAAAGTAGTTTGTTTCTCTAGTGAATCTCCCTTTAAGAAAACTAAATTTGTCATTTCCAAATGGATATCAAATGGAGATTGCTTCTGAGTTAAGGATGGCAGCATGTGCTCACTTTTTTTAGTTCTACAAAAACAACTAACACAGTTTCCTGAAGGGCCAAGCCAGTTTGACTCATTTTCTGTGAGTTCATATGAGCAATGGTCTTGTTCATTTAGGAGACCATGCTTTCTCTGTGTCTTCTATCCCCTCTGCATCTTATACTCTTTCTGCCTCCTCTTCCAAGGTTCCCTAAGCTCAGAATGTAGGGATTTGATGAAGATATACTGTTTAGTGTTGTCTGTTTTAAGTTCTCTTACTCTCTGAATAATGTCTGGTTGTAGTTATTTATATTTCTCCAAAACCCTGTAGCTTCTTGACATATACATAGTTTGATTATTGCTTCCAGTTTAGTGTCTTAATGGAATTCCTGAGTGTACAAATAAGAAGGATTTAGTTTTTGGTGACTTCTCTTGTGTTCTTTTAATTCTGTTTGCTTTTGTCCAACATGTTGTATTCATTTTTATTTTATCTTCTTTTATTTTATTATTATACCTTAGAAGTCTGATTTTTTTCTATTGAAAAACAGAAAATGGGTATATCCCAATATGAGGACAAACTGAGTGGTGCAGGCAGAGGGAAATCATAATCAGGATATAATATGTGAGAAAAAGTTTTATTATAATAAAGTTAAAATATTCAAGAAATATAAAATATATACAAACCTGGTGAATATGCAACTACATCAACCATTAATTTAAATATGCATAAGATGAAAATAATTTGGCTAACATTTTTATAGTTGATTTTTAAGAGACTTTAGTCTATTTTGCTTTGAAAAGAAAACTTCACTTTACCCACTTTGAAAACAGTGATATCAGGTGTACACCCACAGAAATACTCATACTAATTCAATAAAACATCATACAAGGTAGACCTTAGAAGTCACAAAAGGTGACAAGCAACATTCAGTTTTTCAGTTGTTTCATTAGAAATTCAAAAGTGTCATTCTTTCATGAATAATTATGATAAACATCAGCAAATTAAGATAAAAATTACATGACCTTTTCTGCCATAAATTTTCAAAATCTTAGAAATAACAATGATAATTATAAAAAATAACATTTAGTAATTTAGGTAAGACTATCATTTATTAAACTCAGTGGGGAAATTACCTGGTTGAAATGAAGTGACACTTAAAAGGCACCATACCCAAACACATTGGTAAAAAGTTTTTTAATGTTTTAAATTTTATATCAATTACTATATTAAAAAGTTTAATTTCAAGCAACTCATTATGAAACAATATTTCACTGATGAATAATTCTTTAATTAGTCTCAGTAGCTGAATCCTGGAATTAATTTTTTGACAAAAGTTGTAAAACGGAATATGTAACTACTTCTGTTAATATTTAATTACTTAAAAGAGGCACTCTTGTGAGAAAATAAAAATAAGAATGCTGGAGTTGATGTATCAATTTCTGACAGTCAGACTTCAGAGAGCAGATAGATGCTCAGAAATAGGGACATAAAACTGATAGCAAAAAGTATAATTCCCTACATGAATGTTTATAACAAAAGTGAGTTCAAAATGCATGGAGCATATCTTCTAGAACTGCAAGGGAGCAGACAACTAACTACAAAGGCAAATGTTTATGCATTCGATGGCTTTGGTTCTCTGTTTCTATAGTTGATAGTTTAAGTAGCAGGAAATTTAAAAATGTCAATATAAATCACATCTATCTAATTGATGTTTATAACACACAATCTTCAACGAAGCAGAATGCATGTTTGTAGTTAACAGGAAATGTTTGTCACCTAGACCAAACTATGTAATATAAAACAAGAATTGTAAGAATATACATAATATAAAACATGGTTTCATAATTGTCTGATATCTATAAATATACTTATATTCACTAAAATTTATAATAAGCCAAATTTGACTTATTATAGAAATAAGAATATAGAAATCACAATAGATATTTAAAAATTATGGCATGTTAATTTTTTGGGTAAAAAACAGTGCTAAAATACAATTTAATGGAATTAAGACTCATGTTAGTGATTTACAAAATGATATGGAATGAGTTTGGAAATCATTATGCTCTTTCTACCAGAAAAGCTAACATGAACAAATTAAAAATTGAGATATCTTCTTAGAACCACCAGAAATTTGAGGTGACAAAATGAGTCAATCCTATCAAACTTAGCCAAACAACCGTAAGCAGATAATGAAAGCTAACCATAGCAACAACCAAAGAAAAAACAGTTTCTCAATCATAGAGTGAAACACATCAATCTGTAATATTTTATATAATATGTGCTCAAAAATTAGATTCCCGTCAGGTAGAAACCTATACTTTTAAGAACACATTTTATTTTTATTTTGTGTTTATGAATGCATGCGTACCACAGGTATACAGTGCCTGATAAAGGAGGTTAAGAGATGCCATGAGACACCTGGACCAGTAACTATGGATGGTTGTGAGCTGTCATTTAGGTGATAGCAAGTGAATACAGAACCTCTGAACTCTTAGCAAGTATTCTTAAATACTAAACCATCTCTCAGCACTCTGAGATCTACATTTTAAAGACTATGACCTAAAATGCTACATTAGACTTCCCTAGTAAAGATCAGCAGAAGATGTTCTGCTTCCAACAGAAAAGGAAGAACTAAAATTTTGAAATATACCTGTCTTAGTTGCATTCCATTGTTGTGATAAAATACTGTAAAACACTTGATGTATGAAAGAGGTTTTGGGTTTTGTTTTGCTCTGTTTTGTTTTGTTTTGGGATTACAGGAGAGTCCATAGTGGCAGGGGAGGCATGGAAACCTCAAATACATCCAGTTATCAATGCTGAGAACTATACCAGTGATCTGACAGTAAGATATGTCCACTGATGAAATAGTGGCAAAGGTGTTAGGAAGGTAATTAACCATTTGTTGATGAGATTTATGACCCACTTCACAAGATGGAACCTATATCTGATAGCACTAAAGTGTTCAAAAACCTGAGTTTCTAGGCCATGTGACTAAAGGAACATCATACTAAAACCTGTTTTGATGACATATTGCTATACTCATAGATCACTCAAACTTCTGCAAAGACTGAATGGAATGAATTTATCATACCCCTATCTTTAAGTCTCAAGGATCTAGGCAGAAGAGAGAACAAAATATTTCAACAGTGAGTGATGATGGTAGGGGTGGTTTTAACAAAAGTCTCCTGATACAACAGAGCAGATGCATCTATGAACTAACAGAAACTGTGACAATATTTAGAATGCCTACACAACCTCAATCCAGACAAACTTTGAGAGTATAAAGAGGAAAGAGGGCACAAAGTGTCACTCCTAGCCAAGAATCAATTTGCAAATAATAACTGTCAGGAGAGGAAAATCGGCTTTCTTCATTGGGACAGCTTTGGGTGTATCAGCTATTCTCCAGGAGAAGTGGGACAATACAAATCAGAAACCAGATTTTTAGTGACTTTTTAATTTTTATTGGATATTTTCTGTATTTACATTTCAAATGTAATCCCCATTTTCCCCATCCACATCTCCCCTTCCCCTCACCTTGCTTCCGTGAAGGTGCTCCCTCTCCCAATCACCCTCTTCACCTCAGCCCCCTGGTAATCCCCTATACTGGAGAAACATGCCTTTACTAGACCAAAGGCCTCTTCTAAAAATGTAGAATAAGTTGGGTGGATAAGAGTAGGTATCAGAGAAAACTGTAATAGTAGAAAATAATATAAAAATATGCTGTATGGAATTCCCAAAGAAAGAATAGGTAAATTTATAAAAAATCAAACTTGTTTATATTAGACTTTAACATTATTTTGGGAAGAATTTAGACTTATAATATTAATTACAATATTTCTAACAGAAAATTATAACAAGTCTACATGAACAGATGGATTAGACAGAAACACAGAATGGAAAAACTATTTATGTATTTACTTCATGTTCTTATCCCAGCCCCTCTTCTTCTCTTCAAACTTCTCTCACAACCTTCTCTCCTCATTACTACCTTCTCTTCTACTCAGAGGAGAAGACCTCCATGGGTACCAACCCACCTTGGCACATCAAGTTGCAGGAAGACTTAGAGCATCCTCTTCCATTGAGGCAAGACAACTGAGCCCAACTAGGGGAAAGAATACCAAAAGGAAGCAACAAAATCAGAGGCATGCTTTACTCCAACAATTAGAGGATCCCAAGAAGACCAAGCTGCATGTCTGCTACAGGTATCTAGCTCTATCTATTCCATGCATACTCATTGGTAACTAGTTCAGTTTCTGTGAATCCCCATGGGCCTAGGTTTGTTGACCCTGTAGGTCTTCTCATAGTGTCCTTGGCCCCTCTAGTTTCCTCAATTCTTCCCCCAACTCATCTACAAGATTCCCCAAGCCCCTCCTAATGTTTGAATCTGTATCTCTTTCTCTGTTTCTACCAGCTGCTTTCCTCTAGGAAAACAGTTATGCTAGGTTCCTGTCTGTAAACATAGCAGAGTATCATAAATAATACCAGTGATTGATTCTCCCTCGTGGGATGGGTCTCAAGTTGGACCAGTTATTAGCTTGTCATTCTCTCTGCTCCATCCTTGAATATCTTGTAGGCAGAACAAATTTTGGGTCAAAGACTTTTTCGGTGTGTGTTCTCCACTTTTCTCTGCACCTCGTGACTGGCTACAGGGAATGGCCATTTTAGTCTTCACATTCACTGCTGCTAGGAGTTTCAGCTAGGATTACACCCACAGACTCTCAGGAGCCTTCCCTGTCTGAGATCTCTCTTACTCTGGCTCATCAGAGAGATATATCTGACATCACTGATTTCTATTCTTTTTCCAAAATCTCTCTTCCCCTGTTCTTCCCCACACCTGATTACCACCTCATTAGCCTCCCCAACCCTCTCCCACTCAATTTAAGTATTAGTCATCAGGGAAATGCTAATGAGTATGACTCTGAGATTTCAACTTACCCCTCAGAATGAATAACATCCAGAACTCAAGTGACAGTGCATGTTGGGGAGGATGTAGAACAAGGGGAACACTACATTGCTTGTGGGAGTGCAAACTTGTGCAACAACTTTAGAAATCAATCTGGTAGTTTCTCAGAAAATCAGGAATCATTCTATCTTAAGACCCAGTTATACCACTCTTGGGCATATACTCAGAAGATATTCTGCTATACCACAAGAACATTTACTCAACTATGTTCATAGCAGCTTTATTTGTAATAGCCAGAAACTTTAAAGAACCTAAATGTCTCTCAAACAAAGATGGATAAAGAAATATGGTATATTTACACAATGGAATACTACTCAGCTATTAAACACAAGGACATCATGAAATTTGCCAGCAAATGGATGGAACTAAAAAAAAATCATTCTGAAGTAACCCAGATCCAGAAATACACATACGATATGTACTCACTCATAAGGGTATATTAACCATAGTATAATGTACACGATAACCATGCTACATACAATCCATAGACCAAAAAGAATGTAAAAAACAAGGAAGGCCCAGGGAGAATGCTTGAATCTTACTAAGAAGAGGTAAAATATAAAATATACACCAGAAATAAATGAAGAAAAACATAACTTTTTAAAATGGAAAGGAACTGTTAAAAATACAACCAAGGAAATATATCACACTGGAATTTTCTTGCCAAACTATGAAATACAGAAAATAAGTGCATTAATGTTTAAAAGCTTAAAGTAAACCTTCTATTAAATTCTAATCATCTCTTCAAGGAAGTTATATTTTAACATGAAGAAGAAATAAAGACTTTTATAGAACAAGAAAATCCGAGGAAATCTGTTAATAGTGGTTGTTATTATTGCATTGATATATATGTATGCATGATATATATGTAGATATTATACATACATACATTTACCTATATCAATATCATATATATCACATAGCCTTGTATGTGGGTACTACCATATCAATGTTAAATGTTTAATTAGCTCAAAGTATTTGAAACTGAAAGGCTAAAGTTGAACCCTAAGTGACAGTTTCTGGACAGGACAGCCTTTATTCTTTCATAATTTCTTAGGAAATTATGAAGTGTTTCACATACAAATATAGATATTTAATTTATTTTATTTTATTTTAAATTTTATTTATTCTTTTTTACACTCCAGATTTTATCTCCATCCTGGTCTACCCTCTGTTTCACATCCTATTATCTCTACCCACCCTGTCTCCACAAAGATTTACTTACCTCCCAATTCTATCAGACCTCTCTACTCACTGGAACCTCCAATTGCTTGAGGGTTAGATGCATCTTCTCTGACTTAACTCAGACTAGGCGGTCCTCAGATGTATATTTGTTGGGCTTCATATCAACTGGTGTATGCTGCCTGGTTGGTGGTCCAGAGTCTGAGAGATTCAGGAGGTCCAGGTTAACTGAGACTGCTAGTCCTCCTATATGGTTGTGCTCCTTTTCACCTTCTTCCAGCTTTCAGGAGTCAGCAGCAGCTTCTGACTGTTTTGGGGTGTAAATTTGGGCATCTGACTTTATCAGCTGCTTATTGAGTCTTTCAGAGGATAGTCATGATAGAGCCTTTTTTGTGAGCTTTTCACAGTTTTAGTAATAAGGTCAGGCCTTGGGACCTCCCCTTGAACTGGATTCCAATTTAGGCCTGTCAATAGACCTCCCTTTTTCCTCAAGCTCATCTTCACATTTGTTCCTACAGTTCTTTCAGACAGGCAAATTTCTAGGTCAGAAATTTTTAACTGTGGGATGGCAAGCCTATCTTTCAATTGATGCCCTGTCTTTTTCATGGAGGTGGGCTCTACAAGTTTTCTCTCAACACTGTAAGGCATTTCATCTAAGGTTCTCCCTTTGAGTCCCGAGATGCTCTCACCTACCAGGTTTCTGATATATTCTGGAGGGTCCCCTACCTCCTATCTCCCAAGGTTACCTGTTTCCATTCTTTGTTTTTGGCCCTCAGGGCTTCATTTCTTTTACCCCAACCAATACCTGGTCACATCCCCTTCTTCCTCTCCCTGTCCTTTTTCCCATTTGTGTCCTTTATAGCTTCCACCTCCTGTGATTGCTTTCTTCTCCATCCTAAGTATAATTAAGTTGATCTTCACCTGGGCCCTTTGGCTTATTAATGATTTTGAGTTCTGTGGATTGTATCTTGTGTACTCTGTACATTTTTTTTAGATAAAGTCCACTCATTAATGAGACATATCATTCAAGTCTTTTTGGGTTTGAGTTACCTCACTCAGAAAGATATTTTCTAGTTCCATCCATTCGCTTGCAAAACTCAGAATGCCCTCACATTTTTATTGGTTATTTTATTTATTTACATTTCAAATGATATCCCCCTTCCCAGTTTCCCATCCACAAGCCCCTATCCCCTCTATCCTTCACCTCCCTCTATGAATGTGCACCTTAACAGCCTACACTGCCTCCATGGCCTAGCCTACCCTTATCCTGGGTCATCAAGCCTCCATAAGACCAAGGGGTTCCCCTCTCAGTGATGCAAGATGAAGCAATCCTCTGCTACACATGCAGCTGGAGCCATAGGTCATCCCACACACAGCTGTGTACTCTTTGATTGGTGGTTTTGTCCCTGGGAGTTTTGGGTGTTCTGGTTGGTTGATATTATTCTTTCTATGGAGTTTCAAATCCCTCCAGCTCCTACTGTCCTTGCCCTCACTTCTCCATTGGGGTCTTTGTGTACATTTTGGCTATGTACATCCAAATTTGTATTGGTTCTGTTTTGGCAGAGCCTCTCAGGGGACAGCTATACTCGGCTCCTGTAAGTAAGCACTTCTTGGCATCAGCAATAGTGTCTGAGTTTGGAGTCTGTAGGTGGGATGAATCCCTGCAATTTAGATGACCTTTCCTTCAGTTTCTGTTCCATGCTGTTGCTACATTTCCTGTTTGACAGAAGGAATTCTGGATTAATATTATTTGTAATGGGTGGCCCCCTTCCTCAAATGGGGGCTGTGCCTATCCACTGGATATGGTCTCTACAGGTTCTATCTCCCCTTTGTTGGGTAATTCAGCTATTGTTCTCCCTGTTGATTCCTGAGAAACTTTTGGGTCCCTGGCATCTGGCACTTTCTAGTAGCAACTCCCTCCCCCCAGTTCAGCCTGCCACACTGATACACACCTACTTCCAAACTCACGACGCTCTCTACTTCTCTGGCATCTCCTCCCATATCTGAACTTGGGTCATCTTTTCCCTCCCTGTCTTCTATCCCTCCCAGATCCCTTTCTTCCTTTACTTCCCAAGATGATTTTCTTCTCTCTTCTTAGTAAGACTGTAGAATCCACATTTTGGTGTGATCTTCTTTCTTCTCTGTTTTCATATGGTCTGTGAGTTATATAGTGGGTATTACCAAGCTTCATTTCACTAGTATCCACTTATCAATGAGTACATACCATGTATATGTTCTTTTGTGATTGGGTTACTTCACTCAAGATGACCATTTTTTAATTCCATCCATTTGCCTAAGAATTTCATTAAATCATTATTTTTAATAGCTAAACAGTTCTCCATTGTGTGAATGTACCACATTTTTTGTATCCATTTCTCTGTTGAGGGATATCTAGGTTGTTCTAGCTTTTATCTATCACAAATAAGGCTGCTATGAACATAGTCAAATACATGCCACTGTGGCATGGTGGAAAATATTTTGGGTATATGCTCAAGAGAAGTATAGCTGGAGCTTCAGGTAGATCTACTTCCATTTTTCTGAGAAATCTCCAGATTGATATACAGAGTGATTGTGATATCCAGCTTGTGATCCCACCAGCAATGAAGGAGTGTTCCTCTTTTTACACATCCTCTCCTACATGTACTGTCACCTGAGGTTTTCATCTTGGGCATTCCAATTTGTGTAAGGTAGAATCCCAGGATTGTCTTGATTTTCATTTCCCTGATCAATAAGAACTTAGAATGTTGAAATGTTTATCAGCCATTTGAGATTCCTCTGTTGGTAATTCTCTGTTTAGCTCTATTTCCCATTTTTTATTGGGTTGTTTGGTATTTTAGTAGTTAGCTTCTTTATCTTTTTATATATTTTTATTATTACCCATCTTGAATGTGGGGATAGTGAAAGTTTGCTTCCAAATCTGTAGGTTGCTGATGATATTTTTAACTTAATTTTTCTCCTCTTGTTCTTTTTTCTTCATATTTATACTTCATTTATTTAAACTATCATTCTGTCTACCAGCTTTGTCTCACTGTCTGCCTACCCCTAACAACATACAGCAAACGTTTCCCTTGGAAAAAGAGTGTCCTTGCTTTGGCCTCTTGAGTTTTGTGAATTTTAGGTTGTCTGGTTGCATTTCATTCATTTATTTTCTCATTGCCCTTTTATTAGGACTAATCCTAAGAGCTGTCCTATTTTGTCTCCTTTCTTCTATGTTTTTGCCAGCTTCTATTTAATCCCCCCTTACTTTTCTTTCTCTTTGTTCTAATACTGATGCTAGCCATTCTCTGCTTATTTTAATTCCCTTCTCAAGAAAGTGAAAAAAAGACCTTAACATGTAGCTTATAATCATTGTTTCTGGAAAAGGAGGAAGCTATCTGGGCATTCGTCATTTCTCTTTCCCTGCTTTTTGACTATGGATGCAGTGTGACCTACCATACAATTTTTCTCCTGTCATTATTTCTTTCCTGCCATGAGAAGCTATTCCTGGGAACTATGAATCAAAATAGACCATTTCTCCTTGCAGTTACTTTTGTCAATATATTTTATCACTGCAATAGGAAAAGTAGGTAAGACAAAAATAGTTTCATTACTATAAATCCCAGGCACCTGTAGTGAACATCGTACTATACTTGGGAGAGAGTTTGAATTAGAACAGAAAAAAATTATTGTAATCCTGCCACACAGCAAAACAAAACACTATATGCCTGAGTCTTCAGATGGGAACCACATAATGAACATAAAAGTCTATCACATTTCCAAGTAAGAAATCTTAGCTCTAATGTGATAGAGTTCTGGCCTACATCAATAAGAACAAACCTTAAAAGTATGTAGACAAAAGGGAATATTATCTTTGGTCCTTACCAAGTTACACCTGACTTCGGAGACACAGCATTCTAGTTCAATGTTGATAGAACTATTATTTTATACCTTGGATATAGCTACTATGTTTTCATGCCTTCTTAGCACTGTAATAACTTCATTATCAAAGGCTATGTTAACATTTTCTGGATTCATTGAACATTGTAACCAAAATGCCAATAAAAGCCAAATTTAATGACCTACTGTTTCAGTATGTAGACATAGGTATATTACCACAAAGTTTAAGAAACATGAAGAGAAATTATATAACCAAAGTACTGAAATAATGTGCCTGCTATGTCTGTAGAAATGAAGATGTAGATTCAAAAAGAGGGTATATTGACAAGTGTTGCAGATTCACAAGCTTGCATTCCTCAAATTTTAATTTAAGGGATAGAATCTGAGACTAGAACTGTGAGGTAAGTATGGAAAAGTGGCTTGTTACACGTGCCAGTTTACTTACTCTTCAGTGGGTAATTATATTAAAATATGTCTCTCAGTTAAAGCATTTATAACAGAAGAGAAAAACATTCTACAGTTTTATGTCTTCAAATTTCAAAATGGTCTCTCCATTGTATCCCCCAAATCAGTGCATTTACAAGAATCTATTTTTGAATTTGGTATGGATTTTTAAACATGGTTCCACTTATATGAATGTTAAAGGCCACTATGCAGATAAAAATTGACATAGGGAAGAGACCCAGTTAACACCTGGAAAGAAAAGAGATAACTGTGTGTGAACATAAATAGGGTTGCTCAAAGAGAAAACTGATTGGCTGAGTTACATAGGAGCACTAACTCTCCTGTGCCTTGACCTGTTCAGTACAAATTGTTTTGGTCTGACAGTTTTCTGAAGATCATCTAGAGTCTGCCCCACCCAGGAATCTATCCCATATACATTCACCAAACCCAGACAATACTGTGGAGGCCAAGAAGTGCATGCTGACAGGTTCCTGATATAGCTGTCTTCTGAGAGGCTCTGCCAGATCCTGAGAAATACAGAGTTGAATGCTCTCAACCAACCATCAGACTGAGAACAGATTCCCCAAAGAAGGAGTTAGAAAAAGAACTGAAGGAGCTGAAGGGGTTTTCAACCCCACAGGAAGAATAACAATATCAACCACCCAGACCACCAGGAGCTTCCAGAGACTAAACTACCAACCAAAGAGTACATACAAATGGAGGGACCCATGGCTCCAGCAACATATGTAGGAGAGGATGGCCTTATTAGGCATCAATGAGAGGAGAGACCCTTGTCCCTGTGAAGGCTCAATATCCCAGTGTAGAAAATGCCAGGGGGTGCTGAAGGGAGGGAGTGGGTGCGTGGGGGAACACTCTCATAGTGGCAGGGAAGGGGAGATGGGATAATGGGATTCCAGAGGAGACATTGAGAAAGGGGATAACATTTGAAATGTAAGTAAAGAAAATATCCAATAAAAAATAAGGCAAAAGAAAACCAACAAAAACCAAAACAAACACTTAAAAAACGGTCTCCTGTACTCTTATGGCCAGGGAGATCTGTGGAGGGAAAACACAGACTCTGCATTCTAAACTGGAACTGGCAGAGTATTTCTGTTGGGAACAGGCATCCAACTTGAGGTACAGCTGTAGGGAGCAAATTCAGGGCAGTTGCTTCTTTTTGTACATTGGCAGTCTATCATGTGGAAAAACATGGACAAGAATTCAACAGATAAATTGGCAAAATATCCTGCTGGGAGGAAAAGCAGGACAGAGTTCAGCTTTCAAAGAGTTCTTTCTAATCTAACCTGTTTGGCTTACATGGAAAAAGTGGCTCAGTACTTCCACTAACTTGCAGGGCAAATAAACTGCAAACAAGTCTAGGAAAAAGTGTATCATTTTCCTTTATTTTTCCTTGAGAAGGAAGAAATAGTGCCTTTTGTTTATTTATGAAAACAATACTTTGATTTTATCTTTCCCTACAAATGATTTGTTGTTTGTTCATCACAATTATTCCTATAGTATCAGCTGCCTCTTTTATCCTTGCCACAATAAGTTTCTATAGCATTAACATAATATATTCCTCTTTAATATTTTCAATCTTCAAATTAATTCTTTAAGTACCCTAAAATTTTTATTGCCTAACCTTATTGGGAAAGTAGGCAATATCTTTGTTACTACATTTATTTAAATATTTCTTAGTATTTTTAATGTTTTCTGATGCCCCTTCTCTGGGTAGTTGTAAGGATTTTGACATTTAAAGAAGGCTTCTATTTAAAAATGATACCACTTAGAAACCAAAAGTGTCTGGAAGAAAGAAAGAAGTATGTAATAGGATGGGCAGGGGGGTAGAAAGAATAGAGAAAGAGATGAGGAAGGAAAAATACTAATCAGAATATATATTATTATGAGAAATTTTAATTTCTGTTAAAAATGACATATCTAATCCAATTAATTTGAAAAATCAAAACATAAACACTAAAACAACTTGAAAATTGAAGAAACTGACTCCTCAAAACAGTGCATAACTGAATAGTTAAATTTAAAAATACTGAGATGGTCAAAATGCCAAGTAAATAAATCAAAAGTCTAGTTTTCTAAATAATATCTTCAAAGATGATTTACGTTCACAGATGGATGTACAGGAATTCAATTCAGTGTTTACATCAGTAATTCAACATCATAAAGAGAAATTCATATGGAATCAAAAATTCTACAAAACAGACAATGAAACAGAAATATTAAAAATGAACTTTACTCTTGCTCGCTTGCTCTCTCTTGACCTCTTGTGCTCCTTCTCTCTTGCTCTCAGCCCCTTACCCCTCCTCTCCCCCTTCCCTTCCCCCTTCCTTCTCCACGCACTCATGACAAGCCTCTACTCTTACTTTTCTATTCCTCTCTTCTCTCTCTGCCTCTATTATCCTCTTGTTTTAAAGTATTTCTTTTTTTTTTAAATAGAGTTTATTCAGGTCATGGGGGAGTTAAGAGGGTAGTAGAGGCAGAGAGAGAAGAGAAAGAAAGAGAGAGAGAGAGAGAGAGAGAGAGAGAGAGAGAGAGAGAGAGAGAGAGAGAGAGAGAGAAGAAGAAGAAGAAGAAGAAGAAGAAGAAGAAGAAGAGGAGGAGGAGGAAGAGGAGGAGGAGGAGGAGGAGGAGGAGAAGAAGAAGGAGGAGGAGAGTAGAGAAGAGAGGAATGGAGGAATAAAGGAATAGAGGAGTAGATGCTGGCCAAGCCATGAGCACATAGAGGGAGAGAGGGGAAGGGAAGAGGAAGAGGAAGGGTAAGGGTGGGAGAACAAGAGTCTACTACCCTCTTAATACCCCCATAACCTGAATAAACTCTATTCTAAAAAGAAGAAATTAAATTAAATAAAAGAAATGGACAAAAGTATCTCAGACTAGAGCAGTAGAAGAAAGAATATTATAGACTGAAATCCAAGTTATTCAATTTAGAAAGTGAATAAAAAGATGTAATCATTCAAGATCCTAACTTTAAGTAGTTTTTGAACAAAATTAATAAATAAAACTTAAACATCCAAGCAATAAGATAAACAGAAATTTACTGCTGTGAAACATCATCATTAACAGTAAATACAGTCAAAAATAACAAACAACAAATAAATAGGAAATATCTTTAACAATAAAATTTTGAAAATAAATGTATGTTCACTAAAATACAGAAATATTTTAGAGCTTAAAACAGAATAAGAAAATTACTATGTTATATTATAGATAAAATGTTAAGAATATAGAAAACACTGAAACTCATGAGAGAAATCACCATCTTGAAAGGCAAACTTACCAGAAGTATGTAAGATCCTCCAGCTCTTACAATCTTTCCACCTACTCTTCCAAAAGATCCTTTATCCTAGGGGTTGCTGTAAATCACCAACCCCAAATAAGCCTGTGCAAAGAACACACAACTGTTATAGTATTTATAAGCTGCACACCTAGATTAGGCAGACATACCACTACACTACTCTATTCCCCAGCTATGAGATCCCTTGTTACTTAAAACTCTTCCAGGGCTCATGGTTCTGTTCCATCTTTTTTCTACCTCTCGTTCCTCTTCCTTTTTCTCCTCTGTCTCCCTGTTCCCCTTCCTCCTTTCTCTCTCCCCTTTCTAAAACTTCTAGCCTCACCTTTCCCTTTCATTGACCAATCACAAGCTCTAACCTTTATTTTACTAGTAAAATGTGGAGAAGGTTCACATTAAATCACCTGAGTATGTGATGCGCTCCTCTTCTAGAAAACACCTCAGAAGAACTAGAATTAGCATCAAAAGACAAACAGCACTAGGACAACCCACAGCACCTAGGTGTTGAGGTGGTTTTGTAGATGGATCTTGGGACTGGGCTCTACAACTCTGAAGTTTGACTGGTTGTAGTTTTCTATAATGTATTTCTGATGTTTCAAAGATAAGTTTCCTTGAGCAGGGTTAAATACATCTATCTCTGTGTAAAGGTCAACTACTTAGAATTCAGTTAAGAATCCTGCTATTTTAGTATAGTGATAGTTATAGGTATTTGTCTAAGATCCTTACCTTCACTCATCCTGGGTTGTTGGCTGGCATTTTAGTATCAAATGTAATTGCCCTCTTCTTGAATGGGTCTTAAGTATAATGTGAGAGCTGTTGATTACTCCCAACGTATGTGTGCCGTACAGCATATTTAGGGTTATATTGTTATACTTCTTGTTGTTATGATTTATAGGTCCCAAAGCTGGTAGGATTATTGGTTGCATTCCTCCTTTTGAAGCTTCTTCAGCACCTATAGCATAAAAGGGATTCCTCAGAAAAGTCTTTCAGGTAAGTCCCAGATCAAGGACCTATGGTCCCTGTGCCTGAAAAAGATTACATCCTCAGGAACAGGGACATATCTATCACCTCCAATGAGCAACTAAGAGCAATTGCAATAAATTTTGAATGTGTTCCTGATTTACTTTGCAAATGTTTGATTAAAATTTTAAGTGCCTGATGTTTAGGGAAATTTTCCTATTCCTTCCCTATCTTTCCTTGGAATATTTTGACATATATTTATTTCTCATTTATCTTTAAATTTATGCTAGAATGCAATTATCTGTTTCTTTTATCTTGGGATACTGTATATATTACTTTAATCTTTGGGTTCCTTATAATTCTAAGTTATTTATATACTCTTGGTACAATTTTAATAGCCCACATGTATCTAGAAATTTAATGATTACTTCTACATTTTCTAGTACATTGGAATGTAGATTTTCAGAGTATCTTATTGTTCCCTGAATGTGACTGGTCTCTGTTACAATATCCCTATGGTAAGCAGTTTTGTGGCAAATTCACGCAAGTTATAGTAGTCATCATACAGGAGAAAACCACGATTGAGAAAATGCTTCTATAAGATTAGTATTCATGCAGTGCTGAAAGGATTTTATTAGTGACTGATGTGGGAGGGCCCAGCCATTGTGGGTAGTCACAACGTTCTTTCACTCTATAAGAAAGCAGGCTGAGCAAGCCATGAGGAGCAGGCCAGTTAAGAGCTTCTATACATCAGCTCCAGCATCAAGGTTGCTACTATATTTGAGCTCCTGTCCTGACTTCCTTCAGTGGTGGACTACAACATGGAAGACTATGCCAAATAAACCCTTTCCTCTTCACCTTACTTTTTGTCAAAGTATATTATCATAACAATAGTGAGCCTAACAAAGACAATATTTTTTTTCTTTCAAATTTCATTGCTTGGGTCTTCTTTGTTTTTCCTTTCAATAATTTAGCTAACAGTTCTTAAATATTATTCATAATTTTATACAATGAACGCTTTGATTTATTCATTCTTTGTATTATTCTTTTAGTCTCCATTTTATTACTTTCTCATTTGTTCTGTATTTTCATCTAACTTTGTGTTGAGAGTTTGTATGTTTGTAAGAACTTGAGGTGCTTGCTAAAGAGGGATATTTTATATTTTTCTTATTTTTATGCATAGTCACTTGTAGCTAAAAGTCTTTCCTCTTAAATTTGAATTTTCTGAAGCCCAATGTTCTGGTAATCATTTCCATTTGATTTTAAATTTTAAAAAGTCCTTATTGATATATTGAGCGCCTACTCATCATTCAAGTCTGTTTTGTTGAATTTCTATGAGGTTTTCCTAGTTTCTGTTGTAAAATCTGAAGGACAATCTAGGAAAAGAGATATATGATAATCTGAATTCATTACATATTGTATATGCATTCATATATATCTAAATATATTCACATTAACAAATGCATATAACATACATATTTATACCATACCATACATACATACAACATAAAACATATACAAGCACACATGCGCACACTGAGAAGGAGACAGAGACAGAAACAGACAAAGAAAGAGACAGAGACAGAGAGACAATGACAGAGACAAAGACAGAGAGAGAGAAAACCCATGTTTAGTTGGATGACTCTTAGACCAAATTTAATAGATAATTTTTTTTTACAGCTTTAAGGAATAATCATTATAAAAATATAGATAGACACTAGTGTATAAAAGCATACTTCATAAAATTATTCCTTGTCTTTCTCACTTATCGGTGCAAATTATACATAAGAACTACTCCAGAGTCTTCATATTATAGTTACTGAAGAGGTAATGTCTAGAGCTGAGGCAGGTTCCAACAACTGTACTGCAGTGTTACAAAAAACTAATTTTCAAACTTCTTGTCACATTAAGTAATTTTTATACTCAAAAAATTATTAATAATATCAAATTTTAAAAATAATAAACTATTAATTTATCTTAACAGTAAATTTATGTACAGTTACATATTTTAAAAGTATCTATTTAATAAGAAAAATACATGATTTTTACACTTTCATTTATTTTCTCTTTGAAAAAGACTAGTATATGTTCATATTTATCTAATATTCTGTTTTACCAGATGATAAGTTGTTTTGGTTGAAATAACCAGGGTCTCAGTAATAAGTAATTGAAAAGTAAAAAGTTTAGCAGATTTTTTAAAAATTATGAGCATTGTTTCATACGTACCAATACTACTACACAAGCAGTAGTATGTTATAATGGTTTTATTAATGATGAAAATTCAAAGTAAAGAATGTTTTATCAAAAATTATTTGCAATATGGAGATTATCCTAGATCCAGTGTTCTGAAAGATTTCAGCAAATCAAAATAGAATTTTATAGGAGCTGGAAAAATTTGAGGAACAAAGATTTACAATTGCTATTATGTTTTAGTGGGGAGCATAATAAGGAATGCTTATTTCTCATTCAATTTAATTAAAGGAATAAAAAGAAATGACAAAATGGTGCTGCTGGCTCCATAGCAGGGCCTTGCAAAAAGTAAGATTTGATTTTAGCTTTGTCAGGAACAACATGGATCTAAAAGTATATCAGTAAACATCTTCTATTTCAACACATTAAAATTCAAAGATGTGTGCTGCACTTGAGTGACTATTTCATCCATTGGGATATTTCATAACACTAATCAATGGCTATTTTGATATTATTGGTTCATTGAATTTTGTAGATATGAAATATTTGATTCTATAATTAGATGAACCTCATCAAATAATTCATTTATTTCGAGACTGTGACACTCATCTAACTGATGCATATTTTCCAAAATTCCAATCTTTTATTGAAAGAAAAATTTTATCATTAACTAGAGTACATATATTTCTTTTTATTTTTTTTTTTTGGTTTTTTTGTTTTTGTTTTTTTGTTTTTTTGTTTTTTTTTTTTTTTGGAAATAGTACTATAGTTTATTGGGTGGAAAGAGACTATAAATATCTGTAACTACACACACTGTTTTAGTGTTATTTTGTTGAGGTATCAATATTGCTTTTATTATGTATAGGTATGGGCCTTGGATTCCTGTTCTTTCCAAGACTTCTAACATGAAGTGGTGTTGGATATTGTCAAATGCTTTCTCAGCATCTACTGAGATAACCATGTGGTTTTGTTTGTTTGTTTTTTAGTTTGTTTATATGGTGGATTACACTTATGGATTTCCTTATATTAAACCATCCCTGCATCCCATGGATGAAACCTACTTGATCATGGTAAATGATCATTTTGATGTGTTCTTGGATTCAGTTTGCAAGGATTTTGTTGAGTATTTTTGCATCAATCTTCATAAGTAAGATTGGTCTGAAGTTCTCAATCCTTGTAGGGTCTCTGTGTGGTTTAGGAACGAGGGTTACTGTAGCCTCAAAAAATGAGTTAGGTAGTGTTCCATCAGATTCTATTTTGTGGAATAGTTTGGAGACTATTGGTATTATATCGTCAATAAATGTCTGATAAAACTCTGCACTGAACCCATCTGGACCTGGGCTTTTTTTTTTTTTTTTTTTTTTTTTTTTTTTTTTTTTTTTTTTTTTTTTGGTTGGGAGGTCTTTGATGACTGCTTCTATTTCTTTAGGTGTTATAGAATTATTTAGATGGTTTACCTGGTCCTGGTTTAACTTAGGTATCTTGTATCTGTCTAGGAATTCATCCATTTCCTCCAGATTCTCCAGCTTTGTTGAGTATAGGCTTTTGTAGTAGGATCTGCTGATTTCTTGAATTTCCTCAGTTTCAGTCGTTATTTCTCCACTTTCCTTTCTGATTGTTTTAATTTGGATATTCTCTCTTTGCCCTCTAGTTAGTCTGGCTAGAGGTTTATCAATCTTGTTGATTTTCTCAAAGAACCAGTTCTTGGTTTTGTTGATTCTTTCGATGGTTCTTTTTGTTTCTATTTGGTCTATTTCTGCTCTAATTTTGATTATTTCTTGCTGTCTACTCCTCTTGGGTGTATCTGCTTCCTTTTGTTCTAGAGCTTTTAGCTGTGCTGTCAAGTTGCTGATGTATGCTTTCTCCAGTTTCTTTTAGGAAGCATTCAGAGCTATGAGTTTTCTTCTCAGTACTGCTTTCATTGCATCCCATAGATTTGGGTATGTTGTGTTTTCATTTTATTGAATTCTAGAAAATCCCTGATTTCTTTATTTCCTCTTTGATCCTGCTATAGTTTAATAGAGAATTGTTAAGAAAGAAAGACACACATGCATAATTCATCCTACCAAAGCAACAATAGCTATTCCTTTATATCTATTAACATAAATGGACTCAACTCCCCAATATTAAAGATATAGGTTATCAGAAGGGATACTTAAACAAAGACCAGCATTTTGCTGCAGACAGGAATCTCATCCCAGAGACAAAGACAGACACTATCTCAGAATAAAAGGTTGGAAAAAAACTTTCCAAGCAAATGGCCTCAAGAAGCAAGCTGGAGTGGCCATTCTAATATCTAATAAAGTAGATTTTCAACTAAAAGTTATCAAAAAAAAAAAAAAAAATAAGGAAGGAGTCTTTTTACTCATTACAGGGGAAATCTGTCAGGAGGAACTCTCAATCCTTAACATATATGCTCCAAATACAAAAGCACCCGTATTCATAAAAGAAACCATACTAAATCTCAAAAAATAAATTACACCACACACAATAATAGTAAGAGACTTTAATACCCCACTCTCACCAATGGACAGATCATGGAAACAGAAACTGAACAAGGACACTGTAAAACTAGAAGAGACTATGAACCAATGGGAATTAATAGATATCTATAGAACATATCATCCTAAAACAAAAGAATGCACCTTCTTCTCAGCACATCATGGCATCTTCTCAAAAATTGACCACATTATTGGACACAGAAAGAGCATCCATCAATACAAGAAGATGGAAATACTCCCATGTATCCTTTCAGATCACCATGGTCTAAGGCTTGTTTCTTAATAACACCAAAGACCAAAAAGTTCCATATACACATGGGAACTTTAGTTTTCTTGCTTGGAAGTTTTCTTGTTTTTACTATGAGGTGGTTCCCCTCATTGTATTGGGTTTTCCACCTATAATTCGTTGTAGTGCTGGGTTTGTGGTCATATACTGTGTGAACTTAGTTTTGTTTTGGAATATCTTCATCTTGCCATATATGGTGATTGATAGTTTTTCTGGGTATAGCATCTTGGGCTGGCACTTGTGCTCTCTTAGGGTCTGCATGATGTCTGTCCAGGCTCTTCTGTCATAGTCTCTGTTGAGAAACCTGGTGTGATTTTGATTGGCCTGCCTTTATATGTTACATGACCTTTTTCCCTTAATGCTTTTAGTATTCTTTCTTTGTTTGGGCACTTGGTGTTTTGACTATTATGTGTCGGGAGGAATTTGTTTTCTGGTCCAACCTATTTGGAGTTCTGTAGGTTTCTTTTATGCTTGTGGTCATCTCATTTTTATGGGTAGGGAAGTTTCCTTCCAGGATTTTGTTGAAGATGTTTACTGCACCTCTTAGTTGATATTCTTTGCCCTCTTCTATTCTTATTATCCTTAGGTTTGGTCTTCTCATTGTGTCCTAGATCTCCTGCACATTTTGGGTTAGGAGATTTTTGGTTTTTGCATCTTCTCTGACTGTTTTGTCTATGTTTTTAATGTTGTCCTTGGCCCCTTGGCCCCTGAGTTTCTCTCTTCCATCTCTTGTAGTCCTTTGTAAATGCGTGCATCTGTGACTCCTGATTTCCTTTTTAGGATTTCTACCTCTAGGGTTGTCTCTTTTAGTGTTTTCTTTATTATGTCCATTTCCGTTTTAAATTCCTTATTCCCTTCCTCATCTCTTTAGTTCTGTTTTCTTCTAGTTCTTTGAGCTCTTTGAGTTTTTTTTTTGTTTCTTCTTTAAAAGCTTTTAATTCTTTCTGCTTTTCCTCCTGTTCTTGTTTAAGAATCTCTATCATCATCTTGAGGTAGGATTTCGTGTCTGAGTCTTCTTTTTCTGGAGTGTTTGGTATTCTGCTGTTTGTTGTGATGGGAGAGCTGGGTTCTAGTGTTGCCAGGTTGTCTTGGTTTCCCTGGGGTACATTCTTCTGCTTTCCTCTTGCCATCTTGTTGTCAGTGATTCGTTCTCACCTTTCCCTTGCACCTGGCCTGTTTCTCTGTTTCTCCACTGTTCCTAGTGATGGATGTTTTCGAGTGCCTATTGTGCACCCTGGAAGCTGCCGCCTGGGAACAGAGAGCCCAATGCAGCAGTGTTCCTAGATCCCTGGATCAAGCTGAGCAGAAGCACTCTTTTTGCTTGCTCTGCTGAGATCTCTCTGCCCCCTGGCTAGTCGGAATCCGTTCTCACCCGGTACTCACCAGTCCTGTGTGTCTGGATCTCCGCTCTTCCTGGTGGCGGATATCTATATGGTTCTTTACATGGTAAAATTTTTCTATAAAAATTAACTTTAACATTGGACCATGTTATCCAAAGATGGAGATGATTTTTATTTTTTGGTAATATTTTTAAGTAGAAATAATGTTTTAACCTCCTCCAACGTTGTTATTTCATCTTGTAACTTGTCAGAAAATATATCCTTCTTTGATTTAATCATGGTGAATCATTACTAACAAAAGCATTTTATTTTTAGTTAGTACTACATCAAACAGGATACTCAGTTCAAATATTTTCAAGAATGAGGGCATGATGAAATTAATAAACAAAATCCAGCCATTAACGGGATACTCTCAAATGAAACTGTTTTTCTTTTATTAGTGTTTCCAAGTGAAGAACATAATGACAGTAGCCCTAATTTGTCTCAGTACATCCTTTGCATTTCTACTATCTATAATGTCACCATACTAGTAATTAACATTGACACTACAGAGCACCTGAATATCCTTAGCAATTCCCATGTGTTCATGGGTCTACAGTTTAAAATTTTCAGTAGTAGAAATGTTTCTTGTAATTTAAAGTACATAAAATTGCCAAGTAATCATGTTAAAATCCTAGTTACACTTTAATAAATCTACAGTAGAACCTGTGATTCTGTCTTAAAGATCCCAAATAATGACTTAACTCTGTCTCACTGACCACACTTTGAGTGAAAAGTCTGCAGAGTACTACACACACTTATTCAAGACTCTTATCAAATGCAATTTACAGATTCAATGTATTATGATTCAAAATTTCCAAGGCAGTCTTCATAGTAATAGAAAAATATCCAAAATTCATTTAGAAGCTTAAAAGACCTTGGATAGTTAAAGCAATCATAACCAAAAATAGCAATGAGGAAAGGATGAGCACATCAGATTTCAAGCTATTTTACAGAGCTTTACTAATAAAAATTGCATAGTACTGTAGGGAAAAATGTATGTTGATCAATGGAATAGAATAAATACATTAACATGAGTATATATAACTGCAGCATAAGAAGCTTCATTTTGCCTTCTTGGTCAAGAGGTTTTAAGAAAGTCCCCTAAACATATAAGTTATTGTCCATGATTGACTCCTATAACTTCAAGATAAGATGCCATTGCTTAATCTATATAAAACTGACCTAGAACCATTTCATGAGGATGCACATTAATAGTACTAGAAAGTGTTATGCAAACTACTAAGGGAGAAAACAAATAGTCCTGCCAAGCTGCAAAGCCTATAAACCACAATGACTTTCTTATTAAGATATTCAAGTTATACCCAATTGGTACAATGAGACAATGTTATCATGGCCATAAGCAACTAGCTGTTTAATTGGACTGAAGGTTTGTTCAATCACAGCACATTCAGCTTGGTATTATCAACATAGCTACTCAGGTTGGGAGAAGTAATAAACCCCAAAGAACCCACTACTGCCAATCGAAGACTTCATTCTCAATATCTATTCTTATTGAATTGGTAGAAAACCAGATAATAAATTTTTACAATTTATGAAAAGCTTGATAGATAACAGAGCTCACTGTGTAATCTCTTAAGAGCAGAGAAAAGGTAGTGTGACTGTAATTTTTTGTAATTTCTGCACTCTAGAGAATGATGTAAGCAAATCAGGATGTTGAAGCCTAAGCCACACAGTTGAACTCCATAAAAATAAGAGTAGTTTTTTTTTTTTTTTTTTTTTTTTTTTTTTTTTTTTTTTGTTCTTAAGTGTTTCCCCAGTGGTCAGAAATTGAAGTTAATGGTAATACACTCATTTAATCCCTCATGCACAAGAGGCCAAACAGGAAGATTAAATTTTAAAGTTTATCTGTACAAACAAACTGTGAATACTTAGACAAATTAGTAAAATATTATCTAAACAAAAAATTTTTAAAAGACTAGGGATAGTGCTCAAAGTGGAATCTTCTGCAAGGATTTTCAATCCATCCACCATTAACTATATGTCTTTGGTTGTATCCTATGCTATGGTAGCTGATTTAGTGTATATAATCTCATGGGATCATAGGAAGCTAATTATTATGGCATTATCCTTATAGATCATAGACTGTTTCTACAGATTGTCCTCTGGCTCCAAATGCATACTTATTAATGTGTATATACATATACACATGAACCTGAACACATATGAATTATTATAATTATACACAAAATTATATGTGTATATATGTATACATTCATGAATGTTTTAATTAATGTTTTTTTAATATTTAATGAACATATTTCATGAAATACACTTTTTTTACAAGCATCTCCCCTCATGGTGGTTAAAATCTTGACAAAATATCTAAGCACCTGAAAAGAGTCTCAAGAAGAGATTGTGTGATTTATTTGGCCTGTGCGTATATCTTTCAGGAAGTGTCTTGATTATATTAATTGGATGGGAAAAACCAATCTATTATGGGTGCCATGATTTCTAAGTTATGTGTCCTGGACTGTATTAAAATAAAAAGAACAATAAAGTCATCTGAGTACAAGTTGTATAGATAAATTCATTTATCTGAGTTTCTAATTACAGATATGTGACATGATGAAATCAGCAGTGCTCCTGACACTGTGACATGCCTACTGTAATGGACTCTTACCTGAAATCACAATTGTGACCACAAACTGGGTTTTTTACATGTAATTTACCACAACAACATAAATACAATTGTCGCTTGCCCACACTTCCCGCCAATAGGAACAGGCGTGCAACAACCGGATTCTTCTGCAGACAACCTTTATTGTACAATACTCTGAGGAGGGGATCTCTTGAGCAGGAAACTTCTCTTTGAGCCGGGGACTCCCTACCAGGGTCTACTGTATAGGCGACCTCTCATGTGCAGTCTCCCACATGCGATCTCTCTGCCCAGTCTCTCTCCACGTGGGATCTCTCCGCAATCTCTCTTATCCAGTCCCTCTCCACGTGGGATCTCTCTGCCATCTCTCCACGTGGGGTCTCCCGCAATCTCTCCACTATCTCCCTCTCCATGTGGGGGAGAAATGCACTGCTATATATGCCTAGGAGACTCGTGTCGCTACCTGATCGGTGCGCCCTCCAGTAACTCAATAGTATGCCCCGAGAGCAGGCTATGATATATGTGGCGCATGCGCATTAAGTCTCTTGGCTGGGCAACAGCTCTGTTTGCTGATTTCTCGGCGGGAAGCCGGCACCATGTTTGGGTGTGGCACAAATGGCTCCCTACATCTCCCCCTACTTTCTTAAATAAAAACATGGCCGATCAACCATCAGGCTCTTGTTGGACCTTTAAGCCAAACAGAGGGAGAGGTGCCCATTTCGAGTGCAGCAAGAGCTTGTGCTATGACCACTTTGTCACGTTACTGTTGAGTACGGAGTTTGCACACCATCTAGAGCAGAAACACAGTCTCTCTGCAAAAAAGCATGTCAAAAATTACTTGATAAAGCAAGAGTTCTATAATCCCCAACCCTGCTATCTCCGTGTTTAAGGGCAAGTACCGTACATCAAAGGTTTTAATGGTGTCAAACAAACAAGAAAATAGTTTTGCATTAAGGCAAAAGGGCATCGGTTTTGGAAACACCGACAGAATCGCCCATCTCGCCTCTCCTCTGACTCTCTGGTTCCAAAGCATCAGGAGCAGGGCTGTCATCACCCCAAACTATCTAGCCCATCCCCTTACATAGGAATCTGTCCTCGCCTTGGACATGCAGCCCTCTGATTGGTTGAAACTCATTAGGCCCTATGATGCCACGGGAGAGGCAGAGCTCAAGGAGTGGAAAGTTACCCAGCACCTGCGCACATGACTTGTTTACTGCTAAGTCCAGCCAGATGTCAGCGCCATCTTGTAATAGAGAATGTGCAGGCAGCGCCCCACATCTCCCCCTATCTTTTATTCTTTAAGCAAAGTAGGACACCCATATTAGGAGGGCAGAGATAGAAGTCAAATCCTCATTAAGGTGTATAAAGACCATGTAGAGGAGTAACCGCTAGACTTTTTGTAGCCCGTAGTACTCTTGACCTGTCACTCTGCCATTTTTCTGAGGGAGGGACACTGGGGCAGGCAACCCTCATGCATAATGACATACCTCCCAGAGATACCCCGCGACAAGTGGCTCTCAGTGCGATGCTTTGCTCGGCATCCCTCATGGGCTGCTCAAACCAGACACTCTAATCGTGTGCAATGAACCAAAGTTCTAGGAATGCAAGAGCTGTCTGGCTGGCGACCTACTGCTTAAGCATGAATAACCAGATATCGGCTGATGCTCTATGTTCTAGAGCGACAAGCGCTTGGGCAATAACCACCTTGTCTCTTTTTGTTTGGGCCTTGAGCTTACAAACCAGCCAGAGAAGCAATGCAATTCCGCAGCAAAGGATTGCTCCAAAGAGTCCCACCCCCACCCAAGTTGATATCGGTGGTGAAAAACTTAGGGAAGACTTTAGCATCATGTTCCACTGGAATTGGTTTTGGAAACACCGGGTAGCACTCGACGTGTTAGACATTCTGGGATCCAAATTGGGCTTTTTTCTTCCTGTGGAAAAACACAAATAGCTCCCCTGGATCGTATTAAGATAGGATCCAGGGCTTTCCAATTATCAATGAGGACATCTTTCCATTTTTACTAACTCTTTAGGTGGCACAGGCCATTGTCCATGGCGCTCGGCAGCTGAATGGCCATGAGCATCCAAATTTAAAAAATTTAAGGTAAGAAGTATAGTAGAAATTTTGGGTGTGGGGGGCACCACTTCAATTCCCCCTTTGTTTGTTTAAATAAGCCTTTAGGGTGCGATGATCACGTTCAATGATGCCTTGACCCTGAGGATTATAAGGCAATCCTGTCAGGAGTGAAACTCCCATGTGATGACAAAATTGCTTGAATTTTGCTGTGGTATATGTAGGACAATTGTCTGTTTTTAACACATTAGGAATGCCCCATGCACTCCACGCTTTAAGACAATGAGTAATAACATGAGAAGCCTTTTCTCCTGATAAAGGAGAAGCAAAGATAACTCCTGAGCAAGTATCAATGGACACATGTACATATTTTAATATTCCGAAGCAGGAAACATGGGTGACATCCATTTGCCAATGCCTCTTTTGGAGATATACCCCATATTAATCATTATCTCTTGTGCAGGCAGGGAATAATTGTTCATAAGTTTAAGACCTAGTTCTGTTAAAATGTCTCTTCCCCATAGATTAACAGGTAGTGGAAGGACATATGGTGTAAAAGTTCTTTTTTGTCCCTCAGGGGCTTTCCATTTTAATAATTTAGAACTAATAGCAGGACTGGCTTCATAGACAAGGCCTTGCAAAAAATGGGAAGATTGATTAACTGGCCACTTAGCAGGCCACCACCTAGTAGGTAAGATGCTTTTGTCTGCCCCAGTGGCCAAAAGTACTTTAAAAAGTTTTCTTTTAATCTCCAAATTGAGGTTGGCCAAGTATTTAAATCTACTAATAGATATGTTAAGTCAGTTCCTGAAGAACTGAAGCCTTGTTCCCTCTTCTCCCTTTGTTCTCCCTTCTCACCCAGTTTAATGCAAATTGGGCAGGACAATTGGAGAGGATGAGCAATTGAGATGGAAAACAAATCCCTCTGGGAGGAGCACATGATCTTTAGTTGGCCTTTATAATTTTGATCAATTACCCCAGGGTGTACTACCAAACCTTTAAGGGTGGCTGATGACCATCCCAAAAGCAGCCCTATTGTATTATAGCTGGTAATGGCCCATTAAAGTCACAAGGGATAGGCTGAACTCCCATTTGTGGGGTCAGGACAATTCTGGTGGTGGCACGGAGGTCCAATCCCACAAAACCTGGAGTGGCTCTTCTCGGGGGTTCTCCTGCTCCCAGACTACTGGGGAGCTGGTTGCCCCATATATTTCAGGGCCCTTAACTGCCCAACATATACCCCGAGATTGACAGCCAATCCAAGGATACAGGGCTGAATCTCATCTTTCTATACAGAAAGGTGACCACCTAGGTTGGGCTGGAATAAACAAATTACCCTTTGGCTGGGAAAGAGGATAGCTACCGGCAATCCAGGTGGCATTAGCCTATCCAGGTTTTTTGTATAATTAGCAGTGACTCTATAAGTTCGGACTGACTCTGCCAACTCTTTATCTTGCTTATGCTCGAGGCAGTGATCATCCTCAAACAAGGGAAACATTTGCCTGATGTTATGGCATGTCTCCGGAGTACAAAAGAACTCGCACTTCCTCTCGGGGTAAAGCAGAAGAGCAGAGACAGCAGCTGCTTTAAGAGCTTCCGGTTGTGTTACAGGAGTCCTCTGTCCGGGCTGAAACCACTCCACCTCACATTCTGCTGCCTCCTCCTCTAAATCTTCCTCCACAGATTCAAATAATTCATCCTCTAATTTTTCTTCTGCCAGCTCTAAGGCCTTTTGTTTCTTTAGCGGATACGAAGAATTGGACTCTGGCGCAGTCCTCTCTTTCCCCGGCGGTTCTTCCGCCGCCACCTCTCCGATTCTGACTTGTTTTGAACATGTCTCTCGGAGACTATCTCCCTTATCTTTTTCTTTATCACGTTCTGTTTCTGACCCACCCTCTATGTGCTGCATGCTAACTTTTCGTCTAGATAACTTCCACAACAGTAATGTTATAACAGTTACCACAAACGCAAGCAATAACCCTTCTACTGTCGGAGAAAATCTAAGAAGAGACATGCCTAAGTTTTTGGCATGTTCTTTTGGCACCCTGTAAAAGCTAAAGCGTGACAAGTCTCTCAGAACTTACCTTTTAATTCTTCCGCAGTTCTGAATCTAGTTCAGTGGCGCATGCGCATTAAGTCTCTTGGCTGGGCAACAGCTCTGTTTGCTGAGTTCTCGGCGGGAAGCCTGCGCCATGTTTGGGTGTGGCACAAACGGCTCTCTACATACAATGAAGAGAATTTTATAGTAATAACACAAGCAGATACCATCCTTACATAATACAACTTATAGCTAAGGGAACAAAAATATTTGTTTGTTAATACATTAAAGTTATATATTTTATATTTTATTTTTTAAATCTTTTATTGCATATTTTATGTATTTATATTTCAAATGTTATGCCCTTTCAACTGTCTCCCATCCCCCGTCCCCTTGCTTCCATAAAGATGGCCCCATTCCCACCCACCCACTCCCTCTCCATCACTCTGGCATTCCCTTACATTGAGGAAACAAGCTTTCACAGGACAAAAATATTTAAAATTATTTAAGTCTTATATTTTCCAAATAATTTTTTTAATGTTTATACTGCCATTTTTAATTTTGTGTGTATGACTATTCTGCTTGCATGTATGTCTGTGTACTATGTGCACGCCATGCCTACAGAGACTAGAAGAAGAAAATATCAGATCACCTTGGCACTGGAGTTAGAGACATTGCTAACCATTGCTAACTGTTGTGTTGGCTCTCGTGAAAGGGCAGTATCTAAAGGTTTCTATTGTTAAAATGAAATACCATGATAAAAAGCAAGTTGGAGATAAAAGAGTTTATTTGGCTTACATATCCACACATTAGACCATTATTTGAAAAAAGCCAGGACAGGAACTCAAAGAGGGCAAGAACATGGATATAGAAGCTATTGCAGGGGCCACAGGGCCATCTCCTTACTGGTTTGCTCGCCATGGATTATTTAGCCTAATTTCTCATATAACTCCAGACCACCTCAGAGAGCCCAGGTATGGTAGTACCACTCACAATGACTGGCCTCTCCCCGATAAATCACTAAGAAAATGCTTTACAGGCTTGTCTGCAATCTGGAGACAGTCTTTTAATTGAGGATCCCTTGTCTCATATGACTTTAGATTGTGCAAATTGATGAAAAACAAAAAGCAGTCAGGGCCTTTATTCACTAAAGCATCCTAAAATGGCCCCACCAAATCATTCTTTGCAAAATTCTAATTCTTCTATTAGATAGCAAAATTTTAATTATGAATTTATTTAAATGATCAACTGTAATAAATAATGTATATTACTCAAAATTGGAAATTCATGGAGAATGTAAGTATATCAAGGATTCAGAAAAATTCCTCTGCTTAAAAAAATATTATGCTGACTAAACATTTCCAAAATCTACCACAACAGCACCACTGATTAAAAAAAATTCAAAAGTATTTTTCTATACTAGATGCAATATACAAAAATCTCTACAATAATTCAACATCCTATTTTGTAGTTGAAATGATTAAACCTCAACAACAGAATAAATATGTACACTGTGACACAGTCAATCATTATATGAGTATTGAGTTACTTCATGAAGCTGTTTAGAAGTAAAATTCCCTTTGCATTATACCCGGCAACAATTATATGAGAATGGAAAGTCTTTCAATTATTATTCTTATAACTATCAAAACAGCAAGTTTAACTTTAAGTAATTCAAAGGACATACAACTAAATTCCATGCTCTATTTAATATCTTTCTTAAATAAAAAATGTTGAAAGAATAATCTTATATATTTTGAATTGTTTTACAACTATAAATATAACATTGTCTGACGTACCAGTACAACTCTTTTAGTTATCTAATATTTGATATTTTATTTTTATTTCTTTAGCATCTATTTTCTTGTCAGGGATGTGTATGTAGTCAAGAGCCCATATGGAGTCAGGGGATAACTTACAAGAAACAGTTCTCTTCTTTAACCATGTAGATTCCATATATTAAGCATAGGTCATCAGGGTGGAAAGTAAGTGTTTTACACAGTGATCGAGCATACTAACTACCAAACATGCTAGCTTAAAATAGAATTTTACATTGATATTTTTAGAAAAGTGTCTTTCAGCTACCTTTTTGAAGAATTTCACAAATAATCCTTTCATATAACTTTAAGTAGAAAACTGTTATCACAAAACACATTTGTTTGCTCTGTGATTGTTCTTTTATAACAAGTAAAAAGGAAATTCTAGATATTGGGTTCAGATGTGCACAATTGAAATGCACACTATCTCTTGTTTTCTGCTTTTTTTTAACATACTAGTCACAAAGTCTAACTGTTATTGGATTGTCTTTTAAAAACTGATTACAGAAAATAAACATAGAGAAGAAAAAGAATGTTGGGAGTAAAATAGCTCACTGATAACAGAAGCAGCAGCAAACTCTTACTGCACTTTGGAAAGAGTAGTTTTAACAAAGTAAGCAACAATCATTTTCTCTGGTTGAGTGTTGATTCCCCAGTGTGCTCTCAGTAAGTAATTAGAATGGCCCACTGAATGTCAGCATCAGCTTGTTTATTCTCATTATTTTATCATTTTAAAAACCCTCTAGGTGATGAGACATGCAGTATAGAACATAATTACCATTATTAGCATACTAATTGGACACAAAAATAGGCCAACTACAAGGTAGCCAACTGAATAATTTCACATTAATCAAACACCATAGTGAATAAGCCTATTGTTAAATTGACAGCTACCATAATTGGCAATATTTTGCAGTGAAATATCAGAATTTCCTTGTAATATCTCTCCAGTGCCATATAATTTAGTAATTTCCCAATGTTCTGTCCCTAAATATGTGCACCTAACTTAAAGTTCAAGAAAACACCATGATAAAAATATTAGTCTTTTAACAACTGTCCCAAATACTTAAACTGGGACTTATTGAAGTTCAGTAGGAGATGTAAGACAAAATGTGAGGAAGCTAGCAACTTAGTCACTTGTTGCTGCGTATAATGTATCATTTCTAAATATGTGCTATTACAGTCTCAAAAGCCTCTTGACCACAGTGACCCTTTTAAATATGCTCTATTATACAAAAGTACAAGTATTGTAATTGACAATAATCTTTTCTTTTACAATGTAATATTTGTTACATATTGAGAAATGTGAAATTATAACTGTTCTATACAAAGACCTGTTTTTCTTCAGTGCAGACTAATAGAGAAGTTGTAGAATAAAATTACCTTTTCAATAACTGAATATCGTTTTACTATTGACTCAATTTCTTCCCCTATGAAGAATTCCTGAACTATTACACCTAGAAGTGATTTTCCCATTGCTAATATTTCAGCACACTTACTATTTACTTTTCATACATTCATTTTCTTAGAAATCTGTTTCATAGTACACAAGAAATGTTATCTTCTATGATAACTCTGTGGTATCATTTTTAATAAAAGGAAAGCCTATTGAACTGCCATTAATAACCAGTGCCTGTCCTCATGATCCAGTGCTCTATCCAGTACCATTATGTCTTTTCATAATAGAAACATAGAAGATTTTTCATCTTAATCCCCAAATAAATTGTGTGCTCTGATCAGTCAGTTTTATCTATATTAAACAAACGTTATAATTCCTTATGTAAGGTAGTATGAATGTGAAATATCTATCACATGCTCATTTATGTAAACAATTGTTATCCAGGTGATAGCTCTATTTTGGTCATGGAGCCTTTAAGAGGTGGTTCACTGGTGGCTGGGCTTGAGGTTTTACAGCACAACCCCTCTTCCTATCCACTGTCAAGTTTTGGTGCTTTCTAGCACTGAAAAATGCCCACTCATTCAATTACAGCTGCTCTAGATTTATAGTTTCTGATGGTTTCTTTCATTGCCTAAGTTTTCTTTATTTTCTTTTCATTAGGAGGCAGCTTAATTGGTTATGGTCTTGCCCTAATATCACCATTCTCTTAATTTCATTTAGCATCAGGATTTTCCTTAAACATTTTATCTGTGTACTTGGCTCTAGTATTACATTTTCTTGTGCTCCTTTCTTCCTCAAAATATACATTTTGTATTTTCCTTGCTCAATATGGTCCTTCAATGTAGGTGTGCATAAGAATGACCACTAATAGCCACAGGACATAATCAAAAGTAGGCTGTCTTGAAATTTGCTCTACCAGTGCTACTAATCCTAAACGTGTTCAATTAAAAGCCACTTTTCATAATAGTTGCCACAGCCGTTGTTTCTCTTCATAGTGATAAAAGAGTGACTGAGACAAAAGTTTTTTCCAGGGAACAGATTTTTGTGTGGCTTCCCTGAACATGTTGTATGTTGGTAGGATGTGAACTTTTAGGAGTTTTGATTTAGAAAGCAGTTGAGTGTTTTAAGTGGGAATTAATAAGCCATACTAGTAGGAGTTTGGAAGACAATGGTTCTGAGAAAAATGTAGATAATGATAGCAGAAAAATTGAGAGTAGAATATTAGTTAATGGCCTATACACCACTCTTGTTATATTTTTGCACGAAAAATAGATGCATTTCTGATCTTGTTTAAAAATATGCCTAAGGCTAAATTGAAGACTTTAGGGATTAATGGCATTGGTAGAGGAGATTTCAAGACAATCGTCTACAGAATATTGGCAACCACAGTTAGTATGCCTCTTCCCACTCCAATTAACCTAGTATCACCAATGTGTCATAAACACCAGTAGAGGGTATTCTCTTCTAGATAATTCTCATGAATATGCTCAGAAGCTTGTCTCCTAGATAGGTAATTTTAGATCCTGTCAAAGTGATAAAAATACCGATTTCATTTCTTTGGGATGTACATTCATTTGAAGAGTGCAAGATAGTATAGCATTTCTTCTTGTACTTTTATTAGGAGCCTTCTATTTAACTTACATTTCCACTAACTATGACTGAATAGGCCACATCTTCTACATACTCATTAAAATTTGTCATCTGCCAATGCTTTGATAATAATCATCCCATATGGGAATGGGAGGATATCTATTTGCAGTTTTGATTTAGATTAACCTGTTGCCCTAAAGAGTTTTTTTTTTTCATATACCAACTATACATTTGCATTTCTTTAAACATTTTCTAGGCTTGCCTCCTACCATATAGTGTGGGCAGGCAAGTGGCTACCACTATGATGAGTATGTATGTGGTGAAGAAATGAGAGAGAAAAAGAAGTGGAAGATTTGTGTAATATAAAGAGATTTGGGATTTAAAGTGTGGGCAGTGAGGAACAGCCCAATTCAACTGTCACCTGAGGCTATGGTGAGGTACCAGGCCTTACTACTGCCAAGGGACATATCTGAGTCTGTGGCTCTAGTGTAGCAGGATGCTATGTCAATATCTTTGGACCATGTTACCTACAAAGACCATATGGTCCTGGTCAGTACTACTGCTTAGGGCATTGATAATTTCTGGGGGCTCATGCCTTACCAGGGCATTGCTGGACAGCTGGCCCTATGTCTAGCCAGCCATGCATTGTTGTGAGGGCAGAAAAGCCTCCATACTCCTTGCTAGTTGCAGTAGCTAGGAGAAAGGTCCTACTCCTCACCTGGGCAAAGTGGGAGAACTGGTCCTTGTGGCTTGGGTGGGAAAGATCTGTTGGGTTGACCAAATCAACTGCTACCTAAGCCCAGATCCAGGTTGTTGAGCTGGCCCACTTTAATATCTATTCTATCTATGAATTTCTGGAGGATGTGAAGGAGCTGGTTCTGCAGAACCAGAACTGAAGATCTCCATGACACAGGGTAACAATAGAATATCAGATAGGAACCCTGGTGAAGATTCAGTATTAATGACGTAGCAGAAGTTAGAGGCCTCAAACCAGACTGATGAGTAATTAAAAGTGGCATTTGAAAATAAAGCTTTTTGGGTAAAACTATATATTATATGACACAACATGACCCACCTCAATTTTTTATTGCTTTATTACTGTTTTCTTTTGAGGGGTGGAGGGTAGATAAAGTAGGGATGAGAAAATATTTATGATTGGGGTGCAGGGTATGAAGGTCAAAAGAATCAATAAAGGGTTTTTAAAAAGAAAAAGTTTCTGATCAATTTTGCCTGTCTTAAATGTGGTTCTTTAAGTTGTAATAATGAGATGCTTAAGTTTTTATATATCATAAATAACATTACCTTGTCAGGTTCAGAGTTTGTATTTTCCCCATTTTGTAGGTATTTATTTTTTTCAAAAAGTCAGCTGAGGTGAATTAAATATGCAACTCATGTTGAAAAAAATTTACTGTGGGACTCTGATTGTTCATAATTTTGTAGTTTAAGAAGATTAAGTTATTGAATTTTATCAAATCTATAAAATGACTTTAAGTAGGCAAAATCATTTGTGTGTAATATTATACATATTTGATACTCTAAGAGAATTAGTGAAAATCTATTACAGGACGATTTTAAAGGAATATGATTTAACTCTAGTTTAATGTATCTTCAGCTTGAGTTAAAACAGCTTGTTGTCTAAATTTACATATTGCAAATTCAACAGTATATTAATTGTAAATACATAATGCTAAAGAGCTGGAATATTATCATTCTTAGACAAGGCTTAGAATTTTATTCTCTGTGGGTATAAATGGGACCAGAAAGTTCAAGTCAAAATAAATTCAAATAACAGGAAATGATAGAATGTTAATTATTGTTGTGGTGATTCTTCAAAAGTAGAACCTGGTATCAAAAACAGTAAAACACCTCTTCCCCAAAGAAACTGGTATTGCCCAAGTACCATTTACTAGATTTGCTGAAAGCTGAGGAATCTAAAAGACTTCTGGCAGTTCAAACTAAATTTATGTTTCTATGTTTTTAGTTCCTGAAGGACATATTGAGGTGAGTGGGCATTTCTCCAGGCAGGAGATCTCTCATAGATGATTCAATAGAGGTTCTTCCTGTCAGAGAATCTTTATAGGCATATTCCTTTCTAAGATGTGGCACTGTATCCAATGGATGCAATGACACCTTTGACCTTTGATAACAGAATTATCAAAGTAGATCCACTGAAGTGTTGAACTGATTTCCCAGGGTCAAATTACCAGAAAAAAAAATCAATACTTTTTTTGTTATACTATTGTTACAAGGCCCCAAAGGATTGTCTGATCCTTCTCACAGGAATGTGCTAGTGAAGGGTTGGTATTTATCTTGGTTTTCCTCAAAATATTATTGTATTCCAAAGTGAATGTTTCCTTTCATTTTCTGTGGTCTAGTCAATTGATTTATACCAACCTCTTAATAAACTATTTAAAAATATAAATCATGACTATATTTAGAGAACAATGGCAGATGGCATAACAAAACATGTATGTTTCAGTGAGCTTTAACTCAGAATATTTTATAGCAGTAAAGACTATATTCAGCAATAATTTCAAAATCTCAAAATGTTGATTACCTAAAATTTTTTTTAAATGTCAAGATAATTTGCTGCTAGAAAAAGAATGGAGATACTAAGCAAACCATTCTTGAAAAAGAGTGATGATACTATTATTGAATTACAGTATAAAAGTTATTAAAGTATACAAGGGTAAAACATTAAAAAATGTTGATATAAACGAATCAGATGAAATAAACTTCTAAAACTAGTTTATCAAAGTTAAAGAATGGAAAAATCTTAATAGGCCACTAGGAGATTCAATTCAACTTAGATCTCTCTTATATTGTCAAGCATATTCTTTACATGCTTATCTTAACTGGTGTGGTTTTGAAGAATGGAAAAGTAGTTTTGCACTTGGAAATAGGCAAAAATACTAAGGAGATTCTTCATTAGTATCACTTAGTTGTCTAAAAATGGAAAATAATAAGTGCCAACGAATGGGATGGTATGTTCAGACATTGGGAATGAAAATGTGTTACTATTTCCATGCTATGGAAAATGATTTGATAGTTTTTAGAAATGTCATTGGAACAAAATAAGTCCTCTCCCTGATATATGGCAGAAATTTAAAAATATGTTCGGATATATATATATATATATATATATATATATATATATATATATATGTATGTATATATATGTATGTATATATATATATACATTTTAATAACAACACTATGGACAATAAGCAATGGACAAATTCTAAAATGTCACTGGAGGAATGATTAAAATTTAGGTTATACATATAGTGGAATATTATTTAGTATGTAAGTTATGTGCTGACAACACCTACAAAAATTACATGTTTTAAGAAGTATGGATCAAATTTCCCTCTATTTTAACAATGAATTTTAATCAAATTTGGAGAACAGATGTATCCATAGATACTGAACACACCAGGTACTGCCCAAGGATTCAGGGAAAGGTAATTTTGTGAATACGATGCTTAATGGTAAAAGTTAACATTTTAATGAGTAATGGAATTTTTACATAAGAACTATGTCCTGAAAATGTGATATATTTCACAGTTGTTCCTTAGAAGAATTGATTTTCTGCTATAAGAATAAAGCCTGAATAAATTGCGAGTAATTATAAGTATTTAAAAAATACTAGTATTTAGGGAAGGCAACCTTCAATCATTATTCATAGTAGTGATCTCGAAGTTGTAAGAGGAAATTTTCACTAGAATACTTCATGATTTCTGTGTCACTGAATGGAGATAATCAGGCAATGATATAGGTCAAATGACTAGATCTGACTATCAATAAGTTATAGAACTGCTGAGATTCAACAAATTTAGCAAGAATTGTGGTTAGAAGCAATGATAATGGCAAAAAGCATAAATGCCATGGCCTACATTGTAGGTCCTGTCACCAAGCATATTTTGACACTTGCATACTTTCCCAAGTGTGATTCATCTTCTTATCCCCACAGTACTTTTCTGTTTATGACAGAAGAAATAATTTTCTGTTGTCTTTCAAAAGTCATCTTTTGTAAAAAACGACTGTTCTTGCCCAAGCCAACACATCAATAAACTCTGGGTTTGACTGGTTAGCTTCATTAAATGCATTTCTTACCATTGCCTTTAGATATTTCACTCATATTTCTCCTTACAAACATATTTACAAGTGTATTATTTTATGGCTATATATCTATAAACATATTGCTAAAAGACCGGAAGGTTATTAATCCATAGTTTCCAGTTTACATATGTGTTCAAGAATTTCTTCCCTTGTATACTTCTCTTCATGCTGGTACAAAAAATTACCTAGCATTCATTACATAGTTAAAACTATATTAGAATATAGTTTCAAAATATTAACATCTGATGAGATATTAGTGTTTCAAAAAGTGTCTTATGAAAAGGGTCATAAAATTGAGAAAAACATTAAATACTTTAGAACAGCCCTTCTTATAGTATTTATTGGAGTAAGAAGCATAACAATCATATAAAGAATAAAGATGTGGAGTACTTAGCTGTTTCTTAAATGATTTTTTTGTTTCATACAACATTTAGTAATATGTTATAAAACATTATTACCTGAGACAGATGCTTTTCAAAAGCTTTACTTTTATGATTTTAAAATGACTGCAAATTATTTGACCTTATTAATATTGTTTGGTCTCTTGATAATGTAAATAAATAATTCTAGAATAGTGTTTGAATTTTTTCCTTAACCAAAAGTCAGTAGAATATAATTTACACAATAGTAAAACTGTCCTCATTTCCTATACTACAATGTCATTTTCCAATGTACAAGTTGAATGTGTTTCCTTTTTTTGATATTATTTTTTGGCTTACTGTGGACAAGTGGAGTAGATATAATTCCACACTAGTTCTGAGCCTAACCCTTTAAAAACAACACAACAATAATAACAAAATCTAGTAACTTTTCTTCTTTAGAAAGGCAGCTTTTGTGGGGAAGAAATTGGAGGTGGAGTGGGATCGGGACATAATAATGAGTAAAGACTGCAGTGAAGAAACAAGTCCAAAGAAGCACCTAGCTATTCCACATACTCACATGAAATGCAACATATTTGAATAATACTGTGTAAGGGTCTTCCAGACAGAGCTGAAGTAGCTAAACTTCTGTGTAAAAACAATTTGGGCTTTCTGATCCTTGTATATACCCCACAGTTTTGAATAGGTAACAACTGCTATTGTTTTAATAACAAAGTTTTGTATTCAGTTTTAATGCAGAAATATAAGACTTTTCACTTCAGAAAATTAGCTTGATTTACCAAAAGCTAAACCAGTCAACATCTAGTATTTTGCCCATAACTATTCCCCCTAAATTTTCATCAGAAGAGGACTACAAAGAACATATGTTTAAGACTGATATGGCCTCATTAATAGCGATGAATAACACTGTAATGCAAACTAAAACTTCTCAAATGTAAATAATACTGATGGGCATAGAAACATTTAATTGCCTATATGCTTTTAAGTATAAAGCACTTAGCATCTGGGCTTAGCAAAAGACTAAGTAAAAGAAAATGGTGTTTTACATGTGAAAATCAGATTCGGAGAAATTCCAAATTACTAGAACCATGTGCTCAGAGATTTCAAAAGCACAGAAACTAAGTGAAAACTCAGAAGTGGGAAAATACTGTTTTTATTAAATGTTCTTCCTAGTGCTTTGAGGTTCCTAATAGCTGGGATGAATTTGTAAAATTAGTTTCTTTTATTGTTCCAGCATGTTGTATTACCACAATGAAAAATCTAGGAAAATAGGGAAATGCTCAAATGTGTATGTTCAAGGAAGGTAATGATGATACCCATAGTATTCTATAACCAGAAGAATACTCATGAATTTGCTGAACTGTGGTGGCACATGCCTCTCAATACTCTGAAGATAGAAGCAAGCTAATCTCTTTGAGTTCATGGCCAATATAGTCTACAGAGCATGTTCCAGGATAGCAAGAGCTACATAAAGAAATCAGGTCTTGGAAAAAAAAAAAAAGAAAATAAACAACCCCCCCCCCAAAAAAAAACAACCAACAAAAAACAAAGAAAACAAAAACAAAAAAAGGCTTTCCAGCCCAGCAAGACTCAGGACCTGGATGCACATGGCTGATCCCACAGAGAAGCCTTGCAGGTGCTCTCCCACCTGAGTCAAGAGGAGCTTGCCACAGACTCTTCAGACTGTCTCAGTAGAGATAGCATGGAGCCCCTGAAGTGGTACACTCTGGGATCCAGTACTTTCCATCACAGAAAGAAGACAGGGTGACCACCATCAAGACTCAGGACCTGCCTGCACCCTGCTGAGCTCCCAGAATAGCCTGACAAGAACTCTCCTACCTGAGCCCACACAAACAGAATGGAGTCACTGCAATTAGAACTCAAGGTGTGCCTACAAAGAGACAAACATCGAGAAGCAATTTCCTTCCTGAGCCCATGGGCCCTCAGATCCACAGAAGAGACATGCTCTACTCAGAGACAACAAGATCACCTATATTCACGAATAACAAATGGCAAGAGGAAAGCAAAAGAACCCAAGCAATGGAAACCAAGGCAACCTGGCAGCATCAGAAACCAGCATTCCCACCAAAACAAGTAGTAGATTGCCAACTAGACAAGAAAAACAAGATCTAGACTTGAAATCACACTTCATGATGGTGATAGAGATCTTTGAGAAGAAGTTGAATAAATCCCTTTAATAATAATAGGAGAATACACAAAAACAAATAGAAGCCCTTAAACAGGAAACACACACACACAAAAAAAAAAATCACTCAAAGAACTACAGGGAAACACAACCAAACAGGTGAAGGAATTGAAAATGGAAATAGAAACAATAAAGAAAACACAAAAAGAGGCAATTCTGGAGAAGGAAAACCAAAAAAAAGGTATCAGGAGTCACATCACCAAAGGACTACAAGAGATGGAAGAGAGGATCTCAAGGGCTGAAGACAAGATAGAAAACAGAGAAAACAGTCAGAGAAGATGCAAAAACCAAAAAGCTCCTAACCAAAATACTGAGAAGATCCAGGACACAATGTGAAGACCAATCCTAAGGACAAAAGGTGTAGAAGAAGGCAAAAATATCTACTAAAAGGCACAGAAAACATCTTCAACAAAATCGTAGAAGAAAACTTCCCTGCCCTTATGTATGAGATGGCTATGAACATACTGGAAGCCTACAGAACTCCAAATAAATTGGGCCAGAAAAGATAATTCTCCTGACACATAATAGTTAAAACACCAAATATTAGAAACAAAGAAAGAATCCTAAAAGGAATAAGGGAAAAAGAACGATTAACATATAAAGGCAGACCAATCAGAATTACACCAGACTTCTCAACAGAGACTATGAAAGCTAGAAGATTCTGGACAGACATCATATAGACCCTAAGAGAAAACAAATGTCAGCCCAGGTTACTATATTCAGCAAAACTGTCAATCACCATAGATGGAGAGACCAAGATATTCCAGGACAAAACCAAATTTACACAATATCTGTCCACAAATCCAAGCTTATGAAAGATGATAAATAGAAAAATCCAACACAAGGAAGAAAACTACATCCAAGGAAAAGAAAAAAAATGCAATGAAACTAAAACAAGAAAGCACACAAACATAAGTCTACCTCTAACAACAACAACAACAACAACAACAAAAAACCAGGAAACAAAAATCACTATTCCATATTTTTTCTTAATATCAATGGATTCAACTCCTCAATAAAAAGACATATACTATCAAACTGAACACATGAACAGGATTGAGCATTTTGTTGCTTACAGGACATTCATCTCAGAGACAAAGGAAGACACTATCTCAGATTAAAAGGCTGGGAAAATACCTTCCAAGCAAATGGCCCAAGAAACAGGCTGGAGTAGCCATTCTAATATCGAATAAAGTTGACTTTCAACCAAAAGTTATCAAAAAAGATAAAGAAGAACACTTTTTACTCATCACAGGAAAAATCTATCAGGATGAACTCTCAATCTTGAACATCTATACTTCAAATACAAGGGAACCCACAATTATTAAAGAAATCCTACTGAAGTTCAAACCATATATTATACCTTAGAAAACAATAGTGGAAGACTTCAACACCACACTCTCATCAATGGACAGATCATGAACACAGAAACCACCAACTGTTTTTTTTTTTTTTTTTTTTTTTTTTTTTTGAGAAAATCAACAGGATCGATGAGCCCTTAGCCAGAATAACTAGATGGCAAAAGGAGAATCTTCAAAATAACAAACTCAGAAATGAAAGGGAGACATAACAACAGAAACTGAGGAAATTCAAGAAATCATCAGGTCCTATTACAAAATCCTATTCTCAACAAAACTGGAAAATCTAGAGGAAATGGATAAAATTCTAGACAGATAGCAGATACCAAAGTTAAATGAGGATCAGATAAACCATCTGAATAGCCCAATAACACCTAAAGAAATAGATTTAGTCATCAAAAGCCTCCCAACCAAAAAAAAAAGCCCAAGACCTGATGGGTTGGTTTAGTGCAAAATTCTATCAGACTTCATAAAATGCCAAATACCTATACTCACCAAATTATTACACAAAATAGGAACAGAAGGAACCCTACACAACTGGTTCTTCAAAGCCACAATTACTCTCATACCTAAACCACACAAAGACCCTAAAAAGAAAGAGAACTTCAGAACAATTTCTCTCATGAATATCAATGCAAAAATTCTCAATAGCATTCTTGCAAACCAGATCTAAGAACACATCAAAACAATCATTCACCATGATGAAGTAGGCTTTATCCCAGGGATACAAGGATTGTTCAACATATGGAAATCCATCAATGTAATCCACCATATAAAAAATGAAAGAAAAAAAAACACACATGACCCTCTCACTAGATGCTGAGAAAACATTAGACAAAGTTCAACAACACTTCATGATAAAAGGCTTGGAAAAATCAAGAATCTAAGGCCCATACCTTATCATAGTAAAAGCAATATACAGCAAACCATTAGCTAACATCAAACTAAATAGAAAGAAACTTGAAGCAATCCCATTAAAATCGGAGACAAGACAAGGCTACCTACTCTCTCTCTACCTATTCAATATATTACTGGAGGTCCTAGCCAGAGCAATTTGACAACAATAATAAATAAAAGAAATTCACATTGTAAAGGAAAAAGTCAAAATATTACTATTTGCACCTGACATTATAGTATACTTAAGTGACCCCAACAATTCCACCAGAGATCTTTACAGCTGATAAACAACTTCAGTAAAGTGGCTGGCTATAGAATTAACTCAAAGAAATCAACTGCTTTCCTCCACTCAATGGATAAACAGGCTGAGAAAGAAATTAGATAATCAATATCCTTCACAATAGTCACAGATACTATAAAATACCTTGGGATGACCCAAACCAAGCAAGTGAAGAATCTGTATGAGAAGATCTTCATGACTCTGAAGAAAGAAATTGAAGAATCTCTCAGAATTTGAAAAAATCTTCCATGCTCATGGGTTGGCAAGATCAACATTTTAAAAATGGCCATCTTGCCTAAAGCAATCTTCAGATTCAATGCAGTTCCCATCAAAAGTACAAATAAATTCTTCATAGAATTTGAAAAAAGGATTTCCAAATTCATCTGTAATAACAAAACCCTAGAATAGTGAAATCTATTCTCAAGAATAAAAACACTTCTGGGGAAATCACCATCCCTGATCTCAAGCTATATTACAAAGCAATTGTGATAAAAAAAAAAAAAAAAAAAAAACTGCATGGTATTATCACAGAAATAATCAGATAGACCAATGGAAGAGAATTGAGGACCCAGAAATGAACTCACATACCTATGATCATTTGATCTTTGACAAAGGAGCTAAAAATTTTCAATGGAAAAAGGACAGCCTCTTCAACGAATGGTGTTGGTTCAACTGTCACTCAACATGCAGAATGCAAATTGATTCATTCTTATCTCCTTGTACAAATCTCAAGTGCAAGTGAATCAAAGGACTCCACATAAAGCCAGGTACACTGAAACTAATAGAGAAGAAAGTGGGGAAGAGCTTAGAACACATAGGCACAGGGGAAAAATTCCTGAGGAGAACACCAATGGCTTATGCTCTAAGATCAAGAATCAACAAATGGGACCTAATAAAACTGCAAAACTTCTGTAAGGCTAAGGACCTTGTTTAGAAGACAAAACTGCAGCCAACAGATTGGGAAAGGATCTTTCCCAATTTTACATATAGGGCTAGTATCTAATATGTCCAACAAACTCAGGAGTGTAGACTATACAGAATCAAGTAATCCTATTAAAAATGGGGTATAGAGCTAAACAAAGAATTCTAAGCTGAGGAACATCAAATGGCTGAGAATCACCTAAAGAAAACCTTACCATCCCTAGTCATCAGAGAAGTGAAAATCAAAACAATGCTGAGATCCCACCTCACACCAGTCAGAATAGCTAAGGTAAAAAACTCAGGTGATAGCAGATGCTGGTGAGGATGTGGAGAAAGAGGAACACTCCTCCACTGTTGGTGGGATGGTAAGATGATACAACCACTCTGGAAATCAGTCTGGCTGTTCCTCAGAAAATGGGAAATAATACTACCTGAAACCCCAGCTATTCCACTTCTGGACATATATCCCAAAGGTGTTCCAAAATATAACAAGGACACATGTTCTACCATGTTTCTAGCAGCCTTATTTGTAATACCCAGAATCTGGAAAGAACCCTTATGTCCATCAACAAATAAAGGAATACAGAAAGTGTGGTATATTTACACAATGGAGTACTACTTAGCTATTAAAAACAATGACTTCATGAAGTTTATAGGCAAATGGATGGAACTAGAGACTATCATCCTATGTGAGATAAACCAGTCACAAAAGAACAGACATGCTATGCACTCACTGATAAGCAGATATTAGCCCCAGAAAGCTCTGAATACCTAATACCCAAGAAATAATTCACAGACAATATGAAGCTCAAAAAGAAGAAAGGCCAAAATAGGTTCAATTACTCTTTTTTTAGAAAAGAGAACAAAACTCTCATGGGACAAAATATAAGGGCAAATAGAGAAACAAAGATTGATAAAAAGATCACTCAGAAGCTGCCTCACTTTGGGATCCTCCACATATGTAGTCACCAAATCCAAGCAACATAGCTGATTCCAAAAAGTACTTACTGGCAGGAATCAGACAGAGGTGCCCCCTTAAGGACTATGGTAGAATCATATAGATACAGCTGACCATCAGTCCCAGTGAGGTAGATAAAGAAAGGACCCAAGGAGCTGAAAGGGGTTGCAATTTCATGGGAAGATAGCATTATCTACCAACCAAACCCTCCAAAACTCCCTTTGTGTGCACTTTGAGAGACCTATTGATCCAGTTGTGTATGTAGCTGAAGATAGCAGAGTCTGGCATCAATGTGAGAAGAGGCTTTTGTTCCAGAAAGGGCATCCTTTCCCAAGGTAGGAAAATGGCAAGTCATTGGAGTGGAGAGGAGGAAACAGAGAGCATGCACCTTTGTAAAGGCAAATTAAGGGGGATAGGAGTAGGGTTGGGTAAAGGGATAACATCTAAATTATAAATACAGAGTATCTAATAAAAAATAAAGAATACTCAGGAGTATTTTTATCAAATATCATCAAAATACCTAATTTTTATTTGTGTATTATTAGATAAATGAATAGAGTTTCATCTAATAAAAGAAATAAGGAGTATCAATATTTGATAAAGCCATAGTACTATTCTAAAGTGTAGCATCATATAAGTCAAATGTGAATTTAATATTCCCAAAAGAGGAGAAAAAAGCAGAATATTAGACAGTCACATTTTTTCTTATCTCAGTTAATAAATTTTATCTTTTTGAAGTTATTACTGTCAATCCTACACAAAAATGGATCACTGACGCTGTAACACTTGAATACTTGAAGTAACATATGCTGGTGGCAGCTCCACTTGTCTAAGAAAATGGTACTTTTGAATCAAATTCTCAAAAAGTAAAAAAAAAAAATATTTATTTTAAAAAATACAAAGCTACATGTTTCATTTAGTCTTCGTTGATCTTCCTTTCTGTAGGGTGATAACATTATGCAACAAGGTAGGTCCAGCCTATTATTGGATGAGAAAAAAAAGGGTAGGCAGGGGAAAGTCTAGGAAGAAGGGAAGAGGAGGAGCAAGAGAAGAATTAAGATAGAGCATGATAAGTAGGATCTAGGTCCAGGTAGTATTAACTGGAAATAGGTATATATGCATATTTTTAAGGGTTTCTATTGGTCAATTTGCCTTTTCTAGGTCAATTGGTATCTTTTTCAACTGGTTGTGAGCTTATTGTGTGGATAAATTGTGGACTGAGAATTTAACATATAAATTTGATTGATAAATTATTGATTATTGAGTCATGATTTTACCAGGCAGTGGGGAATGTGAGCATAGTTCCAAGTGGGTAAAGTGACATCTGGGAGAGGGCTTGCAGACCATGTGTCAGAGAAGCAACTGGGGTGCATGGATCTGGCTCAGTGGCTCTCAGATCTTGTGGATGCAACCAGAGTAAGAACACACAGGAACCAGTAGCTCTTCTTCTACTCCATCTTCTCATTCTACTGATCTCTTTCCTTCCTGGGGATCCCTTGCTCTTCTTTCATATTACATGTATCTTCTTACCCTCTTTTTTCAACCCCCCTGTATATCTCTTTTCATTTGATTATAGGTCCATTTATTATCATATGAACTACACCCATATGTTCTAGTTTACTTCCTATTGCTCCAAGTCAGCACTCTGCCCAAAACCAACTTCGGGAGGGAAAGGTTTTACTTGTTTACAGTTCTAGATTGTAGTTGTCTTAGTTAAGGTTTCTATTGCTGTGAGGAGACACCATGACCAAGACAACTCTTATGAAGGAAATAATTTAATTGGGATTCATTCACCGTTTAGAGGTTTAGTCCACTGTTATCATGACAGAAAGGAATACAGCATGCAGACAGACATAGTGTTGGAGAGGAGCTGAAAGTTCTACAATTAGATTGGCAGGCAGTAGCAAGAGAAAAGGATCCTGGCTTGAACTTCTGAAACATCAAAGCTCACCTCCAGTGACACACTTCCTCCAGAAATGACACACCTACTCCAACAAAACAACTCCTAATAGTGCCACTCCCTATGAGTCTATGGGGGCATTTTCATTCACACCAACAAAATAGCATATCAATGAGAGGCATAAAAGCACCTAATTTGTGGAGTAGCCTGATTAGTAATCAAGTAGAAACACTGCTTGCTAGCTCACTATCTAGATTACTTGTTCAAGTTTAGTAAACTTTCTTATACAGCCCAATGATCAACTGCATGGTATTGGTATCCTCCCTGGTGGTCTGGGTTCTCCAAGATCAATTCTGATACTCAAGACAATTCCTCATAGACAGGCCCACAGACCAATGACAGGAGCAGCTGAGAGCTAACATCTCCAACTGCAACCAGAAAACAGACAATTAATTGTGAATGGTTCATGGCTCTTAAAATCTCAAAGACTATGCTTACTGATGTCTTATCTTCAGGAAAACCACATTTCTGAAAACTACCCAAAACAGCTATTCTAACTGGGAGTCAAGTATTCAAATTCCAACATGCACTGGAGACATTCTCATTCCAACCACCACATCTAAACATACCTAGGAAGAGGGAACATCAATTGAGGAATTTCTTAGATTACATTGGTCGGCAGTTGATCATTGGAATAAATTTAGGATTTACCTGAACAGTATAAAAGGGCCCTTCATCAACTGAATAAATAAAATCAAGAGCAGCTTTCTAACATCTGTCCAATTAACAAAATTTCTGAATTTAAAGTCACAAACCTATGATAAAATACCCTAACTCAAAGGCCACACAGGAAAGGAAAGCATCTATTTGCATTACAAGTTTAGGATATAGTCCATTATTGTAGAGATATCACAGTAGCATGAATTCAAACCAACTAGTCACAGATTCAGTCAGAAACAGAGATAAATAAATATAATCATATTAATTGTTTGCTTGCTTGCTGCTTCTATTTATCTATGCATTAGCAAAGTAGTGGTAGAGAAATATCTAAGGTGTTTCTGAGCAAAAAGGAAAAAAAGATTTTTAAAATGCCATATGCCCTTTCAAAATTAGCTATACTAATGCAAAGTGTTTCTGGTTATTTAAAATTTATATTCTAATTTGTAGCAAGTACTACAAACAACATTAAAGTACTTGGCTCATTTTCCCATATGACAACTACTGGTTATTTTCCATTTGATAATAATTTTTATTTAATTGTAGCTTCTAAACCATTTTCAGTGGACATACTTACTTACTTCTCTGGTACATATTTCTCCCTAATCCTTAATTGTAAATATTATGTGCATGACTTTTAGCACCATGCAAATAAAAGTGATAAGTTGTGAACTTAAAAGTAGGCCTCCCAAGAGTCAATGACAGATCACAGAGAGACTTAAAGGTCTTATGTCTTCATGCCAAAGAGTTGGTGACTTAGTTATGGTTGTATTGCTATAGATAGATATCATGACCAAGGCAAGACTTATGAGGACAACATTTAAATGGGGTTTGCCTACAGGTTCAGAGGTTCAGTCCATTATCATCAAGGTGAGAGCATGGCAGCATCCAGACAGCCATGGTACAGGAAGAGCTGAGAGCTCTACATCTTCATCCAAAGGAAACCAGGAACAGACTAAGCATCTTCAGGCAGCTAGGAGAAAGGTTTCCAAGCCCAACCCCTGAGTGACACACTTACTCCAACAAGGCCACACCTTCTAATAGTGCCACTTTCTGGGCCAAGAATATGCAAACCATCACAGGTGGCTAGCAATGAATTCTAGACAAAGATTTGTCCATGTCTTCAGTTGTGTTTCTGTAGCAGAATTTAGCAAGCACTAGTTGGAAACCCTTGGTAACTCAGATGATCTTAGTTCAATTCAGTATGTGTCAAGCAGAAGGAATCTATGAAATGGAATTTTAGGGAAAAGAGAGTTTAATGGGGTGGGAGGAAGCCAGAGAGGGTGAGGGATTGTAATAATTACAATTCATTTTATTCAATTATGATGTTATCAAAGAACAAATTTGATACAAGTTCATGTTTAAATAAAAATCATGTTTAAATAAAAATCATGTTTAAGGAAAAAATCATGTTTAAATATGAAGGCAGTAAAATCTGATAACTTGCAAAATATCAGAATCATGATATAATATTTTATATATCTAAATATAGTTTCAGTGCTTAGTATGGTTGATACTCAATAAAAATTTTACAACTGTATGTGCTAAATAGATGAATTTCTACAAGTAGCCACCTAAGCACCACTAGTTTATGGAAAGGAATTATAAGCCCCAGAAAATTTACTGAATGAAGCAAATATTAAAAATTAATATCATAGCAACCAGATTCAATAAAAAATTGCTCCAGATCATAAAATCTGTAACTCATCTAAAAAGACTCTTTTTCTAATTTTGGGAGCTGGAAATCAAAACGTGGGGATTTTGTTTAGAAAAAATTAAATTATTCTGTAGATACTTTCTAAAAGGCACCTTGAACTTAGATGATTATGTCACAAACATGACAGTTTCTATTTTGATATGCTTAAGATAACCATAAAAAGCTTTAAAAATATAAAAAGTTACTTTTCTCTGTTCTTTGCTACATTTTATTAGGTCTATTTGCCAAGTTTATTTTGTTGACTTTGATAGTATTTAACTCTAGTTGGTGACAGTATATAAAATATTTTTACAAGGTATCAAAAATTTTATTTTAATATGTTCTTACTTATGAGCCTTTATAAGCAAGTTATCAAATCTTTTAACACAGCTACTACATTTTTCAAAGCTACACAGCATTTGACAAATGCCCAAGAATCTGAATTTATATTTTAAAAATAAAAATAAATGAAAAGAACCTTTTGAAAGTGCTGTGCTTGTGGAAATGACCATCAAATCTAAATTTCCAGATGTTTCTGGATGCCAACTCCTCTCAGCAATATCCTCTTTAATCTCCTAGAATATATGCATTTTTAAGTACTATAAATTTGATTTAATTTGTACTTTTCATAAATTCTGTACCATTTCTTTCTGAAATGCAAACAAACTTGTATCTTTTTCAATCACTTTCCCATAGTGATCATTCTCTTGAAAGCAATGCTCAGCCTTTGCAATTGAAAGATGAGAAAGGAAGTAAGCAAAATTACTAGACAAAGGAGTTTCTCTCTGGGATCCTCAGGCTTCTTTATTTTCCAGTTAAACTTGCATATTGATGTCTCTAAGTAAACTCATCTGACTGTTAGTTGATGTGGGCCAGATAGTGTTATGCAAACTTTCCATAAAATGTTAATGTACATTTTATTAAATCACGTTTTCTAATTTTTATAAGATATTTTTAAAATACCACTGTGTTATGTTTAAATTATCTGAGAATGAATTCTAGAGAATATTTAATGTTTTCCTACCTCTCAAGAAAATTTTAAGATATAGGTTTTATTTAAGAAATATAAGCAATTAAATAACACTTTTACTGATTTTTTTTTCTGATTTTGGTAATGCCTTTTTCTGATCAAAAAGAGGCCATTTCTTCCTTCAAAGTATTATAAGCAAAAATACTTAGGCCTGAATTGACTAAATCATTAAAGATAATATATTTAAAATGAAGCAAACAGCTGTTGTTCGTATTTTTATCTGGATTACTTCACGATTTTATGAGTCTTTACAAGTGTAATGAGTATTGTATTTTTGTGCAAAATGATTTTTACAAAGAGAAAGTGTCTTTTGTAATTCAAACAACAGAGAAACTGATTAAAAACTACAAGATTAAGAAAAAAATATATGAGAAGAAAAGAAAGGGCAATAATGGAAAGGAAGGGAAAAAGAAATGGGAAAACGTAGAATAGAGAATTTTAGTTTCCTATAAGTATAAATCAAAATATCTATTGTATTGTCAAATGAAGGCAGTATTAATCCTATATTAAGATAATTTAATTAAAATATAGTATTTCAAATTTTTATTTGAAAAATTGCCACATATGATTAAGTGATTTCCTGTATATATATATATATATATATATTTATATATATATATTTGAGAATTTTCTTGATAAAGTAGTCTAATTTCACATTATAAAACATGATAATAATGACATAACTATATGTCTATTATATTTATTTATTAGCATTCAACTTTGATATGACTGAATATATATACATATATATAGATATATATATATATGTATATATACATTTATCATGGAATTAAAAACTGTTAAGTAAATTTTAATTTGCTCATCAGAATCTCTAAGTAAATACTTCAGAATTTAACCTATAATAGGGTATAACAAATTAGGAAAATATATTAATGACAAAAGATAAAGGCACAGGAATAATTTATTCTCACTTTATAAGTTGTATACCACATAAGCAAAAAGTACTACAAATAATCAAGAAGAGAAAATATGTACCTATTGTAGGGACAGAGATAGCTAGGAAGCTACAAGCATATTTTGCTCTTACACAGGACTTGAGTTCAGTTTCCAGCACCCATGCAGGGTGGCTCACAACTTTCTGTAAATTTCTCTCCAGGAGTTTTGACATCATTTTTGCCTCTGTAGACATGTGCACTCATATACATAAACTGAAACAGACATACTTAAAAATAACATAAGATGTGTATGTATGTATGTGTGTGCCCACGCATGTGTGTAGTTGTTAAGATTACTTTTATTTAGGAAATATTATTTTTAATTTGTCAAAAGAAGAACAAACATTATCTTTGAAGAAGGATATAAATTTATAAAATTATAACCAGGAAAAGTATTGTTTTCTAACTATTGGCTAACCAAGATGAGTAACTGAGTAAATATATAAACATTTATATTGGGAATAAAAACTATTAATATAGGTATTTTATTGTGCAGTCCCAAAACAAACTTGGCTTTGACAGCTCTTCTAGGAAGTTTGGCTTCTGTACTGAAGGACATCTACACTTATGTGCTTTGGCAGATCTCCAGGGTCCCCTGAGAGAAAGGAATATCTGCATTTACATATCAAAGCAAGAGAAAGCTCCAACCTCAATAGACCTCTAGCAGAATGTGAAAGTACTATGTGAATTCAGTTTCAACTATTTTCCTTCTAACAGTCAGGCTATCGCCTTTGCAGTATGATGTATAACAAGCTCTTGTATCACCCTCCCCCCCAAAAAAACAATAAATATACACCTAAGAATGAGGTAAAGATGCTATGTAAACTGCTTTGGAGTTAAATGACTATTAAGAATATATAAAGAGGCAGTAGCCACTTAAAAGGGTTTACTCTTTTGAACATCTACAGGATTGCATAAAGGAGTGATCAATCACAATTCTGCATTTCATTAATAAACAATTAATGTCTCATAGCCAAAAATGTTTAGTTTAAATTTTGCTGTTGAAGGTTTTTTTTTCATATTTAGTAGACTACCATTTCCATTTTTCTGCATTTTCAAGTTCTTTTTTTTATTTGAATCCTAAAATATAATTCAATACAAAGAAATATTAAGCTATAGTATGTATAAATTAAAAGCCAGATACCAAAGCATAATCTCTTATATGACAAAGAATGCTTCAGGGAATAAACTAAAAGGATAGAAATATGAATTAAGTAATGATCATATTTTTATTCAGTGTAGTACACATTAGATAGGGGCTTATATTTTTAAGAATATATTTACATGAAAAATTTCTGAGAGTGTTTATGTATTTCCTAGCAGAGCTGGACTATATCATTCTCAAATTATAAACATTCTCAAATTTATTCTTTCTTAACTATATTTAATTAAAAAGACATTAGTGTATCTGTTAGCTTTTTAAAGGCAGATATTTTTGGTACATTGATGTATTCCCAACATTTGAAAACTTCATGAAGGAAAATCAAGAGTTCAAGAATCTGGGACCAGTCAGAGCTACCTAAAACCCTCTCCTATGAGGAAGAAGCTCATCAACTTCAAAATATCATCCTCAATCAGTGACAGTCTCATTCTGTTTTTAATAATGGTGATTCATCATACTCATGAAGTGATTTCTTTTGTTGTTTGTTTTTGTTACTTTCTGTTAGAATTCCTTTAAGGAGGCAGAGGAGGAAAGAATGAAAAAATGAGCAAATGTTACCCCAGGACCAAATTTAGATTGAACTTTTACTGTCATTGTTATAACATTATTAACACTCTCTCATCTCTCTCTCTCTCTCTCTCTCTCTCTCTCTCTCTCTCTCTCTCTCTCTCTCTCTCTCTCTCTCTCTCTCTCTCTCTCTCTCTCTCTCCTCTCCCTCTCCCTCTCTCTCTCTCTCTCTCTCTCTCTCTCTCTCTCTCTCTCTCTCTGTCTTTCTCTCTCTCTCTAATTTTCTCCTTCACCCATGCCCATCACTCTTCCTTTTCTCATACTTCCCCTCCCCTGCTCAGTTAATATTTATGGAAACTGTGGTATGACCTTGGAATTCTGTTAAAATACTTTGCATACATTATCTCTTTTTCTTTCATACTTTGTCCTAACTAACTTAGTGCATGTTTGAAGAATGTCAGCATCCTCTCTGGGAACTTAGTAAAAAAAATTTTCTTTGCCTCTCTCAATATTGTTTTAGCATAATTTACTCATAAGATGAAACACTGAAAGTATCCTGTAATTTTAACTATATTGTTACGAAATAGTTTTCTATTACTGTCTATTTATTCTAAAATTTTTGTGACTTCACAACCAATAGACCAGAGTACAATTCCAAGTGTAAATAATACAGTTCCAGAATACATTTCCATGTGTAAATAAATATATCCGAGAAATATTTGGAAATAATTTTTGCAATTGTTTTTCTGTAAGTCTTGCCTGGGTATCCCAAATGCACTAAGCACTGTCTGTAGGCTTGTAATATAAATGAAGCACAAAATTCTTCTTCTCAAAGAGGAAATAAATATTTGGTAAGCATAAATTTAACAACGAAATAATAGCAGAGCATCACGGGAGAATAAGGAAAGTGTTCATCAATCCAGCTGCAAGTGTGAAACAATAATTACACATTGTTGAGTTTCTAATAAGTTCTAGGCATTATGGAAAATGTAGCGATCAATTTCTTTGTGCTACAAGCAAGATAGGTGAGACTGAAGGACTTCAAAAACATATGCAGTGATCGCACATCAGATAAAGCAGATACAGAATCAAAAGCTCAGTTTATCTTATTTTAGCTACTGTAATATATTGCTATAAATAAATTTTCATTTGTGTACAAATTATATTCAACATTGATTCCAACTAACTATAGGTCATTTATGAAGATCAAAACATGTAAGAGTTTTTAAAAGGTCCTTGAAATTTTGACAAATGAAATTAGTACAACTTTTATATTTTTAGCTCTAAAACTATGCTCAATTTTACATAATTTGTTTCACTTTCATTCTTAGTCCCTTATTATTTTGATTCTATAATTATCTTATTTTGCATATCTATCGTAAAGCCTAATGTATAAAGAAAACTGTAACAATTAAAAATGACCAATAATAAAATAGGACAAAAACTAGAATAACATAATAAATTATATGCACATGAGCTTAATTTTTCTTTTTCAAGCTTCTTTTCTAAATGTGTTTCTTATCTCATATATTCTCTGTAAATATTTATTTTTACAATGAGGTCTTCTTCACTCCCTAATGTAACATTCTATTTTAATATTTCCATAATATTAATTAGCTTAAACTAGTATTTTTCTAATTAACAAAAACAATAAAATGGACAAAAGAAATGATGATGTTTATTCCTCCAGGGTAATTTTTGTAAGATGATAACACAATCTGTGAATAATTTTCTAGAAAGTTCAGAAACCAAAATGAACATTTAGAATATTCTAGAAAGCTGTTTATAATCTGTAATAAGATTTAACATACAATTTTCCCTTCTCACTCAAATGGAGATCTTAAAACAGAACTAAGCATAATGTAACAAGAAAATAAATTCTATTTTATCAAGCATTTACAAATAATTCTCACAATCTCAGTTACTATGCCCCGGGACTTCATCAATTAATTAGCTTTCACCCAAAGAAATGTTTCAAAGATTCACATTTTACTTCCATGGTTGATTTTCATTAATTACATAATGGAAAATAATGCCATCACAATTTTCAATAGAACCGAATTCAGCATGAGTTGCATTCACATTATAAGTGATCCAATGGAATCCAGCCTGCAAGGATGCAGTACATAGACTGATGACATAGTTAGAATATAGATACCACAGATGCTTTGCTATCTTTTATTATGCTTTCTTAGGAAAACTTGGATTAGATTGCTTCTTTCTAGTTCCAGAATTCTATAGTTTAGACAAAAACATGCCAGGAGGAAGAGGAGTTCATTGTGTTAGTTAAAAGTAAGGACAAGCAGGAAATGTCAATTTTGAACAAAACTTTGATTTATATGAATCCATATAATATTGTCTTAAATTCTCAGTGGGTAAAAAAAGACAATGGAACTCTAAGCAGAACTTTTTTTTCTACTTCATAACCACCATATGGCACATTTTTACATATGCTCTTGCTTAGGTAAATTGTAGTATGCAGTAGAAATATGTATTTCAAGTTTTCCAGTGTCAACACTTCAGGGGTAATATCCAAGAACATATGTGAATAAATAGGTTGTAAATAGTCTCTGGCAACTTTACATAGTTTCTACCAGCATCATTGTTGAGAGAAGTTGAAAAGTTACAAAATGTAAGATCCTTTGCATTAGTTTAAAAAAGTCTATAAAAATCGAGTCAGTTAAGCAATCTTTATCTGAGAATATAAGAATTTGTCCATAACTACTCAATGCAAACACCAAGTCCTGAGATATGTGATGATGAACATAGAGAAACATATATATATATATATATACATGCACTAACTCTAAAACACTTAAAACCAAACATGTTGATACAAGGCAAATTGGAATTTACTGAGAAATTCATGGTTATAAACCAGTACCACAAGGCATCATCTTATATTTAAAGTGAAAGTGAATTTAGATAAAAGACAATGGAAATCACTTGGTCAGAAATGATGTTTTTAATTTTATTTCATTTTATTTATTTTAGCAGAGGTTTGACTTTGGGATGCTAAGTGGTTACAACAGCCTACAGAGTGGGTGAGGATGACCCTTTGCCTGGAGGAAAACAAGTAATAAAGCCCTACAAGCTGGAAATAATAGTTGCAGTATTCCTGTTTTGGAAGAAAAATTAGGGAAGAACAAGAATAGAATGGGCCCTAGATGCCTCAGGTAAGAAGATGGGAACAATTTTTGTGTTCTAAGACTATTTTGAGGAGCCAGTTTTATTCTTTTTTGTTTCCAAACTGACATTAAGCTAATCAATTAACATGCAAGATGTTTTACTAATAAACAAAAGTATTAGTGCTAAACTTGTGTTATATGACGAAAAGTAAACTAGCTAACTCTGTTCTTTTTAAACAAGGTTTACTCACGTATTTTTCACAGATGAAGCAGAGGAAGGAAACATACACACTGCCAATAACTTTTCTTCCTTTGACAGGAGTGTTTGTGTGGGTAATGGCAGCTTTCCCAAAATATTAATTTTAAAATGAGCACCATCTATACAAGTCTGTCTAAAGACACAGTCAGATCAATATACTATATATTATATGTTTATATATGAATGAATTAGTAAAATTAGTTTCTTATTTCCTCAATGGTTTTCAGGTAACTTGATCAGAGCAGTGTGTTTTGTTGATTTTTTTTTTTTTTTTTTTTTTTTTTTGCCAGAGGTTTGACATTAGGCCAAATGTTTTATCTGCTTAGGTGATAATTGATAAAGTAAATATTATACTGCTTTAGAGGTTACAGACTGCCCTAATATGATCGACCTGTTTCATTCACAAACACAAAAAATAGCTGTGGATACCTGCTGAAGACTGAGCCCTTCAAAAACCTACCATAAACAGAGGAGGTGGTCTTAGACATGCTCTTAGACATGCTAAGGCCCTATTGACTATTCATTTTTGCTGTGGATTACTTAAAGGATGTAGCAGTGGGGAGCAAATAGGAAAGATGCTGTTCAGAGGGAAATGTGTGTGTGTGTTTGTGTGTGGGGGGGGTGTGGGTGGGTGGGTGTGTTTGTGTATCTGTGTAAATTCTAAAACATAAAGAAAAACTAGAAAAAAACTTTTTTCTTTTATATCCCAAAGAAAGAGAGAAAATGCTCCCAAAAGGCCTCCAAGTATAGATATTTGATCTGTGAGTAGTTTCTTGTATCTTGAAGTTAGTAATAATTCTTAAACAGAAGGAGAAAAAAATATTTCTTCTTCTCCATCACTGAAAAAAAGCCATAAGATGCATTTTTTTCCATTTGAAGAAGCTGGGCTTTCTGAATTTTCTTGAGTGTATTTAATGGTGGCTATTTAGAGAATCTCTGACATGTTCTAGTGTAGTTAAAAGAAATGACTTTACCTCCTGAGGAAAATTGTTTGAATTCTAAAGATCCAAAAAGCATAGAGGGAATGTGGAGAGAAAATAATATATATTTTGGCCTTAAAAGAATTATCTTGGCTCTCTTTGCACAACTGTGCTTCTAAAAATTCATGTAATAGGCCTCCATCCATTCACTCACTCTTAGTGGCTAAATAAATGCTGGTAATTATGGAAAATAAATGCTTTCCGACTTAAGCAAACTTGCAAACAAAACAAAAGAACCATACTAAACAGTTACTTTGCAGTACATTTGTACTAGATCGTTGAAATTATTGAACCACATTGAATCTTTGACAGATTTGTGGTACCCGTACCTGTACTTTATTATCTTTCACCCATAGCAAAGTTGCAAATCAATTCCATTACCATCTTGTGCTGGAATTAGGAAAATTGTATCCATTTTAAGAAGATTCATTCACTCAAAAGCACTATACATATTTTACTTTTCATAAATACAAAACACACAACACTGTTTTCTTTCCAAGCATGTTTTGCAATAAGCTAAAGTTTATTAGAAATTTTCCCCAGACATTTTCGGGAAGCCACTTTACCCAATTTATATTCTTTGAGGTGTGAACCTTGTGTCAATGAATAGTTTGGAGGACTCCTTTTCTCTTAAGAAGGTCTTCAATTTTTTTTTCTTATCAAGTCATGATGAAATTTGAACAGTTTTCCTTTTTTTGTAGAAAAAAATAGTGTGGACTAGTATTTACCACTTGTTGATGAGTAGCTGTTTTAGAAAATGGTAATTAGAGTCAGATCAGAACGAATTGCTATCTCTTAATTTGAAAGTCAGTCATTTGGAGACAGTGAGACAACAGAGTAAGTTTTCTCCTTTTTATACCTTTATATCCCCAATGGCCTAAACTTCAGCCCTAGAGCTGGAATGAATCAGCAGAAAGGTGAGAGGATATAAAAGAAATGACTTCAAAAAATTACACTGACCTCTACATATATGTTATGGTATGTCTCCTCCCTGATAACAAATAAAGGTTTTTTTTTTCTTTCCTTTTTTATTGGATATATTTTATTTTATATTTCAAATGTTATCCCCTTTCCTGATTTTCCCAGCATAAACCCCCTAACCCCTTCCCCTTGCTTCAATGCAGTTGCCCCTCTACACTCCCACCCCTTCCCACTTCCCTGCCATGACATTTCCCTATACTGGGGGGTATGCTTGTGTGTTTGTGTGTGTGTGTGTGTGTGTGTGTGCGCGCGCGCGCGCGCGCTATAAAGAGACATCATGATCATGACCAAGTCACTTATTATAAAGCAAAGCATTTAATTGGGGTTGGATCACAGTTTTAGACTATTAGTCCAGTATTTTATGGCAGGAAGCATGGTACTGAAGAAGCCGAGAGAGTTTTATTTCTATATCTGAAAGGAGACAGACTATTGCAGGCATCTTTTTGCAGGATTTTTCTTGCACACAGGGTGAAGCTTGCACATAGGACCTCAAAGCCTGGTGACTTGCTTCCTCCAGCAAGGCCTCACCTATTCCAAGACCATACCTCCTAATAGTGCTACTACTCCCTATGGGCCAAGGATATTCAAACCATCACAGTATGTATATGTATTTTTTCACTTAATAGCCTAAAATACTGATCCTCTGCAAGTGCAACTCTCATGTGGAGAGTTACCATCATTTTATTTTATTAATGCAAGAATTGATTTGTATTAATTCAATTTTGAATTCCAAAAGTCCTACTTTTCATTTTGATTCTTATTCAAATTAGTCTACACTGAAAATATAGAAAATCAGAGGGTTCTCCATCTTTCTCCATATATTTCAGGTTGCTGTCTAATACAAAAAAATAAAGAAAATATAAAAATCCAAGAGAATATATGCAGAGATCTTTTTCCAGCCACAACTTTGAAAGGGTACTGTAAGATCATGCTAGCTACAACAACATATAGTATGGTACAATACCATTGAAAAGTAGTTTTATATATATTAGTGCAATAAATAATTCAATATTTTATGACTAATAGCATATTATTACATGCATTGTTTCTCTTTTAAAATTTTTAAATGTGAAATAACCCCTTGGAGACAATGATTAAACAGATATTAAACTGTAAACACAAACTTTGGTGGTCATGGATACTGACCTCCTTAAGACACTTTTTCAGCCTCAACAGTCTGTTCTTAGCTTTCCTATGTTTGTTCTTCTTTTGCTCAATGTTGCATCACATCATTATTTTGAAAGACTAGAAGTAATTGAATGTAGAATTGAAGATTAATAAGATCATTTGTGGCTTATTCCTCTCAGTGTACAAAGCTTCTTGATGGGGAAATTGCTTAGCAAATAAAAAGGTTTCCTGCTCAATCCTGAGTTTGATTCCTAGAGCCTAAGGAGAAAGTAAAGAACAAACTCTGGATAGCTGTCCTCTGACTTTCATCATACCATGGCACCACCCATCATATGCTTGCCTACCCACATGGTAAAAGCATGCACACAAATGCACATTATAGACCCACAATAATATTCCAGGCTTTTCTTGATAATAAAGGGTAGCAATAGTACTCTGAGTACTTTTTAGTGATTTAAGGATTGAGAAGAAAGAGGTAGGGTCTTAGATACTGGTCTAAATCTGGGGCTCAACCTAGCAGGTGATGGTAGTGGACATTTCTTCAGCTTTATCTGGTTAATTGACTTTTGAGATATTTCACTATTTTTCTCCTGAAGAAATCTGAGGAGACTGGGAACAAACAGTATCATGAGAAAGATATTTAACAATGGGTTGAGAAATAATAGAACTCAGCTACAGAGGAGTATAAGGAGATTTCTACATTGGAGTCACCACCTGGCAGCTTGTAAACCAATTCATACAAGTCTTAAATACTCTTCTCCAGTTGGCTTGACATATTCACATAGCAGCAACATTCTTCAATGAGGAAGAAGCAAGTGAGTTTTTTTTTTAATACAGTGAACAATTTAAGGGTCCCTTAATTTTGCAGTACGACTGTGTTGGTTTTATGTCAATTTGACACAATCTAGACTTATCTGGAAGGAAAGAACTTCAAATGAGAAAGTCCCTCCATAATATTAGCTATAAGTCATTTTCTTAATTAGTGGCTGATGGGGGAGGCTCCATTTCATTGTAGATATTGTCATCCCTGGGTAGGTTGTCCTGTGTTCTATAAGAAAGCAGGCTGAACAAGCAATGAGGAACAAACCAGTAAGCAGAGTCCCCCTCCCCATGATCTCCCCATCATCTCTTCCTGTGGCTTTTAAGATAAGTAACGGGCCATTTTCCAATTATATGTTTCAAGGAAGTCCAAATCTTGGCAAAAATACTATTAATGAGATGAGATTAGACTGTTTTTGCAGTCCTAGCCACAGTAGTGAAAGCTTCTCTCATGGTAAGAAGGTATGCATTTCTCCTTAGAGGTATACATATGAAGTTTATCTACCAGTCCCTTCCCCAAGAAGACTACACCAAATCTAGTATGAGTTAAAAGAAGAAGTGGGTTGCAAGGCCTGCTATAGGAAGGTTTGAATGCAGGTGGAATATCCCTAGGCAATGGCTTTAAAAAAGGTATAAAGACTATTGTAAAAGAGGAGAGATCCGGGGAAGCAGTAGAGAGGCTGAGACATAATAGAAAAGGCTGCTGGTAGGAGCTTTGCTTGAGCATTGAGAAGACAGGACCTGTCTTGTAGAAAACATGAGTCCTGAGGCCTATAACCAATCCAGTAGCTTTGGAGGACCTGTTATTGGAACTCAGAGAAAGTACGAGTTAAACTTGGATGAGCCAAGAGAATAGAGGAAGGAGAGTAGCAGTCTTCTCATCAAAAACATTTTCCAAAACTATGTCATTAGTAGGGCCTGGTAACCTTGACAGTGGGCAGTGATTAACTGATGCCTGCTTGGGAAAATAGGTTTCTAGCAGTTTTATAATTAGAGGCCAATTTAATAATAGACATACCTTTGACAGTGAGGAAACCCCTGTCCTGCCAAGTGAAAGCATAGTGGTTTAGGATGTAGAATGTATATTTACAATCTGCGTATTTGTTAAAGGTTTTGTCTCACTCTAAGATGACTTCCCAGGTGAGGGCTAATATTTCTCTAGGACCAGATGTAAGCAAAGGCACAATGAAACCACAGAATTTAACCATTCAATAGGTAGAAAAAGAATCTATTTAAGATCAAACTGTTAAGGGTTTCTCTCAAAGGGAGGAGAATAGAAGCAAAAAATCTGAAGAGCATGTTTTTGAGCTGGTGCAGGCTGTTTACCCATTCAGAGCTTCCTCTGTTAAGGATATTGTCACCAGCACAGCCATTTTAGTAGGTCCACCTTAGACCTATCAATGTAGGCATGAATTATTATATAACAGCAGCAATTTTGTTTCTCAGTTTCTATTCTATAATAGAACCTTTATGCTTATGCATAACATTTTTCCTAAGGTATGTATGTGTAGAAGGGCAGAGGAAGAAAAATTTTAAAGAAGAGAGAGAGAGATAGAGATAGAGAGAGAGAGAGAGAGAGAGAGAGAGAGAGAGAGAGAGAGAGAGAGAGAGAGAGAGAGAGACTTAGAATATCTGGAATACAAAGTGGAAAGCACAAAATATCTGGAAGGGATAGAACACATGGTATGCCAGCCATTCCCTGCAACAGATAAGGACTGAGGGATGCAGGGGGAACCTAGAGGCCAGGTCTACTTTAGTATGTAAAATATGTAACCCATCCATTTGTTCTGGGTCTGAATCCCAACACAAAAGACATTTATATGCATAAAACATTTAGCATTATAGACCAACACTTATTACTCTTGTGCATTTACTTTTAAATGTTTGAACATACACAAAATATAAAACTGATTCTTTTGAACAATTAAATGTAGGAATACTTGAAATATAGTGTTAATTTAAAATCACCATAAATGTATTTGAATATTTTTAAACTAATAACATTGGTTGCAATTAATATAGTATTTTCTTTACAAATTTAATAAAGATTTTGAAAAATTATAATCAGGTAAAACAATAATATTTGTTGCTTGTTACTTAAGTATAGATTTTTCTTTAAATTATTGGCAAATTTTTGATATAATCACTTTTGAATGTTATTACCACTAAGAAAACCCTTCAGACAAGAATAAAAACATAAAAGTTTAAAATATGAGGTAGAAAAGAAATAAATCTAGGACAGGAGAGATACCACACTGGATGAAGTCATTTGTCACCAAGCAGTATGATATGAGTTTGATCCTTGGACCCACACTGTAAAAAGAGAACTGACTCAAACATATTATTCCTAGCCTCTATTTCTGCACGCACAAATTCATACATACAGCATAAAAGCAAATAAAAAAGCAAGAAGAAGAGGAAAATAGCGTGTAATTAACAAAAAATAAAAATGATATTTTTCTCTTGAACATAGTATATAAATTAATAGAATAAGACAAAATTTTATTTAATATAATTTCTGATTAAAATAAAATTGAATACAAAAATTATTTTTATATTTCAGTTTTAAACTTTGAAAAATTTATATGAAACTGTTAAATCTTAATTTGTTACTATTACATGAACACTGAATTATAGATCTAAGTAGTGAACATGGAAAGAATCCTGTACTATAATTGGCTCAAATACAGCCTTTGCCAGCCCATCAGAATATGAAGAAAATTCCATTGTTAAAATTCCAAATGTGAATAAGAAAATAAAATGACTAAAAAAATTCAACCATTTAGTATTTTCCGTGCTCCTGGAAAGTGACAATCTTACCATTAGACAGAAAAAGGAAGTTTCCAGAATCATAATCCAAATTTAATTAATGCTACATCTTCTTCCACTCAGATGAATGTATCAGCTAATTTCATTTTGTACCACTAACATTTCAAATGAAGAACAATCTATGCTAAATTAATTAATCTGTAGTCTATATTAAAAACAAATGCATTTGTCATTCTCACTGCGCATTTTACAACCAAACCCCAAGATCAGCTCAGGTGAAGATGATAATCAAACTGAAAAAATAACAATTTAATTAAAAAACACAAAATGACACGTGTGTACATCCAACCACAGGAACTAAGAGGAATCATGGTTAAACAAAGGGCAATAATTCGGGGCTAGAGATAGGCATCAATATTTAGAAGCACCTGCTGCCATTGTAGAGGATCTGGGTCTGATTTTAAGTATCCATACCATAGCTGCACATAATCCAGCTAGAGGAAATGAGGTGGATCTGTATCATTTACTGGCCTCCACCACCACCCCCACAGATTAATACACATATAAATAATAAATTGAGAAATATTTATTTTAAAAGAGTAATAATTAATGCACAATAAAGACAAAGATCAACATAGAGTGTTGACATGAACAGAGCCCATATGGTTCTTTACAAGGTCCTTTGTGTATATATCACGACTTCCACTTTAGTGGTTTAATATGATTCTTCAATGAGCAAATCACTGGGTCTTTGCTTCTTGTACCTTCTCTTGGGGTATTTTCCTTCTGTTTGTTTTGTGCAAATACAAAGTGTTCATTTTGTTTTATGTTACCGCATTTTGTGTAAATATATATAAATTTTTACTATTAACCTTAAGAAGCCCTATTGTTTTTGAATGAGAAACAGTAAAGGAACAAACCTGGAGGGAGGGAGGGTGAGAAGGAGGCAGAGAAGAAGGAAGGGAGGCAGAGACGGAGGGCAGGAGGAACTGCAAGGAAATGAGAGGAGCAAAGGGAGAGGGAACTGTCATCAGTATATATTATGTAAAAAAAAAGTCTACTTTTAATAAAAGGACAAAATAAACTTGGCATAAAATTCTTAAAATTTGTATAGAAAATTAAGTTTCTATATATTATTTTGATTTTTAACTTAAAATGGAATGTTTATTAAAATAAATGATCATTATGTTGAAAAAATGAAAAAAATTAGATGTTTAAGTTAATGAATAAATTAATAAATCATATATATATAAACTTAAAAGCTAAATCTTTGTACAAAGCTATCAAAAGAATAACTAATTTACTTGTAGATAAAAGAATATTTGATGTTTTAGAAGCCCATATTTTGTGATTCAATGTTGTGAATCTCTTTGCTGCTGTTTGTATATTGATTCTAATTCTGCCCTCAAGGAGCTGATCAAGTACTCAGGTGATTCCCTGTGAACCTGCTTCACATTGTGCATGGGATTTAAGTTTGATGTTGGCTGTTGGTTTGCTGTATATTTCTTTTATTATGTTTAGTTATGGGCCTTGGATTCTTGTTCTTTCCAAGACTTTTAATATGAAGGGGTGTTGAATTTTGTCAAATGCTTTCTCAGCATCTAGTGAGATAACCATGTGTTTTTTTTTTTTTTTTTTTTTCCTCTTTGAGTTTGTTTATATGGTGGATCACATTGATGGATTTACGCATATTAAAGCATCCCTGCATCTCAGGGATGAAGCCTACCTGTTCATGATGAATGATCATTTTGATGTGTTCTTGGATTCTGTTTGCAAGGATTTTGTTTAGTATTTTTGCATCGATGTTCATAAGTGAGACTGCTCTGATGTTCTCTTTCCTTGTAGGGTCCTTTTGTGGTTTAGGAATGAAGGTTATTGTGGCCTCAAAAAATGAGTTAGGTAGTGTTCCCTCGGATTCTATTTTGTGGAGTAGTTTGGAGAGTATCAGTAGATGTCTGATAGAATTCTGCACTGAAACCTTCTGGACTTGGGCTTTTTTTGGGTTGGGAGGCTTTTGATGACTGATTCTATTTCTTTGGGTGATGTGGGATTATTTATATGGTTTACCTGGTCCTGGTTTAACTTTAAAATCTGGTATCTGTCTAGGAGTTCATTCATTTCCTCCAGATTTTCTAGCCTTGGCAAGTATATGCTTTCCTAGTAGGATCTGATGATTTCTTGAATTTCCTCAGTTTCAGTTGTTATTTCTCCACTTTCCTTTCTGATTTTGTTAATTTGTATACTCTCTCTTTACCTTGTAATTAGTCTGGCTAAGGGTTTATCGATCTTGTTGATTTTCTTAAAGAACCAGCTCTTGGTTTTGTTGATTCTTTCAATGGTTCTTTTTGTTTCTGTTTGGTCGATTTGATTATTTTTTTGCCTTCTACTCCTCTTGGGTGTATCGTCTTCCTGTTGCTCTAGAGAGTTCAACTGTGCTGTCAGGTTGCTAGAGTATGCTTTCTTCAGTTTCTTTTCGGAAGCACTCAGAGCTATGAGTTTTCCTCTCAGTACTGCTTTAATTGCATCCCATAGGTTTGGGTATGTTGTGTTTTCATTTTCATAAAATTCTAGAAAATCCTTAATTTCTTTCTTTATTTCTCCTTTGACAATGCTACTATTTAATAGAATATTGATTAGTTTCCATGTGTATATGGGCTTTTTTTGTCTTTGTTGTTAGTACAGACCAGCCTTACACCATGGTGATCTGATAGAATGCATGGAAGTATTTCAATCTTCTTACATGTATTGAAGCTTGTTTTTTGACAGATTATATGGTCATTTTGGAGAAGGTTCATTGAAGTGCTGAGAAGAAGGTATATTCTTTGTTTTAGGATGATATGTTCTGTGTAGTCATACTTATTCTATATAGTACTTAAAATCATAGCTAGTGGAATAAGACAGGTGAAGAAGATGGATACAGATTGGAATATTGTTCCATAAAGCAGAGGAGGCATGTCATTAGGCAAGTTTAGTTCTCCTGTAGTAATTCTTGTCTCTAAGGCTTCATGACACCGTCTGTTGTTCTAGGCCTAGATCTGGAAGCATCCAGACTGCACAATCTTATCTAGGCCTACAATGGTTTCAGTTTCTGAGATTTACTACTGTATAAGCTCACACTTTCTTATTCCTACTGAACTCTGGCTGGCTGGTTAACCTCATTTGTTCTAACTCAAACTCCTCTGCTGTATGACTATTAAGTCTGGGCTTCTTTATTTCTATCTGCCTCTCCTGAATTCCTCTGCTTGACTTCAAACTAACTGTAACAATATGTTTAATCTTCTGGCTCCTTCTCATCCTTTGGCTTGTTCTGTATTTACCCTTGTCTCTAGCTTGTTCTCTCTCTCAGCAACTTGTCTCTGTAAAGCTGTCATAGTAAAACTGCCCCTTCTCTCTACATTGCTCCTCAAGTAGCTTCCTTTTCTTCTCTTCTCATGAAAATTGAGACTATCCTATTCTTTAAAATCTTTCTCTGGTATGTCACTTTGTTTGTTGCTAAATTAGACATCTACATTAAACATGGGTGTAGATTGTCCTGAAGCTGTTCCTAATTTAATACTAATTCTACTTTGCCAAGAAGTGCTGCCTAGTTTCTCTAGTCATGAGGTGACTTCATCTGAACATTCTCATTTTAATTAGCAAAATAAAGGAGAGCCAGTGACTGTGTGGGGTAAAAGGAGGTGGAAAGAAGAGGGAAAGAGGTCAGAGGAGGACCAAGAGAAGTTCCAAGATGGTCCTCCAGAATGATGAATTTTATCCAGGTGGCTTAATTGGTGTTAAGTAATTATGAACATTTTAAAGATTGCATGGGTCTAAGATCTCTTATAGAATGGCAGTTTGTATCTTTGTCTATTTGATGAAATCTTATTGTGTAGAGAGTTTCTGGATTGAGTGTTTGATATATAAACTTGTATGAAAACCTGTTGGGCTTTTGTGTTGGAATTTGGGGTAAAGAAAAATTCCGGGATGGAAGTGGTAAACAAGCAGAATAAAACTGTCTGGGACTGGAGAATGCAGATGGAGTGAGACCACAGGGCTGATAAAGAGATAAGATTTTTATTTTTTTTAAATATTTATTACAACCCATGACTGCTTCCTTCTACAACTAGAATTACCTTAATTGTTTGGAATTAAAGATGTGTGCTATGGCCTGAGCCACACAACAACTAGAAACATATTTCAGTAATACAAAATAACGTAATCAATAGACATACATTATTTTTTCTTTCCATCTTCTTTCTAAACATATGCTACCTAATACTTTAAGCTTTATTCTTTTTCTAAACTTCTCCTCCATACTCTGAAGCAACTTGTCCCCTACACATATGACTCCATGGCAGTTTAACTCAAATGCTCATGGTTCTTTCTCATTATTTTTCCCACCTTCCTCCTCTAGGTACCTGCTAAAAATTTATATCTTCTCACTTTGGAGATTTTCCTTTAAATCCTAATGAAATTACCATTGAGTTTTCTTATAAGTATTTCCCAAATTTGTATTATTAGGTAAGATAATAACCTCAAGAAACAACCTCAATTTCCCTAGATAGTATAGTGAAACCACTGTGGGAAATCAGAGATAATATATGATAATTTCTGAGTCTGCTGTAAGAGGTGCTTAATAAAGCATCTTAATTTTAGCTTAAATCTTATGCATGGTGTCAATTCCAACTAAATGCTGCTAAAGTAGGTTTAATTTAGACACATAAAATACAATATAAGAGTGGAGAAACAACAGAAGATACTTAAATGAAACAAAAGTAATGAGGTTAAAATATACATAGCAGTGTTTTTCTCTATGTGTTTGTCTGTGCACTTTGTGTATAATTTCCCATTGCAAAATGTGTCATCAGTTCTCCATAGAAATGGAATTGCAGGTGGTTGTTACTTCTCATTTCAGTGCTGGGTATGACGCCCTGGAAGAACAAATAGTGTTCTTAAGTACTAGGTCAACTCTCATACACTACAATTCATGATCTTTAGCAAAAATTAAAATTAATTTTCATTTGTTTTGTTAATTCTTACTTGCATTAAACTTCTGGTTTTTATTGCTAGTATTAATGAAAAGTTAAATTGATTTTATTCTTTAATATTTAAATATATCATATTTTTAAATAAAGAAAATATTTGCTCCTAATTTAAACAGACTTCACAAAATTACATATAAATAAAGACATTCTACACACAGGTTAGTGCAACTCTCAGCATTGATCAGATCAATGTTTATCTACCATAGAAATAGGTTGAATATGCTTGGACTAAGGAGTGGCACTATTTGGAGTTGTAGCCTTATTGGAATAAGTGTTGCCATGTTGGAGGAAGTGTGCTACTGTGGGTTTGGGCTTTAAGATGCTCATCCTAGCTGCCTAGAAACCAGTATTCTTCTGTTTACCTTAAGAGCAAAATGTACAACTCTAAGCTCTTCCTGTACCATGTCTACCTGGACACTGCCATCCATGTTCCTGCCTTGATAATAATAGACTAAAACAGTGATCCTGAAAGCCAGCTCCAATTAAATGTTGTCCTTATAAAAGTTGCCTTAGTCATGGTTTCTGTTCACAGCACTAAAATCCTAACAAAGTGGAAAACACAGAGACTTAGACTAATCAATAGAGAATAAGAGTTTGGAATGCTCATCCCTGAATAATACATTCCTCACAATGATCTGAGATTACCAATGAAGAAGAAGCAGAAGGGCTTTAAGAGCCAGACCTAGATCAGATGTCTATAAATGATGGTTTTCAAAAAATAACAGGGATATCGTACACATGTACTCACAACAGCTGTGGTTATCGTCACAAGACCTATGCAAGATCAACCCAGCCAAAATTCTAATGTGAATGGGGAAAAAGTTCATCTAGTCCTATCTTTAGCTGAAAATCTGTTGGTGATTAATTTGTTGCTTAGGGAAGGAAAGTTCATTTTCCTCAGATAAGATCCTTGATATTCTTATTCTTCTCCATTGAACAATCCCACATTTGTGCAAACTAACACTAGTAAGTGGACTCAGTGAGTAGAAAAAAATATCAGTACATGAAGTTGGGAAAGAAAAGAAGTAGTTAGGGGATAAAAGGAGTTGGGGAGGCGTAAGTCGGTATAGACTTGATTAAAATACATATACATGTACGATATTCTCAAGCAATAAAACTTTGAAAATGTTATACTGCATTTATAAATATGATCTAAAATAGCTTTATAGAGATTATTTTCTGTTCACTCTTAGTCAAGCCCTGTGAATGTCCCACACAGACTCAACAAATGTATTGATACTGAGGTACATCCCAACTCTGAAATCTTAATTGAAAAAGAACTTGAACAATTTGAACATCATCATGATAGGTTTTCATCATTTATAACAGTATTTTTAATTATAAAATGTTGTTTTTATTAGGTGAAAATAATAAAATTCAATTTGTACATATAAAGATTCATGTAATTAATGAATTTTCTAATAAGGCATATAATTGTATTTTCTTATACGTAATTCTATTAAATATTTATAATTTATGAAAATCATGATTGCTAATAATTTTTAAAGAATGCTTACAACATTTTATATTTCTTATATCATAAACCTACCTTAGTAAAAATTCATAGGTTATAGATTCTTGAGATAATGAACTATTGATGTTTTAGTCACTATAGCTTTTATTTTTTAAGAAAATAATTATTCACATCAATAAAAGTGTTACTTGAGAACTAATAAAGACTTTCCCAATGACAGTCACCTATGAGTGGTGTCTCTTGAAATTAATGAAAGTCTAGTTAGAAATTACAATGATAGATTTAACATAGTGTTAATAGAATATAACTTATAAAACATGAGATTTTGGAGGAGATAAAATATTTTATTTTAAAATAATTTATAATTGTGTATGTACTTACTTAATTATTTATAAAAACATAACTGCCTTGTCATCAGGACTTGCCCATCTACAAAATAATCATATTTAAGATTGAGGATTAGAAAGTAAAAATAGGCTTTATTCATCTCTATGACTTATTGTCTTATTGGAAATATGGGGTGTTAAATCTAAAATTTTCTTGTTCTTCAAACACTATCATTAACCCTCAGAGTTTTAAATAAAATAATGCTTACCATTCCATTCTCTTTATAAAATTCTTTATTGGTTCTTTTTCACCCTGATAAAAGTCTAAGCTTTTGCAACACATGCAAGCTCTTCCATGGATAGGGTTTACATACCTTATTTGAACATAATTTTCCAACAGTCTCCTTGTACTCTCACTTATGGGTGTCTCATTTGTGGCATCATAACAAATAATTAAGGAAATATTATTAGCAATCACAAAAGGCTGATGACATACATGTTATCAGAAAATGTACATATGTAACTGAGGCTAACAAATGTCTTTTTGTGTCTGGGAGTTGTCTCACAAACTACATGAACACTAATCTCAGTCAGACAAGAATGATTTATTGAACACATACTCTAAGACTAATCAATCAGGGTCATAGTTTAGAATTCAGGGCTGAGACTATGACTCTGAATATTTCTCAGGGCCAGCTTATAAAGAAAAACAAAAAAAACAAACAAAAAACAATGTGCAGGTGTAATAAGTGCTGCTCGGTGCTTGGCTCTGACTCAAGCCATTTTGACTAGCTGAATAGAACAGTTCTAACTGACCTTTATTCTGACTGGTCCTAAGTGGAGCTTAAGGTTGTCCAATTTCTTAAGATCAACAAACCTCAGAACATATAAAACATAGCAGGGTATGTGGTCAGCATGACCTTGCTCTGAATCAAGTCACTTCTCTGTGACAATGCCTGGCAGGCACCGTACAGGAAATAGGTGGCAGTCATGGAACAAAATGGTTACAGCTATTCGGGGTTCAGGGGGTAGAAGTTAACAATGTCCAAGCAACACTACAGCATACAACACTCAAAGAAAGTCTTATGAAAAGTGGGAGAAATTTGCAAATGTTGTGACATTTACCAAATGGTAGACAAATAAAATTTAGTAAATGTGACAAATCAGAGATAGATAGTAGATTCTAGATTATTATGGTTGGTAAAATAAAGCATGAAGTTACTGGATTTATATCTTTAAAAACATTTGTTTTCAAACCCTTTAACTATGAATGCATGTGTCTTAAAATGTAGTTAGTTTCCAACCTATATCAAGGCAGAAGAGCAAGTGTTAGAATATTATTGGCACTTGTTTTGTTGGAATTTAAGTCATGAAATTTGTGAAGAAATCTTGGTTTGCAAGCAGTATGTAAAAAGAAACCTATCAATTAAAATTTTCTCACTTTTACAGAAACATCAAAGTAGAATAACAGTAGTCTACAACAAAACATGCTGCACTCAACATGCAGAAGAATGAAAATAGACCCTTCCTTATCTCCTTGTACAAAGTTCAAGTGCAAGTTGATCAAAGATCTCCACATTAAACCAGGTACACTGAAACTATTAGAAGAGAAAGCAGGGAAAAACCTTAGAACACATAGGCACAGGAGAAAATTTCCTGAACAGAATACCAATGGCTCCTGCTCTAAGGTCAAATATTGACAAATGGGACTTAATGAGATTGCAAAATCTCTGTAAGGCTAAGGGCACTGTCAAGAAAACAAATGGCAGCCAACAAATTGGGTAAAGATCTTTACCCACATCTGATAGAGGCCTAATATTCAATATATTCACAGAACTCAAGAAGTTAGACACCAGAGAACAAAACAACCCTATTAAAATCAGGGTATAGAACTAAACAAAAAATTCTCAACTGAGGAATAGCGAATGGCTGAGAAGGACTTAAGGAAGTGCTTGACATCCCTAGTCATAAGAGAAATGCAAATCAAAACAACCCTGAGGTTCCATCTCACACCAGTCAGAATGGCTAAGATCAAAAATTCAGATGACAGCAGATGCTGGCTAAGATGAGGAGAAAGAGGAGCACTCTTCCACTGTTGGTGGGGTTGTTAGCTGGTACAACCACTCTAGAAATCAGTCTGGCGCATCCTCAGAAAATTGGACATAGTACTACCTGAAGACCCAGTTATTCCACTTCTGGGCATATACCCCAGAGATGCTGCAACATACAACAAAGATACATGCACCTCAATGTTCATAGCAGCTCTATTTATAGTAGACAGAAGCTGGAACGAACCGAGATGTACTTCAGTAGATGAATGGATACAAAAATTGTGGTATATTTACACAATGGAGTACTACTCAGCCATCAGAAACAATGACTTTATGAAATACCTAGGAAAATGGATGCATCTAGGGAATATCATCCTGAGTGAGGTAACCCAGTCACAAAAGAGCAGACATAATATGCAGTCACTGCTAATTGGATATTAGCCCCAGAAAGCTCTGTATACCCCAGAAACAACTCACCGACTATATGAAGCTCAAGAATAACAAAGGCCAAAAAGTGAAAGCCTCGGTTCTTCTTAGGAAAAAAAATAAATGTATAGCACCCCCTCACACTGTGATACACTTGGACCTTTAATCATTAATAATCCAAGAGCTAAGAATATAGCCTTGTGGCAGATTTTGGTATTCAAAGTCATTATGTTTAATCTATACACACCAAGGAAACTCTGACTGTTTTCATGTTATGTTCTGTTCTACATGTACTTTATGCTCATGGTAACTAGTAAGATTTCAATGTATACTATCAAACCTTTAAAAGAATCAAGTACTGACAAAAATATATTCATATGATTTTATGCGAAAATGCTTTTAAAAATCTGTACATGTATTTCTCTTTCTAAAATAAAGTTGTAAGAAAAAATAACAAATATTTGAAGAAATGGAAATATTAATTATTTTGATTATCATTGGACCTTTTGTGCCTGAAATGAGTCATCATATTGTACATATAAATATGCTAAAATACTATGTATCAGTTTAACATTTTTTACTTTGGGGTGGTTATCAGGAAATTTACTTAATATAATTTAAAATGCAATATTGTAAGGGTTTTTTTGTAAAGGGTTTCAGATAATTCATGCAGTATATATGTGTGAAAACAGTGATTTAGGCAGAATAATCCTTAATATATGTGCTTTTGTTAATATAGGTCCTGGCTCTATAGATCCTGGTCAATCATTTAAAGAGGACCCTTTTTCTGAGAGTTGACCATACAAGAGAATCTTGTGTTCTGCATTTAAGGGCACTAAAATAGAGAAAGCTGGATCTTGTCTAATGATAATAAAACAATATACATTTAAGTCAAACTAAAGAATCAATAATATTTTTTAACATTTTTAATTTTATATAATATGTTACTATCAAAAATTATAAAAAACTTTTCAAAATTTATAAAGCTAGAAAATGATGGAGCTAGTACTTAAGGACATTTCATTTTAATGGTGTCATTTTTTTTTAGCTACATAGAGCTTATAATTCTAGGTTTTTGTAAAAATTTAATAATTAAAGAAATACTAAAAAAATTAACTTAAATAATTTTTTTTCATATCAGCAGCATTTCCATTTCGTTCTAATCCTAGGGTTAAATATATTCATTGTATATTGTTGATGAGTAATGCCCAGTATTTATCAAATGTACAAAATAAGTAATTTTGACAAGTTTCACATTAAATTAAATTGTAATCTCCATGAGTTTGGTTAATCAACAAATGAGGAACTAGCATGTCAGAAAAAAAAAAAATTAGAAACTTCTCTGAGGCCATAAAATTAAGGTATGTTTTGGGTTGAATTTATTATAAAGTCATGGCTTTGTTTCCTAAACTAGACATTTGGCCCAGGACTGTGGACTTTTTTTCTTAATTTCTATGTGTGTACAATTCAATTACTTAAGATGCCATTTACTCAACAGTTTTTGTCCAATTAGGTAGGGGTCCATTTCATTGCAACTAACTAATCAAAATAATAGTTAGTAATGGATATTTGAACTACACAAGAGTAACAGTATGACTTGAGGCAAGCTGCAAAGTGTTTAGCAACTATTGCCTGAGTTCCCAATTTAAAAAAAATGGTCATTGTAGTATTTCTTTTCCAATAATATATCTATTACCGACTGTTCATATTCTATCAACTAATTTAGAGCAAGCTGGCTATCCACTGAGAGGACATTACAAATATATAATCACTTAGTCTTTCAGTTTTCACATACTTTAGTTTTCTCTTATTAAATGCCTGTGTACATCATTCATATTTGCTGACCATCATCACCATTGTAATTGTCATGGATACAATAAAGTCATTATGGGTAAAACTAAATAAATTCAGTACTGATCCCTTTAAGGAAATACCATACTTCATGTCCCAGTAGTCATGCTCCACAGTGCAGTACCTACAAGCAGGCAGAGCAGTCATTGAATCTTTTTGGGTCTGCCTATTTGTGCAACATTTCCTTCTTTCTTCCTTTCTTTCTCCCACCATTCTTTTCTCCCTCCTGTCCCTCCCTCCCTCTCTTTAATCCTTTTTTTCTAGATACTGTCCATACCTTAAATATGTCTTTTCCCATAGTATTCTAGGCCTTCTTCCTGTTTCTTAAACATCATAGCTTTATTCCACATCTTTTTTCCATTCTCCTCCTACTAGAAGCTGTTGATTTTTACTGCTTGTCTGCTCTGGGTTTTTCTTTACACTCTAATAAAATTGTCTTTCAGGTTCTGTTTGAATCTATTCTAAAATTCTTTCACTATTGATTCTAAGAAGGCCAAGAGGAGACCTCAGTTTCTTTGATATCATCTGGTGGCCATGAAAAGAATCCTCAAGATGTCTGGTAACAAGGCATGATTGTATAGGTAAACACACACTCACTTTCATCTTAATCCTAATAAGAGTGAAAGAATAAAGAAGAAATGTGTCTCATTTAACATTGCTTAACAAAGGAACTTTTAGAGGAGCCACCTGACATTCCAAAACAAAGCAACATTCCTCACATTCTTGAAACTGAATCTTCTGTGGACCAGTTACATTGCATAAAAATTGGTTTGTGTTTATCTACTAAAAGAATTATTTCAATTTTTCAGAGAAATAAACCTTGTATCAAATTCTTTTGTTTTGGCAAATATGTTTGTTGAACAATCTTTAGGTGACTTCAACCCAGCATTCATTCATTATATTATAGATGAATACCTGTTTAAGTCCTAAGTGCTCATTTCTGCTGAAACAGCTAGGCCCTTTAGTGTTTAAGAGGAGGAAATACATGCATTTCTTTCTTATAGGTATCATTTAATATGAGAGCCTTCATCTTTTATCTCTGAAAAGCAGTTCTGTTAGGAAGATGAACTTCTTTCGGAGGAACTAAATTGTTTTGAACATAATAGATACTCTACTATTTGATACTTGCTGTCCAGAGCTGATACAGAGTGCCCTAACTCAGGAGAGACACTTGGAGTTAAAACAAAGGCTCTCTTATTACATCAATATTCCTGATGTGTCTACACTTGCATTTTGCTTGTCACCATATTTTATGTTCATGACTTGGACATAAGGTTACTTAGTCTACCCCTGTTGTTCTATATTTTATACCTGTTAATTCTGTACTTGATAAGTGAATAAATTATCTTTGATCAATAAAGCATGCATTTATATAATTATTTCCTTAAATTCTTTGCCAAAGTTTAGAAACAACTTTGATAATATATTTTTCACATTCAACTTTGTGATTTTTGTCATAGTTCATTTGAGATTTGCCTTTTTAAATAAGTACACTGTATCTAGAAGAAAATGTAAGAATTGTATTTGAACTGATTATATTTCTTTCAATTATTTAAAAAAATCCAGTAAACATTTACTATAACTGTAGCTTTATAAAAGTTTTAACAGTAATGTTCACTAAAATATGTACCAAGATAAAGTAAAAATGAAAAACAAGGAAAACATAGAAGTAAAGTATACTTATAAACAACAATAATTTCCTACTCTAAGAAGAATCATAAAAATTAACATAAAATTTCAAAATAGAATAAAATATATACATCACATATAGAGATTATATTTAGAAACATTAAAATAAATGTAAAACATGTGAAGTGACATACATCATCACCAGTATAAAAATATGTACAAATTAAAATAATGAAAGATTTGCCAGGCATGTTGATATACACCCTTAATCCCAACACTTAGGAGGCAGAGGAAGGTGGATCTCTCACTTCAACACCAGATCGGTCTATAGAGTGAGTTCCAGGATTGCCAGGGCTACACAGAAAAAAAAATCTGTCTCAAAAAACAAAGAATCAAAAAATAACAAAGAGTAAAAAATATTAAATGCAGATCATTTCTCCTAATATTTTGTCATGTTTGTTAAAGATTCTTTGTTACTTGTTATGCTAAAAAGGTTGTAGTGAAACAAGGAAACAAGTACACAGATATGGCATAACAAAATACGAGGCTTTTGAAAATAGAACTGTTTAGCAATGTCTACCAAAACAAGAAAATGCCTATAACAAGCCCAGTAAATCACATTTCTAGGAATTTAGGCTTTTGTCATACCTACTTTAATGTATCCATATACATTTTCTACAATTAATTATTTATAGTTAGATCTGTATGAATGAACATTTTCATCTTTATATGTAGATACATGGATACACAAATTCATTATATATATATAACTTGCATATGCACAATTGTATGAATAAAATAAGAGTATCCTCTAGATGAGTTTGATAATACTCGCTCAATTTTGAATGACTTTGCAATGCCGGGAAGTTTAGGACTTGATGATATTTAAAAAGAGAGAAACTTGCCTTTTATTAGATTCTGTAAATTTGCTTTTATTTCCTCAGATGTAGGGATGAGAAGAAGCTTTACTAATACATGGCTTGGGATAAGCCCAGAGTATTCCAATCTAATCATCCCTAGGCCTAGATCTGGAAGCTTCCAGCCTTTGTACAGTATAATCTTCTGCAAGCCAGGATCTTGAAGGTTTCAGCCTCCAGCCCCCAAATGTTTCCAGCCTAGAATGTTTCAGCCTCGGAGAGTTACTGCTGAATAAACTCACCCTTTCCAGCACTTTCTGAACTCTGGATGGCTGGTTCAACTCAGCTCTTCTGGCTCACTCTCCTCTCAAAATTGAATGGTTCTACGTTGAATTTTCTCAGCTTCTGACAGAATTACTCTACTTGGGAAAACTTTCTCTGAATACCGCGAATAGCACTGAACTGACTGCATGAACTGAATGTAACTGAATGTTGGAACTGAATGTAACTGAATGAATGGAACTGCATGAACTCAACTGAACTCCACTCCCTGATCAACTCAGTGATGCTCTTAAATAACCCACTCTTCCTGTGAAAGTTGGGTCTATCCTATCGTTAATTTATTCTTTTAAACCTTTCTGATTAATCACTTTGTCTGACTTCCAATTAGGCATCATCATTTTGGATTAAAAGTGTGTACTAAAGGTGTGTTTGTATTCCAGCAAGGGGGATTAAAGGTGCATATTTCAGTGTAAGGAATTAAATTCCAACTGGATCACACAGACTTGGTAAGTCTTTAGATGTGCTTCCTTGACAGAGTTGGCATGTTGCCTATTAAAATTTCTCTACAGGATTCTCTTTTGAGCTCTTTGATTTATATCATATGTGTTACATATTAAATAGCATATTTAGCTATATATTACATATATTATCTGTTTTAACACTATATATATACATACATATATATGTTTCAGCTTAGATAAGTGAACATTTGAATCAATAAATGATTGCTCTGAATGAAGTTAAATTGTTGAAAAGAAAGCTGAATAAAATTTAGAGATTAAAAGCAGAAAGGTCTTTGTATAGGACTAGTATGATGCACAGATAGTGACTTGAATGAGAAAATATTATAAACTATCCTTACATAAACCTTACCCAATATTTTAGCCCTAGATTTTGTGATATCTGAGTCAAGTTAAAAAGCTCCCCTTCACCCCCCAAAAAAATCACTGACTTCATGATCTAGAAGTTACTTAAATATTCACTGTACTTCATTTTCATTTGTATCATGTAGAATGATATATAATCTGGTAATAATAACATTGCCAAGATTAAATTAGCTGATGTAAACAAATGAGTAGTATAGCAGTTCTACTGCAGCCTTTTCTAATAATGATGATGGAAGTAACATTGTGGGGATTTAAAATCATTTATTGTAGAAGAAATATGATTTATAAGAGTCTTGATCAGAAGGATGGATCCTAAGTTTCTCCATTTCTCATTTCTCCAAGTAAGATGTACTTTTTTATTCCTTTAATTCCTCTTATTTTACTGCCTCTTTTATTTGATATCTTAAATTCTTTTATTTTTGTTCCAATGTGCTATGCACATTTTAAGTTTATTTTCCTGTATCTACAATTTTAAGTAGATCTAATTTTCACAGTTGTATTTCCAACAGTTTTGAACATAGAAAACTCATACAAATTGGACATTATTCGTGTATATTTTTTTCTTTTCTACTTAGAACTAGAAAGACATCAAAAAGAGAGCTAATGATATTTCTTCCCCTGCAGTTTCTAATGTCAAGTAGAAACAATGGCTCAGAAATAAGTGTGGTCTAAAAGTTTTTAAGAAAAAAAAATCTGTCAAACAGGCTGGTTTCCCTTAATGAGGCTCATTTGAAGACTACTCAGCATAGCCTACTGCATAATCTCCACTCAAGATCAAATCATCACATTCATTCTTTGTCAGTGAAAAGACTGGTGGTGAGGATAATTGGAACTTCCCATTTCTTTTGGGTGGTCCAGCCATAAAATAAAGCTATCAGAGGGAGCACGGTTTAAATAGTACACTGAATGTGGCACAAAGGAGTTGAATCTCTTTCACTACAGTCCTTCTATCCCACCTAGCTGAAGGATCAGCATGGCTGTTAGAGTTCCTACAATTGTCTCTAACATTTGACCATTTACATTCTGATTTTCTGTGTGATGTAAAGGAAGCAATGTGATTATGTGAATGAACATTTAGACTGATCGGAGATTGGTTCACATGTTAAAGTGAATTTTTTTTTTATTAATTTAGGTGAAGTATATCTAAGGACATTGGGTTTTTACATCAGGACTTGCTGAGTGGCCTTGGGCAAGTAAGATTGCTTTTAACTTTAGTTGCCTTTATTGTATTATTACCCATGTGATTATTTAGCCAGATAACAAACAACCACAGAGAAAGAAAAACTTTGTCATATATTGTTATAGAATTATTATATCTAGCAGAGAAGGCAATATATTTTTTGAGTACTTACTATGTCTTCTTCAAAGATTATTGTGGAAATTGAGACAGGTGTGAAAATGCTTTGTATATCACAGATTCAATGACTTATATTTTAATACAAAAATAAAGGCAACTACAGTAATTTTCTATTTTATATCAATTTCTTATGAATTTCCTCCTTGTCTCTAAAATTTTTTTCTATACTGTGAAAGATCATTTTTAAATTTACAACTGCATAAACTGAGCAATGTTACATCATATACTGAATCAAAACTCAAACAGTCTATTGTATATATTCTTGAACCAACACAAATTTAAGACTTTGGTCAGTTTTATAGAAATGTAAATTTGAAGAGTCATATACTTGCTCCTAAACAAAAATGTCATTCAGTATTTAAGGTAGATTGAAGTTTCTTTTTTACCCTTCTGGTTTATACCTATCGCTGTTGAAGTATTGCTACTAAAGATGCAACTCATGCTAGTATAAAGTTACAATTGTAAGTTGACTGGCTTACAATTCCATCAAGAGTACAATGGGTGCATCTAGAGAATATCATCCTGAGTGAGATAACCGAGTCACAAAAGAACAGACATAATATGCAGTCACTGATAATTGGATACTAACCCCAGAAATCTCTGAACACCCCAGAAACAACTCACAGCTTTATGAAGTTCAAGAAAAGAAAAAAAATATTATCCTTAATCTTTACACACTAAGAAAACTGACTAATTCCGGGTTACATCCTGTTTTACATGTACTTTATGCTCATTGTAACTAGTAAGATCTTAATGCACACTGTCAAAACTTTAAAAAAAAAAAAAGCCAAGCACTGACATAAATGTATTCGTATACTTTATGTAAAAATACTTAAAATTTGTACATTTATATTTGGTTTTTAAGATAAAGTTGTTCAATTTGAAAAAAAAGTACATTCACATCAAAAAAAGAAAAAGGAAATAGTCCTTGTTCTGATATTGAAACAATCTCTCTCTTGTAAGTTTTGAGAAACTCAGAAGACAGATATTTAAATGTTGAGTTCTCATATTGAGTATACTGGTGCTGTTGTATGTGGTTAAATGTAAAAAGTTAAGTAAAATTCAAAGGCCAGATAAAGTGTTATATTATAAGTGTTCCTTGTATTCTTAATGACCTTAAAAGTACTGTCCTTTGGTTTCATAATGAATGATAGATGCTCCTCTGTTTATACTTTTGTAGCAAATAATTCAAAATGATATTTTCTTAAGGTTAAGACAAATATAAATGTGTAGTGATGAATGATTTTGAAAGGCTGTTGTTTAATACAAAGCACTTTATTTGTCTTGAGTCTGGTTGGCATCTTGTGCCATTCAGAAGAAAAACATTCCTTCTCCCCAGCAAGGTTACTATTCACAATAAGCATTAAAAGATAGCTTTAAGCCATCCACAATTATGACCTTGACTAGGAAAATGTAAGTTAATAAGGCTTCAACAAATTATGGTCTTTTTGGTCGATTTGCCTAGTGAACTGTTAATTGTAAAACTAAAAGACATTATGTTCAGCTTTCTCTATCACATCTTTTGTGTTTTAACAGTGACACTTCATTGAGTGCAATTAACAAAGCCTAGGAGATTTATTAACACACTTCTTCATGGCCAATGATCCATTCCACTTAAGACATAACACTGTAAAATGCACATTATCTCCTTTTGGCACTTACAATAATGCTTCATGAACTAGGAAGGCATATGTTAAAGCAGATAAAATAGCATTATTAGCTGACAAATCTTACAATTTATTAGACAGTTAATTTATCAGCTTAAAAGACACTTAAAACAGCTGTGCATTTAATGTCTTTTTAATGTATCCAGTAAAACTTGCATAATTGCCTGTAGTGCAATTTATTTTTAGCTATGTTGCAAAATGTCTGCATTTACTGTTTACATCTTCTTTAATTTTTCCTGCAAGGCTCATCACATCTCTGCCTGAGCCCTAACGGTGAGGACCAATCATCAGACAAAAGGCCTCCTCAAACAAATGGTTCCCCATGAATGAACTATTCAAAAGTGCACGCTGCTTGGGACCCAGGGTTTGTTAGCACTCTATCTCGACCCCCAAGGGCAAAGGCAGAGGTTCCAAATAAATAAATGAGATACAGGAATAAAAGCAGAGTGCTTAAATCCGTGTGGTCTGTTTCAAGCCATCACATCACAAGCAGGCGACAGTAGCCTTTCTAAGGATTTGTATTTGGAGCTCATTCAGACCTACACGTATAGAGTATGAACTAACAAGGCTTTTAGACTACATTAGCAAAGTTGTTTCATTTTATAATTAAGGTAACAGCTCCCTGCTGATCAATTGGTTTGTACCTAAGTACTGCACTAGCGCAGACACACAGGAGAAAATTGTAAAAGATAAAACACATTCCATGGCTCTGACGCGTCAATTGGTTCTGTTTGTTTATTGCTCTTTGATTTAATGGAACCTTTGTTCAAGCTTTCTATTTACTACAGAACCTTTCACAATAATGATGTCTGGGGGAAATGAGACTAGTTATTATTAAAAAGTCAAACAGTGTGTGTTGCCTTTTACGAAGCAACAACAAAAATTGAGATCTTTGATCTTCAAGAGGCTTTACAATAGACAACTATGAGAGTCCCGATTTTTAGCTCTAAATTTAATTTAATTCTCTAAATCTGAAATGAGCTTGTCCAGAGCCAGAGGGTCAAAGTGTACACTCATTTGTTAGCTAATGAGCAGTGTCCAAAGGTGCATTTTCTTTTACTAACCTAAAGGCTTCTTATGGTTTCCTAAATGTATTTAAGTGCTTAACTTTGATTCAAAACATAAAATTATAAACATTAAAAAAAAAAAAACACGAGACTCTGTCTACATGTGTGTACATGTGCATGATTGAAATAAATGACAAAATTATAGACTTTACAGAAGAAGAAATTAATGAATCTCACGGGTTGTCCAGGATCTCAGATAGTGGGATTAATGAGACCTGGACCTCATATCTAGTCCCTATTCAAATAGAACAGTGGTCACTGTAATTTAAGCAGAAAGGTAAGATGGAGAAATTTTCTACACTTACATTTTCAGCCTTTTTGTTTATCTTCCACTGGTGTGTACTTTAGGAGATTGACAATTCTGTATGATGATGAGTAAATTTTATATTTTTAAAGTTTGATAAATAAAGAAGAAAGCAGCAGTGAGCAAGAGGAGCGGCTATGGCAATACTGGGATATGTTAGTTGATGTTTGAGGCCCTTCTATAGATATGCATGCATATTATTAAAAAGCCTGTTAATTCTAAATTAAATTGATTTGATATGCCCCTTAACTTAATTAAGAAATTAGTTCAAATGTAGCTCAGAAACTTTGTCAGAAAGACAAATCTTGATTCATCCTCTTACTATAGCTCTATAGGTTTGGAATTATTATCATAACAAACATATAGACAAATAAATAAATCTAAAGACTTGTAAAAATCAGATATTATGTAAATTTTAGAATTGAGATGAAAAATTAAACTATTAATAAATTCATTTTTTTCTTCTACTAGACGAGAATGGTTCCTTAGAAAAATGTTACCCAAAATAAAATTCTTGCTCAAGGTAAGTTAAAAAAAACAAGAAGACAGTTTTAGGGGCTGGAGAAGCTGGATCAGTGATTAAGACCACTGACTGGTCTTCTAGAGGACTTGGTTTCAACCCTCATTATACACAGTAGCTCACAAACATCTGTGACTCCATTTCCAGAGGATCTAATGCCAATGTCCTCTTGGGATGTCTGCAGGCACCAGCAAACTAGTAGTAAATATACATACATGTGAGCAAAACATCTGTACACATAAAAATAAATAATTTTAAAAACAAATAAATACGGGTTTAAAATAATAACAACTACCCTTTTTAGAGGATATACCTATTTTGGTTGTTTTGACAAGCATACTCAGTTATTTTTTAAAGCTATACCTAAGAATATGCTGGCTTATTTAATCAGGTTTTAACCAATACTAAAATTTTAGATTGTTTCTATTATAGAATTTTAGTTCTCAACTGTATTCCTTGCCAAAAATATGAGATTAGACAAACTATATTTTCATGAAAATATGTTCTTATATGGAATACAAGCACTTACATATTTTTAGATTCAGAAGATATAGACTATTAAGTAGCAAGTTTTTTCACTATAGCCTGATTTTTTTTTTCTTGCTACCTATGGTATTTATTTAGTGATATGTCTTTGTAACAGAATGAATATATGTGTTGGTATTTTTGTGTATTTTACATAAACATTCACAAGTGTGTTTTCTCAAAAAGAGAAAGGAAATTAAAAACCAACATTTTGAGGTTAACAGCAATATTTATGCCCTTTGACAATAAGCCCCGAAAGAATATATTTTTATGCTTCAATTTTAAATAACTATATGCATTCACTAACATGTCCTTTACACTGGTACTAATTACTTAATAATGATTGTTTTATTATCTGGTTGGGTATGCATTGTGGTCAATTTTATATCAATAATGTAAACATTTGGACAACCATCATTTTCTGAATGGTAATATGAAATTCCAATTGTTGTTTATATATTTATTTGAACGATCAATATATAATTCATGTCTTTAATAAGGACCTTTTATTTTTTTATTTTTTAACAACTTTATTTTAAAAAACAAAGATAAATGTACAGATTTTAAGCATTTTTTGCATAAAAGTATACAATACATTTTTGTCAGTACTTGTTTTTTTTTTTTTTTAAAGGTTTGATAGTGTGATCAAGATCCCACTAGGTACAATGAGCATAAAGTACATGTAAAACAAGATGCAACCTGGAAATAGTCAAAGTTTTCTTGGTGTGTAAAGATTTTTTTTTTTTACAATGAGCAAACAGTACATGTAATGCAGGGTGCAACCTGGAATTTATCAATGTGTTCTTGGTGGGTAAGGATTGAGCATGACTTTTTTTTTTCTTTTTTTCTTGGACTTCATACAGTCTGTGACTTGTTTCTGGGGCAGTGCGAGCCTCTGGGGTTAGCTTCCCACTATCAGTGACTGCATATTATGTCTGTTCTTTTGTGACTGGGTTATCTCACTCAGGATGATATTCTCTAAATGCAGCCATTTTCTTAAGAATTTGGTTAAGTCATTGTTTCTGGTGGCTGAGTAGTATTCCATTGTGTAAATGTAAGATTTAACATAAGTGACTACTGACAAAAGATGAAGTTGAGTGACAAAATGTCTCAAAATCTAGCCCTAGGTTAGTTTCAAACTAAAATTATAGCTTAGTTTGTATACTAATTTATTACTAATTTATTTAACTGTCCAAACTGTGAGATTAAACATTAAAGTATGTATACATTTTAAGTTGGATTGAATATATGTTTGTATGAATAATTAAAATGACATCTTTAATGGTAGCAAAAATGTTCCATGCAAACTTCTGTAATAGAGAACCAACCAATAACCTAACTCATCCATAATGCCTGTCAGCTACATCAACAACCAGCATGGCATAACAATTCTTAGAGTGCAGGGAACCCAAACCTTGGCAGTAGAGCATAGCCTGAAGGAAAAGCTATCCAGAGACTGCCTCACCTATAGATCCATTCCATCTGCAGACACCAAACCCAGAGACTAATCCTGATGCCAAGAAGCACTTGCTGATAGGAGCCTGGTATAGCTGTCCCCTGAGATGTTCTTTCAGAATTATTTCTCTTATTGGAAAACTAGACAATTTCCTAGGGCTAATGACATCACAAATTTCAAAGGAAAACCTAGAACTACCAATGTAATAAAGCAATATCATCCCTTATTCCATTGTAGATTTTGTACTTATACCCACTAGTAGGTATATTTATCCCTCATCAAGGAATCTTCTCTTTGGCATAGACAGAGAACAGTATAGAAAAAAATTACAAGATAAAATGCACAGTTGTGAATCCTAGTCCACATGAATACATATATTTACAAACAGCTCCAAGAACCAAGGCTCAGAGAACATTACAGAAAAGTGGGTAGAAAGATTTTAAGAGCCAAAGGGTGAGGAAATTCACTGCTAGACTGTGTCTCCTAATTATGTTAGAAACAACACTGACATTACTGCATCAATATGGTCAGCATAGGAATGATACCCATACCAAAGCACATAGGCAAAACCTACAAAGCTAAAAGCTGAAGAAATACCTAGGAAAGAGGGAAGAGTAAACATATTATAATTATGTATATACAATATACACATTCATTCAACACTTAATGTTAAAAGAGGCCATGAGTTTGAAAGAGAGCTAGGTTTGACATGATCAAAGGGAAAGGACAACTGGTGTCCTTATAGTATGATCTTGAAACACAGTGAAAGTGACTGTATCACTTCAAAAAAAATTAAATTTTAGCTTATTTCATTACAAGCAAATGTATTACTTTCTCATACCAAAGATTGCTATAAGGACTGTTGTTGTTATCTATGCTATAAAGCATGAATATAGTGTTCTCTCCTGGCAATATTTAAATATTTCATACTACAGACTAACATATGCTATATGTACATCTTGTATATGCTACTTTTAATTTTGTATTATCTTTATATTACAATTGTTTATCCGTTTCTATTACAGAACTAAACATACTTTTATTATCTCAAACAGTAATTAGTCACCATGGTGTTTATTCATCAAATTTTGGAAACAGCCATGAGTTCCCTCAACAGGTGAATGGTTACATAATATGTTGGACACTCAGATGGTGAGTTGTTATTCAATAGTTAAAAGAATTGAAGGCTTGTCAAACTGTGAAACAGAATGGAAGAAATTTATGTGTTATTACTAAGTGAAAGCAGCTAACAGGAAAAGTCTATTTGCTTTCTGACTCTATATGACTTTCTGGAAAAGTCAAAACAATGGACACAGTAAAAAAAAAAAATATCACCAGTTATGAGAAGTTTACAGACTAGAGTGAGAAGTAAGATCAAGTATGGAATCTTTTGGAATTTGGGCAGGAATGGAGATAATTTTTATCTATGAATATTTTAAGATATATGCACATCATGGAAACTTTCTGGACTCCATTCTACTTTCTGTAACCTAAACAACTCATAATACAAATTATGGTTAGTGACAGAATAAATCTGATATGGTTTCTTTACCCTTCTATTTTTTTACTACATTATAAATGCCTATTTAGTGGTAAAAGTTATTGCATTTAGATAGAAGATAAGTAGGATTTTGTTTCTCAAAAAATAAAAAAGTAGAAAAAAATCCTTCTTTCTGCCTCTGTATTAGGTATCTGTCTTCTGAGCTTTGGGAAGCATATAGCAGTGCTTTATAATTGGGGAAATTATTATGTGCTGTTTTGTAACGTTTTTCATATGTCAATGGCCTAACAGTCTGTTCATCAGAATATGAATTTATTAGTCACTGATGCAGTAATCATTTAATATCATTTGGAGGTAGAAGAAAGCAGGAATTGGCATCTAGCTAGAGAAAGTGTGTTGAAGTGGGTATGCTTTGAGAAGATATACATGATAACTCTGCCTCTGTTTCCTGGCTGCCATAAGGTAAATAGCTTGCTAAAGTAAATATGGTCTTTGTTCTCCCTTGCTATACCCAAAGCAGTAATCAATTAGCTAATCATGAAATAAAACTTTGGAGACGTTGACACTCACTTTGGCTTCTAAGTTATTTTGCTCATGAATTGTGTCACAACATCCAAAAATGCTACCTAAGGGATCATGAGCAAACAGAATGTGGTGGGCAAGTAAATAAAAAGGAGGGTTGAAGAGAATCCAAACCTAGACTGATGGTTTCATTGATAAAATAAATTTCTGTCAATGTCTGTTGTAAATACTATGAAAGCCCTGATTGACTGGTAAAAAGGGGTTGTGGACCTATCAAGTATATATTCATTTTAGGAAAATTAAAGCACACAGAATATTAAATGATCCTGAAAGCTCATATGCTAAGGGTTTAATGACTGGTTGAGAATAGATTAGATCAGTGGAGCTCCAAACTAGCAAAGTATAAGCACAGGTTACATTTAATAAGAATAAATTATTAAGATACCTCAATGTATGAAGAAAACTTCTCTCAAGACTGAAAATATTTATGCACTAATTTAACACTCAGAAACTCAGGCAATGCAGAGGACTTACTGAGAACCAGGCTCACAAAACTCTTTCTAAAACTACTTCATTTTGTGCTCCAACCCTTGTTATAATGCCAGTTGTACAAAAAGAAATCACTGACAATATCAAATTAGATGGACTATCTAATATGTTTTTGAAAACCCAGTATTCTAAATATTACCTTCTGCACTTACAGATGAACACACAGCATTAGACATATTAAAGTTATTTTACCGAGGCTATATAACCACTGCATTTCACAGCTACAGTTTGAACGAGAACCTGTATTTCTTTAACATAATGCTTTACTATTAAGTTTGCCAGATTTAGCAAATAATACTGCAGAACGATTTGTATTTTAACTAACAATGTTGATTCTGACCAATATCTTCAATGTTATGTTTAGTTTTAATTCACAGAAAAGATGACATTTAAAACAACTGCTTACAGTTGAACTTGGGAATTAGTAGCCCATCTATAATCCTTAAGAGTATAGCAGAAAATCATAAGCCAAAGGAATTTAGCTAGAGCATAAAAAGGCTTAAGGCTTTCTTTTGTTCCTATTACACTGTGTTCTATATTTTGAGATTGCTTAGAGTCATCTGTATCTGTAACTGGTTTTTCATTTTTCATCAATTGTCTAGTAAATTTTGATGATTATGAAGGAACTTTGTGCCTCACCTATTAGGGCTCAACGATCTTCATTCTTGAAAACAGAAAGAAAGAAAAAGATTGGTAAAAACCAGAGGTAAGTAAATACCATCAAAGAAACAGTGTTTTCCAGATACAATAGAGAACTTGTGTATTTGAAATCACAGCTATTTTAAGAGCATGCACATAGTTAGTGAAAACTCCAACCAGACAAATACCTAGCCCAGAGGTGGGCAGGGAGCTGGGCACAAATTTCTCACTACCAGCTGAGGAGCAACTGATGATTCTTAGCTTCTGAGAAAGAGAGCTTGTTTTCGTTGTTGTTTGTTTGTTTGATTGGCTTTTAATGTGATTCCTGTTAAGTTAACTGTACATACATTCTCAAAACAAGCTGACCTCCACATGAAAAGGAAAAGAAAAGAAGTCTCAAAATTGGGTGGGAAGGTATAGGAGGATGGTTATTAAAACAATTTGAACATGGAAGTGATAAATGTATTTAAAATACATTGAAAACTATGAAGTTCTCAAAGAATTAATAAAATATTATTTCAAAGAATAGTATCTACTGAGAGTATTTAATAAAAAAAATAAAAAGACACATAAACTTTGGACAGATGTTTATTGTGGCATTCTTCAAAATTCAGATAATTTATGTGCAGATGTTCCTCATTCATGGGCCAAAATATGTGTGTCACAGGAAATAAAGACAATGAATGACTAATAGTATAAGTATAAAAGGATCTTCCCTTCTGAAACTATGGCTATTATATCTTATTTTGAACCCCAAACAATCTTTGTTGCATCAAGTTAAGGTATCAGCAGACAGTATTAAATTGTTTGATAGAATGAATAAATAGTAGTCAGGCCTTTGTGAACATATATTTTCTTGAAGCTGAACTGCTCTGTGAAATCTCATAGTTCCCCAAGTTTTGCTGCTTGTGGGGTGCTTCTTGACCTCTACTGCCCTGATCATTAAAACACGCAAAGGTTTTGTTGTTGTTGTTTTGTTTTGTTTTGGTCTTTAGCCATGAAAGGTGGGCTTGGTTTCATTCTTTTCCCTGTCTTGCTGAATTTCCTGTGTTGCATGTAATCAGATGCTTTTTTTCTAATTCCTTGAAAAGAAAACTAATTTATAACAACATTGCCTAGAAAAGAGAAGGAAGAGAAATATAAGGAGAGAAGAGGCGGGCCCCCTTTTAGGATGGTTCAAAGAAAATTGAGAGAAGAGTTTATTTGCTTTAGAATACATTTAAATAAATTTTTCATGTGCTTGGGTTTCAGACACTTTGAAATAACCAGTCACTTCTACACTGAATTCACTAGTTTAGTAAACGGCTCTTCTCACTGCCTCCCAGCTTCTGATGAATTAGGATTTGGAGGGTATGCTGTTTTACAAACCAGAGGCTGATCCACGCAGGCTCATTTACCCCTCTTGGAAAATTCACCTTTGGGCAGCCTTCCAGCAAGTATTGCATAGGACAGAGGAGTAGTAGGAGAAAACATGTTGAAGCTATAGCCCACAGGGATGGTCTAAGCCAGATGCCTGTTGTGAATGTCATGCTAGGCCCACCCACACAACTGTTTGTTTTTGGCAACCAATCTGGGCATTTGCCTTCTTATAGATTGGTGCCAAACACCTGCCTGCTGAAAGACACAGAGCCAGACTAGCCAGCCACCCATGTATGTAAGTTCTCAGGGGTGGCCGGAAGTATACACAGAGAGAGAACTACATACATACCCATGTGTATGTGCTACCCACATTGTGTGCATATTCTGTGTCTTTACTAACACCTTTGCCAGAAACTTTTCATTTTATAGTGATATATTAGCTTGTGATGGTAAGTCTTTTATTCGAAACAGGACAAATTTATACTAAAGTTGTAAATGATGAATAGTAGAACTCCTTCACAAGGAAATTTTGATAGGAAAAAGCTCTTAAAAATGTAGACTTAAAACTACAAGTTTTTTTTTTTTTTTTCCAGAAGAAGTTAAAAGAGAAGCTAATGTATTTGTAGTAGGCATCCATTTCATTATTTGGTATTAGGTTGGTAATAAAAATTTTAGTTACCAGTATCTGAAAGTAAAGACATATGGCTAATAAACATAGAATGTCATGAGATACAAAAATAAGTCCTACTCAAATTATCTTTAACAATCTGTAACCTAAAGTGATTGTATTTGCCTATGGTTTTATCACCTGGTCCTAGGGGGAATTTAAAGCAGGAGCTTCAGTTTACTAATCAATTTTACATTTCTATTACATGTTCAAGTTTGCATTCACAATGACCCATAATGTCAAAATGTCAAAAAGTGGGTTGAATTTTAAAAATTTAAAAAAAAAGATGCAGCATAAACTCAATTTTTTCTCTTAGATTGTCTCTAAATGAAGTAGTTTATACAGTGTCCTTTCTTTGAAATGCATGCTTTCTGAATGTGTCTGTGGTTTTAACCTGCAATCATAGATGATGAACCTGTTATTAAACTTGCTTGCAGCTAATATCAGTTTATCCCCAAGCATCAGACGCCAGATGTTTTTGGTGAGAAGAAAATTAATGGCCTAAATAATGAATCAATTGAGGAGCAGTGGCCATAATCCATCTGCTCTTTAAGCCAAGGCCCTGAGTCAGGCTGGCTTCTGGCTACACAGAATATTAATCAGTTGAAGAGTTAAATGGAGGTCTCAAAGCCATTGTTGTGAGATGCCTCCGGGCGCCCCCAAGCCACTCCTTCTATAGGCTAGGCTTTGTACAAGGAATGAATAGGCAAACAAAAAGCAGGAGACAAGGAGAGAGTTGTATAGGAAGGGTAATTTGGATTGACTACCCCTTGTGTGCCCAAGGAGAAAATGACTAAATACAGGCAGTCAGGAGTCCAAGCCAAGCCTCCTCTATTTGGATGAAATCATATTCCCTAAATATGTAATCTATTCTAATGACATTTAAATCATTTATTTATTGTGCCCATTTGTTAGTGTGGTCTTTACTCCTTCTGCACTCCCTATACAATGATATTTTATGATCTGGTCTAATATGTTTTATGAAGAATCTGTTTGGATCAAATACAATTCTTATGGACACAGAAAATCTTAGAGGACTTTAGGTTTCTACATGTATGTTCTTCCTGGTTTTTATTTCACAATCTTTCTGGATTTGTGAAGAATGAGCCGTCAGGGCGGTAATGAATGATTTAATCAGGCACTCTCTTAGATGGTGATGTAAGACAACTCTTTTGAAAAGATTAGAGAAAACTGATGTCCTAGACTTTAGAGGGAGCTTATAACGTGTTTCATGCCTCTGTCTAATACCTAGATCTGGGTATTAGAAAGAAGAGAGTTTGTTAAATAATAGAGTACATAGATGATACATAGATAAGTAGATAGATAGACACATACATACAAATATACATACATGCATACTTAGATATATAGATGAAGCATAGATGATAGATAGAAGATAGGTAGAACAAGTTGTTTTGTGGCTTTCTTTAACTTTCTCAAAAATTCAGGGTAAACATTTGAAACAATGGTACTCTTCATTATGGAAAGTTTGAACCAAGGCTTTATAAATGCTAGGCAAATGCTCAGCCACTGAGCTATTTCCAAACCTATATTCCTTTTTAATTTATTATTTGAGAAAGAGGGAGGGTAAGGGAGAACATTTGTGTGTGTGTGTGTGTGTGTGTGTGTGTGTGTGTGTGTGTGTGTGAGTGTGAGTGTGTGTGTGTGTGTGTGTGTGTGTGCCACAGTGGAGGTAGGGAGTTCAGATGAAACTTTGAAGTAATTGGTTCCCTTTTTCTACTGTGTGGAGTCCAGAAATTAAATTCATATCATTAGTTTTAGTAATAAGCACCCTTATCTATGAAGCTGTATCTCTGCCCTCTAAATACCTACTTTTACCAAATTTTAAATTCTTAGGAAGAAAAATAATCTAGTAAAATTTCAACCAGTATTGTTAGATAAGGTTCAAAACATCAGAGAATAGAAGTTAATAGAAGTCATATTGCTTTGCTGGAATTGTTGGCCAAATACATACAACTAAATTACTGAATGGATGCACTATGTAAAATGCATGACAAATTGGAAACCATTCAGAAATGTAGAGTTTTGTGTGTCTGTCTGTGTGTGTGTGTGTGTGTGTGTGTGTGTGTGTGTGTGTTGCACAATGTTTTTCAGTAGAAATTATGCCTATAGTAACATGAATGTTCACCTATATGCTGCACCCAAACTATAAGAGCTTTATACTTCTTGGTCATTTTAGTTTTGTCCTCAAATCACCTCAACTTGTAAAGAATGTGTTGAGATCTTTACTCCACAAGGGTAGCAATCTGCATTAGTTAAGAAAGACTGATAAAGAGCACCAGCCTTGAGTCAAGATCACCTATAGGCAAACTATACTTATACAGTATGTGTTTTGAGCTAAAGTGAACATGAATAACAGTTATAGAACAAATACCTTAGCACTTTGGAGCTATGTTGCTTCTATATCTATATTATTTTTGTAAGAATATTACTTCATAATCCATATGTCCTTCTGAAAAGGTAATCCTTAATGCCAGTTGAGAAGCAACTGGAAGTGAGAAGCATGGATTATAAAGAAGATATAAGGTTCTGTAGGAACTAGGCAAATGTGAGCAAAGGATCTCCAAGCAATGTGTTTTTAAAAAAATTGTCACACAGCCCTGACATAATGGAGCTGTCTCCTATGTATCCTATAATTTTCCAAAGATTAATAGGGTTGTAACAAAGAGTAGCTCCTCTGCTGTACCAAGCTTTTGTGTGATTTACTGTTGCTAAATCTGTTGGAACCTCTGCACTGTGTAGGGAAGTGTGTGTGTCACTTGTCCTTAATTCTCAACATTACCCCAGGATTTTCTGGCTCCCAGTAGAAACTAAATTGTTTTTCTCAGCACACTCCACTGCATTACCATATGCACAAATGTATGCACAGTCATGTGTGTATTTATGCACATACTCAGGATTTCGATTGACAGGCAGGGAGTTTGTGGAAACTATTTGTGAAGAACTGGACAACATTCCACTGGCTTAAGTAAAATATCTCTAAAATTAATCTGTTCTGATACACGGCTGTAGAGCTACTTTGCTCTGCACAAAAGAATTATCTCATATTATAAAATAAACACTTTTCGGCACCAGACTTCACATATTTAATTACCACATGCATCCATTTCTTTCTTCTATTTAACATCCAGCTACTCTAGAAAACAGAAGGACATGGATTTGCCAGCTCCTGAAATCTTGTAATAGAGAGTAAGACCCGGTCTCCAAAATAAATAAAGAAATAAAACTGAATTTAAAACTGGCTGTATCAATTTTTACATATTTTTAAGTAAGAAGATAAAGGAAAGAAGTGATTTTGGAAGGAGAGTGTGAACCCTGGAAGTTACTTAGAGAGAGTAAGTGCAGTTGTAATGTGCAATTCCTGATTTCCTAAACCTCTGAGACTGATACCTTGGTTGCTTAACCATGCACCCTGTAATTGGAGCTTATTGTGAAGGATTATTGTGAAGGATTGATTACAAAAGGACCACACAAATAAGCTGCTTACTTTGAAATGCATCAGGTGTGAAATGTTCTTAGAGAAATAAAATAAGGCATGTGTGTGTGTGTGTGTATGTGAGAGAGAGAGAGAGAGAGAGAGAGAGAGAGAGAGAGAGAGAGAGAGAGAGACAGAGAGAGACAGAGAGAGACAGAGAGAGAGACAGAGAGAAACAGACAGAGAGAGACAGAGAGAGAGAGAGAGAGAGAGAGAGAGAGAGAGAGAGAGAGAGAGAGAGAGAGAGATATGAGGGGGTTGGGGGAGGGAGGGAGGGAGAGAAAAAGGGAGAGAGAGATTTTGTAGCTGGAGAAGTGACTTTGACCATGATCACACACCTCAAATATACATTTTATTTTTTCTTTGAATTTAAGAAATTTTCACTTTGTTTATAAAATCAGTTCATAAGGCAGGCAGCAATGCTCCGAATGACTTCATTCTCAAACTCTAGGCCAAAAGACTGACTTCAAATGATTGTTAGAGAGCTGCTCTCTGTAGTCTCAGTCTCCGTGCTTTGCATTTATTATCTGTCTTAACCTAAGGTAAAAGATAAGGATGGATTTGCCTATTTCATTCTTTTTTTCATTATTAATCTGTTTACTTCAATAGAATAGAGCAGAATGTGTTTTAGTTTGCATGGCTTGGTTTCTAAACACCTACATATTTAATCATGAATTGGAGCATTTCAAAAGTGTTAGGTTTGTTAGACAAAAGGCTAAGGATAGTAAAGGTGAGGGCAGTCTTTTTTTCCTTTTCTTCTTTCTCTTGGTTCCTTTTTCTTTTTCTTTTTCTTTTTTATTGGATACTTTCCATATTTACATTTCAAATGGTATCCCTTTACCTCTCCCCCCTCCACCCCTCACCCCTGTTCTGATCCTTCCTCCCCCTCAACTTGTCTCCATTAAGATGCTGCCTCTCCCAAACACTCTCTCCAACTCAGTGCCTTGGCATTCCCTTACATTGGAAAAATGCGACCTACCTCACTGGATCAAAGGCCTCTCCTCCCATTGATACTGGACACTGCTATCCTCTGCTACTTATGCACCTGGAGCCACCGGTCTCTCAAAGTGTGCTCAATTGTTGGTGTTTTATTCCCTGGAAGCTGTGGAGGGTTTGGTTGGTTGATAATGTTGTTTGTCCCATGAGGTTGATTTTGCCTATTTCTATAGCTAATTTTTAAAAACCAAAACTTGATGTACTATCTAGAGATGTTTGTACTTCTGTTGAAAATTTTCTACTTCCAATATTTTCTTGTATTTAACACTTTCAAAACCACAGGTCTATTTTTATCCTTTTGATCTTTGGTACAAGTTATCATAATATTCAAACTTTCAGTTGTGAAGTTTCCCTTTGACCTCCTTACATGGGATCTTCAGGCACTCTCTCACTTTTCTTTCAACTGTAGAGCCTCAATCTCTCCGGCTTTTATAGTGAATATGAGGAAGTATGCTTTAACTTTCTGCAACTTCTATTGTGGATTTCCACTTAAGTTTTAAACTAGGCCATGACCTGATAAGCTGTTTATGAAAATCATTTGCTCTTTAGAGGCAAGCACTCACTGGTGGAGACCTAGAGGTGGCCAAACATTTTACTTTTTCTTTGCCATAGTCAACCTTTCCTGCCTATACCTGAGGGAACATGAATAGGAGAGAGATATACTCTTCTGGATTTTTTTGGCTGCTTTAACTTCACAGTAAATATTCAGAAACCACATGTTCTCTCAGGATTTCTCTGTGTTTTGGGAAGCTGGAACAAACCTGAATGATTTGATATACTTTCTGCAGATCTCCGTTAAAGGATCAGAGGAGTGTAGTTAGGTAATCTAGAAAAAAAAATAAATACTTCAATGAAAGTACTAGATGATCTTTTGGATCATAACCATGAAAATATTCTCTTGACTGAATGTATACTTTTATCAGTTTATTTCTGCTTTTTAAGGGAATCTGGGGAAAATATTTAAGTGAGTGGTAAAAGGAAAGTGGAGAAAATGCCAACCGCAGTGATTTCTTTCATTCTTTGCAAGGCATTATTATTGTTGTTTCCCACAGGAAGTTCAATGTAAATTATAAATTGTACTCTAAAAATAAATAATTTCTCATTGTATCAATTTCAAAAAAAATTAAAAGCAAAATTCTCTACAGAGAGAGAATCTTTAGGCATAAGATTAGTACTATTGTATTCGAGGGAAAAATCTAAGCAGACTTTATAGAAGTGAATAATCACCCAGTTAAAAGTTGCCCTTCAGCTCATCCCTCCTGGGAGCCCCATAGAAGATGATTTCACTTGTGCTCTATCTTCATGAAGGAAAAGAGAGGCGGGGTACTTAGGAGCAAGCATCCATTGTTGCAGACTTAGAGGTGGCCAAACATTTTACTTTTTTCTCTCTCCTAAATCACACACACACACACACACACACTCACTCACTCAGTCACTTATCACCAAAATGTCTTCTTCTGTTTTGCTTATTGCCATTGTTGCCCCGAGATTTGGTTATTACTTAGCATAAAGAAGGAAGAATTTTTATGTCCACTTCCTTCCCAGGAGGCTTAATTGCCTCTTCCTCTCTGTAAATATCCCTGGGAGAGAAGTATGTTTGCTTGCAGCCTGTATAGAGAGACAAGGAAGAACAAAGAAATGGCTTCTGGTAGGACCCAGAATATGACCAGGAGCTTCTAATCCTTAGGCGTAGGTCCTTTTGTTAAAATGCATTGCCAAGTTGCAGATTTTTTGGAATTTGGTTTCTTCCTTCCTTCCTTCCTTCCTTCCTTCCTTCCTTCCTTCCTTCCTTCCTTCCTTTCTTTTTTTTCTTTCTTTCTTTCTTTCTTTCTTTCTTTCTTTTCTTTCTTTCTTTCTTTCTTTCTTTCTTTTTCTTTCTTTCTTTCTTTCTTTCTTTTTCTTTCTTTCTTTCTTTCTTTCTCATAAACTTCCTCTATAAAACTTAAACTCAACACCAGCACCAGTGCATATACAGAGGCGCTTCTACTGCTTTTATCAAAGATAATATTACCAGGTTTTGAAGTTAACTTCAGAAAATATTCCCTTTCACTTCCTTCGGCGCCTAGCTAACAGTTCATACTTTTCTTGCTCCAATTTCAAGCCACAGCTATAGCAGTCACTGGAATTGGCTGACTTTTTCTTCTCAGTGTTTGTCCACTGGCAGCACCATTGTGATTCTGATGCCTCCCATGACAATTGCATCCTCAGTGGCCTGTTCGCTTTCAGCCTCCTTGCTATTTTAATTCAGCACAACAAAAAGGGCTAGAAATTGTATCTTTAGAAGAGCACTATTCTCATCAGATCTCTCCTTTGGAAAGAAAAAAAAATGAAGAGAATCCATTCATTTCCATTCTTTATTTACAAAATAAAAGTCAAACTTTTCATATAACATTTACAATCAGTTGTGCACCACTGTAATTTCAGTCTCAGGACATATTCTTATGTATTGCAGACATCATTTTTTTCTTCCTTCCATCCTTTCTTCTTTCCTTCCTTCTTTTTTTAAGAACAATCTTGAGCTGTTCAGGATCACAAATAATGCTATCTGTCTCCCAGCTTCAATTGTATATTGCGCCTGAGTAGTAGCATAGGAAGCAGAATAGAAAAAAAAAATGTTTCAAATAAATAAATGACTCTTTATCTGTAACCATCAAGTTTATAAAGAATGTTTTTTGTCTAGATGAGCAATGATCCAGACTAATGATTCAAGGGTTTTTGATGCCACAGGTAAAGGAAACCAGCACTGTGGGTTACAATATCAGTGTATCTCTTACAGTCAAAATAACCGAAGATAATAGACTCATGATTTTAAAAAAAATGATTGTTTTTCTTTACTAATGTGTTGTAGAATATTCAAAATCAACCATAAAACATACATACAAAAGTTTAATATTAATATTTGGTGTCTAGCATTCTAAAACTTTTGCTTTTAATATTGTCTTAAGGAAAAAAACCCAGAAATCTGTTCAATAATTCTGTAAGTAAAACAAATTACTTTTCCTCATACAGTTGTTATTTTGTAGTGATTTTATGTAGTAAAAATCTTGCATTTACAACTAGAAATTAACTGATATATTATTGTAAGTAAATTAAATACAACAGGTTTTTAATGCTTTCTATTTTCATTAGTATAGAAAGCATTAGGTTCCATTTTGGCAGTTTAAAATTTGCTCTAGTTCATCTTTTTCTCACTTATTCTGTACCCTTCATGTCTAATCTAAGATTCATGTCATCAAAATAAGTTTGTTATAGAGAAGGAAAGTGGCAAAAAGTTGTATGTCCTTTTGCTATATTTGGTGTAGAAAGCATTTCGATATGAATTCCTTTCTTATTTTGAACTTCTTTAAGAAAGAAGAAATGATTTAAAGTTTTAGCATGTATCTTAGGGATACTTCAAGTAGCCCATAGCCTTCTTGAGAGAAGAAAAGAAAGGAAAGCAAAGGAAAGGAAAGGGAATTTTCTGTGTGAATAGAGAGTGATAATCTTTCTTCCAAAGTAAAATAAATACTTTGTTGTCTCCAATATGCCTTTCATGTTGGCTTACAGCATATTCCTATTTTACTTTGCTTCAGAAAAAAAATCATATGGTATACATTCAAGCAAGGAGGCTTATTTTTACTCCTAAATCATTCCTGAGGCAGGCTTGACATTCATAAGTCAGAGGAAAAAAACAATGGACGTGCAACTGGTGCCGTCAGTCCTTTACTATTTGACATGTGAAAATATCCTGCTTCCCCCTTTCTCTTGTTTCAGATATGTAACACCCTGACACCTAAACCGTCACAAAAAGTTATTAATGAATTACCCTATTTAATAAGTATCCCCTTGTTTTACTTAGACTGTACTACATGTTAGTATTATAATCCTTTGAGTATATAAATAATAATTTTCTTGGTAAAATGAACAGTGATCAAGATTAATGGCACAGCTATAATTCAAAGGTTATTGCTGCCATAGGTAAAGGAAAATAATACTATGGTTTATAATATTAGCATATCTCCTACTACCAAATTATGGGTTTGTGTTCAGTGAGGAGGTACTCATTAGAATTATTGACAACTGTTAAAATATAGCTTTTTCAAAGAATTTGAATCACATATGACATAAAAGGCAAGTATTTCTTAACTACAGTGGTAGAAAGGTTTAGTTGCAATATGTTTTAGGGAGGTCTGTTCTTCACTATTCAAGGCTGTCTTTTTTAATCACAAATAATAAGAAAACTAGTATTGTTATAAAAGGTGACAGAGGATGTATACAAAGAAAGATGCTGTTATAGTTCAACTCAATATGATAATTCTTTTCATTCACAATGAAACCATTATATTGGATAATGTTTTAAAGAACTCAGACCCTTCTTCATATGGACTTCAGCTTGTGGACACACTATTATATTGACATACCGCCTACACATATTTCCTTTTAGATTCCATGCTTAGTGAGGTTTTCTTCTAAAATCCCATATTTAACAAAGGATTTTAAAAATTAATTTTTGTTACCCCCAAATACCATACCTTCAAACATTTTCCCATAATATTTTACATTAAATGACATGGTTACCTCAGTTTGTTTATAAATCAAACAATAACAAAGCAAAATATTTTTTTACAAGCTGAACAGTTTTTTAGATTTTAGGATGTAAAGAAACGAAAAATATCATGCATGAAAATAAATGTTATATGCACATATTCATATTTTATAAGTATGTTTCTTGCTAATTACAACTGGCTTTACCTGCAGTCTAACTCCAAAATTCAACTTGTAAAACCTGAACTTAGTCTACATTAGTGATTCTGTTTCTTCTCATTGGGTGGACTTGGTTTCCTGTAATACATAATGTTATGTAGAGATATGTTTAAGGCCTCTGAGCTAAAGATTAAATGCTGAGATTGTTTTTTATTTTTAATATAAAAATTATAGAAATTTTTCATTTTCATAGGAGCTTCCATTCATACTGACGGAAAGATGCTATGAAGTTATCAGTAAGATTTTTTGTTGTTGTTATTTTTTAATCTAAATAAAGTTAGCTGTCTTTTAGTATTATCTATGGCACTTGGCTGTTCTGTTGTTCTTGTGGGTCAAACTTCAGTGTAAATAACTTTATCCAGAAGTGACTATTTGGATGTGCCCCATGTCTGTCATTGAAGCATTTGGATCCAATCTAAACAAAAGCTTGAAACAGAGTAGCTGCAGCACACATGAAACTTACCAAATTCCTCTGTTTCCAACGCCTGTTTTTGTTTTGAAATACATATGTGAAGAGAAAATCAGACATTTGACATTTGAGTTTCTGTGTTGTCTTTCTTCTCTTTGATCTACCAAATAACCAGAAATACTCAAGGGTCCTTTGTAAACATAGGTAAGAGCCAAATCATTAGTAAGTTAAGCGAAATACCTTGAAAGATTACATCTTAATTTTTTCTTTCTCTTCTGTATTTGTTTCTATCTCTATCCCACACTCAACACACATCTGATGTGTAGACAAGTCTTAATTCTTAGGGCTTCTGGTTATATTTAGGGAAGAAGGAGAGGAGTTAAATTATTTTCAGAACATCAACATGTTACAGCCTGTTAATTCTTTTAAACTTTACTATTTTGTCAAGCAATTCAGTTATCAGTACACTAATTTTACAATTATGCATTTATTTTCTCTGATTCTCTGTACTTACTGATAGAGGAAATTACATTTTGGAAACAGTACTAAAAAGGTGTTTGAAAGTTTGACATTTTAAAAGAAATATTAAAAACCAAATATTAACAAGGCTCCACTTAAGGAAATCATTATTGCTATTTTTAATATCTACAGATATATATATATATATATATATATATATATATATATATATATTTATGAGAAAAAGACATACATGTATAATAAAGCTAATTCCCAAGATTCATGGCTTCTTTTTCTTTACATATATCTGCTTGGGTTCGAGAGTAAATGATTCTGCAATAAGGCTGAAAATCTTATTTCCATTCTATAAAAGTACATTCTTATAAAGTAAGAACTCATGCTCAGTTGTGGACCAGAATTCTTTGAATAATTACAAGTGATTGTTTTTTTTTTTTTTTATAAGTAGCTAGAATTTTTTAAATCTATGGAAAAGATCAAATTATTTCTTTTTATACATTTAAAAGTTTAGTAAACATACAAACAATTATAATTTACTTGTGCAGTATGCTTCTGAATCAGGATTTCAATTTTTTTATTGGATATCCTTTGTATTTACATTTCAGATGTTATTCCCTTCTTTAATTCCATCCCCTTTCCTCCTCCCCCTTTCACTGCCTCCATGAAGGTGCTCCCTCTCCCAACCACCCTCTCCCACATCAACAACTTGATGTTCTCCTCATTGGGAAAACTAACATTTGCTGGACCAAAGGCCTCTCTTCCCATTGATACCACAAAGTGAATTTCAACTAATTAATACCTTACTCTAAAACTTAGTTTAAAGCACCACTCTATAATAAGATATATATATCATATATCTTATTGATATACATATATATATCATACATATATGTATATATGTGTGTGTGTGTGTACATATATATGATCTATCAAACCCATGAAAAATATAAGTTAAGCTAAACATTTTAAACATAACATAAATAATGAATGTCAATGTTTAAGCAAAACGTCTAACATTCAATAAGCTGATTAAGTAATATGCTAAAGTCTTACTACAAAATCCCATAAACATATATTGAACTTTTTCCTTAAAAAATTGAATGTACAGTTTAAAAAGGGATAATATATAAATGAATACACAATACTTTTTTGAAAATTAGAGAATTTTATAGACAAAAATTTGATGCATTTGAAACACAGTGAGTACATTTTGAGAAAGAAAAGAAAGAAGATTGGGAATTACATAATTGTATTAGCATCACAAAAAATAAAAAGTTGCATTTAAAAATAGAGTGCATTTAAAAAATATTCAAGGTGCACTGTACTACAATTAAGAGTGACTGACAGAATCTTAATAAAGAGGATAGAGATATTCTAGATACTTAAAATTTTGGAATGACATTTTATGATGAAACTTTTGACTGATAGAAAATACAGAAATCCTTAATGAGACATATTCCTCAATCCAATTAATCATGCGCTATAGTAATGGAATGCTAATATTGAAATCAGACTACATTCCTTAAGTGTTTTAATAGAAATAGAATTTTATCTTAGATAAGATTCTATGTAGAATCCAACAAGACTGGACCTAGAAATTCATGCTTTCTTTTACTACAAAATCCATCATCCACTGAAAAAAAAAATGATACAGCATGAAAAACATCTACTGGGCCATAAACAAAAGTGTTTGTTGTATGAATGACCTACACTAAGTGAGTTAGAAGGACATAGCCAATAAAGTGAAAAAATGAGGCATATTTCTATTATTTGTAACAAATATGCTTTACAGAATTGATTATATAAACAAGAAGGATCAGAGCCCATGTATCAGAAGGGACTGTTTATCTTGATTACTAAACATAAGCAAGGCATGTAACTAGTCATTACCAAAGTGAAATTCCACAGAAACAGAACTTTTCTATATACTACTTCCTACTGCAAACCAATGATATTGTTACATTTGTTATGTAAATTCCTAGAGAGATTGAGAAAAAATATAACCATTAGGGTAAAAGGAATGACGCTTTGCACTGAGAACTTGGTTTTAGCATTCTTGCTCTCCTCATTCCAATGCTAAGCTGCACACTTGCTGCTGATAGTGTCAACACAATGGGATCTTAAACATTTCCAAATATTTTCAATGTATCTCCAGGTGTAGTTCTCACTGAAATTGATAATTTTGCAAGTGGAAAGTAAATTTTTTGGTAACATGATTTAATTTCTAGATTCCTCTATTATATGACATATATATTTTATCTTCTAAACCAAAGAATGTTTGGACTATATGCTGTAATCCAAGAGGGATCGGTCAACCTTGTTTCCTTATAGCACACAACCCCCTTTAAATGCTATTTTTATTAAAACAAATTTGAAAGAAAAACAGAATAAAAGTTGTCTTTTGCTTTAATAGTTTTTATTTATTTATGTATGGATTTTATAATTTTTTAGGCTCAGAATTACAGTAGTTAACATGGTTGTGATAGAATGCAATCAGAATTAGTACTTCATAGAAAAGTAAATGTGAATGCATGGTTTTAGGTCTTCTGAAATACTCTAGACTTATTTCCAAAGTGCACCTGAACTATTTACTTTAAAAGAAAAAGAAATTACTTAAAACATAGTTATCACAAAGGATGCCACAAATACAAAAACAACTAAATAGTTGTCTAAAATTTGTATTTATCAGACCAAATCAACAACAGCAGACTATGAATATATGTATGTATGTATGTGTGCATGTAGATTCATATATATATATATATATATGAAAGTGAATCAAATCACTGGAATTTTCTAAGACTACAACATTTTTAATTTATTGTTCCATTCAATTTCTGTTTATATTTTGAGTTCCAATAATAGTAATTTAAGATGAACTGACACATAAAAGCATCATGGGATTATTCCTATGAAGCTGACAATAAAACTATTCCAATATCATCAATTCTTGAAGTCTTATTTATTTCACTGTAGCTCTATTATATCACAATAGGTATTAATAATTATAGACTTTAAAATTGTATATAAGTTGGCTGATTTAATATAGACATGCTTGTACAAATTTGCCTTCTCTTATAGAACTTGAATTTTATAAATTAAAAGATATAAAATAATGTACACAATGGCCAGAAGAGGGACTTCCATACTTAGCATTTAAATAAAAGACTTAATTGCTTCTTTCATGAACAATCACAGTTGTAAATAATAGCAAGGAAAATGATCAATGTGAGAATGATAGAGAATTTTTATAATTAAAAAACCAGAATTTGCTTACAAATCCTATTGAAAATATGTATTGTGTTAAATTCTTCATTTTGTTTTATTTAATAGTACCTATCCCTTGAAATATACTTATTTTCTTCTAAGCTTACCTCATTTATTTATGACTTCTAGCTGTGGGCTAAAAATGAGTAAAACAATAAGAACAGTGTACCCTGTGTTATGTTCTAATGCTGTTCGTTTAAAGCTAAACAGATGACAACATCACTATAACACATGATTTCAACATACCTGAAATGTCACTAATAAAGTCCAGATTTTCTTAACATAGAACATGTGTCACAGCCCTCTGTTTCTTTGAACCAATATTTTAGAGGTTATTTATTTTCAGCTGAGCATTCTGAATCCCCTTGTCAGGATGTACCTTCAGTTTTTGAAAACTGTCACAATAAACAGTTATATGGTTTAAAAATATGAGCTGATCAAAGTAATTTTCTTAGTATATCTAGAAAATATATGATCTGTTTATCTGCTTCTTCTCCTCCTAAAACATATCATGTATAACTTGCTTATTTTATAAAATGTGATTGCATATGTATGTGACTAAGAATTAAAAATGCAGTCTACAGTACAAAAAAAAAATCTTCCCTTATATTTACATACATGTTCTTTAATTTAAACCTACTGAACTGGAGCTTGCATATGTAAGCCATTTACATGGACAAGAAAATATTCTGTGCCTAATTAGCACAAGAAATTCAGTAGTGAAAGGCTTTTGCTGTTCTACAATTTGGTTAGCATTGTGGGAGGCTAAGTTTGAGGAAGAGTAAAGAATAGCTATGAAAAGGATATTCCTTTTTAATTAACTAATGGAGAATCTGCTTTAAATTCCTGATAGAAGCACAAAGTAAATGCAGACTCCTTACACTACTAAACCAATGATAAAAATCCTTAAAAAACAACTAAAGTAACATTTCATTTACTTCAGACTGATTTCTCCATTTCTACTCCATGGTACTTGAAGCAGACCCTATGTAGAAAAACAAAACAAAACAAAAAGGGCAAAAACAAGTCATATGAAAATCCAATTAGATGGTGGCTATTACAAAACAGATTGTCCAGTTTCCCAAAGTGTTTCACATCTCAGTACACATCTAAATACACACAACATCCTTGTATTGGTTTGTTTATCTATATAGAGCTCCAAGTCTAATACTAAGAAATTAGAAGTAAAACAATTAACAAGAATCTTCTGAGGAAGACTCATCAAATGTTAAGATGAAGCTGCTGAAAAGGGGATGTGAAGCACTGAATAAAAGATATTTGATTTAGTTAAATGACACTTTGGCTACCTTTGTATTATCTTATTTTCTGTTTTTTTGTTTTTGTTTTGTTTTTTTTAACAGAGTATTTATACACAAGCTACTTAAAAGCATAGAGTTTTGGTTACAAGTTCACAAAAATTTAAAACCCAAAGTCATGTGCTTTCAACTTATCATCCCCTGGTTAATGTTAAAAATTGCAAAGAAATAGCAAGAAAGAAAGGAAGGAAGGAAGGAAGAAAAAAAAGAAAGAAAGAAGGATAGAAGGAAGGAAATAAGGAAGGAAAGAAGGAAGGAAGTAAGGAAGGAAGGAGGGAAGAAAATAAAAGAAATAAATCAGTAAAAGAACCATAACATATAGGCGATGCTGCAGAAAACCGGAGGAAACCAGTGCTTCCTGTGGGAAAAGAGCTCAAATATGCAGGGTCCCACAACATACAGCAGAGACTAGAGAAGAAAGCAGGCTGCAGCTGAATAAGGTTAGGTTTTCTAGTGTGCAAAATCCACATAGAAGGGGCTATTGAAGTAGGAGGGAACCTAGTCTGATCCAAGGTATGGTGCTCAGATAGAGAGGCATGGTGATGCCAAGGAGATGAGAACCAGTCAGACATGTTTTGATTGTTATTGCAGGTAGTAGCTGATGTTCAGAGGAAACCTAAGGTTAGAGCCTGTGGTCCTCAACACTAGCCCCACAAAGGCAAACAGCATGCCAACCTTGCTGTGACTCAGTCCTCTCTTGAACTTTCCAGAATGCCTCAAGTGAAAAAAGAAAAGGGACTTGAACTTAAAAAGAAAGAAATAAAGGAAATGGAAATAAAAAAAAAAAACCTAAGACAACAGACTGATTCCAGATGTGCTAGTCAGTGTAGAAACAAAAGTAATATACAAAAAAATAAAGACAATATGTCTCCTCAAAAACTGTTATTGAGCTTATAGAAATTACCCATAATGTAAGTGACTTAAAATTTCCAGACAAAGAGTTCAAAACAGTAATCGAATTTGATTCAGTGTCTACTATGTGATACTCTTTCTGCTATAACAGGATTCAAGGATGAAGAAATCAAGGGGTGGGAATGAGAATATTGCCACTTGCTCTCACCTATAGTGACCCACTAAAAATATTTTTGCTTCCCATTCCCACCACCTTGTGCTTTAGGGTCTTGGCAGTTTGGTTCCAGAGAGATAAATACTTCTGCCATTAGCCCCATCAAATACTACGACATCCTCCTGGCAACTTTGGGTTCCTGATGCCCTTCAATTGACTAACAAAGGAGTAATAATGCTAAGAGGTGTGACTGTAACTTAAAAATACTGGGGATAACATTAAATTAGACCACTTTTCCAAACTAAAGGGAAGGAAAAGTATGTCTTGAATGTAATAGGTCCTTTAGGGCATTTTTTGACATTTTTTTTCTGTGATTAAGGTCATTAGTAAACTCGAGTAATAAATTCCAACCAGAATGAACAAAATTCCCAGATGTTCAGGGATGAAGGTGGGTATGTGTCACCTATCTAAAAAACAAAACAAAACAAAAAGCAAAACAGCAACAACAAACAAACAAACAAACAAAAAGACCAATTTAAGTGCTTTCTGAAGGCGTCTAAAATACAGAATGGACAGTAGAGAAAAGTAGTCATAAAGACTAATGTCATGTGACCAACTACAGACAGGATTAGGTGGCATAAATGTTTTTGTCCTCTTTTAAACACATGCTTGAGCATAGATTAAACAGATATTTGTGCTTTGTTTCTTATCATGTAAATGTGGCACCAATTGAAATAATTTTATGAGCTAAGTGTTGTAAATCTATATGATCATATTTACATTACTGGGCATTAGAAGAATAAGCATTGCTCAGGGAACTTTTCTCCTCAAGCTCTTTGGAGCACAGAGGGTGACATTCCATGTTCCAAATGTGGGGATTGGGAGCATTTGCTCTGTAGGATATTATTTGCTTTGGTGCAATGGTCTGCTTTTCTCTTTTAGAAAAAGAATGCTGACTTATTTGCTAGCATAACATTATGGAAATTATAATTTACTCATGCAATGTTTATGTTTATTCATAGCAGCTTACTACTCAGAGACTTAAAACTTTTCAAGCACTGGAATTTGGTATTGCTTATTTTTACTTATTTATATTTTAATGTTACCCTTTCCCAGTTAAAAACCCTATCTCCTCCCCACCCCCTTGGCTCCTATGAGTGTGCTCCCCTACCTACTCACTCAACCACTCCAACCTCACCACCCTAGAATTCTCCTACAGTGGGGAATTGAGCCTTCACAGGATCAAGGGTCAACTCTCACATTGATGCCAGATAAAGCCACCCTCTGCTTCATTTAGAGCTGGAGCCACAGGTTCCTCCATGTGTACTTTTTGGTTGTTGGTTTAGTCCCTGGGAGCTCTGGGGAGTCTGGTTAATTGATATTGTTGTTGTTCCTGAAGGAATGCAAACCCCTTTTGTCCCTTTAGTCCTTCTTCTAACTCCTCCATTGGGATCCCTGCCCTTAGTCTGATGTTTGGCTGCATATATCTGCATCTGTACTACTCAGGTTCTGGCAGAGCTTCTCAGGAGACAGCAATACCAAACTCCTTTCAGCAAGTGCTACTTGGCATCAGCAATAGTGTCTGTGTTCAGCATCTGAAGATGGGATGGATCACTTAATGGGGCAGTCTCTGGATGGCCTTTCTTTCAGTCTCTGTTCCACTCTTTGTTCCCGCATTTACTTTTGACAGGAGCAATTCTGGATTAATATTTTTGAGATGGCTGTATGGCACCTTTCCTCAACTCTGACCATGCTAGAATTGGAAGTTTTTAAGAATTTGGGGTATCTTTTAAGGTATACTTGATTTTTTAATTTATATGTTAATTTTTAATTTTAATCAAGAATTTAAATATTTATAATATTTTATATTATGAAATAAAATATGAATTGAGGTTCTAGGAGAAGAAGATCATAGTTTTTTAAAAGACATGCTTTTATGTCAGATTGACAATAGGAAATTGTGATGCTCGGTCTTAATATTAGCTTGCTACAAATAAGAATCACCTGAAAAGAACACCAATGGCTTATGTTCTCAGAACAAGAATAGACAAATGGCGGGGGTGGGGGGGCTGGAGAGATGGCTCAATGGTTAAGAGCATAGACTGTTTTACCAAAGGTCCCCAGTTCAATTCCCATCAACCACAAGGTGACTCAGAACCATCTGTAATAGGATCCAACACCCTCTTATGATGTGTCTGAAAACAGCTACAGTGTACTCATATAAATAAAATAAATAAGCAAATCTTAAAAAAAAAATAAGAATAGACAAAAGGGACCTCATAAAATTGCACAACTTCTGTAAGGGAAAGGACACAATCAATAGGACAAAATGTCAACCAACAAATTGGGGAAAAAGATCTTTACAAATTTTACATTCAATAGAGGGCTAACATTCCATATATACGAAGAACTCAAAAAGTTAGATTCCAGAGAATCAAATAATCTTATTAAAAATGGGGTACAGAGCTAAACAAAGAATTTTTAACTCAGGAATACAAAATGGCTAAGAAACACCTTAAGAAATGTTCAACATTCCTAGTCATCAGAAAAGTACAAATCTAAACAAACCTGTTACTCCACCTCACAGCAGTCAAAATGGCTAAGATCAAAAACTCAGTTGATAGCAGATGTCTAGGATGTGGAGAAAGAGGAACACTTCTCAAGTGTTGGTGGAATTGTAAGCAGGTACAGCTACTCTGGGAATCAGTCTGGTGGTTCCTAAGAAAATTGGACATAATACTACCTGAAGACCCAGCTATTTCACTCCTGGGGTATATACCCAAAAGATGCTCCAACATATAACAAGGATACATGCTCCACCATGTTCATAACACCCTTATTTATAAAAGCCAGAATCTGGAAAAAGCACAGATGTCCTTCAGTAGATGAATGGATACAGAAATTGTGCTACATTTACACAATGGAATACTACACAGCTATTTGAAACATCGATTTTACAAAATTCCTAGGCAAATGGATGGAACTAGAGAATATCATCTGAAGTGAGGTAACCCAGTCTCACACACACACACACACACACACACACACAAAAAAAAAAAAAAAAAAAAAAAAAAAAAAAAACAGGCATGGTATGCACTCACTGATAAACACAGGCTAGCTCCAAAATTTCCAAGAACCAATTCAAAGAACATATGAAGCTCCAAAAGAAGAAAGGGCAGAATGTGGATGTCTCAGCCCTTCTTAGAAGAGAGAATAAAGGACTCATGGGAGGAAATACAGGGGCAAATAGAGGAGCAGGGATTGAAGAAGAGATCTTCCAGAGACTGCCTCACCTGGGGATCCATACCATATGTAGCCACCAAAAACACACACTATTGTTGATGCCAAGAATTGCTTACAGGCAGGAGACTGATATGGATGCCTCCTCAGAGACTCTGCCAGAGCCATAATGATACAGAGGAGGATGCTTACAACTAATCATTGGACTAAATATGGGGATCCCAATGAAGGAGCTAGAGAAAGGACTGAAGGGGCTGAAAGGGTGTGCAACACCATGGGAAGAACATTATCCCCCAACCAAATCTTCCAGAGCTCTCAGGAACGAAAACACCAACCAATGAGTACACATTGAAAGACCCATGGCTCCAGTTGCATATGTTGCAGAGGATAGCATTGTCTGGCATCAATGTGAGGAGATGACTTTTAGTCCAGGGAATGGTCATTTTTCCAGTGTAGGGGAATACAAGGGCCCTGAGGTCAGAGAGGGTAGTTGGGAGAGGGAGCGCCTTCATGGAGGCAAGAGGAGGGGGAGGGGGTAGGGGAGTGTGAGAAAGGGGATAACATTTGAAATGTTAATATAGAGTATAGTCAGTAAAAGAAGAATCACATAAATAGAGAACCGCAATTAAGGAATTGTCATAATTATTTTATAAAGAAGACCCACTCCAAATGTGAGCAGCATCTTCTGATAGCAACCTAAATCGAAAAGAGCATAGAAAAGGGGAGAATTTATTACTTATACATTCATTCATTTTATATTACATTATTTTTGTCTTTGGCTCTTTTGGCATTCTCTCTCTCTCTCTCTCTCTCTCTCTCTCTCTCTCTCTCTCTCTCTCTCTCTTTCTCCCTCTCTCTTTGTTTTTTGCAACTTCTGAATTTTATTTCTTCTTCTACTTAAATAGAAAGCTTAATATCTTGTGACACATATAGTATACAAAAAATATTCTTGGCTAGATTTTGAGAATTACATTACTTGGTTCAGTGGATTCTCATATACATCAGTATCATTTTAACTCTAAAAAGTATGAAGGTTTTTATTTCAATCAGATATATTAGCTGTAAATTTGAACATCAAAGTATAAAATGTCAAAATGTTTGAAAATTAAACTGATTACATTTCACATGGGAAACCACCCATTTTAATATTTCATGAATGGCTCCGGAATATATATCAGCACTTTTTTATTAAATTGAACAACTTTGTTTTAAAAAACCAAAATAAATGTACAGATTTTAAGCATTTTTGCATAAAAGTATATGAATACATTTTTGTCAGTACTTGATTTTTTTAAACAGTTGATAGTGTGCATTAAGATCTTACCAGATACAATAAGCATAAAATATATGTAAAGCAAGATGTAACCTGGAAATAGTCAAAGTGTTCTTGGTGTATAAAAATTAAGCATAATGGGTTTTCATTATCCTTTTTTTGGCATTTGTTTTTTGAATTTCATATAACCTGTGAGTTGTTTCTGGGGTGTTCAGAGTTTTCTGGGGTTATTATCCAATTATCAGTGACTACATATTATGTCTGCTCTTTTGTGACTGGGTTATCTCACTCAGAATGATATTCTCTAGATGCTTTCATTTTCTTAAGAATTTAATAAAGTCATTATTTCTGATAGCTGAGTAGTACTTCATTGTGTAAATATACCACAATTTTTGTATCCATTCATCTACTGAAGGACATCTGGGTTCCTTCCAGCTTTTGGTTATTATAAATAGGGCTACTAGGAACATTGTGGTGCATGTGTCTTTGTTGTATGTTGGAGATTCTCTGGGTTATATGCCAAGAAGTGGAATAAGTTAGTACTAGTTAGTACTAGAAGTGGTCTTCAGTTAGTACTAGTTCCAATTTTCTTGTACCAGTTCACAACCCCACCAACAGTGGAGAAGTGTTCCTCTTTCTCTGTGGGGCGCTGCCTGCACATTCTCCATTACAAGATGGCGCTGACATCCGGCTGGAGTTAGCAGTAAACAAGTCATGGGCGCATGCTCTGGGTAACTTTCCACTCCTTGAGCCCTGCCTCTCCCGTGGCGTCATATGGCCTGATGAGTTTCAACCAATCAGGGGGCTCCACGTCCAAGGCAAGGACTGATTCCTATATAAGGGGACGGTCTAGAGAGTTCTGGGTCTTTGCTTCTACTTGATGTAAGCTTATGCTCTGCCTCTCGAGAGCATTAAAGCTTTACTGCAGAAGAATCCTATTTTGTGTGCTGCGTCGCTCTTGCTGGCGAGATGGTTGCGCGGGACATTTCTCTGCATCCCCACCAGCATCTGCTGTCATCTGGATTTTTGATCGTAGCCATTCTGGTTGATGTGAAGTAGAATCTCAGGGTTGTTATGCTTTCTATTTCCGTGACAGCTAATGATTTCTAACACTTTCTAAGATGGTTCTCAGCCATTAGATATTCCTCAATTGTGATCTTTTGTTTAGCTCTGTAACCCATTTTTAAATAGGATTGTTTGATTCTCTGGTGTGTAACTTCTGTACTTCTTTGTATACCTTGGATATTAGGCCTCTATAAGATATGGGATCCTTAAAGACCTTTGCCCAATCTGTTGGCTGTCCTTTAGTTTTCTTAACAGTTTCCTTAGCCTTAGAGAAACTTTGCAATCTCATTAAGTCCCATTTGTCAAAATTTGACCTTATAGCATGAGACATTGGTGTTCTGTTCAGAAAATTTTCTCCTGTGCCTATATGTTCTAAGGTTCTCCCTTCTGACACTTCTAATAGTTTCATTGTACCTGGTTTAATGTGGAGATCTTTGATCAACTTGCACTTGAACTTTGTACAAGGAGATAAGGAAGGGTCTATTTTCATTCTTCTGGATGCTGAGTGCCAATTGGACCAAACCATTTGTTGAAGAGGCTGTCCTTTTTCCATTAAATGTTTACAGCTCCTTTGACAAAAATCAAGTGACCATATATGTGAGGGACCATTTCTGAATCTTCTATTCTATTCCATTGATCCACATGTACCAGTGCCATGCAGTTTTTAGCACAATTGCCTTGTAATATAGCTTGAGGTCAGGGATGGTGATTCATTCAGATGCTTTCTTGTTGTTGAGGATGGATTTTGCTATTCTAGGTCTTTTGTTATTTAAGATGAAATTGCACATTGTTCTTTACAACTCTATGAAGAATTGGGTTGGAATTTGGATGGGGATTGGATTGAATCTATAGGTTGCTTTTGGTAAGATGACCATTTTTACAATGTTGATCCTTCCAATCCATGAGCATGGGAGATCTTTCCATTTTCTGAGATCTTCCTTGATTTCCTTCTTTAGAAATTTGAAGTTCTTGTCATACAGGTCCTTCAATTGCTAGTTAGAGTCACATGAAGGTATTTCATATTTTTGTGACTATTGTGAAGGGTATCTTTTCCCTAATTTCTTCCTCCACGTTTGTCCTTAGAGTAGAGAAAGGCTAATGATTTTTTCGAGTTAATTTTATATCTACCCACTTTGCTGAACTTTTTATTATCAGCTGTAGAAGTTCTCTGGTAGAATTTTTGGGGTCACTTACATACACTAGCATATAATCTGCAAACAGTGATGTTTTTACTTCTTCCTTTACAATTTGTATCCCTTTGATTTCCTTTTGCTGTATAATTGCTCCGCCCTGGACTTCCAGTACTATGTTGAATAGGTAGGGGGAGAGTGGGCAGCCTTGTTGAGTCCCTGATTTTAGTGGGATTGTTTCAAGTTTCTCACAGATAAGTTTGATATTGGCTGTTGGTTTTCTGTATATTGCTTTTATTATGTTTATTTATGGGCTTGGATTCCTGTTTTTTCCAAGACTTTTAACATGAAGGTGTGTTGAATTTTGTCAAATGCATGGTTTTTTTTTTTTTTTTTTTTAACTTTGAGTTTGGTTATATGGCAGATTATGTTGATGGCTTTCTGTATATTAAACCATCCATGAATTCTAAGGATGAAGCATACTTGATCATGATTAATGATCATTTTGATGTGTTCTTGGATTCAGTTCCCAAGGATTGTGTTGAGTATTTTTGTATCAATGTTCACAGGTGAGATTTGTCTGAAGTTCTCTTTCCTGGTAGGCTTTTTCTGCAGTTTAGGAAGAAGGGTTATTTTGGCCTTGACAAATGAGTTAGGTTGTCTTCCATCAGATTCTATTTCGTGGAATAGTTTGGAGAGTATTGGTATTAGGTCCACAATCAATGTCTGAGAGAATTCTGTACTGAACCCATCTGGACCTGGGCTGTTTTTGGTTGGGAGACTTTTGATGACTGCTTCTATTTCTTTAGGTGATATGGGATTATTTACCTGGTCCTGGTTTAACTTTAGTATCTGGTATCTGTCTAGGAATTCATTCATTTCCACCAGATTTTCCACCTTTGTTGAGTATAGGCTTTTATGGTAGGATCTGATGATTTCTTGAATTTCCTCAGTTTCAGTTATTATGTGTCCACTTTCATTTCTGATTTTGTTAATTTGGATACTCTCTCTTTGCCCTCTAGTTAATCTGGCTAAGGATTTATCAATCTTGTTAATTTTCTCAAAGAACCTGCTCTTGGGTTTGTTGATTCTTTGAATTGTTCTTTTTCTTTCTATTTGGTCAATTTCTGCTCCAAGTTTGATTATTTCTTGCTGTCTTCTCCACTTGGGTGTATCTGCTACCTTTTGTTCTAGAGCTTTCAACTCTGCTGTCAAGTTGCTAGTGTATGCTCTCACCAGTTTATTTTTGGAAGCGCTCAGAGCTATGTGTTATCATCTCAGTACTGCTTTCATTGCATCCCTTAGATTTGGGTATGTTGTGTTTTCATTTTCATTGAATTCTAGAAAAGCCATAATTTCTTCCTTTATTTCTTGATTAACCGTGCTATCATTTAATAGAGCATTATGCATTTTCTATATGTATATGTGCTTTATGTTGTCTTTGTTGTTATTAAAGACCAGCCTTAGACCATGGTAATCTAATACGGTGAATGGAAGTATTCAAATCTTCTATTTATTTGGGCTTGTTTTGTGACCGATTATATGATCAGTTTTGGAGAAGGTGCCGTGAGGTGCTAAGAAAAAGGTATATTCTTTTGTTTTTGGATAATATGTTCTGTAGGTGTCTATCAATACCAATTGGTTTATAACCTCTGCTAGTTTTACTGTGTCTGTGTTCAGTTCATATTTCCATGATCTGTCCTTTGGTGAGAGTGGAGTGTTGAGGTCTCCAACTATTATTGTGTGGGGTGCAATGTAGTTTTTGAGCTTTAGTAGTTTTTTTTTTTTTTTTTTTTTTTTTTTATGAATAGAGGTGCTCTTGTATTTGGAATATATATGTTGAGGATTGAGAGTTCCTCTTGACAAATTTCCCCTGTAATGAGTAAAAATTTTCTTTCCTTACCTTTTTTGATAACTTTTGGTTGAAAATCTACTTTATTCAATATTAGAATGGCCACTCCAGTTTGCTTCTTAGGCCATTTGCTAGCAGGTTTTTTTTTTCCCCCAACATTTTACTCTGAGATATTGTCTGTCTTTGTCCTGAGATGAGTTTCCTGTATGCAGGAAAATGCAGGCTTTTGTTTATGTATTCAGTCTGATATCCTATATCTTTTAATTGGGATATTGAGTCCATTCATGTTAAAAGATATTAAAGGAATAGTGGTTGCTGTTCCCTGCTATTTTTGCTTTTAGAGGTAGAATTCTGCATGTGAGTCTTTTTTCTTTTGGTTTCCTTGCTTATGTATTTTCTTGTTTTTAGTAGGGTATAGTTTCCTTCCTAGTATTGGGTTTTCCACCTATAATTCTTTGTAGTGCTGGGTTTGTGGTCAGTTATTGTGTAAATTTAGTTTTGTCTTGGAATATTTTGGTCTGTCCATCTATGGTAATTGAGAGTTTTGCTGGGTATAGCAGCTTGGGATGACACTTGTGTTCTCTTAGGGTCTGCATGATGTCTGTCCAGGCTCTTCTAGCTTTCATAGTCTCTGGTGAGAAATCTGGTGTGATTCTGATTGGACTGCCTTTATATGTTGCATGACCTTTTTTCCTTACTGCTTTTACTATATTTTTCTTTGCTTTTGGCACTTGGCATTTTGACTTTTATGTGTTGGGAGGAATTTCTTTTTTGGTCCACTCTATTTGGAGTTCTGCAGGTTTCTTTTATGCTCATGGTCATCTCATTATTAAGGGTAGGGAAGTTTTCTTCCATGATTTTGTTGAAGATATAAACTGTGCCTCTTCCTTGATCTTCTTCACCCTCTTCTATTCCTATTATCCTTAGGGTTGGTCTTCTCATTGTGTACTGGATCTCTTGGACATTTAGGGTTAGGAGCTTTTTGGTTTTTGCATTTTCTCTGATTGCTTTTTCTATGTTTTCAGTGTTGTCTTCAGCTCCCGAGACTCTCTCTTCTATCTCTTATAGTCTTTTGGAAATGCTTGCATCTGTGACTCCTGGTTTCTTTTTTAGGTCTTCTACTTCTAGCATTGTCTATTTTAGTGTTTTCTTCTTGTTTCCATTTCCATTTTAAATTCCTTCTTCAATCCCTTCATCTCTTTGATTCTGTTTTCCTCTAGTTCTTTGAGTGTTTTTCTTGTTTCCTCTTTAGCAGCATGTACTTTTTTATGCTTTTCCTCCAGTTTTTGTTTAAGGTTCTCTATCATCATCTTGAGGTATTATTTCTGGTCTGAGTCTTCTTTTTCTGGAATGTTTGACATTCTGCTGTTAGCTGTGATGGGAGAGCTGGGTTCTGTTTTTGCCAGGGTGTTTTGGTTTTTCTGGGGTATGTTCTCTTCCTTTCTTCTTGCCATTTTGTTTTCTGTGATTATTTGTGGTCTTGTTGTCAATGATTTTTTCTTGTCCCTTCCTTGTACCTGGCATATGGCCTGAGCACCTGTTCTCCATGCAAGGGCTACCAGCTTGAAACAGACACCGTAAGGCAGGGTTCCTGCTCCCCTGAACCAATGGGGGGGGCACTTCCTGATTTCTCAACAGAGTCCTCTCTGTTCCCTGGCTACTCCAAGTGCCTTCTCACCAGGCCTGTGTCCCAGGATCTCTGCTGTTCCTTCTGTCATTCTCTCTTAACATTAGATTAATTTATTCTCTTGATGTTGATTCTGCTGATTTCTACTCTGATATCAGAAACAGTGTACCTCACATGACTGAGAACCAGAATGTATTCAGGAATCCTCCAAGTTTTCAAAACATCATCAGTGCTGTGTAACCTAGCCCTCTATACTGAACAATTGCTGAGATGTTGTCCCATAGTTCCTGGTATATAGATGCTTATATCAACTGCTGTGGGACCCAGCCTTTTAACCCAAACAACTACCATGTCCTTTATGTTTAAAATATTATTAATTTATTGGTACTATTTTGAAGTAAATTGAATATATTCTCATTATATCACTCTATAGAATACTACTAATACAAATTGGAAAATAGAAAAGACTGTGAAATGCTATCTTCCAGGAATGACAGATATTTTGGAAGTAAGAAATTACAGCAGCTATGAAAGTTTACTGGAGCCTGCAGAATACTAGCATTAACAATCATCAGTCATGGATGGGAGAGTGCTATTGACCCCCACCTATCCATAATAAACTACTGGTTAATAAAAGAGTCAAGAAAGTCTAATTTTCTTCAATTTTTGATACATTGTGTAGATATTCAGACTCAAATGTATTCATCCAAACTTATGATAACAGAGATAGCCCTAATTAAACTCAGTTAATCACAAAACAAAATGAAAAGCCATTATTGATGGTGGCCTCATGTAGCAATAAATATTAAAAAGTGAAAACCTATTATCTTGTGTTTGAGCTGGCACCCAAGGGGCCACAAGGCACTGAGAGGCATCTCATACTTAATGACTGGCTCCATGCCAACTCTCAGAACTCAGGCACAGTTTCCTTTACTGCCCTGTGTGTTGTTTTCACTCACTTTTCTCTGTATCCTGGTATAAATATCACTCCACACCATTAATTTATCAAACAGGCTTATATGTTAAATTCTCTATCCACAAACCGTCTACACAATAAACTTACAACCAATGAAGAAAGATATGAACTACCCATTCATATAAGACAAATTGGGCCATAGAAATTTCTAGAAATAATCATAACAACCTTATTAATGTAGAGATGCACCAAGAGAAACACACATGTCTGCTTCTATCTTCCTCCTCCTCTATCTCCACTTCTCCCTTGTCTGCTCCTCCAGACTCTCCCCACCCCATTATCTACTGTCCAAATATGTATCGTTTTGACACCAACCTACAGACTCTATTGCTAAAGAGAACCCTTGTATATCCCATTAAAGACAAACTAACAATTTTACTCCTAATGACAAGCATTCATGGTACTGAAAAGTATTCTGTATGCAACCTGAGAAGACATATAATAATCAACCCAGCTAAAAAAACTACGACCAATTATGGTGACTGACCTTTGTGATGTGTAGGCACAATAATGGCACCAATTTTGTGGAGTGACCATTTTCTCCAATTAAATTTAACATACACTCCATGAGATGGAACACATACGTCACACTGATAGTGCTAGCAGTGACATAAATTCAGAGATTGCATAGGCCAGGGACCTAGAAGACAAAAACAACAACAACAACAACAACAAAACAATAAACAAAAACAAAAAAAAAAAAAACCCAAATACTATTTTTCTTCCAAGGAACTGCAATAAAATAACTCTTAATGACATTGTGCTATCCAAATAGATCTCAGTCTTGTGTCAGAACCGCTTTGCTTTGGTGAAACTTTTCACAAGGTTCATCTAAGACTATTGTCTTAGTTAGCATCTACTGCTGTGAACAGACACCACGACCAAGACAACACTTATAAGGACAACATTTAATTGAGGCTGGCTTACAGGTTAAGTCCATTATCATCAAGGCAGGAAAATGGCAGCATCCAGGGTTCAGGAGGAGCTAAGAGTTCTACATCTTCATCTGAAGCCTGATAGTGGAATGCTGGCTTTAAGGCAGCTAAGATGAAGATCTAAAAGCCTGAACCACAGTAACATACCTAATCTAACAAGTCCGTTCCTTCTAATAGTGTCACTCTCTGGGCCAAGCATATACAAACCATCACAAACATTGTAAAATACAGATGTTTACACTATAATTCATAACAGTAGCAAAATTTCAATTATGATGTAGCAATAAAATAATTTGATGCTAGGGGGAGTCACAACCTGAGGAACTGTACTAATGGGCTGCAGCATCAGGAAGGTTGAGAGCCACTATGCCGCACCCATAGAAGAGTGCCTTGTTCAGCCTTAATCAACAAATTTTCATTTTTTTGCAGTAAACGAGAACTAGCAGAGAGACTTACAGTGTACAGAGAATGAGAGATATGGAACACTCATCCCTAATTGAGATTTCTTCACCAAACCACTCCACCTACAACTCAGAGATCTATGCAAAAGAGGGAGCAGAAATATTGTAAGAAAAGGAGGTAATAGATGACTCTGAATAACAATGTCTTCTGAAGTTAACTAGATTGATGACACATGAATTCACAGAAACTATAGCAACATACACAGGGCTTTTGCTTAGCTATTGCATAGATTAAGAAGAAATTTATTGTGAAATATCAGTGAAGTATTTTGTAAAAGGTATGTGCAAAACTAAAAACAATTCTAAAAGAGACCCCCTTACAAGTTGGTAATTAGATTAAATTTCTTTGTGAACAGCTAACTTAATTTTTCTGTTTGACACTGCAGGGAAATTGTTTATGACATTTGATAAAGTGCTATGGAATGTTTAATTATGATTTTGCCTTTTTGTAGCACTAAGATGTTTGAAAAACTGACTACAGTGATATTAAATTTTCTGTCTTATTTAATAGCTCTGTTCAAGAAGGAATTCTAAGTATGATATAAGAATGACTAATAGTTATCTCCAGTCCAGAGATATACATAGTTTAAAATGAACATTTCACCTTACCTGGAGAAAAAAGCCTTTATAAGTTGGTTTGTAATATTCTTGTTTGTGAATTCAAAAAATACCATATGTTATGGGATGTAGGGAGCCGTTTGTGCCACACCCAAACATGGCGCCGGCTTCCCGCCGAAAACTCGGCAAAGAGCTGTTGCCCAGCCAAGAGACTTAGAGCGCATGCGCCACATACATCACAGCCCGCTCTCGGGCATGCTATTGAGTTACTGGAGGGCGCACCAATCAGGTAGCGACATGAGTCTCCTGGCCATATGTAAGCAATGCATTTCTCTCCCATGTGGAGAAGTTCCCTGCTCAGAGTATTGTACAATAAAGGTTGTTTGCAGAAAATCCTGTTGCACGCCTTTTCCTGCCGGCGGGACGTGGGGCGCCGCGACAAGTGGTTCCGAAAATCCCGGGAGTGCCGTGGGGACCCTTCAGTTCGCTGAAGTGGATTCAGAACTGCGAAAAGGTAAATGGTAAGCTCCGAGAGACATGTCTCTCTTTGGAATTTACGGGGTGCCAAAAGAGCGTGCCAAAAACTTAGGCATGTCTCTTCTTGGATTTTCTCCGGAAGTAGAAGGGTTATTGCTTGCATTTGTGGTAACTGTTGTAACATTACTGTTGTGGAAATTATCTAGACAGAAAGTTATCATGCAGCACCAAGAGGAGGGATCAGAAACCGAGCGTAATAAAAAAGGGAGCGCGCAAGAAAAAAGTAAAAGAGGTAGGCTCCAAGAGGCATGTTCAAAACAAGTCAGAAATGGAGCGAATTCAAAGGCAGAAAGACCGCCAGGAGAAGAGAGGATTGTGCCCTGGGAAATGAAGTACAAGTTTCCCAGAGAGGATACTTTGTATCCGCTAAAAGAGCAAAAAGCTTTAGAGCTGGCAGAAGAAAAATTAGAGGATAAATTATTTGAATCTGTGGAGGAAGATTTAGAGGAGGAGGCAGCAGAATGTGAAGCAGAGTGGTTTCAGCCCGAGCGGAGGACTCCTGTAACACAACCGGAAGCTCTTAAAGCAGCCGCAGTCTCTGCTCTTCCGCTTTACCCAGAAAGGAAGTGTGAGTTCTTTTGTACTCCGGAGACATGCCATACCATCAGGCAAATGTTTCCCATGTTCGAGGATGATCACCCCGAACACAAGCAAGTTAAAGAGTTGGCAGAGTCAGTCCAAACTTATAGAATCACTGCTAATTATACAAAAAACCTGGATAGGCTAATGCCACCTGGACTGCCGGTCGCTGGCCTATTTCCCAGCCAAAGGGTAATTTGTTTATTCCAGCCCAACCTAAGTGGTCACCTTTCTGTACAGAAAGAAGAGATTTAGCCCTGTATCCTTAGATTGGCTGTCAATCTCGGGGTGTACTTTGGGCAGTTAAGGGCCCTCAAGTATATGGGGCAACCAGCTCCCCAGTAGTCTGAGAGCAGGAGAACCCCCACTGAGAGCCACTCCAGATTCCGCGGGATTGGACCTCTGTGCCACCACCAGAATTGTCCTGCCCCCACAAATGGGAGTTCAGCCTATCCCTTGTGACTTTAATGGGCTATTACCAGCTAATACAATAGGGCTGCTTTTGGGATGGTCATCTGCCACCCTTAAAGGTTTGGTAGTACACCCTGGGGTGATTGATCAAAATTATAAAGGCCAACTAAAGATCATGTGCTCCTCCCAAAGGGGTTTGTTTCCCATCTCTGCTGGAGAACGGATTGCTCAATTGGTCATCCTCCCCAATTGTCCTGCCCAATTTGCATCAAACTGGGCGAGAAGGGAGAACAAAGGGAGAAGAGGAAACAAGGCTTCAGTTCTTCAGGAACTGACTTAGCATATCTATTAGTAGATTTAAATACTTGACCAACCTAAATTTGGAGATTAAAGGAAAACTTTTTAAAGGACTTTTGGACTCTGGGGCAAAAAAAAGCATCATATCTACTAGGTGGTGGCCTGCTAAGTGGCCAGTTAATCAATCTTCCCATTCTTTACAAGGCCTTGGCTATGAAGCCAGTCCTGCTATTAGTTCTAAATTATTAAAATGGAAAGCCCCTGAGGGACAAAAAAGAACTTTTACACCATATGTCCTTCCACTACCTGTTAATCTATGGGGAAGAGACATTTTAACAGAGCTAGGTCTTAAACTTATGAATAATTATTCCCTGCCTGCACAAGAGATAATGACTAATATGGGGTATATCCCAAAAAGAGGCATTGGCAAATGGATGTCACCCATGTTTCCTGCTTCGGAATATTAAAATATGTACATGTGTCCATTGATACTTGCTTAGGAGTTATCTTTGCTTCTCCTTTATTAAGAGAAAAGGCTTCTCATGTTATTACTCATTGTCTTGAAGCGTGGAGTACATGGGGCATACCTAAAGTGTTAAAAACAGATAATGGTCCTGCCTATACTTCAGAAAAATTCAAGCAATTTTGTCATCACATGGGAGATACACTCCTGACAGGATTGCCTTATAATCCTCAGGGTCAAGGCATCATTGAATGTGATCATTGCACCCTAAAGGTTTATTTAAACAAACAAAAAGGGGGAATTGAAGAGGTGCCCACTACACCTAAAATAGCCATTTCTACTATGCTTCTTACCTTAAATTTTTAAAATTTGGATTCTCATGGCCATTCAGCTGCCGAGAGCCATGGACAATGGCCTGTGCCACCTAAAGAGTTAATAAAATGGAAAGATGTCCTCACTGATAATTGGAAAGGCCCGGATCCTATCTTAATACAATCCAAGGGAGATATTTGTGTTTTTCCACAGGAAGAAAAAAGCCTGATTTGGATCCCAGAACGTCTAACACGTCGAGTGCTACCCGGTGTTTCCAAAACAATTCCAGTGGAACATGATGCTATAGTCTTCCCTAAGTTTTTCACCACCTATATCAACTTGGGTGGGGGTGGGACTCTTTGGAGCAATCCTTTGCTGCAGACTTGCGTTGCTTCTCTGGCTGGTTTGTAAGCTCAAGGCCCAAACAAAAGAGAGAAAAGGTGATTATTGCCCAAGCGCTTGTTGCTCTAGAACATAGAGCATCAGCCGATATCTGGTTGTCTATGCTTAAGCAGTAGGTCGCCGGCCAGACAGCTCTTGCACTCCTAGAACTTCGGTTCATTGCACAGGATTAGAGTGTCTGGTTTGAGCAGCCCATGAGGGATGCCGAGCAAAGCATCGCACTGAGAGCCCTTTGTAGCGGGGTATCTCTGGGAGATATGTCATCTGGCGTGAGGGTTGCCTGCCCCAGTGTCCCTCCCTCAGAAAAACGGCAGAGTGACAGGTCAAGAGTACTACGAGATACAAAAAGCCTAGCAGTTACTCCTGTACATTGTCTTTATAAACCTTAATGAGGATTTGACTTCTATCTCTGCCCTCCTAATATGGGTGTCCTACTTTGCTTAAAGAATAAAAGATAGGGGGAGATGTGGGGCGCTGCCTGCATATTCTCCATTATTAGATGGCACTGACATCCGGCTGGAGTTAGCAGTAAACAAGTCATGTGCACACGTGCTGGGTAACTTTCCACTCCTTGAGCTCTGCCTCTCCCGTGGCATCATAGGGACTGATGAGTTTCAACCAATCAGAGGGCTCAACGTCCAAGACGAGGACAGATTCCTATATAAGGGGATGGGCTAGATAGTTTGGGGTGATGACAGCCCTGCTCCTGATGCTTTAGAACCAGAGAGTCAGAGGAGAGTTGAGATGGGCGATTCTGTCAGTGTTTCCAAAACTGATGCCCTTTTGCCTTAATACAAAACTATTTTCTTGTTTGTTTGACACCATTAAAACCTTTGATGTACCATACTTGCCCTTAGACACAAAGATAGCAGGGTTTGGGGATTATAGAACTCTTGCCTTATCAAGTAATTTTTGGCATGCTTTTGTGCAGAGAGACTGTGTTTCTGCTCTGGATGGTGTGCAAACTCCATACTCAACAATAATGTGACAAAGTGGTCATAGCACAAGCTCTTGCTGTACTCGAAATGGGCACCTCTCTCTCTGTTTGGCTTAGTATGTTTTAGAAAAAGTGATGGGTCTGTGTATGGATAGCCCTTGCACCCTGAGCCTTTGAGGCATTGCACCAGGAATGGGAGTCCTACACATAGGCAGCCTTTATACCCTGCAGGGCTCGTTCCCATTGCATGCAGGAAGGTGTCTTACCCAAAATTATAAGATATGCTTTAGGAAAAGTGTTGGGTCTGTGTCTGGATAGCCCTTGCACCCTGAGCCTTTGAGGCATTGCACCAGGAATGGGTATCCTACATGTAGGCAGCCTTTGCACCCTGCAGGGCTTATTCCCATTGCATGCAGGAAGGTGCCTTACCCAAAATTTATTGCTGATCATGGTCTTGAACCCTAAAGGTCCAACAAGAGCCTGATGGTTGATCGGCCATGTTTTTATTTAAGAAAGTAGGGGGAGATGTAGGGAGCCGTTTGTGCCACAGCCAAACATGGCGCCGGCTTCCCGCCGAGAACTCGGCAAACAGAACTGTTGCCCAGCCAAGAGTCTTAGAGCGCATGCGCCACATACGTCACAGCCCGCTCTCGGGGCATACTATTGAGTTACTGGAGGGCGCACCAATCAGGTAGCGACACGAGTCTCCTGGCCATATATAAGCAATGCATTTCTCTCCCATGTGGAGAAGTCCCCTGCTCAGGAAGTCCCCTGCTCAGAGTATTGTACAATAAAGGTTGTTCACAGAAGAATCCTGTTGTTGCATGCTTATTCCTGCTGGCGGGACATGGGGCGCGCGACAATGGGAAACAAAAGAAGTGAAATTTATAATTCTACAGAAAAATATTTACTTTTGAAAAGAGGTCATGCTGTTATGAATGAACAATATCTTCCTTTCTTTCTACATCAAAGCCATATGGCAAAATAGCAAATATATTTTTATATACACGTGATTCTTACCAAGAGAAATTTGACTTTTCTAAACCTAGGTGGAAAAATGTTTGAGATGTGAGACCCATTTCCTGTTATATTTTTAAATTGAATTTAGAATTTATACAGGAGAAAATGTTGCATAAAAATAAAGGATAGTAATTACCCACTGATAACTTTTAAGAGCTAGAGAGGTGCTACTGAAAAAGCTAGAGATATTTGTAGATGAACATGTTCCATCCCATGAGGGTTATCAGCAAATCTAGCTGCACATTGGTCTAATGAAAAAGGACACAGATAATCTGATTTTATTTTAGGTCTAAGCATCACTGACTTTGTCATAATAGTTTTATGTTTAATTTTCTGGACTAAAAAATATTTTTCAGGGATGCAGAGAAAACATTCTTACTTTTAGATACTTCTACAGTCCTAATCATGTCCTGTACCACTAAATCAGCACAGACATTTGACCCAGTGCCTCTGTAGAAGCAAGTCATATGATATCTAAGAAAAATCATTCTTTATCAATCACACAACTCTATAGAAGTAGAAATGAAAACTATCTATGTGTGTTATTTTTGTTTCCCTACTTCATAAGAGTAATAATTTTTGTATTTTCTTCATTACTAACTACAGGATGAAGTAAAAGAGAAAAGTATAATGAATCCATGTTATCTGATTACATTTATTTAAGAAAATGCAAACAAGTTGCAAACTAATGCAAAATTATCTGTGATCTCAAACCAAAAAAAAAATACCAGTTTGTAAGTAGTTGTGTTAAATGATAAACATTAGGATAATTCATATTGTTCCCAGGATTCAATCTTCATTACTCACTATGAAATTCCTCCCAAATCCTACTCTAATGTCATGTCTGTTTAAATAAATGCTGTTATTCTACTGCTGATCTTGTTTGCAAGAATGTAAGCTATATCACATTTTGTCCAATAGAAAACTATGGCTTTAACTTCTGTGCTACTCTATGCAAAATTGAAGCAAGTTTAAACTATCTTTATAAATTTCTGTCTTACCTAATTATACAAACTTATATAGAAATATTAATCATCCTGAGTGAGATAACCCAGTCACAAAAGAACAGACATAATATGCAGTCACTGATAGTGGGATGCTAAGCCCAGAGGCTTGTACTGCCCCAGAAACAACTCACAGACTATATGAAGTCCAAGAAAAAAGAAAAGAAAACAAAACAAAAATAAAAGTCATGCTCAATCCTTACCCACCAAGAACACATTGACAAATTCCAGGTTGCACCCTAAATTACATGTACTGTTTGCTCATTGTAAAAAAAAAAAAAAAAAAAAAAAAAGAAATATTAAATAGAAATCAAGGTGCTCACAAGGAGGTACATATCAAAATTATAGTAAAAAGTAAATCAACTATCTAATAATGTACTCAAAAAAGGGTGTGATTATGAAGACAGTTGCTAGGTATGGAGCGTATGTCAACATCTATTAGAATGGCAAATTGATAAGCTTCTGTGGTTGCAATACACAAGCAAATTTCATTTTTCAAGCTGTGGAGACCATGAAAGGTGTGATGATGTGACAAGAACAAAGATCTTTGGGAAGTTACTTAGAAAAAAACTCAGGCATGATTCAAACAGAATGATGACTAAAAAACTGTCTGAAATCCTATTGTAGGGTCAATAACACACTTTTGAGAAAGTTTTGAGTTTCTTATTTGTTTGACACAGTTTTTTCTTTTTAATTTAAGCTTGATTGGAGTTCTTTTAGTACAAGCTGACTTCAAACTCCTGATCTTCTTGCCACAGTCTCTGGAGGTATGTGATTGCAGGTGACTGCTAATGTGCCAGTTTCTCTCAGGGAATTATAAGTGGTCTTTCTCTAAACACCATTTTTATATTATTACCTACAAAACCTGTAATTGCAACACTTGCTAGACTTTTCTCTGAGTTTTGCAGGAACTCAAACTAAGAGTAAAAAATGGAATAGATTATTGAGCTTCCAGGTGTTTTTAAATAAATTACTGCAATTTTCTGAGGGGAAAATATGTTACCTTTTGAGTAGAAAGTTTTGTCCATAGCTCATATATTGACAGTTTGTTTCCCTCTTGTAATACTATTCAAATGTGACATGATAATGAAGCACTTAAATCAAATGGACTATTCTTGGGTGAATTTATTTTGAACACACTATGGTTAAATGACGTATATGACTTGAAATATGCTCTGAAAGATTTATCCCCTTCCTGTCTTTGCTCCTAATTAAGTGGATCTGCTCAGTCATACTCTCTCTACCTCCGTGTTTGGTTCAGGCTCATACGAATGGAGCTTAGCTAATCATAGACCCAATCCTGTCAAATCGTGAGCCTGAACAAATCTGTTACCTTTAAATTTGTTCCTTCTAGTTATTTGCTACTGTGACAAACACTCAAACATGGAAAAATTGTACTAAGTGGAGACTTTACTGTGACTAAATATGACCATGTGTTTCAGAAGCTTTTTGAACTGGTTTATGAGAGAAATTTATGAAATTTTTCATGAGATTAAAGATGTTTTTGAAAGCTATAAACAGAGATTAGTAGGAAATTTTGATGAGATGCCAGAATTTCATAATGGTAGTAAAAATATGGATAGAATAACATGTTCCTGAGTATTCAGATGAAAACAAGGTACCAGTTGGAAATTAGACTAAAATTATTGATGTTACAATGTAACAAACATCTTGTTTATGTTATGTTCATATCCTGAAATTCCATGGAAGTTGAACACTTAGTTTAAAGGTGACAGACAAATTAATACGGTCTAGTAAATTTCAAGACAGCCTAGCCCCTAAGTTGTGCCGTGAGCATGGCTAGATGATTTGATTTCGGTTACACTGAAAATTTAGAGGGAAAGCAGAGCATAAATATTTGACACCTTTGTCGTAATATAATAAAGCAAGAGAGGTGAAAGTTGTATCCATGGAAGATTTGATCATTAACGTGATTAACACCATTTAATGGTAGCTAATTACTTCAACAATATCCTTTCTCAAGCTGACTCAAAGATTGGGAAATATAAACATTTTATTTGAAAACAGAGCATTGGGAGTCTTAATCCTGTAGGACCCCCTAGGAAGTTGTTTGTTTTTTAATATTCATTCAATTGAACTTAGGTATCTAGGCACCACATGTCATAACATCTAGGGTATAAACACTACTCACATCAAAAAAGTACTCTTCTCTTGCATACAGTTCTGTTTCTATGTGTATATAGAACCCCTGTGATGTGTTTTCAAAGATACAAGAGATGTGGTGTCATAGAGGCTTCCAAGGAAATTTCAGAAGAAAACCTGAAAGTCCCAACAGTATGTGGAGTGAACTGAATATCTACAAATAGCAGCTGTAAAGGCAATGATTAAGCCAATATATTCAAGATACTTAGGATATAGAAGGTCTGATGAGAGAAGTCATAACCAGAAAGCAGATCTAGCCCACAGAAAAATCATGTAAGCTAAAGCCAGAAAACACCCAGCAAATGAGCTGGCCAAGCATATTAGGGATAACATTATACCACTGATTAACCTTGGTAGCATGAAGATACAGAATTTAATATGGTCTCTGCTCTATTTGTTCCTGCTTTGGCATGATTGTTATATTCTTATTCCTTGTTTTTGAAATGGTGTTGTTTAGTCTGCACCACTGTATCTAGTTTTCTTACAGCTAACAATTTGTCTTGAATCTAAAAGGATACTTAGGGCTCTTTCGGCAGTGTAGGTGCAACTCAGAATTGAGAGTAAATAGATTTATCTTTATGAGTTAATCATCAGTCCTTGATGGTCAGGGTAAGAATGTTATGCCTGTATCTCAAATTACAATCTTAAGTGAGTTGTAAATATCTTGGTTTACTGATTAACGTGTTTTGAAGAATGGTTACTTTAAAGAGTATGTCTGGTTACAGAAATTAGGACAGTCAGGAGATGCCTTTGGAGGATGCATTTTGTCCCAAATCCATAATTTACAATGTCCTCATTTCTGGGCCAGCAAGAACTTCATGTATCCAACATTGATAATTTGTTTTAAATTAGTGCTAAAAGCAATGGAGACAGATGAGTAACAGAGAAGCCAGTAAAACTATAAGTAAAAACAAATCTTTTGTTGATTTTGACAAATGTGTCAGAGTGATAAAAACTGACCAAAAAGGTACCTTCCGTGTTATTCTGGCAAAAGAAGTGGTGAAACTGGAGATGTGTAAAGTAATTTGCATTTCATTAAAAGTGACAATAGTTATGACTCATCATTTCTATCATTTTCTTGTTATAGATATCATTTCTAATTTCTGGAATTTAAATCTGGTTGTGGAAATAAAAACAGACCCATAAGCCTACTATCCTAAGGTTAAGTTGAGGACTACTGTAATAAAAATTGCAGAAGTGAAAGAAAAACTCAAAATATAGCAGAAGAAAGGAGAAGGGGAATGGTAAGGGGAAGGAGAAAGTGAAGGAGAAGGAGGAGGAGAACGGGAAGGAGAGGAGGAAGAAGAAGAAGATGAAGAAGAAGAAAAAGAAGAAGTAGTAGAAGAAGAAGAAGAAGAGGAAGAGGAAGAGGAGGAGGAGGAGGAGGGGGGAGGAGGAGGAGGAAGAAGAAGAAGAAGAAGAAGAAGAAGAAGAAGAAGAAGAAGAAGAAGAAGAAGAAGAAGAAGAAGAAGAAGAAGAAGAAGAAGAAGAAGAAGAAGAAAAAGAAGAAGACCTCATTCCAAACACAGGAACAATAGTGAAATACAAATCAGACTTCTTACCAGACCACTTACAAGTTACCTATGAATAGCATACCCAACAACTATGCCCTTGAATGATGAAGGAGAAATAAAGATTTTCCAGTAGAAACATAAACTAAGGAATTTAATCATTTCTGTTCCTCCACTAAAAGACAAACATATTAAATCTAAGATCTTCAAGTTAATCCAGAAAGCTGTGAAGTACTATTACAGAGCATAAAATATTAGAAAGATTTTTTAGGAGACAGAGTAAGATAGCAGTTGAGTAAAATACTCAGGCAATTATCTCCTCAGTCACACCTACTGAAATAGCTATTTATATGTGAAGCAACTTCACAAGAGTTAAAAATGCCAGTATTAATAGAACATAGTTCACAATTGGAGTTTTAAAAATGTAAGGAACTTACAGGAGATGGGAAAGGATGACTGTCCTTATCTCTCTCCCAATTGTAGTTAGGTAACATGGAGGGAGATGTTAACCACTTAGGTTTTTAAAAAGGTAATTATGTCTAAACCTAATACTAAGGATTTAATGAAAATCATCAGTTCCAGAAGATGTTCATAACCTCAGTTCAAGGAGAATAGTTGAATAATATGTTGCTAGACTTGCATTAGAAAAGTTGCAAAGAGAAGGCCTAGATACCACTTCCCTAAATTTGCCAGAATAATGAGCAAGACTCATGGGAAGCAAGTTAGAAAATTTAGTAAGGATCTTTGTCTTGGTGAGTGTTTATACTGCCATGAACAGACACCATGACCATGGCAAGGCTTAAAAAGGACAATGTATAATTAAAATGTTTTGATTGATAATCTTGTTCTTCCCATGGGGTTGCAAACCCTTTCAGCTCCTTCAGTCCTTTCTCTACCCAGCTCCTTCATTGGGGACCCCATGTTCAGTCCAATGGTTAGCTGCAAGCATCCTCAACTGTTTATGTATGACTCTGGCAAAGCCTCTGAGGAAGCATCCATATCTGGCTCCTTTCAGTAAGCACTTCTTGGCATCAACAACAGTGCTTGGATTTAGTGGATACATATGGGATGGATCCCTAGCTGAGGCAGTCTCTGGATGCTCTTTTCTTCAATACTTGATCCTATATTTGTCCCATTACTTCCGTCTATGAGTGTTTTGTTTTCCCTTCTAAGAATGACTGAGGCATCAACCTTCTGGCCTTCTTTCTCTTTGAGATTCATAAGTCCTATGAATTGTTTCTTGGGTATTCTGAAATTTTGGGGCTAGTATCTACTTATCAGTGAGTACATACCAAGAGTGTTCTTTTGTGACTGGCTTACCTCACTCAGGATGATAGTTTCTAGTTCCAACCATTGCCTAGGAATTTCATAAAGTCATTGTTCCTAATGGCTGGTAGTACTCCATTGTGTAAATGTACCCCAATTTCTGTATTTATTCCTCTGTTGAAGGACATCTGTGTTCTTTCTAGCTACTGGCTATTATAAATAAGGCTGCCATAAACATGGTAGAGCATGTGTTCTTGTCAGATGTTGGAACTTTTATTAGGTGTATGCCCAGAACTGGCATATCTGGGTCCTCAAGTAGTACTATGTCCAATTTTCTGAGGAACCTCCAGACTGATTTCCAGAGTGGTTGTGCCAGCTTACAATCCCACCTACAGTGGAGGAGTGTTACTTTTCTCCACATCCTAGACAGCATCTAGTGTCACCAGAGTTTTTGATCTTAGCCATTCTGACTGGTTTAAGGTGGAATCTCAGGGCTCTTTTGATTTGCATTTCCCCATGACTAGGGATGTTGAACAATTTTTAGGCGTTTCTCAGCCATTCATTAGTTGAGAATTCTTTGTTTAGCGTTGTACTCCATTTTTAATAGGATTTTTTGATTCTCTAGAGTCTAGCTTCTTGAGTTCTTTGTATATGTAGATATTAGCCAGATATCAGATGGAGAATTGATAAAGATCAGTTCAAAAGTTGTTGGTTGCCATTTTGTCCTTTTGACAGTCCTTTGTCTTACAAAAGATATGTAATTTCATGAGGTCCCATTTGTTGATTCTTGATCATAGGGCAAAAGTCATTGCTGTTTTATTCAGTAAGTATTCCCCTGTGCCTATGTGTTCTAAGCTCTTCCCCACTTATTCTTCTATTAGTTTCAGTGTGCCTGGTTTTATGTGGAGGTTTTTGATTCACTTGGACTTGAGCTTTGTACAAGGAGATAAAAATGAATCAATTTGCATTCTCCTGTATGCTGACTACCAGTTGAACCAGCACCATTTGTTGAAGAGGTTGTCTTTTGTCCATTGAATCCTTTTAGCTTATTTGTCAAAGATCAAGTGAACATAGGAGTGTGGGTTCATTTCTGGGACTCATCATATTCCATTGGTCTACCTGCCTGTCTCTTTACCTATACCATGCAGTTTTATAACATTTGATCTGTAATACATCTTGAGGTCAGGGATGGTGATTTTCCCAGAAGTTCTTTGATTGTTGAGAATTGTTTTTGCTATCCTGGATTTTTTTTTTTGTTATTCCAAATAAATTCCAAAATTAACACCAACCCATGAGCACACATGTAGAGTCGCATGGCCCCAGTTGCATATGTAGCAGAGGATAGAATTTTCTGGCATTAATGGGAGAAGAGGCCTTTGGTCCAGTTAATGTGTGTTTTGCCACTGTAGGGTAATGCCAAGGTGCTGAGGTAGAGAGGGTGATTGGGAGAGGGAGTACCTTCATGGAAACAATTGGAGTGAGGGGAATAGGAGTGAGGGGAAAGGAGATAACATCTGAAATGTAAATACAAAGAATATCCAATTTTTTTTTAAAGAAATGATTTGTTGGTTTGGAGTCCTTATCATCAAAGTGGGAGAAGGGCAGAAGCATCTAGACAGGTACCACGCAGGTTGAGCTGAAGTTCTGAATCTTCATCTGAAGGCTGCTAGTGGATGATTGACTACCAGCTAGATAGGGTGAGAGTCTTAAAGCCCATGCCTACAGTGACACACCTATTCCAACAGGGTCATACCTTCAAATAGTCAAACCATGACATTCCACTCTCTTGGCCCCCATAGGCTTGTTCAAATACTTGAGTCTTTGGGGACCATATCTAGTCTTACATGATACAAAAGAACATTTAGGGTTATCTTTAAAAGTCCCCATAATCTACAGCAATATCATCAATATTAAAAGACCAAAGTTAAAGATCTCTTCTGAGATCAAATCAGTTAACTGTAATCCTCAAATCAAGATAAGGAACCAGCTATGCAAACTCCAAACTGCATCTCCATGTCTGATGTCAAAGCAGTTTACAGAGCTCCAACTCCTTTTTTCACTTTTGTTGATTGCAACAAAGTTTCTTTTTCCGTGGCAGGTTCTGCCCCCTGTTAACATTCCTCAGAAGATAAACTATGGCTCTGGCAGGTGGAAAATCTTGGGTTCTCCAAGGCAACTTCAATGTTACAGCTTCTTGTTCCAGTGTCTGGATACACATATGAACTTCTGGTCTCCACCAAAGGTTTGGCACCACTCCTCTTGCTCTGTCCTCTTTAGCACTCTAAACTCAGGTTGATCCACATCACTTCCGATGCCATGTTTTGTGATTATTCCATGGTAATGACATTTACAATACACTGGGTCTTCCACTGCAACTAGGCTTTACTATCTCATGGGCTCTCTCCATAGTGCCAAGCCTCAACTCCTTTGTATGACCACTTTAATCCTGGGTTGTCAACTACAAGGAGGCTATATCTTTACCAATAGCCTTCCATGGCCCCTCACAGTGTCAAGCCTCAGCTGATCTTCATAACCCCTTAATCGCTTCAAAACCAGTACTACCTGGGCGTTTCTCACATATTAGCAAGCACAGCTGCAGCATGAGGTACAGCCTTAGTTCTCTCTAGATCACAGCTTCTTTGTGCTTTCAGAAAACACTTCCCAGAAGATTCGATCTTTGTGATGATGGTCTCTTCCTAATCATCACTAATTTCTTTGCTCTAGTTAACCAACACTAATTATCCTATTAGGCCCTCCTATTTTTCACTTTAGAGCCAAAGCCACATGGGTCAAGCTGCCTTGTTCTGCTCCTTGATGGGGCTGGAAGCTAGTCTCTTATTTTATTAGCAGATTTCTGTTTTCCACCTTTCTGGAACTTGCTCTGTAGATTGACCTTGAACTCAAAGGTCTTCTTGGCTCTGTTACCTGTAATGTTGGGATTAAAGACATGCACCACCATGGCTGGATTTAAGGTTCTTTTGCCTAGAATCTGCCTAATCCCAGGTTGGCCTTGAACTAAGAGAACTGCTGGCCACTGGCTTCTGGGATTAAAGGCTTGTACTACCATGCCTGGACCTAAATTTAGCTAGACAGAATCTTGCTTTAAAGTCAACACCTCCTTAATTCAATTTAATAGCTGTGAACATAGGATTCGGCTCCATTTTGCATCCTGGTGCCCCTTTATAATTTTCCCTTCTAAGCTTGCTATGCTTGTTTAAAATGCTCTTTACAAGATGTAACCAGAGAACCCAGTCTGTTCTGGGTGTTTCTGAGAATTACTTCATCAATGCAATTAATATAAATCTCTATATCTTAGCCTTAGATAGATTCTTCAGATCAGGGCAAAAATCAGCCACATACTTCACCAAAATATCACAAAAACAGTTTCTTGGCCATATATTATTTTTTTCTCTTCTGAATCCTCTTGAGTCCGGTTTCAACAATTCAAATCACCCTCAGCAATGAAGTCTTCCATACTTCTACTATGATGTCCCAATAAACCCCACTCAAAACATTCTACTGTTTTCCAAATCCAAAGGCCTCAAGTTCACATTCTTTCAAATAAAAACATGGCCAGGACTATCACAGCAATATCCCAGTTCCTGGAAACTACTTCTAACCTAGTTAGAGTTTTACTGCTAAAAACTAGGCAGGCAAAATGCAGGTAGAGATACGACTTCTACATCTTCATCTAAAGGCTCCTAACAAAAGATTGAACTCCAGATAGCTAGGAATAGGGTCTTGAAACCCATGCCCTAGTGACACAACTACTCCAACAAGACCACATTTCTAAATAGTGTCATTCCCTGGGCCAAGCATATTCAAACCGTCATAAAATTTTTCTAGGAACTCAGTAATTGGTCTTCCATAGAGAAAATCTGTGTAATGGTAAAAGCAAAGTAACTAATATATACAACAAAATGTTTATCTAAGATCATTAGATACCCCCCAGAATCACTAAAAGGCCTTCGGTATTACAAAATAAGCTTAGACTTCAGCCTGCATAGTTTCTAGTTGTGGAATGAACCCCTGTGGGGGTGCTGCATATTGTGAAGCTCTCAGCAGAAGTGAAACACAAGTGAAGCACAGGTTAATATCAACTTTGAGAATAAATTGATCATCTTAACCAAGAGCCTTTATATGTGTCTGACACAGGAAGTCATTAACTCGAATAGAATGGGAAGGGAAGGATTCATATCTTGTTCGGCTCTACTTCTACTGTCATGTGGACATCCATGTATCTCTAAAACTATGCAATTATTTATAGCAATAGGATACAGATAAGAAAGTAAGTACTTTATTTTGCTTTGGAATGTAGTTCTAAGCTGGTGAATTCTCACACTGAGCAAATCATAATGCTATCCCAAGGCCTACCTACAGAAAGCTTTATGTATGCCCACTAGTACTAAGGGAAGTCAAGCAGCTTCAGATTATCACATCTCTATTAGGCTCAGCATTACCAGTAGATTTTTTTTTTTTTTAGAGAATTTGTCCATAAATCAATCTGAGTAGCAGATAAACAGGAATAATGAGGGTCTTGTTTTTTTCCCCCAAACAGTGTTGTATTTCATAAATCATAGCCTTTGGATATGACATAGAATTTTAGTATTGGCAGAAAGAAATTCAGCATAAAAACTTTGGCTAATTTCTCAGTAGTGATTCTCTTAAAAGACACACAGAATTCTACATGCTTACTGATAGGCCAGCTACAGTGGATGACATATTTGTGCCTATCTCATCTCTAGAGGACGCATATAGAGACCGCATAATTTTAAAAGTATTCTTCCATTTTAAATTGAACAATAAAGCAAAAGTCAGTTTGGAGCAAATGGGCTTTTGTTCCCTTTTAATGACGAAACACTGACAATACGTAAACACTGAATATATAGAAAACCTGAGATTACGTCATCTTCTAATAGTGAAGTGAGTTAGAGTCTTAAATAATATAAACAAGCCCCTTAGAATTTCTGGAAGTAGTGTTATAGGTTTCACATACTATTATAGGATTCACATACAGAGAAACAGGATATACAGGGTTTGAGAAAGAATCTTTATTTATGCCAATACAGGATCAGTTGATTCACATTCAAACACTTTAAGCCCAATAAGGATTGTCATCTATATATTTCTCTAATATGGTAACATACATTTTTATTGGCTATTGCTTTAGAGCTATAATAATAAGGATACATGAGTGTAATATGGTTGCCATGAAAGTATAACACTGGAGCTGCAGGAATGCAATAAGACTACACATGCATACACTGACATTGAGTAGGCCACATTATTTTTCCTTTGTTTTAAAAAATCCTTACCTACAATAAAGGAACAAACAAAGCATATTACGAATAATGTATTGGAAAGATAACCTAATCTTTCAACATCCCGATGACATGTGTCTAATAAAGCATAGATATGTTCCACGTCTAATATTACAGTCTTCAATTTATTTGGAAATCATTTGTGTGCAGCATGAGATAGATATTTAACTTTTTTACATGTAGATATCCAGTTTTTCCCAACATCATTTGTTAAAGAAACTGTTGTTCTTTTTTTTAACATCTTTATTTTACAAAACAAAGATAAATGTACAGATTTCAAGCATTTTTGCGTAAAATTATACAATACATTTTTGTCAGTACTTTTTTTTCAGATTTTAAAATAATTTTTACATAAATCTATATGAATAGTCAGTACTTGATCTTTTTAAAGGTTTGACAGTATGCATCGAAAACCCAATAGTTACAATGAGCACAAAGTACATGCAAAACAAACTGTAACATGGAAATAGTCAAAGTTTTCTTGTTGGGTAAAGATTTTTTTTTGTTTTGTTTTCTTTATTTCTTGGACTTCCTACAGTCTGTGAGTTGTTTCTGGGGCAGTGCGAGCCTCTGGGGGTTAGCATTCCACTATCAGTGACTGCATATTATGTCTGTTCTTTTGTGACTGGCTTATCTCACTCAGGATGATATTCTCTAGATGCAGCCATTTCCTTAAGAATTTGGTCAAGTCATTGTTTCTGGTGGCTGAGTAGTATTCCATTGTGAAAATGTACCACAATTTTTGTATCCATTCATCTTCTGAAGGGCATCTGGGTTCCTTCCAGCTTCTGGCTATTATAAATAGAGCTGCTATGAACATTGTGGTGCATATATCTTTGTTGTGTACTAAGGTGTCTCTGGGGTATATGCACAGAAGTGGAATAGCTGGGTCTTCAGGTAGTATTATGTCCAATTTTCTGAGGTATTGCCAGACTGATTTCCAGAGTGGTTGTATTAGTTTGCAAACACACCAACAGTGGAGAAGTGTTCCGCTTTAAACACCAAGTGCCCAAAGCAAAGAAAGAATACTAAAAGCAGTAAGGGAAAGAGGTCAGGTAACATATAAAGGCAGGCCAATCAGAATCACACCCGATTTCTCAACAGAGACTATGAAAGCTAGAAGAGCATGGACAGACATCATGCACACCCTAAGAGAGCACAAGTGCCAGCCCAAGCTGCTATACCCAGCAAAACTATCAATCACCATAGATGGAGAGATGAAGATATTTCAAGAAAAATCAAAATTTACACAATATCTGACCACAAAACCAGCACTACAATGAATTATAGGTGGAAAACCCAGTACAATGAGGGAAAATACAGCCTAGTAAAAACAAGGACACTGTCGTTCTTGAATGTATATTTTGGGGATTTTTCCCCCTTAAATTCAGGTGTCTACATGTGCATGGACTCTTATCTGTGTACTTGATTCGACTCTATTAATAAAGGTGTCCATGATGGTATAAACACACATAATACTCCAAAGAATGGCACTCTGGATTCAAATAATCTGCAATATTATTTAAAATAATATGTATCACTTTTTTTAAAAAAAATAAAGTTGTTAGAGAAGAAAAAAGGAAGAGTATAAATGAAGATGGGGTTGGAAGGTAAGGCCAGAAGTGGGGGTCAAAGGGGTAATCAAGGCTATTGGAAAGTTACTATCTTAGAAGTCAACTACAAAACATTTATACTTTTTTTCTTACTGCTTTATTTAAGAAAAAAGAGGAGATACATATACAGATTTAAAGGCATTTTGACATAACATTATATGAATATTTTTGTCAGTACTTAATTCTTTCAGCGGTTTGATAGCATGTATAGAAATCCCAGTAGTTACCATAAGCATGAGGTACATGTAAGAGAGAATGAAACATGGAAACAGATTTCTTGTTGGGTATAGATTATGCATCATGATCTATGAATACCAAAAATTGCCACAAGGCTATTCATTATCATAGCTCTTGGATTATTAATTATTGGAGGTCCCTGTGTACCACACTCTGAGACGGTTCTATAAATTTATTTATTCCCTAAGAAGAACTGAGGCTTTTTAATTTTTTTGGCCTTTGTTTTTCTTGAGGTTCTTATAGTCTGTGAGTTGTTTCTGGGGTGTTGAGAGCTTTCTGGAGTTAGTATCCAATTATCAGTGATTGCATATTATTTCTGTTCTTTTGTGACTGGGTTACCTCACTTAAGATGATATTCTCTAGATGCATCCATTTTCATAGGGATTTCATAATGTCATTGTTTCTGATAGCTGAGTAGTATGCCATTGTGTAAATATACCAAAATTTCTGTATCCATCCATCTACGGAAGGACATCTGATTATTTTCAGCTTCCAGCTATTATAAATAGGGCTGCTATGAACATTGTGATGCATTTGTCTTTGTTGCATGTTGGAGGGTCTCTTGGGTATATGCCCAGAAGTGGAATAACTGGGTCTTCAGGTAGGACAATGTCTAATTTTCTGAGGAACCACAAGACTGATTTCCAAAGTGGTTGTACCATTTTACAACTCCACCAACAGTGGAGAAGTTTTCCTCTTTCTCTGTATCCTCACCAGCATCTGCTGTCATCAGAATTTTTGATCGTAGCCATTCTGACTGGTGTGAGGCAGAATATCATGGTTGTTTTTATTTGCATTTCCCTGATAATTCATGAAGGTGAGCACTTCCTTAGATGATTCTCAGCCATTTGATATTCCTCAATTGAGAACTTTTTGTTTAGCTCTGTACCCCATTTTTTACAAGGGTTGTTTGATTCTCTGGTGTCTACTTCTATTTCTTTAGGTGTTATGGGATTATTTAGATGGTTTACTCGTTTGAATTTAACTTCAGTATCTGGTATCTGTCTAGGAATTCATCCATTTCCTCCAGATTTTCCAGCTTTATTGAGTATAGACTTTTGTAGTAGGATCTGTTGATTTCTTGAATTTCCCCAGTTTCATTTGTTATGTCCCTACTTTCCTTTCTGATTGTGTTAATTTGGATACTCTCTTTTTTCCCTTAGTTAGTCTGGCTAAGGGTTTATCAATATTGTTAATTTTCTCAGAGAACCAGCTCTTGGTTTTGTTGATTTTTGAATGGTTCTTTTTGTTTCTATTTGGTCAATTTCTGTTATGAGTTTATTTCTTGAAGTCTACTGCTTTTGGGTGTATCTGCTCCCTATTGGTCTTGACATGCTGTTAAGTTGCTAGTGTATGCTTTCTCCAGTTCCTTTTTGGAAGCACTCAGAGCTATGAGATTTCCTCTCAGTACTGCTTTCATTGCATCTCATAGGTTTGGGTATGTTGTGTTTTCATTTTTATTAAATTCTTGAAAATCCTTAATTTATTTCTCTATTTTATCTTTGACCATGCTATCATTTAATACAGGATTGTTTAATTTCCATATGTACATGGGCTTTTTGTGGTCTTTGTTGTTATTAAAGACCAGCCTTAGTCCATGGTTATCTGATGGGGTGCATGGGAATATTTCAATCTTCTTATATCTATTGAGGCTTGTTTTGTGACCTATTATATGGTTAATTTTGGAGAAGGTGCCATGAGGTGCTAAGAAGATGTATTCTTTTGTTTTAGGATGAAATGTTCTGTAGTTGTCTATTAATTCCAATTGGTTCAAAATCTCTGCTAGTTTCACTGCATCCTTGTTCAGTTTCTGCTTCCATGATCTGTCCATTGATAAGAGTGTGGTGTTGAGGTCTCCCACTATTATTCCTTGGGGTGCAATGAATTTTTTGAAATTTAGTAGGGTATCTTTTATGAATATGGGTGCTATTGTATTTGGAGCATATATGTAAAGGATTCAGAATTCCTCCTGATAAATTTTCCATGTAATGAGTAAAAGGTGTCCTTCCTTATCTTTTTTGAAACTTTTGGTTGAAAATCTACTTTATTCAATATTAGAATGGCTACTCCAGCTTGTTTCTTGGGGCCATTTTCTTGAAAGTTTTTTTTTCCCAACTGTATACCCTGAGATAGTGTCTGTCTTTGTTTCTGAGATGAGTTTCCTGTATGCAGGAAAATGCTGGATTCTGTTTATGTATCCAGTCTGATAACCTATGTCTTCTTATTGGGGAATTGAGTTCATTTATGTTAACAGATATTAAGGAATAATATTTGCTGTTTCCTACTATTTTTGCTTTTAGGGGTAGAATTGTGCCTGTGTGTCTTTCTTCTTTTGGTTTTTTTTTTTTTTTTTTTTTTTTTTTTTTTTTTTTTTTTTGATATTTTCTTGTTTTTACTAGGATGTAGTTTCCCTCCTTGTATTGTATTTTCCACATATAATTTCCTTGTAGAGCTGGATTTGTGTTCAGATATTGTATAAATTTAGTTTTTTTTCCTGGAATATCTTGGTTTCTCCATCTATGGTGATTGAGAGTTTTGCCTGGGCTTACACATGTGTTCTCTTTGGTTTGTATAATGTCTGTCCAGGATCTTCTAGCTTTCATAATCTCTGTTGAGATGGCAGGTGTAATTCTGATTCTACTGCCTTTATATGTTACATGACCTTTTTCCTTTACTGCTCTTAGTATTATTTCTTTGGTTTGGCCACTTCGTGTTTTGACTATTATTTGTCAGGAAGAATTTCTTTTCTGGTCCACTCTATTTGGTGTTCTGTAAACTTCTTTTATGCTCATGGTTATCTCATTCTTAAAGGTAGGGAAGTTTTCTTCTACGATTTTGTTGAAGATAATGACTGTGCCTCTTAGTTGATATTCTTTGCCCTCTTCTATTCCTATTATCCTTAGGTTTGGTCTTATTGTGTCCTGGATCTCCTGGACATTTTGGTTTAGGAACTTTTTGGCTTTTGCATCTTCTCTGACTGTTTTATCTATGTTTTCTATGTTGTCTTTGGCCCCTGAGTTTCTTTCTTCCATCTCTTGTAATCTGTTGGAGAGGCTTGAATCTGTGACTCCTGATTTCTTTTTTTGGTTTTCCACCTCCAGGGTTGTCTCTTTTAGTGTTTTCTTTATTGTTTCCATTTCCATTTTAAATTCCTTCTTCAATTCCTTCATCTCTTTGGTTCTGTTTTCCTCAAGTTTTTTTTTTTTTTCCTTTGAGTGTTTCTCGTGTTTTTTTCTTTTTAAGCTTCTATTTGTTTATGGTTTCCCTCTGCTTTTTGTTTAAGTGAGTTATTCATGTTCTTCCCAATATCTTTATCATCATCTTGAAGTATGATATCAGGTCTGAATGTTTTTCTGGATGTTTGGCATTTCACTGCTTGTTGTAATGGGAGAGCTGGGTTCTAATGTTGCTAGGTTGTCTTGGTTTCCATTGCTTAAGTTCTTTTGCTTCCATCTTGACATCTTATTGTCTATGATTATGCATGGTCTTCTCAGTAATTGGTTCCTATCTCTCCCATGTACCTGGACTGTGTCCATGGATATTCACTGTTTTATTTGCTTGAGCATTTGGTCTGCACTTAAGTTTCTTCTGGGCAGACACCAAGTCCCTAAGGCAGAGTCCCCGCTTCCCTGGATCAACTGGTGGACTGTCTGTTCCTCGGGCTAGTCCTAGCCCTCTCTGTGCCCCAGCTACTCACAGTGCAGTCTTGCCAGGCCTGTGTCTCTGGATTTCCACTGTTTCAGGTGTCAAATGCACATTTATACTTTTTATTCATCTTGTTGTTTGACTATATATATATATATATATATATATATATATATATATGCGTGTGTGTATGTGTGTGTGTGTGTGTGTGTGTGTGTGTGTGTGTGTAAACTAACTATTGTAACTCCCATCCTCAAATATAGTTCTTAAATGAGAGGTTGAATAGTGGAACTCTGCAGTGGTATTATTATATAATGCATAGTCCAGTCATCATAGGTTATTTAAATATCAGTGTTACGAATACCTTCCTACGGGTTTTGTGTCAAAGAGCATACAGGCCTCCAAAACAATATAAGTTATTTTGGAATCCCCTGCCTGTATACCTGAACTTGATGTTAATGTCCTGTTACTCAGGTCAGCAACTATTTGAGTTAACTACAAAACAGAGAAATAAGAAAAAACTGGTCTAAAATCTCCTTTCTTGCTGGCTAGATTTCATAGTGGTGAGAAGTACTATGAAGGGTATAGATAAAGAAAAGATTTATCACAGCTCAGATGTGAGCTACATTATTGATATGCTTGATAATAGGTTATTACTGATAAAATATTGAGATGATAATTTTACAGGTAATCCCTATTTTCTAGGTGAATTTGAGACTCACTTCACAAGAGGAAATCATACCTGAACCTATAAACTTAATACCTTGCCTAGAGAGACCATCACTCTCAAGACTACAGTTGCTTTCCTAATTGAGCATGCTACCAAACTGCCTTCTAAATATACCCAAAGATCAAGTATATAACACCTTGACTGAGACTGTTTAATTGTATATAATTCCTGCCTTATACCTTTTTAAAAAAAATGTATACCTTCTTTTAATATAATGGGTTTGGAGTAAGAGCCCTCTGTTAGTTGTCTTTTCCAGTGTAGCCACATTGACCAAGTTCTCTCCTCTACCAGCATGCTGTACATTACATGGCTCTTCAACTGTCATTTTATGACATGTCTCCCTACCCCTTTAGAGCTACTGTATTTAGAGCTTTAGTTTCCCCCCAAAACATTTTGTTACATTACTAACCAAAAGGAATTTAAACTAATTTAACAGTCTATGATTTTCAGAAGAATGATACCCTAGACTCAAATAGTATATAAATGCAAAGAGTGTTTTATTCTTCAGAATTCCAACAAGCTGGGGTCTCCCCTTGTCAAGATAGAGAGACAACCAAGTGAGCTTGTAGGCCTGATGTAAAGCACATTAGGGAATTCTGGGGTAAGTGGCCTCTATGGAAATCTGATGAATCCATCTCTACTGACATTCTATTACTTGGCTTTGAGGCTGGAAATTTGCTGGTGAAGATATCAAGTCATGCAAGTTGGCCGGTTAGCTCCTAAGGCCTGGATTTGCCTGGAATTGCCAAGCTCATGGAAACAGATTTAGACTTAGTCTCCTAAACTGCCAATTTGAAGTCTGTCAAGAAATCAGCTTAACCTTCTCACTGAGTTAAAGTGAACATTCACATATTAATAAACTAATCCAACCTTCTTTTGAGGGACTTTATCATATAAAGGTACCCTAGTAAACAGAATAGAAACATTTTTATCTCTTAGACATTTCTGTAAGCAAGAGGTCAGATAGTGAATCTTGGTATGTAGACTTACTTCAGATGTATTTTCCTCTATATTTTAAAGCTAAGCAGAAGAGAAGATAATTAGTTATCAAAAGAAAATTCTGGTTTGTTGGGCAATATGGTGGCTTAAAATCTATTAGCACACTCCAGAGAATATAGATATGTGTCAAAAATCCTCATAGTCAAAGTTTTCAGCCCAGTTTTTAGTTGTAGAAGATACAGAATAGTAAGACAATGTCTGCTTCTAGGTTTTAACTTACTTCATATCATAAAAAATGAGCAATAAAATTTATATGCTTATGAATTATCAGGGAATAGCATAGATTATGATAAAGAAGTAAAAATAGATCAAGTCAATGAAAGATCAATGAGAACAGAGGCTTGATATAAGTTAAGTTCCCTGGAATTTGTTTCTGATACAACTTTCAGAACTGAGTCTTTAAAAATAACTGTTTATTTATTGGTGTGTGTGTGTGTGTGTGTGTGTGTGTGTGTGTGTGTGTGTGTGTGTGTGTGTATGTGTGTGTGGGTGTATGTGTGCTGTAATATTACTGGGGTTATAAGCATGCATGTGGAAATTAAATGACAAGTTCTAAGATTAATTTCTCTCCATTGAGTTCTAAATATCAAACACAGTATCAGATATCAGATATCTTGAGTAGCAAGCACTTTATCCACTGAGCTGTATCACCCAGGTATCCCTTAACACAACTTATTTATGTATATTTTTATTAATAACATATTATTCAATATATTACTCAAAAATATTGGTTACTTCCAAAACTCCATGAGTTCACTATTTCTATTTCAATTTGAATCAAAGAATCCTGTCCCTTTATAAATTTTATTTCTGATGGTAAGTATTTCTAGTTTAGTTTATGAAAAGAGTTGTATGTTTCTTTGTTGAATGGAATGTGAAGTAGTTACCTTTACCCAGATATTCCCAATTTTTAAATACTTGCAACTTCAATTTCCACAATTATCATATATAAACACAGCTGGAGTACAAGTAGGTAATTTGTCTCTAAACATTTTCTCCTCCTTTGAATTTCTTTTTTTATTTTTTTTATGAAAGTACATTTTTTTTGAAAAACCACAAGCTATTGTGATAGCTGGTTGGATTTCTGTATTGCATCAGATTTATGTGATAATAGTTTAATAAAAATAATTCTTTCATGCATCACTCTTAAGTCAATTTTTCCTACTGTATTTTAGATTTATCCTCTATATTTATAAGAACACGCAAGGGCTCAAGACTCTTATGAACATATATGTTTGTTCTCATCAGAGCCAATTAAGTTGCCTGTAAACATGGGCAATGGTTGATTTAGCCTTCATAAGGATGCATTTGAACATTCTGGCAATTTCCCTGTCATCTCCATCCTGTGGTACAAGAGAGAACAAATGCTTTACATTTTTTTATATCTATGATCAACTACTCACAGCATTCCTAAACTAAATGGCACAGAAGTTTTAAGAAAAAAGACATTTGAATATGGGGAAAAAGATAAAGTGCAGAATTGTGTACCTGAGTAGAAAGATAAAAAGAATGTTTGCTCGAGAATAAACAAATAACCAGAAACAAAGATAAATAAATGTACTGGTAAATGCTCTGAAACAAAATAAAAAGATGTGATGGTTAATCACAGTTGCCTACTTGATAAAGTCTGGAGGCAACTAGGAAGCAGGCTTTGACCATGCCTAAAAAAAATTATAATTGTTTTTATTAGATACTCTCTGCATTTACATTTGAAGTGTTATCCTCTTCACCCACTGCACTCCCACCCCCTTCTCCTCTTCTTGTCTTCAGGTAGGTGCACTAGTTCCCAATCACCCTCTTCACCTTAGACCCTTGGCATTACATTACATTGGGAAAATGTGCCCTCACTTGACCAAAGGTCCCTTCTCACATTGATGCCAGGTACTGATATTCTCTGCGCATATGCAACTGGAGGCATGGGCCTCTCAATGCGTGCTCAATGCTTGGTGATCTAGCCCATGGAAGCTGTGGAGGTTTTGGATGGTCCACAATGTTGTTCTTCCCATGAGGAGCAAACCCCCTTTAGCTCCTTCATTCCCCCACCTCCACCTCCACCCTAACCAAGGTTGCCCTTCCTCAGTCTGATGGTGAGCTGCAAGCATGCTCAGCTGCAATATTCTGGCAGAACCCCTAAGGAGGCACTCCTATCTTGTTCTTGCCAGCAAGGACCTTGTATCAGGCTGCACATGGGGTGGATCCCCAAGTGAGGCAGCCCACGAAAGATGCCCTCTTCAATCCCAGGTTTTCCACTTAATCCTGAACCTCCTCCCGTGAGTGTTTTCTTCTCCCTTCTAAGAAGAACTGAGGCTTCAACAATTTTGGTCTTCCTTCTTTATGAGTTTCCTAAGATCTGTGAATTATTTCTAGAGTATTCAGAGCTTTCTGTGGCTAGTATCCACTTATCAGTGACTGTATACCATGTTTGTTCTTTTGTGACTAGGTTACCTCACTCAGGCTGATAGTCTCCAGTTCCATCTATTTCTTTAGGAATTTTGTAAAGTTATAGTTTATAATAGCTGAGTAGTACTCTGTAAATGTACCATAATTTTTGTATCCATTCATCTACTGAAGGACATCTGGGCTTTTTCCAGACTCTGTCTATTATAAATAGGCCTGCTATGAACATTGTGGTGCATGTGTCCTTGTTATACTTTGGAGCATCTTTTAGGTATATGCCCAAGAATGTAATAGCTGTATCTTCAGGTAGTACTATGTCCAATGTTCTGAGAAACCACAAGACTGATTACCAGCTTACAACCCCACCAACAGTGGAGGAGTCTTCATCTTTCTACACATCTTGGCTAACATCTGCCGTCATCTTAGTTTTTTATCTTAGCCATTCTGACTGGTATGAGGTATAATCTAAGGGTTGTTTTGTTTTGCATTTCCCTAATGATTAGGGATGTTGAGCATTTATTTTGGTGCTTCTTAGCTATTAAGTATTTCGCAGTTGAGAATTCTTTATTTATCTCTGTACCCCATTTTTTAATAGGATTGTTTGATTCTCTGGAATCTAATTTATTGAGTTATTTGTATATAATGGATATTAGCCCTCTATCAAATATGGGATTGATAAAAATAAAAACGATTATCTTTTTTTTAAACGACTTTATTTTGCAAAACAAAGATAAATGTAAAGATTTTAAACATTTTTTGCTTAAAATTATACATTTTTGTCAGTACTGTTTTTTCAGACATTAAAATAAATTTTACATAAAACCATGTGAATATGTTTTTTAGTCAGTACTTGATTTTTTTCAAGGGCTTGACAGTATGCATTGAAAACATACTAGTTGCAATAAGCGTAAAGTACATGCAAAACAAAACGCAACATGGAAATAGTCAAAGTCTTCTTGTTTTGTGAATATATGTATATTTATTGTTTTCTTTATTTCTTGGACTTCATACAGTCTGTGAGTTGTTTCTGGTGGAGTGCAAGCCTCTGGGGTTAGCATCCCACTATCAGTGACTGCATATTATGTCTTTTCTTTTGTGACTGGGTTATCTCACTCAGGATGATCTTCTCTAGATGCAGCCATTTTCTTAAGAATTTGGTTAAGTCATTGTTTCTGGTGGCTGAGTAGTATTCCATTGTGTATATGTACCACAATTTTTGTATCCATTTGTCTTCTGAAGGACATCTGGGTTCCTTCCAGCTTCTGGCTATTATAAATAGAGCCGCTATGAACATTGTGGTGCATATATCTTTGTTGTGTATTAAAGTGTCTCTGGGGTATATGCCCAGAAGTGGAATAGCTGGGTCTTCAGGTAGTACTATATCCAATTTTCTGAGGTATCGCCAGACAGATTTCCAGAGTGGTTGTATTAGCTTGCAACCCCACCAACAGTGGAGAAGTGTTCCTCTTTCTCCGCAGCCTTGCCAGCATCTGCTGTCATCTGAGTTTTGGATCTTGGCCAATCTGACTGGTGTGAGGTGGAATCTTAGGGTTGTTTTGATTTGCATTTCCCTGATGGCTAAGGATGTCGAGCACTTACTCAGATGTTTCTCGGCCATTCGGTGTTCCTCAACTGAAAATGATTTGTTTAGCTCTGTACCCCATTTTTAATAGGGTTATTTGATTCTCTGGTGTCTAGCTTTTTGAGTTCCTTGTACACCTTGGATATTAGGCCTCTATCTGATGTGGTGTTGGTAAAGATCTTTTCCCATTCTGTTGGTTGCCGTTTTGTTTTCGTGACGATGTCCTTAGCCTTACAGAAACTTTGCAATCTCATTAAGTCCCATTTGTTAATCTTTGACCTTAGAGCTTGAGCCATTGGTGTTTTGTTCAGGAAATTTTCTCCTGTGCCTATGTGTTCTAAGGTTTTCCCTACTTTCTCATCTAATAGTTCCAGTGTATCTGGTTTAATGTGGAGATCATTAATCCACTTACACTTGAGCTTTGTACAAGGAGATAAGAACGGGTCTATTTTCATTCTTTTGCATGTTGAGTGCCAGTTGGACCAGCTCCATTTGTTAAATAGGCTGTCCTTTTTCCATTGAATGTTTACTGCTCCTTTGTCAAAAATCAGGTGACCATATACATGAGGGCTAATTTCTGGATCTTCTATTCTATTCCATTGATCCACTTGCCTATTTCTGTACCAGTACCATGCAGTTTTCAGCACAATTGCCTTGTAATATAGCTTGAGGTCAGGGATAGTGATTCCCGCAGATGATTTTTTGTTGTTGAGGATGGATTTCGCTATTCTAGGTTTTTTGTTATTCCATATGAAATTGCACATTGATCTTTCCAATTCCATGAAGAACTGGGTTAGAATTTTGATGGGGATTGCATTGAATCTGTAGATTGCTTTTGGTAGGATGGCCATTTTTAAGATGTTGATCTTTCCAAATCATTTTGCATGGGAGATCTTTCCATTTTCTGAGATCCTCCTCAATTTCTTTCTTTAGAGGTTTGAAGTTCTTGTCATACAGGTCCTTCACTTCCTTAGTTAGAGTCACACCAAGGTATTTCATAGTTTATGTAACGATTGTGAAGGGTACCTTTTCCCTAATTTCTTTCTCCACATGTTTGTCCTTTGAATATAGGAAGGCTACTGATTTGTTTGAGTTAATTTTGTATCCGGCCACTTTGCTGAACTTGTTTATCAGCTGTAGGAGTTCTCTGGTGGAATTTTTGGGGTCACTCATGTACACTATCATGTCATCGGCAAAGAGTGATGTTTTTATCTCTTCCTTTCCGATTTGTATCCCCTTGATCTCCTTTTGCTGTCTAATTGCTCCAGCCAGGACTTCCAGTACTATGTTGAATAGGTAGGGAAAGAGTGGGCAGCCTTGTCGAGTCCCTGATTTTAGTGGGATTGCTTCAAGTTTCTCGCCATTAAGTTTGATGTTGGCTGTTGGTTTGCTGTATATTGCTTTTATTATATTTAAATATGGGCCTTGGATTCCTGTTCTTTTCAGGACTTTTAACATGAAGAGGTGTTGGATTTTGTCGAATGCTTTCTCGGCGTCTAGTGAGATGACCATGTGGTTTTGGTCTTTAAGTTTGTTTATATGGTGGATTACATTGATGGATTTTCTTATGTTACACCATCCCTGCATCCCAGGGATGAAGCCTACTTGGTCATGATGAATGATGGTTTTGATGTGTTCTTGGATTCGGTTTGCAAGGATTTTGTTGAGTATTTTTGCATCAATGTTCATAAGTGAGATTGGTCTGAAGTTCTCTTTCCTTGTAGGGTCTTTGTGTGGCTTAGGTACAAGGGTTATTGTAGCCTCAAAAAATGAGTTGGGTAATATTTCATCTGATTCTATCTTTTGGAATAGCTTGGCGAATATTGGTGTTATATCCCCAATAAATGTCTGATAAAATTCTGCACTGAACCTGTCTGGACCTGGGCTTTTTTTGGTTGGGAGGCTTTTGATGACTTCTTCTATTTCTTTAGGTGTTATAGGGTTATTTAGATGGTTTACTTGGTCCTGGTTAAACTTTGGGACCTTGTATCTGTCTAGGAATTCGTCCATTTCCTCCAGATTTTCCAATTTTGTGGAGTATAAGTTTTTGTAGTAGGATCTGATGATTTCTTGAATTTTCTTAGTTTCAGTTGTTATGTCACCACTTTCCTTTCTGATTTTGTTAATTTGGATACTCTCTCTTTGCCCTTTAGTTATTAATCTTGTTGATTTTCTCAAAGAACCAACTCTTTGTTTTGTTGATTTTTTCAATGGTTTTTTTGTTTCTATTTGGTCTATTTCTGCCCTAATTTTGATTATTTCTTGCCGTCTACTCTTTTTGGGTATATCTGCTTCCTTTTGTTCTAGGGCTTTTAGCTGTGCTGTCAGGTTGCTGATGTGAGCTCTCTCCAGTTTCTTCTTGGAAGCACTTAGGGCTATGACTTTTCCTCTCAATACTGCTTTCATTGCATCCCATAGGTTTGGGTATGTTGTGTTATCATTTTCGTTGAATTCTAGAAAGTCCTTAATTTCTTTCTTTATTTCTTCTTTGACCCTGCTATCCTTAATAGAGCGTTGTTTAGTTTCCATGTGTATGTGGGCATTTTGTTGTCTTTGTTGTTGTTAAAGACCAGCCGTAGACCATGGTGATCTGAGAGGATGCGTGGGAGTATTTCAATCTTCTTATATCGATGAAGGCTCGTTCTGTGTCCAATTATGTGGTCAATTTTCGAGAAGGTGCCATGGGTTGGTGAGAAGAAGGTATATTCTTTTACTTTAGGATAGTATGTTCTGTATATATCTATTAATTCAGTTGGTTTAAAGTCTCTGCTAGTTTTGCATTGTCCTTGTTCAGTTTCTGTTTCCCTGATCTGTCCATTGGTGAGAGTGGGGTGTTAAAGTCTTCCACTATTATTGTGTGGGGTGAAATGTATTTTTTGAGCTTTAGTAGAGTTTTTTTTGAATGTGGGTGATTTTTTATTTGGAGCATATATGTTAAGGACTGAGAGTTCCTCCTGACAGATTTCCCCGGTAATGAGTAAAAAGTGTCCTTCTTTATCTTTTTTGATAACTTTTGGTTGGAAATTTACTTTATTCGATATTAGAATAGCCACTCCAGCTTGCTTATTGGATCTGTTTGCTTGGAAGTTTTTTTTTCCCACCCTTTTACTCTGAGATAGTGTCTGTCTCTGTCTCTGAGATGAGTTTCCTGTATGCAGCAAAAGGCTGGATTTTGTTTATGTATCCAGTCTGATAGTCTATGTCTCTTTATTGGGGACTTGAGACCATTTATGTTCATAGATATCAAGGAATAATTGTTTCTGTTTCCTGCCATTTTTGCTTTTTTGGGTTGAGTTGTGTCTGTGTTTTTTTCTTCTTTTAGTTTTCTTGTTTAGGAGTTTTGTTGTTTTTACTAGGCTGTATTTTCCCTCCTTGTTTTGGGTTTTCCACCTATAATTCGTTGTAGTGCTGGGTTTGTGGTCAGATATTGTGTGAATTTTGATTTGTCTTGAAATATCTTTGTCTCTCCATCGATGGTGATTGATAGTTTTGCTGGGTATAGCAGCTTGGGCTGGCACTTGTGCTCTCTTAAGGAGTGCATGATATCTGTCCAGGCTCTTCTAGCTTTCATAGTCTCTGTTGAGAAATCGGGTGTGAGTCTGATTGGTCTGCCTTTATATGTTACCTGACCTTTTTCCCTTACTGCTTTTAGTATTCTTTCTTTACTTTGGGCACTTGATGTTTTTACTATTATGTGTCGGGAGGTATTTCTTTTCTGGTCCAACCTATTTGGAGTTCTGAAGGCTTCTTTTATGCTCGTGGTCATCTCATTCTTGAGGGTAGGGAAGTTTTCTTCTATGATTTTGTTGAAGATATTTACTGTGCCTCTTAGTTGATACTCTTCTCCCTCTTCTATTCCTATTATCCTTAGGTTCGGTCTTCTCATTGTGTCTTGTATTTCCTGGACATTTTGGGTTAGGAGCTTTTTGTTTTTTGCATCTTCTCTGGCTGTTTTGTCTATGTTTGCAATGTTGTCTTCTGCCCCCGAGATTCTCTCCTCGATCTCTTGTAATCTGTTGGAAATGCTTGCTTCTGTGACTCCTGATTTCTTTTTTTGGTGTTCTGACTCTAGGGTTATCTCTTTTAGCGCTTTCTTTATTGTGTCAATTTCTGTTTTAATTTCCCTCTTCCATTCCTTTATTTCTTTGGTTCTGTTTTCGTCTCATTCTTTGAGTTCTTTGAGTGTTTTTCTTGTTTCTTCTTTAAAAGCTTCTGAATCTTTTTGCTTTTCCTCCCTTTCTTCTTTAAGTAACTCTATCAGCATTTTGAAGCATGATTTCAGGTCTGTGTCTTCTTTCTCGGAGTGTTTGGAATTCCGATGTTTGCTACTATCGGAGAGCTGGGTTCTTGTGTTGCTAGATTGTCTTGGTTTCCTTGGGATATACTCTTTCTCTTTCCTCTTGCCATTTTGTTGTCAGTGATATGTTCTTGCCTTTCCCTTGTATCTGGTCTGTGTCCCTGGTACACTTTCCGTGTGCACTCCACAGAGATCTCTCTACTCCCCGGCATCCCAGCTTCAGGGTGGCAGCTGGGCCAGGCTCAGCTCTGCATACTGAAGTCGCCTCCGGGTAGGAACAGAAGTTCCTAAGATCTGTTCCCGGTCCCAGTTGTTCAGCCTGTAAGAGCCGCCTTTCCGGCTGGCTGTTGGGCCAGGCTCTGCTCTGTGTCCTGAAGTTGTCTCTGGGTGGGAACAGAAGTTCCTAAGATCTGTTCCCAGTCACTGGATAGGGGAGGACAGGGCAGGACAGGGCAGGGGGTGCCCTTTCCGTGTGCACTCCGCAGAGATCCCTCTGCTCCCCCGCAGCCTAGGTCTCCCACTCACCAGTTGCTCAGCCTGTACGAGCCGCCTTTCCCAAACGATTATCTTTATTAGGTTAATTGAGATATAAAAACCTAATCAGTGGTGACGTCATTCCTTGGGCTGAGGTAAAGTACTGTATAAAAAGAGAAAGTAAGGTAAGCACAAGCAAATATTCATTGCTTTCTTATTCCCAAATTCATTATCACTAGCAACTTTTACCCACCATTTCCCCAAGTTTCCTATCACAGTGGACTTATTCCTTATATACTGAAATAGAATGAACTCATTCTCCCTTAAGTTGACATAAATTATCACAGCAACAGGAAGAGCTACCAAGATCAGAAAATTATATCAAAAATTAGACAATCACTCTGTTATACTTGATCATGTATTTCTTAAGATCATGGGACTGTTTTGTGACTGGAATGCTGAGGAGTTGGCTGCTTTGGGGGGAGAAAAGCCCCAGCATACTAAAGTAGATCAGGTAAGTTATTCTTGTGGGGTATTAGAAGATAAGAATGTTGAGAGAAACATTGAGATTTTAGGGCAACCTCATAATTGTTCAGAGGAAACAAGGACTCTAACCAAAACTGCTCTGAGGGATATTAATGTAAGATTGTCTAAGAGGATAGTTTTATTCTTCCATATTTCAAAATCTTGAGTGAGATGGAGTTTGAAGATATATGAACTAACTTCTTTGCCAAAGAAAATTCCAAGACAATTTCATTTGAGCTGGTAATGACATAGCAATTAATACATCTACCTGATTAAAGATCAATTTTCAGTAGTACACTATAACAGTAAATAAAATATCCTGAAGATGATTGGAAACCATACCTATCAGAGGCTCCATTTTGTGAGAATCCAAATAAGTTTGGAAGCAGAAAGTTATGCTGAAAGGTCTCCCTGACAATTTAAAGCATTATTAGGTATGTGCTATCCTAGTGTCTATATTCATAACTTTTTTTCAGGCAAGCAGAGCATGGTAGTACTTTTCCAATACTTCTGGCTTTGAAGACACAGAGCATAAAAACAAACAAACAAAACAATCCTCCAAAAACAAAAACATAAAAACAGCCTAGGCTTGTCATTGCAAGGCAGGTTCAGAGACTTTAGTCTATTAAAATGTCAGTACTGCTATTCACTATGGAGACTTTCTTCCATGTTTGTCTGAATGAATTTTAGGTTATAAAATGATCATAAACTTTTGATTAGCTAGGATTTTTATTGCTATCAATAGCTATCATGACCACAGCAACTCTTATAAAGGACAACGTTTAATTGGGGCTGGATTACAAGTTCAGAGGTTCAGTCTATTATCATCAATGTGGGAGCATAGCAACATCCAGGCATACATGGTGTTGGAGAAACTGAGACAAGTGGAAAGTTATGACTTAAAGTATATAGGTGTTAAGTAGATAAGGAATAGAGAAGTGATTATTAATCTCAGTTTTCAACTTGAATGGAATCTGAATCTTCTGAGAAATGTGTTTTTGAAAGTAATTCTGAGAAATTGTCCAAAATGAGCTAATTGAGGTAGTGATACCTGTCCAAGGTGAGTAGCATCGCTCTTTGAGCTTGGATCTCTTTGCAAAACAGAAAGTCATCTGAGAACTCTTTCATTAATCTCTTTCCTGAGGATGCAATGTAATCTACTGCTTTAAGTACATACTGCTATGGCTTCTCCACAATAGAAGGCTGCATTTCTAATTATGTGCCACGAATAAATCACTTTTCCTGTAAATCAATTTTATCAGAACATCAGAAAGGAAACTCAGAATTAGCCCATTAACCATCTACCTCATAAAAAAGAGAGCTCTCCAGGCACTTGGAAGACCTCACAAAGATCTAACCCAGAGAGGAACATAGACAATTGTGAATAAAGGGATAATGTTGGTACCTAGTGAAAATCCAAGTGATACCTCCAGTAAAAGCTAATCATATTTTCAGGCACCATAACCTGGTTCCAAAACTATCATGCAAAGTATAACTCGGTCTTTGCATTTCTGAGTAAAATATAAGATTATAGGCCAGGAATACAGACTCAGGTTGTTCTATAAAACATGAGACAGTGCAGAAGCAGTTAGAAGAGTTATTTGTAGTCACAGAATAAAGGAAAGTAATAAGCAAGCTATTCCCCCCAATTAATGGGTGGGAACACCAGGTAGGAAGGTTATATCAATGTGAAGAAAACTCTGACATAGACTTTGGATATTATTTGAGGACATTATCAACTTATTGTTTGTTGAACTTAGCCCAGATTTGTTAATATATGCCAGATGATTTCCTGATAGTTGAAAGGACATTCATTTATACACATAAGTAGGCAATGAATGACAATTAGTGCTAACACCAATAACCCATGATAATTTACTTTTGGATTTGAAGTATTCTAACTCTGCAATCACAAATTTCTAATAAATCCCCCAATTCTATAATATCCTTACCATATGTGTGGTGGATTTATTTCTTGGAAATTTCAGTTCATAGTATCAAAGATTAACAATATAGAAACTTTAAAATTGCTAGTAAATGTGTCATTGTGATATGACAGCCTGGATTAGATTATTGCTACTTGATACATTGACCTTTCATTTTTTTTTTAAACTCAGCATTATACATTGTCAAATAAATCAAACAAACAAGGATCCTTTCATTTAAATAATAGAGATACTAACTGCTCCAGTCTCCTACCATAGAAAATGAATGAAAAGACATTGATTCCGAGAAATCCTAATTGTTATGTTTATTTTTTTATCAGATTCAGAATGCCTGTGAGTATTTGGATAAAATCAAAGGAAAGAAGAAAAACATGCTAATATCATTTTTAACTAAATATTGAATATCATTAACAAAAAGTAAATAATATATTGTTTTAATGATTCCTTATATTGATCTACAGACCAAGATCAGTTGTTACATAAGTATATTCTGATATAAAATGTAAGGAAAATATCCCCATGTAATGGCAGTATCTGTGGAGGGTGGATATTCAGCTCAGCTTTCAGTATCTTCTCCTACTGCTCTGGTTTTCTTCAGAAAAGCTGCTTTGGATATACGAGTTTCCTTTGTGTAGGATTTTAGTTTTTCCTGTCTTTTGACAGTGCTGAACCTTCGATACATTTGAATCCCTGGCTGTCAATACTTTATTTTCTGATATATATATATATATATATATATATATATATATATATATTTTTTTTTTTTTTTTTTTTTTTTTTTTTCCCAAAGGTTTGATAGTGTGCCTTAAGGTCTTACTAGTTACAATGAACATAACGTACATGTAAAACAGAATGTAACCCAGAATTAGTCCAAGTTTTCTTTGTGTGTTCAGAGCTTTCTGGGGTTAGTATCCCATTATCAGTGACTGCATATTATGTCTGTTCTTTTGTGACTGGGTTACCTCACTCGGGATGATGCAACCATTTTCTTAAGAATTTGATTAAGTCATTGTTTCTGATAGCTGAGTAGTACTCCATTGTGTAAATGTACCACAAGTTTTGTATTTATTCATCTACTGAAGGACATCTGGGTTCTTTCCAGCTTCTGGCTATTATAAATAGAGCTGCTATGAACATTGTAGTGCATGCGTCTTTGTTGTATATTGGAGTTGATAATGTTATTAAAGACTTTAGAAGCCTAGGCCATGGAAGCCTTAAAAAGCAGGCTGAGTTACCTGTCATAAATATAGCACATTGAAACATAAATAACAGTTAAAAGTAAAGAAAAAGATTTATGCAATGTGGCCTCACTAGAAAGAAAAAACTTAAAGAGGTTAATTGATTCCCAGGTTCACTTTTGGGGAATGAGAATGAGGTGTGTGTGTGTGTGTGTGTGTGTGTGTGTGTGTGTATGATTATGAGTAAAGTGTGGTTTGGCTCATCATTATCTGAGCTCCAACCTGTCCTATAAGGTAGCCTGATAATGTTATCAGAAATATGTGAAATGTTTTCTGAGGAAAGCTTGTCCCTTTCCCCAGCAATAGAGAATTTACAGTTCTTTAACACTATTGTTGCAAAAGCCTGTCAATGAAATGCAGGAGCACATTCCACAAAGCTGTCAATTGATTAATTACTATAACTTCAAAGATTGTGGAGGGATGGCCATGTTTTAGACCCAGATCCCAGTTAAAGTTCATATTAGACTATCTTTATCTCTTCTATTAATTACTTCTTACCCATCTCTATATCTTATTTAATATGTCTTTGACTATCAGGTGAAACCTTTTGAAATGTATAAAATTAACACAAGTATCTACAGATCTAAAATCTAAGAATGCCATTAGGGCTATAAAGAAGATTTTCCTGTTTCGCTGTAACAGGCTCATCTGGTGTTCTCACCGATGTATTTAGAAAACGTCTGATTTCTGAGACTCTTTGTTCTATTTCTATACAACCTTAATGAACATGCTGCCTCATTGGAACATGGTGTTTGAGGAAGTATAAATTTATATGGCTACATCCTTGACAGACCTATTACATGGTTACCTAGTATATGTATAAGGGACTATCAGGCAGAACATTTTGTTCTGTTTGAACACAGCCTGGTCTCCACTGCTGACACTGCCTAACTGAATTGTCTTTCATCCATCCACCAGTTTATACAATTGGACCTACTGTCTACTTTTTTGTGTACTGGATCTAAACCTTCCTTGTTCTACAGCCTCTGTAACCTTGTGCCTTGTTTCTACTCACCAAGAATGCTCCTTCATTTTGACCCACTTGCTTGATTCTGTGGATATGTTTGCTATATACCTGTGAGTAGTTCTGTTAATTTCATACCTAACCACTTAGAGCGATTGTTGTTTGTATCTCTACTGGTTTCCTGCTTCCTCCTTTCACTAAGGCCTCTTTGGAAAACCTGATTTGTTTTTTCTGTAATTCATTTGTAGGCATTCTAAATTATCTACATATACACTTATGTAGATACAGATTTATTGTTTGAAGTATAAAGTATTATGTAAGAATTCATATTCATAATCAAGATTTAAATGAACTGGTGGAGGTTCTATTGAGATGGATAAATGGGTAAAGGGATTTCCTCTCAAATCTGATGACAGGAATTAAATCCTTAGGATCCATGTGTTGGAAAAAAAATAAAACTATCCTAAGATGTACACTGTAGCATAAATGCATGTCCTGAAAACATAATATACAAATAAATGTAATATAAAAAGATTAAATTTAAAATAGAGTAACTTTTATTTGCCTCAGCTAGATAACTGTCAAGGGAAATAGACTTCTTGGCAAACTAAACCAACAAAAACAAATATAATTTGTGAATTTATTGATATTCCGACAGTGGGATAGAAACAAATTTAAATAACTGAATTTCCATGTGAGAACATATTCTGGGGTCCCCACACAGAAATCTCTCTTCAGGGACCAGGAATGGCTTCTGTTGCCTCTGCTGCAGGGTCGGGCCCAAAGGGTACTTCCTAATGGCTTGGCCTGAGGGCTTGGGAATCCTCTTCTACATATTTTAGTGTGCGGTCCTGCTTCTGTATTGAATCTACCTGACCTGTGGTCACGACCTCACTTTTGGAAGAGGGTCTTGGGGCATGACTGTTCTGTCCTAAATTTATGCAATTTCCTCACCTTCAGAGGAGGAGCATGAGGTGTGGCTAATCTGGTTTGAGTCTATGTCACATCCCTTTCTGCAAAGGAGGGACTTGGGCCATGAGAAATGCTACTTTATGGGTGTGGGGTGGGCTGTGGGGTGCTCTTAACTGTGTGAGGGGGACCTGATTTCTATTGAGACTGGGAAGATCCTGCTGTTTCTTAGGGTCCCCAGGGGCTTCACTTATCTTGACTGAGAATCAGGGTCCCCTCCATCGTCTGTCAATTGCCCCACATTTCCAGTGCTCTCAAAAGACCGTAATAACACTAGGATATTTTCTTATACTAGCAAAGTATCTTAAAATTCAATTTAAATACTGAAACTAACTAGAGTCAGAAAAAACTTTTACTTTTAGGTAAACTCTGAAAGTCCATGTTGTAACCTATTTCTAAATAACAATGTGGCTACAAATTACATGTTTCCATGACCTCTATTTCAATTTTTCTTGTTTGCCAGAATGGACCATAGAGCACTAGAAGGTATTTTATTTGCCATTCATTATTCATTATGAGATAATACTCAGAAACAGTGAGACAAAAGAGATGTACAGGGCATGGTATTGGAAAACAGATACAAGTCATACATACCATCTTAGAGCACATGGGCATTTCAGCACTTTGAAAAATTTTCCATTTAGTTATTTTATTATTGTAAAAGAAATATTCATTACATAAGCAAAATTGCTCAATTATTGCCCATTGGCCACTCCTAATTAACCTAGTCTTAAACTCCTTTCTCCTTCTTCTTCTTCACAGTGGAGTAGCACTGAACGTTCTGAGCATGGAGGTAGAATTTCGATTACCCAGACATCTAGTGTCTTAGTTAGGGTTTTACTGCTGTGAACAGACACCATGACCAAGGTTACTCTTATAAGGACAACATTTAATTCGGGCTGGCTTATAGGTTCAGCGTTTCAGTCCATTATTATCAAGGCAGGAAAATGGCAATGTCCAGGCAGGCATGGTGCTGGCAGAGCTAAAGTTCTACATCTTCATCTAAAGGCTGCTAGCAAAATATTGGCTTCCAAACCCCTAGAATGAAGGTCTTAAAGCCCATACCTACAGTGAGACACCTACTCCAACAAGGCCACACCTACTCCCACAGGACAACACCTTCTAATAGTGTCACTGCCTTTCTCAAGCATATACAAAACAACACATCTAGTTTCCATTATGAGTATCCATAAAAATGTCATAGGATTCCAGGTACTGTTAGTATTCCTAATGAAAAAGACATTAAAGAAAGAGCAAATAGCCAGAAAAGGACCAGTTTCCTGTTACAATTCAGAAATAGAGGTTGATATTTGCTTTTCGAATTGAATACAGTGAAATGGATTAGCCTCGGTCACAACCCTAGTGTTACTTTTCAAATCAATTGTACATTTCTTAATGCAGCCTGCTTCTCCATGCTGGAAGCTCGGGACAAGTAGATTTCTATCTTTGATGTGCTTATTAAGCTCGATAAGCAGTCTAATGCAAACAATGGATATTTAATTGCTATATTATCACTTGACTAAATTTTAATTAAATGCTCATTTAAAGCACCTCAAGTGTTATCACTCATGTTAATGTGAATTTGATTCTTTATAAATCTACTTAAACTTTCTCCTCTCCTATTTGACAGTGAAACATGGATAGTTTAGGATTTAGCTTAGAAGCACATTTTCCATTGCATTATAAGACATTTTATATACTGATAGTATTAATCAGAGTATCATTTAAACATTAATATAATACAAATATTTTGCTAAAGGGATATAATCTATTACATGTATATTGGACATACTCAAACTATACTAACATGTGGTTCATATATGCTCATTATATTTTCCAACTTCATTTACAATATATGATTCTTCTTATAATTCCTTACTTCAAGGCTACAATGTTCACATTAATTTGTTTGTCATTCATTCACTCTACCTTTGGCACCTTTTAAGAGCAAGGGTTCACGTTCAAAGTTATGCAGGATATAGAACTGGACAGGTCACATTTTCCAAATTCATTGCAGCATTTAATTTAGTAAGAAAATTATGGTGAGAATTAAAACCAAAAAGGAACCCAATTAGTAAAATTGAATTTTTGAAAATGATATATGTTAATGCATGTCACAAAATCAAACACACACTACGTAAAATTTGATGATTTTATGTGTGTGTGTGAGAGAGAGAGAGAGGGAGAGAGAGAGAGAGAGAGAGAGAGAGAGAGAGAGAGAGAGAGAGAGAGAGAGAGAAAATTTGGAAATATAGCTAATCCCAACCCCATACTAGATCAGCTTTTATTTATATTTTGGTTTTATATACGTGACCATATCTTCTCCTATTCTACTTGCTAAACCTTCCATCTTATAGTAATCAACAATATGCACTTTCATACATTTTTTCTATTTACTTATTTATTTTATTGTATATTCTCTGCATATAAACTTCAGATGTTATCCCCTTCTCACAATCCCATCCCCCCTCCTCCCCTTGCCTCCATGAAGGTGCTCAATCTCCCAAACACCTTCTCAGACCTCAGTATATTAGCATTCCCTAAACTGGAAAAACTAGCCTTCCCTGGACCAAAAGGCTCTCCTCCCATTGATACCAGAGAATGCTATCCTCTGCTACATATGCACCTTGGGCCATGGGTCATTCCATGTAAACTCATTGGTTGGTGTTTTAGTCCCTGTGACTGTGGTGGGTTTGGTTAGTAGATCATTTTGTTCTTCCCATGGGGTTGCAGACCCTTTAATCTCCTTCAGTTTTTTCTCTATCTCCTTCATTGGGGTCCTTGTGTTTAGTCTGATGGTTAGCTGCAGGCATCTTCCTCTGTATCAGTACGGTACTGGCAGAGCCTCTGAGGAGGCATCCATATCAAGTTCCTGTTACTAAGCACTACTTGGCATCTGCAATAGTGCTTGGGTTTAGTGGCTGAATATGGATTGGATTTCCTGGTGAGGCAGTCTCTGCGTGATCTTTTATCCAATCCCTGCTCTTCTATTTGCCTCTTTATTTCCTAACTTGAACATTTTGTTTTCCTTTCTAAGAAGGACAGAGGCATCCACCTTCTGGCATTCCTACTCTTTTAGCTTCTTAAATGGTGTGAATCATTTCTTGAGTATTCAAGCTTTTTGGGTTACCTCACTCAGAATGATAGATTCATGTTCTTTTCAACTGCCTAAGAATTTTATGAACTCATTGTTTTTAATAGGTAAGTAGTTGTACACTGTGTATATGTACCACAATTTCTGTATCCATTTCTCTGTTGAAGGACATCTGGGTTCTTTCCAGCTTCTGGATGTCACAAATAAGGCTGCTAGGAACATGGTGGAACATGTGTCCTTTTTAGATTTTGGAGCTTCCTTTGGGTATATGCCCAGGAGTGGCATAGCTGGGTCTTCAGTTAGTACTATACCCAAATTGCTGAGGAACCGCCAGACTGATATCCAGAGTTGCTGTACCAGTTTACAATCCCACCAACAGTGGAGGAGTCTTCCCCTTTCTCTCCATCCTTGCTAGCATTTGCTGTCACCAAAGTTTTTGATCTTAGACATTCTGACTGATGTGAAATGCAGTCTCAGGATTGTTTTTATTTTCATTTCCCTGATGACTAGAGATGTTGAACATTGCTTTAGGTGTTTCTCAGGCAATTGATATTCCTCAGTTGAGAATTCTTTGTTTAGCTCTGTACCCCATTTTTAATAGGATTGTTTGATTCTCTAGAATCTAACTTCTTGAGCTATTTGTACATATTGGGTACTAGCCCACTATCAGAGGGAAGACTGGTGAAGTTCTTGTTCCAATCTGTTGGTCCTTTTGACAGTGTCTTTTGCCTTACAGAAGCTTTGCAATTTCATGAGGTTGCATTTGTTGATTCTTGCTCTTAGAGCATAAGCCATTGGTGTTCTGCTCAGGAAATTTCCCCCTGTGCCTGTGTTCTAAGCTCTTCCCCACTTTATGTTCTATTAGTTTTAGTGTACCTGGTTTTTATGTGGAAGACTATGATCCACTGGGGACTTGAACTTTGTACAAGGAGATAAGAAAGAATGAATTTACCTTCTCCTGCATGCTGACTGTCAGTTGAACGAGCAACATTTGTTGAAGAGGCTGTAGTTTTTCCATTGAATGTTATTAGCTTCTTTGTCAAAATCAAGTGACCATAGGTGTGTGGGTTCATTTCTGGGGCTTTTTTTTCTATTCCATTTATCTACCTGCCCATCCTTATACAAATACCATGCAGTAGTTTTATCACAATAGTTTTTGCTATCCTGGTTTTTTATTATTCCAAATGAATTTGCATATTCCTCTTTCTAACTCTATGAAGAATTCAGTTGCAATTTTGATGGGGATTGCATTGAATTTGTAGATTGTCTTAGGCAAGGTGGCCATTTTTACAATGTTGATTCTCCCAATCCATGAGCAAGGGAGATCTTCTGAGGTCTTCTTGAATTTCCTTTTTCAGATATTTGAAGTTCTTGTCAAACAGATATTTCACTTGCTTGGTTAGGGTCACCCCAAGGTATTTTATATTCCTTGTGACTATTGTGAAGGATGTCAATTCTCTAATTTCTTTCTCAGCCTGTTTATCCTTTGAGAAGAGGAATGCTACTGATTTGTTCCAGTTAATTATGTATCCAGCCACTTTGCTAAAGTTATTTACCAGGTGAAAAAGTTCTCTGATGGAACTTTTGGGGAAACTTAAATATATTATCATGTTACCTGCAAGTAGTGATATTTTGACTTTTTATTTTCCAATATGTATCCCTTTGTCCTATTTTTGTTGCCTAATTGCTCTGGCTAGTATTTTCTGTACTATGGAACATGAGCAGCCTAGTCTATTCCCTATATTTACTGGGATTGATTCAAGTCTCTCACCATCTAGTTTGATGTTGACTACTAGTTTGCTGTATATTGCTTTTACTATGTGTAAGTATGAGTCTTGAATTCTTGATCTTTACAAGACTATTAATATGAAGGAGTGTTTTGTTAAATGCTTTCTCAGCATCTAATGAGATGATCATGAGGTTATTTTCTTTGAGTTTGTTTATATAATGGGTTACATTGAAGGATTTTGAATATTGAACCATCTTTGAAATGAAGCCTACTTAATTATGGTGAATAATCATTTTGATATGTTCTTAGATTTGGTTGGCAAGAATATTTTTGAGTAATTTTACATTAATGTTTGTGAGGAAAATTGGTCTGAAGTTCTCTTTCTTCATGGGGTCCTTTCTTGCTTTAGAAATGAGCATAATTGTGGCTTTAGAGACTGAGTTGTATAGTATTTCCTATGTTCCTACTTCATGAAATAGCTTGTAGAGTAACAGAATTCAACAGAAATCAAAATATTAAGTCATAATCAGTTGTCTGATGAAGATTTTGTCTTTGCTGTTGGTTACATGCCGAAACTATATACTTATATCCGATTGCTGAAGAAACAACATACTTTAGCTGAAGGACATGATAAATCAAGCTAGGACTAATTAAATGCACCCTCCATGCAAGATGGCTTTCATTATCCTGGAAGTTTTCCCATTATAAATCTTGTGTACTATAGTATTTACATGGCAGAAAATATAATCTCATTCACAAAAATGTGACTATCTCCTGCTTTCTGTTTGGACTAAAGGCCTGGTTCATATAAGGGTATTCACATCTGGTACTGTAAGCAAATGTAAAAGTCTATGGCTAGTCATGTCAAGACCTTAGTGAAGAAGCCATGGAAATTTTCTTATAAGGTGGATGTCACGTTTTTATCAAATGGTCTTCTAAATATTTGTGTTTTTACTACTAGATCACTGGGACTGTCAACTTCAACTGACTATAGAAAGAAGCTTCATTTTACAATGAGAAGTGTGCTATAAAAAATTATGAACACATTACTGTTTCTGTGGTACAGTTGCTCAAAATTTAGCCACAGTAGGACACTTGACATCTATCTTACTACTCCAAGGCTAAAAATATCACAAAAGATGGGATCTAAGAAACAGAAGTAGTAGGATATTTCATTGCAACTTTTTCCAAATTAAAGGAGAAAATTTATAAAAGTCAGGAAGTAAAAAACCTTAGATATCCTAAAAACCTGAAACTAATGAGATTTCTGAGACATCTCCCCAAATTTATGAACTGAGGAAGCAAGTGTTGTACCAGGGGATCTGTCTGGAAGATTCTCTGACAGGCTTTGTGTAGGACCCTATCCCCCCAATCTTCTAAACTGCTTAAAAATCATGGGACAAAGTCCAGGAATATGGCTCTTGTAAGTCATCTCCAAGTTGTGTTTTCGGGTTTGTTTTTTCATATTTAAGTGATTATGCTGCCTTTCAATACACACTCACCCATACTCATTTCAACAACTCCAGTAAACTCATTACTTCTCAAACTAGGAATTTAGAAGAATTGCTACCTCATTTAATAGGCTGTTCTCTATCTGAGGGATAGATGATTGATCTTATTTTTTTATATACATTTCATATTAGTTTGATAAAATACTCTTGTAAAATCACATCAAAGGAGAACGATTCTATTCTGGCTCACATTTGAATACACATCCTATAATAGCAGGGAAACTAACATCAGATCTATAACTAGAAAACAGTTGAACAATGGACTCATGCATGCTCCTGTTCAGGAGTCTATTTCAACCTCTCTCAGCAGTCATTTGTTGCCTATACTTCTTTGTCTAGGGGATGGAGTTATTGGTATGTTCTTGTTTAGGTGGCTGTAGTTTTGAGTTATTGGTGTAGCTTCCCTGTCATTTTTAGGTGACACAATCTCACAGCTTTATTTCATGAGTGAGATGATATCTAAAATGCAATTTTATATGTTTTTTTATATTTTTGAAGGTTTGCTTATTATTGATTTCTTATGGTATTACATTATATACAGAATAGATATACAAAATGCTTCCTATTCGTGGTTTATAACATATCACATACTTAATCTCAGCAAAACCTCCAGGTGCTGATAAGAAACATATGTATTCTTTAGTCACTGAATGTGATGTTCTATACCATTCTACTGATATTTGATATGCACATTATATCTAAGAAAACTCTTTGTTAGGCTATTGTTTTTTGTTGAATTTCTATCTAGATGATTTGCCAGTTTCCAAGAGTGGGGTATTAAAAGTTATACTTATTTTTTACATTGGTTTACATCTATCCTTTTGGGTCTATTAAAATTTTCTTTATATATGAAGTACTGATATTGGGTGTTTATATTATCTAGAACTGTTATTTTCTTTTCTTGAGATGCATGCTTTACAATAATATAATAGTTCTTGCAACCTTTGACTGTCTTTAGTTTAAAGTTTATTTAATGTTTATCAAAGGGAAGTGGGACTAATCTTGTATTCTGTTTGCAGAAAATGTCTAGACCCAAAATTTACTTTCACACTAAATATTCTTAAAATTAAAGTATACTTTCATCTTGAGTTATAGCCATTTAACGTTTTAAAGTTTTGTAAAAATTCAGTGACATTCCTTTTCAGACTGTAAGATTTCTTCCAAAACAAGAAAAAGTTTGTGCATTTTTATATATTGTTTTTTCTTATAACATGAAAATTTTAAATTTATTTTTCACTTTTATATTGGACTTCAGTAAGTAAATTTAACTGCTGATATTAACCCTCTCTTGTATATTGATAACTTTTTCTAGAATTCCAAAGCTTCCTATGACTGAGTTTTAACCCTTCAATGTTTTCATATTATTTTTAAACACCAACATCTAAGTATTTTCTTTTGAAAACTATATTAGGGCATTTGTGTAATCTGTCTTTACTTTTTCTTTTGATTTGTTTCCAAATGCTTATTTGCAAACATCATGCATTTGTGACCACTTATTCATTAGTTTACTACTGTCATCTCTACAGCATCTAGAATCATTTAGGAAACAAATATCTAGGCATTTCTGTGAGGGGTTTTAGATAGTGTTAGTTGAGCTTGGAAGATCTACTCAATTATGCATTTTTGGAACTTTTAAAGACTATAAAAGTTCATGAACTTAGATTGAATAAGTTTTGCTTTGAGATTTGGGTATGAGTCTATGAGGATAAGGTTGGAAGAATATGGATTAAAAGTGTGGGTGTGGGTGCACCCTCTCAGATGCAAATTGGAGGGGGTGAATAACTCTTGGAGGTGAAACCAGGAAGGAGAGAAACATTTGGAAGGTGAGCAAAATAATTAAAAGAGGCAATATGTTTTAAAATATATTGAGAAAGGGTGAGCTTGTGATAAATTTGTAAAAGTGATAGGATCCAGAAGGATAGGAAGGAAGACTGAGAATATGTGTGAGGGATTTTTCTAGATGTGATTAGTTAAAGTGGGAAGAGCTCCCACTACACAGGCAGACAGACAGATGCATGCACGCATGCATAGATACTTTATGCATACACTTGTTCTATGGATTGGGGGTCCAGATTACAAAAAACAAACAAACAAACAAAAAACCCTACAATCAAAAACCTGAGTTAAGCACCAGTGGTCATCTCTATTTCCTCAATATAAATGTAGCATGCATGATTTTGATTCATATTCCTACTGCCATACAACAAACACCTTAGTGGATTATATCCTCAAAATGTGAGCCAAAGTAAACCTTCCCCTCCTTAGTTAGGTTTTTTTTTTTTTTTTGTCACAGCAATGTGAAAAATAGTAATGTACCAAATGTTAATTTTACCAAATATAGTGCTCAGCTGAATATTTTTTTTCTTATTTTAATTGTTTGAAATCCCGACTGTTTTTTCTTTGTGGATACTAAAATATTCTGTTGTTTTCAATCTCATTTAATTTAGTTAAATAACAATTTTACACTTTCTATCTGGGAGTTTGTCTATAGAGATTACTGTCTGATAAATTCTGTTATCATTATAAGATGATTTCATAATTTTCTGAACACGCTTGACACCACCTATGATTTAAGGATTATTTTTGGCTGCTTTTTTACTTACTGTAATAAAATACCTGATAAAAACCTTAAGAAAAAATGATATGTTTGAATTTATAATCTGAGAGTTCATCACAATAGGGGAGGCATGGTAACAGGAGCACAAAGGTACTTGTTCACACCTTGGTAAACAGTAAAGCAAAGCGAGCATAAATATGATTTCTTTCCTGGCTTTGCCTTTTGTCTCTTTCCTTTCAGTGTAAGCAACCAGGCCATAGGATGTTGCTATTCACTCAGAGGTGAGTCATCTCTTTAGTTAATTGTCTCTTGTAACACCCTCACAGGTGTGATTCATCATGCCCCAGGCATTTCTTGATGTAATTAAACTGCCAATCAAACTTAACAGTCAGCAAGGATAAGAATTAGGTATGTTTTCAATTTTTTTTCTTTACTTTTCTTTTTCTTTTTGTTTTCTTTTTTTTTTTTTTTTTTACACTCCAGATTCTATTCCTCTCTAGGTCCACCTTGTGACTGTTCCACATATCCCATATGTCCTATACTTCCTTCCTGCACCCCTGTTTCCACACGAAAGTCCCCATCCCACCCACCCCATGTGACCTCTAAACTCCCTCTCCTCCAGTATATTCTCTGACTGGGGCCTCATATCAGCTGGTGTATGCTGCCTGGTTGGTGATCCAGTGCCAGAAGTCTCAGGGGTCAAGGTTAATTGAGATTGCTGGACATGGTTGCATTCCACCTTAGCTCCCTCCAGCTCAGCAGCTTCTGTTCATTGGTTAGGTGAAAATATCTGCAATTGACTCTTTTAGCTGCTTGTTGGGTCTTTCAGAGGGCAGTCATAATAGGTCCCTTTTTCTGAGCACTCCATTGCCTCAGTAATAGTGTCATCCCTTGGGGCCTCCCCTTGAGCTGGATTCAACTTTGGACCTGTTGGTGGACTTTCTTTTCCCCAGGCTCTTCTCCATTTCCATCCCTACAGTTCTTTCAGACAGGAACAATTATGGGTCAGAATTTTTATTGTGAGATAGCAACTTCATCCCTCACTTGATGCCCTGTCTTTCTGTTGGAGGTGGGCTCTACAAGTTATCTCTCCCTACTGTAGGGCATTTCATATAGGGTTCCTCCCTTTGAGGCCAGAGAGTCTCTTATTTCCCAGGTCTTTGACTGTTGCCATTGTTTCTGCTGACCTTTCAGTCTTTTCCTTCACCCAATACCACATAGTGTTCTCCTTTCCTCCAGCTTTCCCTCCCATGTTCCTCCCTCCCTCCCCCTTGTGGTAGATTTCTTGCCCCTTCTAAGTAGGATCAATCTTCTTAATATGGATCTCTTTGCACTTGCTTTCTAGAAATGTAAGCAAGTTGTTTCTTTTCTCTGAGCCTATATTCACTTCCAGTATTCTACCACTGAGCAATACAATAGCTGATATTTATTAATGGTTTCCCTCGAATGTAAGGCATCATGGACACACTTATAACTAGGTTTCACCAACTCATAATAATTTCTTTAAAATGTAAAACATCTATAGTAATACCTATTGATTAAGATTATTAGTGATCTAATCCTCTCTAGAAATACACTGAAAATTCTGTCTACTAGGCATCTTCCAATGTATGCACATTTAAAATTATGATTAACAATTATAGATGATTTCTACTTTGATTCTCTTGTGGTGAGAAAAGACATAAATTTCATGATATTATTTGTTAAACTTGTTCCATGGCCGAATTTGTAGCCTATTATTAGGAACGCTTTATATGCTGATGAATAAATGTGTTAGCTTAACATGCTTGTTCACATATCCTTTAAATATTTATTTCTGTTCTTTTTAGTCTTACGTTTTTTTTTTCTGAACATTTTTCAAGATGATTTGATAAATGATGAAACTGATGTCTGCAATTTCCCACTATTTTTTGTTGTGATATAACTCATTTGTTTTGTAGCATTGGTTCTCTAGTACTAGGAGAATAAAAATTTATCTAAATAAATTACATATATTACATAATCTTTTTGTGCACTTGTTGTCTTAGAGTCTGTTTTGTAAGGGCTGGTTGATAGCTCAGCCACTAAGCTCTTGGAGAGGATAATTTTATTTCCAACATTACCATCACCATCACCTCATCACCATCTATAAATCCAGTTCCAGGTGATCCAAATGTAAATGCAGGCAAAATATTCAAACAGCTAATTTGTGTCTAATGTCTTATATAAAGATGTTGCTCGCCTTTTCTTCCTTTGATGTAAAAGATCCTTCTATTTTTCAAACAATTCTTCAATCCCTGCTGAGGCAACATATTTTGGCCTTCCATCTTTGTGAGCTTCATAAAGTCTGTGAATTGCTTTTTGGGGATTCAGAGTTTTCTAAGGTTATTATCTGTTTGTCAGTGAGTGCATACCATGAGTGTTCTTTTGTAATTGGGTAACTCACTCAGGATGATAGTCTCTAGTTCCAACCATTTGCTTAGGAATTTCATGAAGTCATTGTTTCTAATACCTGAGTAGTATGTCATTGTGTAAATATACCATACATTATATACCTATTCCTCTGTTGAAGGACATCTGGGTTCTTTCTAGCTTCTGACTATTATAAATAAGGCTGCTGTGAACATGGAGGAACATGTGTCCTTGTTATATGTTGTCCCAGAAGCCTTCTATGTCATTCATTCTCAACTATAAGACTACAGTCATAGAAGATAAGACTACCAAAGAAGCTTCCTGACACTTTTACTAAGCAGCAGCAAGGAACATGGATTCTTTCTGTTATGGACCACAGACAACAACATGGATTCTGGTGATATCAAATCTATACTCATCACAATGTGCTCTAATGTTAAAATGGATTTGGTCATGGATATAAATATGCCTACTGTTATCATACAACCCTTGACCACCTACTTAGGGGCAGCACTGTCTACAGCAAGATTAGCTCTCCCACACCATTTGCTAATCAAAAAATATCTCAAAGGTGTGGGTCATAGATAACCATGAAGATGGCATGTTAAAAACTTTTCTAATACTAAGTAAAATTGAAAACATAACAAAGCAAAATTTCCAGGATAAAGGAACCAACAACTAACCAAACAAACAAAATCAAACAACCAATCAACCAATAAAATAAACAAACAAAAACTATTCCAAGAGGGAAGTTCATGAAGAGTCTACAATAAATACTCAGAAAAAGAAAAAAAAAAGGCTTAAATAATGCAACTCAAGAATTGAAGGAGAAAAAGAGCAAATAAAACCTGTTGATTAAAAACAAAACAACAACAAAAAAACAAAAAACTACAATAAGAGGAACAGCAGAGATCCAGGGACACAGGCCTGGTGAGACTGCACTGAAGGTAGCTGGGGTGCAAGAGGTCTGGGCCAAGCACTTAGAAAGTGTCTCCCCCCATTGGTTCAGGGGAGCAGGAACTCTGATTTAGGGACTCGGTTTCCATCCGGAGAGGCCTTGCATGAAGAACAAATGCTCAGGCCATCTGCCACTGGTAACAGCAAAGATCCAGGGACACAGACCAGGTACACGGGAGAAATGAGAACCAATCACTGACAACATCATGTATAATCAAAGACAAAGACAACAAGATGGCAGAGGAAAGTAAAAGAAATTACACAAGGGAAACCAAGACAGCCTGGCAATACCAGAACCCAGCTCTCCCATCACAACAAACAGAGGAATACCAAACACTACAGAAAAAGAAGACTCAGACCCAAAATCATAACTAAAGATGATGATAGAGATCCTTAAACAAGAACGGAAGGGAAAAAATAAAGAAATAGAAGCTTTTAAAGAGAAAACAAGAAAAACAGGCAAAGACATCAAAGAACTAAAGGAAAACAGAACCAAAGAGATGAAGGAATTGAGGAAGGAATTTAAAATGGAAATGGAAACAACAAAGAAAACACAAAAAGAGACAACCCTGGAGCTAAAAAAAACTAAAAAAGAAATCAGGAGTCACAGATGCAAGCATCTCTAACAGACTACAAGAGATGGAAGAGAGAATCTCAGGGGCTGAAGACAACGTGGAAAACATAGACAAAACAGTCAAAGAAGATGCAAAAGCCATAAACCTCCAAACACAAAATTACCAGAAGGGCAAAGAATAACGTCTAAGAGGTACAATCAATATCTTCAACAAAATCGTAGAAGAAAACTTTCTTACCCTTAAGACTGAGATGACCATGAGCATAAAAGAAGCCTACAGAACTCCAAATAGATAGGACAAGAAAAGAAATTCTTCTGCCACATTATACTCAAAATGCCAAGTGCCCAAAGCAAAGAAAGAATACATAAAAGCAGTAAGGGAAAAATGTCATGTAACATATATAGACAGACCAATCAGAATCACACACGACTTCTCAACAGAGACTATGAAAGCTAGAAGATCCTGGACAGACATCATGCAGACCCCAAGAGAACACAAGTGTTAGCCCAAGCTGCTATACCCAGCAAATCTCTCAATCATCATAAATGGAGAGAACATGATATTCCAGGACAAAAGTAAATTTACACAATATCTGACCACACATACAGCACTACAAGGAATTATATAGGTGGAAAACCCAATACAAGGAGGGAAAGTATATCCTAGTAAAAACAAGAAAACACCTAAGCAAGAAAATCCAAAAATGAAAGACACAGACAGAATTCTACCTCTAAAAGCAAAAATAGCAAGAAACAGCAACCACAATTACTTAATATCTGTGTAAAATAAATGGACTTGATTCACCAATAAAAAGACATAGGCTATCAGACTGGATACATAAAGGCAATGCAGCATTTTTCTGCATACAGGAAACTTGGCTCGGAGACAAAATACCTTCCAAGCAAACAGCCACAAGAAACAAGATGTAGTGGTGACTCTAATATCAAATGAAGTAGATTTTCAACCAAAAGTTTTCAAAAAATATAAGGAAGGACACTTTTTACTCATTACATGGAAAATTTGTGAGGAGGAACTCTCAATTCTTAACATATATGCTCCAAATACAAGAGAAACCCTATTCATAAAAGAAACCCTACGAAAGCTCAAAAAGTACATTGCACCCACACAATAATAGTGGGAGACCTCAACACCCACTCTCATCAATGGACAAATCACTGAACCAGAAACTGAACAAGGACAAATTGAAAGTAGTAGCAATTATGAACAAACTGGAATTTGTAGATATCTACAGAACATATCATCATAAAACAAAAGAATACACCTTCTCAGCTCCTAAGGGCACATTGTCCAAAATTGACCAGAAAATTGGGCAAAAAAAAAGCCTCTATAGATATAAAAAGATTTAAATCCTCCCATGCACCCTATCAGATCACCATGGTCTTAGGCTGGTCTTTAATAACAACAAAGACAAAATAAAGCCCATATACACATGGAAACTAAATAATGCTCTATTAAACAACAGCATGGACAAAAAAGAAATAAATTAATTAATGTATTTTTTAGAATTTAATCAAAATAAAAACACAACATACTCAAATGTATGGGATGCAATGAAAGCAGTACTGAGAGCAAAACTCATAGCTCTGAGTGCTTCCAAAAAGGAACTGGAGAGAGCATACACTAGCAACTTGACAGCACAGTTGAAAGAACTATAAGAAAAGAAATCAGATACACCGAAGAGGAATATACATCAAGAAATAATTAAATGCAGAGCACAAATTGACCACATAGAAACAAAAAGAACCATTCAAAGAATCAACAAAACCAAGAGCTGGTTCTTTGAGAAAATTAAAAAGATTGATAAACCCTTAGCCAGACTAATTAGAGAAAAAAGAGAGAGTACCCAAATTAACAAAATCAGAAAGGAAAGTGGAGACAAAAACAACTGAAAAGAAATTCAATAAATCATCAGATCCTACAATAAAAGCCTATACTCAACAAAGGTGGAAAATCTGGAGGAAATGGATGAATTCCTAGACAAATTCAAGATCCTAAAGTTAAACCAGGACGAAGTAAACCATCTAAATAATCCCATAACACCTAAAGAAATAGAAGAAGTCACCAAAAGCCTCCCAACCAAAAAAAGCCCAAGTCCAGATGGGTTCAGTGCAGAATTTTATCAGACATTTATTGAGGACTTAACACCAATACTCTCCAAACTATTCCACAAGAGAGAATCAGATGGAATACTACCTAACTCATTTTTTGAGGCCACAATAACCATCATTACTAAAACACACAAAGACCCTACAAGGAAAGAGAACTTCAGGCCAATCTCACTTATGAACATTGATGCAAAAATACTCAACAAAGTAGTTGCAAACCCAATCCAAGAACACATCAAAAGGATCATTCACCGTGATCAATTAGGCTTCATCCCTGGGATGCAGAGATAGTTTAATATACAGAAATCCATCAACATAATCTACCATATAAACAAACTCAAAGAAAAAAAAATATTACACTGTAATCTCAATAGATGCTGAGAAAGCATTTGACAAAATTCAACCCTCCTTCATGTTAAAAGTTGAGGAAGGTACAGGAATCCCTGACCCATACCTAAACATAATAAAAGCAATATACAGCAAACAAATAGCCAACATCAAAATTAATGGTGAGAAACTTGAAGCAATCCCACTACAATCAGGGACTAGATCAGGCTGCCCACTCTCCCCCTACCTATTCAACATAGTACTGGTAGTCCTGACTAGAGCAATTAGACAGTAAAAGGAAATCAAAGGGATACAAATTAGAAAAGAAGAAGTAAAAATATCACTGTTCGCAGACCACATAATAGTGTAAGTAAGTGACCCCAAAAATTTTACCAGAGAACTTCTACCTCTGATAAACAAGTTCAGCAAAGTGGCTTAATATAAAATTAACTCAAACAAATCAGTAGCCTTCCTCTCCTCAAAGGATAAACATGCTGAGAAAGAAATTAGAGAAAAGATACCTTTCACAATAGTCACAAACAATATGAAATACATTGGTGTGACTCTAACTAAGCAAGTGAAGGATCTCTTTGACAAGAACTTAAATTGCTAAAGAAGGAAATCAAGAAAGATCTCAGAAAATGGAAATATCTTCCATGCTCAGGGATTAGAAGGTTCAACGCTGTAAAATTGGCCATATTAAAAAAAACAATCTACAGGTTCAAAGAAATCCCCACCAAAATTCCAAACCAATTATTCATAGAGTTGGAAATAGCAATATGCAATTTCATCTGGAATAGCAAAAGACCAAAAATAGCTAAATCCATCCTCAACAACAAGAAAACATCTGCGGGAACTACCATCCCTGACTTCCAGTTATATTACAAGGCAGTGTGTTAAAAAGTGAATGGTACTGGTACAGAGATAGGCACTTGGATCAATGGAATAGAATAGAGAATCCAGAAATGAACACTCACATTATGGTCACTTGATTTTTGACAAAGGATCTATAATCATTCAATGGAAAAAGGACAGCCTATTCAACAAATGGTGTTGGTCCAACTGACACTCACCTTGCAGAAGAATGAAAATAGACCCTTTCTTATCTACTTGTATAATGTTCAAGTGCAAGTGGATCAAAGATCTCCACATTAAACCAGGTGCACTGGAACTATTAGATGAGAAAATAGGGAAACCTTAGAACACATAGGCACAGGAGAAAATTTCCTGAAGAGAACACCAATGGCTTGTGTTCTAAGGTCAAATATTGACAAATGGAACTTAATGGGATTGCAAAGTTTCTATAAGGCTACAGACAGTATCAAGAAATCAAAATGGAGGCCAACAGTTTGGTAAAAAATCTTTACCAACCCCACATCTGAAAGAGGACTAATATCCATGGTATACAAAGAACTCAAGAATTTAGACACCAGAGAATCAAACAATCCTATTAAAAAAGGGGGTAGAGAGCTAAACAAAAAGTTCTCAATTGAGGAATATCGAATGACTGAGAAGCATCTAAGGAAGAGCTCCACAACTTTTGCCATAAGGGAAATGAAGATCAAAACAACCCTGAGATTCTACCTCACACCAAGCAGAATGGCTAAGTCAAAAATTCAGATGATAGCAGAGGAACACTTCTCCACTGTTAGTGGCATTGTAAATTGTTACAATAACTCTGGAAATCAGTCTGGTGATTCTTCAGAAAATTGGACATAGTACTACATGAAGACCCAGTTATTGCACTTTTGGGGATATACCCCAGAGAAACTCCACCATATAACAAAGACACATGCACCACAATGATCATAGCAGTGATATTTATAATTGCTAGAAGCTGGAAAGAACCCAGATGTCCTTCAGTAGATTAATGGATAAAAAAATTGTGGTATATTTACACAATGGAGTACTACTGAGCTATCAGAAACTGCAACTTCATGAAATTCTTAAGAAAGTAGATGCATCTAGAGAATATCATTCTGAATGAGGTAACCCAGTCAAAAAAGAACAGACATTATATGCAGTCAATGATATTTTGATTCTAACCCCAGAAAGGTCTGAACACCCCAGAAACAACTCATTGACTATATTAAGTTCAAGAAAAACAAAGGCCAAAAAAAAAAAAAAAAAAAAGAAAAAAAGAAAAAAAAGAAAAAGAAAAGAAAAGAAAATGAAAACCATTATGCTTAATCTTTACACCCCAAGAATACTTGGTTTATTTCCAGGTTACATGTAATTTATGCTCATTGTAACTAGTAAGATTTTAATGCATACTATCAAACCTTTAAAAAAATCAAGTACTAACAAAAATGTATTCGTATACTTTTATGAATAAATGTTTAAAACCTGTATACTTATTTGTTTTTCAAAATAAAGTTGTTCAATTTTAAAAAAAGAATAAAACCAAAGCACAAATTAATTAATAAAATACAAAGAAAATAATACATAGAATCAATGAATTTAAAGAGCTGGCTCTTTGAGACAATAAATAAGACTGGCAGACTCTTTTTTAGTTAGAGTATTATTTCTGCGATGAGATATCATGACCAAGGTAACTCTTACAAAGAAAAATATTTAACTGTTGGTGGATTGTAGTTTTAGATGTTTAGTCCATTATAATCATGCTGTGAAGCATAGCAATATCCATGCATACATTGTGCTAAAGAACAAGCTCTTAGTTCTACGTCTTGATCCATAGAGAATAGAAAAAGATTGTATATTACATTGGATGTAGCTTGAACATAGGAGACCTTAAAGCCCTTGAGACAGTGACACACTTCCTCTAACAAGGTCATACGTCCTAATAGTGTCACTCCTTATAGGCCAAGGAAACACGAGATTCAATGGAGTCATACATATTTAAACCAACATTCTCTTGATCCAACTAACCCAAAAAAAGAACAGAATAAACAGAATCAGTAAAGTGCACAGAAACAGTAAAACAGACACCAAAGGAATGAAGAATACTATAAAGGATAGGGTAAAGATCTCTGCATCATGATGTGGGAGAATCTAAAAGAAATAGATGGCAGTGCAGTCTGGGATCAGAATGGTTTGGCCTCTATCTGTGCCCAGAGCCACAGGCAGAGCCGGCAAACAACTATGAGGACTTGTAGCCTGCCCACAGAGAGCTGAGAACCCACAGGAGATGCAGTAATACTCTTCATCCTGAGGACACAGGTGAGTCCACACTCTCTCTCCACTGACTTTCAGAGGAGAGACCTTTGCGAACTTTCAGGGCACAGATAGCATGGTACTGCTTCAATCTGTACTCTTCGGGCCTCCATCTGCACCCAAAGCAAGACTTCCCATCACTATCAGAAATCATAGCCTGTCCATACTGAGCTGAACACCCAGGACTGATCTACCTCCAGAACTTAATGCCCATAAACACGTAGGAGAAACAAGCTCCGTTCAGGGATAAGACGAACTACCATCAAAGATAAGAAGGCAAGAGACAAGCACAAGAATCTAATCAACAGAATTCAGGACAGTCCAGAAACGCCAGAACCCAGCTCTCCCACCACAACAAGTAGTGCATATACTACCACACCAGAGGATGGAAATTTGGACTTAAAATCATGCCTCATGTTGATGATAGAGGGCCTCGAGAAGCTCATGAATACTCCCTTTAAAAATACAGGTGAACACAGATAAACAAGTACAAGGCTTTAGAGAAACACAGGAAAACACGAGAAAACAGATGAAGCAATTCTACAGAACGACCCAGGATCTAAAGACTGAAATGGAATCAATAAAGAAAACACAAAGAGAGACTACCTTAGAGATAGAAAACCTAGGAATGAGGTCAGGAGTCATAGACACAAGCATCACGAACAGAATACAAGAAATGGAAGAGAGAATCTCAGGTGCAGAAGATAACATAGAAAGCAGTGACACAACAATCAGAGCAAATGAAAAAAAAATAATTAAAAAGCTTCTAACACAATACATCCATGAAATCCACTACACAACAAGGAGACCACACCTAAGGATAATAGGAGTAGAAGATAAGGAAGACTCCTAACTCAAATGACCAATAAATATCTTCAACAAAATTATAGAAGAAAACTTCCCTAACTAAAATAAAGAAATAACCATAAACATATAAAAATCATATAGGTGTTCAAATAGATTGGACCAGAAAAGAAATTCATCCTGACACACAATAGTCAAAACACCAGATGTTCAAAACAAAGAAAGTATACTAAAAGCAGTAAGGGAAAAATTACAAGTAACATATAAAGGCAGACAGATCAGGATTTCACCAGACTTCTCAAGAGAAACTATGAGAACTATAAGATCAGGGACAGAGGTCATGTAAATCCTAAGAGAACACAAAAGCCAGCCCAGGTTACTGTATCCAGCAAAACTCTCAGTTATGAAAGATGTACAAACCAAAATATTCCAGAAAAAGACCAAATTTACACAATATCTGACCAGAAATCCAGTCCTAAATAGGATAATAGATGGAAAGCTCCAACACAAGGAGGGAAACCACACCCTTTGAAAAATAAGAAAATAATCTTCTAGAAAAAAAAACTCAAAACAAAGTTAGGCACACAAACTTAATTCGACTTCATCCTAAAAGAAAAGAATATGCCTTCTTCTCAGCATTTCACAGCATGTTCTCCAAAGCTGATCATATAGTTGGTCACAAAACAGGCTTCAACAGATACAAGAAGATCAAAATAATCCAGTGCCAATCAGATTACCATGGACTAAGACTAGTCTTTAATAACAACAGAAACAACAAAAAGCCCACATACATATGGAAGCTGAACAATGCTCTATTCAGTGATAGCTTGATCAAGGAATAAATAAAGAAATAAATCAAAGACTTCTTAGAATTTAACAAAAATTAAGGCACAACATACCCAATCTTATGGGATACAATGAAAGCAGTGCTACACTCACTATATGGCATCAGGAAGGATTCTCTGTTTCCTATGTGCACCTGTGCCATGTGGTTACAGGCAGGTCTCTGGAAGTTTTTTCTGCCCATAGTGCATAGCTGGCCTCTGGATGTTTTCCTCCTCTGGTGATGTGTTGAGTGTCAGCAAGTGGGCCTCTGTGTGTCTACAGCATAATGATAGCAAGCAATTAAGGCCAAGAAATATTCTCAGTCCAAAAAGTTATACAAAATTATTATACTCAAGATAGAGGACTACAATTAATTTAAAATAGACAAAAATCTAGATATGAAAAGGTTGACTGTAGTAGAATAAGTATTATTCTGTATCTGTATCTTCGGAGGGAAGAGTAGGCATTAGCTGAAGAAGTTTAACTCTTTATTCCTTGAACAGGTAGACTAAAATTTTACCTGAAAATGCCCAATAATGTCTAGAATATATATATATATATATATATATATATATATATATATATACATATATATATATGTATATATATATATATATATATATGTGTGTGTGTGTGTGTGTGTGTGTGTGTGTGTTTAAACCTCTATACCTCTATTCAAAAAAATCACCATTATTTTACATGACTTATTTTACTCCATAAGGAAAGACTTACTCCTATAGTGATTGTTAAAGATAATAAGTGGTGAAAAAACTTAACATTACACCTGATGGAGAGAGCACTAGAACATAGGAAATTAAATAAAGAAGAAGTAAGAAGGATAAATAACACTAATGATATTTGAAGAAGCCACATTAAAACATTACTTCATATACTTATTTAAATATTGACAACTATGTATGCATACATAAATAAATGTAATAATAATTAACAGTATGAGTCAAAAAACTAAACAACTATATGAACTCAAAAAAGGTATACCACAGGAAGCATAGAATATCTAAGGAAACTTCTAGGCATTATAAACTTCTCTTTTTTGATGGTCAGTGAATATAAATGATAAAGGACATTTTCAGTGCCCTGGGTTGGTTATCAGAATTGTAAGGCAAGAGCTTATTTATGAAGACCCCAAGATTTGACTTTTGACCAGGATTTTAAGGAATAAAACTAGAACTGCCCATATAGACTTCTCCCAGAAGAGTAGTTCTCACAGTATTGGAGTACTAGACAAGTTGACAACAGTCAAAAGTAACTAATAGACCTACCCATCTATCAAACTGGGAACCATATCAATAAGCCACATAGTAATACATCTGTAATAGTAAAATAGTGGTATTTATTTTTTGGAAGTTACCAACACCTAATTAGACTTAAGGCTTATTCTATGGGAGAAACTTCATGCCTAGTACTATAACCTAGCCTATAGTCTATTCATAGAGCCTAGAGGATAACCTATTACTTCATCTTTTCTAAACCAATATAATATCTAAATGCAATCTACATACTTATTCTTATAGCTGCAGATAAGTGTAGCTCTCATCTGTTATCAAAGAAACTTCTTTGTACAGCAGATGGAGAGTGTTACAGAGATGTACAACTGTAGGGAGCCGTTTGTGCCACACCCAAACATGGCGCCGGCTTCCCGCCAAGAACTCAGCAAACAGAGCAGTTGCCCAGCCAAGAGACTTAATGAGCATGCGCCACATACATCATAGCCTGCTCTGGGGGCATACTATTGAGTTACTGGAGGGTGCACCAATCAGGTAGCGACACGAGTCTCCTAGGCATATATAGCAGTGCATTTCTCCCCCACGTGGAGAGGGAGATAGTGGAGAGATTGCGGGAGACCCCACGTAGAGAGATGGCAGAGAGATCCCACATGGAGAGGGACTGGGCAGAGAGATCGCACGTGGGAGACTGCACATGAGAGGTCGCCTATACAGTAGACCCCGGTATGGAGTCCCCGGCTCAGAGAGAAGTTTCCTGCTCAGGAAGTCCCCTGCTCAGAGTGCTGTACAATAAAGGTTGCCCGCAGAAGAATCCGGTTGTTGCACGCCTGTTCCTATCCGCGGGAAGCGTGGGCACGTGACATGTACAACTAGTTAAAATGCAGGAATTAAACTACCAAAGGGTACCTAAACCTAATTGATAAATCTACAATTCAACCCTTTCACTGAAGGCAATGGAAGCATTGTGAAAAGGACCCAGAAATCTCTGTAAGTCAAAGGAGATCGATATCTTCCGCTAATGTCTTCTACACATGACACAGAGGCTACATCTATGAAGTCCCAATAATATGATTATCCAAACAAGACCAACCTAATAAGAATACCAGTTGCCATGCCAATGTGGATGAAAGAAATTTTACAAGCCCACATCCTTATATAGAGAGCTACAGGAAATCAGTGGTTACTGACAGAATTATTTTCTCCAGGGGCAAGTTCCTGAAAGGTTATTCAGTCACAAGAATTAGGTCTTAAACACAAGTATATACAAACAACAGTTTTTTTTTTTTATCTGTTAAAGGATATTTAGGTCATTTCAAATCTCTGACGATGTGAATAGGCCATTTTTTTGGTTTCTTTTATGAGTGTGGGTGTCCTTGTGTTTGGAGCATAGATGTTCAGGATTGAGAGTTTATCTTGATAGATTTTTTTTTCCTGTGGTAAGTAAAATGTGTCCTTCCTTATCTTCTTTGATAATTTTTGGTTGAAAATCTATTTTATTCGATATTAAGATGGATACTTCAGCTTGTTTCTTGGGACCATTTGCTTGGAAAGATTTTTCCCAGCCTTTTACTGTAAGGTAGTGTCTGTCTTTGTTGATAAGATGAGTTTCCTGTATGCAGCAAAATGTTGCATCCTGTTAACATATCCATCAGAATTAGTAAAGAAAATGAATACCTTGTAAAGTAGTTCTTAGGAATTTTCAATTCTATTGAGAAATTTATGTTTACATGCAAAATACATATTTTAATAGATTTTTTTCTGATTCCTATGCTCAAGGGTGGTGGCAGTCTTACACACCATCTCTCTTTTCATCTGACTTACTGTATATCTTTAAAATAATTGTAGGTGGAAATTAGGCATATGGTACTTGAAGTTTTTGTTAGAGAAGTAAAACAACTAAAGAAAAGCAAGAAGAAGCAATCAAAGTATGACTATTCACAGATAATATGACAGAATACATAATTCCAAAAATTGTACCAGAGACAAACTGTCAGCAAACTGGCTGGATACAAAATTACTTAAAAAACAATCAATAGCCCCCTTTATACAAATATAACATTGTCTGAGCAAGATATTAGGGAAACAACACCTTTTACAATAGCCACATATAATATAAAATACCTTGGTGTAACTCTGACCAACAAAGAGAAAGACCTGTAGAACAAGAACTCCAAGTCTCTGAAGAAAGAAATTGAAGAGGACATCTGAAGCTGGAAATATCTCCCATGATCACAGATTCATAAGATTAACATAGCAAAAAAATGGACATTTTACCAAAAGCTATCAACAAATTCAATGCAGTTCCAACCTAAATTCCAAGACAATTCTTCACAGACTTTGACATAACAATTTTCAACTACACATGAAGAAACAAATGACCCAGAACAGACAAAACAATCCTGAATAATAAAAGAACTTTGGGAAGAATAACTGTCCCTGCCTGAAAGCTGTACTACGGAGCTATGGTGATAAAAACTTCATGGTATTGGTACAGAAACTGACATGTTGATCAATAGAATAAATTGGAGACCTAAGAGACCAAGTCATACAGTGGAATGAAGAAAGCATCTTCAACAAATTTTGCTGGTCTAACTGGATGTCTACATGTTGAAAAATATACATAGATTCATATTTATCACCCTACATGAAGTCCAGATGGATCAAGGCCCTCAACATAAAACTGGATATATAAATCCTTATAGAGGGAAAATTGGGAAATAGCATAGGACACATTGGGATAAGAGGTAATTACCTGAACAGAATATGAATGGTTTAGTCTCTAAGATTAACAATGAATCAATGGGAACTCATTAAACTGAAAAATTTATGTAACTCAAAGCACACTGTCATTAGGACAAAACCACAGCATACAGGTTGGGAAAGGATATTTACCAACCCTACATCTGGGTTTCTATTCGTGAATAAAACATCATGACCAAGAAGCAAGTTGGGAAAGAAAGATTTTATTCAGGTTATAGTTCCACATTTCTGTTTATCATCAAATGAAGTCAGGACTGGAACACAAGCAGATCAGTAAAGAGGAGCTGATGCAGAGGCCATGTAGGGTTGTTGCTTACTGGCTTGCTCCCTTAAAACTTTCAACCCCAAATTTATCCTGTCTATAATGAACTCACAGACTGGGGAAAGAACAGAGACTAAGGGAATGGCCAGCCAATAAGCAGACCAACTTGAAACACTTCTCAATCCCAAACACTATTAATAATTCTGTGCTATGCTTGCATACAGGAGTCTAGCATGGCTGTTTTCTGAGAGGCCCCACCCAGCAACTGACTCTGAAGAGTGCAGATTCCCACATAAAAACTAAGTATTGCTTGGATATATGGAATAGTTGAAGGAAGGATTGCTGGCCAAAATGGGGATAGGACCTCCATAGGTCAATTCACCTGAAACCTTGGGTCTCTCAGAGACTGAGCCACCAATTACAGAAGATATAAAGTCTGGACATAGGTATCCCCACATATAAGTAGACTGGACTTACAGAGCTGTAAGGAGATTATAACCCCATAGGAAGGAGAATATAAACTAACCAGACACTCCAGAGCTCCCAGGAACTAAACCACCAACCAAACAGTACACATAGAGGGACCACTGGCTCCATCTGCATATGGAGCAGAGGATGGCCTTATCTGGCATCAAAGGGAGGAGAGGCCCTTGGTCCTGTGGAGGCTTGATGGTCCAGTGTAGGGGAATGCTAAGATGCTGAGGCAGGAGTCAATGAGTGTGTGGGGGAGCACCCTCATAGAAGCAGGGGGAAGGAAAAATGGGATGGGGATTTGTGGTAGGAAAACTGAGAAGGGTGATAATATTTGAAATGTAAATAAATAAAATAACCAATTTTTAAAAAGCAATGCCCTTTCAATTTTCAAGCTATTTCTTGATAATTGATCATTTTTATTGAAGATGGAAAAAAGTAGACAATTTTTATAGGTAATGGTCACTTTAGTGCATGTTATAAGAAAATATCATTTGACCAATTTTAAATAATTATAGAATTATTGTATCTTATATATTTTAGCCTAATTTTTCTCTTTTTAAGTTTAAGTTTGTTTGGTTTACTGCAATAATCAGGAAGATGCAATAATATCATAATGGCAATCAAGGATTAATACTTTTAACCTAAAATAATTATCTTTTGAGGCAATGAAAGGAACTGTGATTAATATCTGTGAGGAAACATACTCTGATTATGTATGTAATCTTGCTTGAACTTTAAATATATTTGAACCTGTAATAAATATAAATAATTATTAAAAAGCATATAAAACTCTAGCATGTTGTAATTTTATCATCAGCTTTAAATAAGATGCCTATGATGATAGAGTTTGTGTATCAAATAATGCTAACTAACAATAATTAAGTGCCTATAGAATACAGCTAGCACACAGGAGGCTAATTTGTTTGCATTAGTTGGTCAGGTCAACTGCTTCAAAAATGCAGATTGTGGAACTACTGGTAGATTGCATTACACCATTTAAATAAATAGTGGCAATTTGTCAATGTCATCTTAACTTCAACAGTTCCTTTGAAACATCAGGAAACAGTAATTCCCACTAAACTGACCTTTTCTTTCTTTAAAAAAATGTGATGGCCTAGATATTTTTCTTATTAAATTTGTCTTATAAATCTATTACTATTTATTTTAAATAAACACTCTTTTGGAAAGGAGAATAAGAAAGTAATGAAAAGTTTTGGGTAGAATTCAAATATTAACCTCAAAAAACGTTGGATTAAAAATGAATGAATCATTTTGCTGATATAATTCCCAACGGAATTATAATCAGAGCTGTGTGTGTATACGTGTTTGTGTGTGTATATGTGGAGAAAGAAGGGGGATGGTAAGAGATAGTCTATATATGTATATATATATTTCTGAACAAAGATTTTTTATTCTGTCTTTTATCTAATTTTATTCATAAAATTCACCATTTTCTAAGAATTGTTTTGTTGGTGCTCTCTATTCCACTGTAGATATTTATTATATTTATTAAGGTAGTCCAAAAATAAATTCATCTACTATGAAAACTGAGTGATTCACTTCTTGAGACATAATCAAATTAAGAATTTAATTATTAAAAATTATTAGTTAAGTAGTGCTTCTCAAGAATCAGGAATCCAATTTGATTGAAGGAATCATTTTGTTACTTTTGTCATATGTTTCTGAATTCTTATTATTTACTAGGCATACATAAAGAATCTGAAAATCACCATTTTGAAGTTTAGAACTAAAAGAAGAAAAATATTTTAACAAAGTCAGCAAATAATATAAATTGATAATTTTCAGATTATTAAAAATCCTTTGAAGAAAAAATAGATGTCTAATTATCAAAGTAAACTATGATGAATTGATAAAGTTTTTTGGAAGAGCTAAATTCTGAGGGATACAGGTATGGTTAATATGGTTGTTTTACCTATGGGTTGCCATTCCCTTCAGCAACATCAGTCCTTCCTTTAACTCCATAGGGGTCCCCAAATTCAGTGCAATGTTTATCTGTATTTATTTGTGTCTATCTCAGTCAGCTAGTGGTGGAGCCTCTCAGAGGATATCCTTGCTAGGTTCCTGTCTGTAAATACAACGTGGCCTCGGTAATAGTGTCAGGGTTTGTTGGCTATATGTGGGATGGATCCCACATTGGGATGGTCACTGGATGGCCTTTCCTTCAGTCTCTGTTCCCCTTTTGTCCCTGGATTTTGTTTAGACAGAAACAATTTCGGGTCAAAAAGTTTGAAGATGGGCAGGTAGCCCCATGATTTATCTGGGAGCCATGTCTATCTATTTTATTTGGTTTTTTCAGGTTCCACATTCCCACTGTAGGGCACTTTGCTAAAGGTCTTCTCCATTGAGTCCTGAGAACCTTTCACATCTCTGGGATTTTCTAGAGGTTCCCCTGTTCCTAATGCCCTACTGCTGTGTATTTTCATTCATTCTTCTGGCCTTCTGAGTTTCTCTCCAGTCTCCCCTGTGCCGCATCCTGGAGCCCTTTTTCCCTCCACTTCTCATTTCCCACTCAGTACCATCCCTTCCTTTGCCTCCTATGATTATTTTGTTCCCCCATCTAAGTGGGTTTGAAGTATCCACACTAGAGCATTCCTTCTTGTTCAGCTTTCTACAGTAATTTAATTATTTTTAAAAGAATAATTTCTGAATTACTGAAAACTGGACATAATAATACTAGCTTCTTGCAGTTGCTTATATTGTGTAAATAAGATCGTATATATAAAACCACTTATAAGATGTTCAACAGATTATTGGAAAATTAGTATATATACACACACTCACACACACACACAGTTATATCTTTTGATCATTCTCAATTATGACAATTTGATTCTATTCATATACCCTTTTATTCTTTATTTTATTTATTTACATCTCAAGTGTTATCTTCCTTCCCTGTCTCCTTTCACAAATTCCACACCCCCATTTGTCTCTAAGAGAGTTCTTCCCACCCACCTAGCTCATCCCTCTATCATCCCGTTTACCTCGGTCAATAAGCCTCCACAATACTAAGCACCAGCATTATCATTGATGCCAGATGAGTCATTCCTCCCCTACATATGTAACAGGAGCCATAGATCCAATCATGTGTACTCTTTGGTTGGCAGTTTAGTCCCTGGGAGCTCTAAGGTGTCTGGATTTTTGATATTATTGTTCTTTCTATGGGGTTGCAATTCTCTTTAGCTCCTTCAATCCTTCCACATCTCTACTACTGGGCTCCACAGGCTAAGTCCAATGGTTGACTGAATATGCATCTTTCTTAGTCAGATGCTTGCAGAGCCTCTCAGAGGACAGCCTTACTGGCTCCTAAGAAATTAGTAGCCAACTGAAGGTCATTATAAGTGTCAAGTTTTTAGGCCTGTATTGTCATGTTCCTTGACTTGAAAGAAACCAAGAGCCAGTTTTTATAACATTAAAACTGAAAACACAAGCATGTAGTATGTTAGAGGCACCCAGGAGGAAGCATTAATAACTTCGAGAGAGGCTCCATCTTTTTCTATCTAGGCAATCCTTGATGAGTATTTTTCTTTATTACTTAGTACATACCCTGTGACAAGGATGGTGAAAAACTATGGAATAACTCAAATGAATTATACAAAATTTTATACCTTAAAATATCTCAAAATATAGAAATGTTCATGCTATAAAATGCCATAAATGGAGCAGCTGATAAACTTACCTGGGAATAGAGATAGGAAGGCTTTCAATGAATAGGTTAAGGTTTTGTCTTTGTTTTATTCTTGTTTGCTTGATGTTTTTTAAATATAAGATGTTAAAGAAATCAAATAGAATTTTTAATGTGTTATTCTCAATCTTTTATTTGTCTATATTAATTAGCTTCTTCTAACCATGATTTTGTTTAGTATACAAATGAAGTTATCAATGATAATAGCAATATTTCAAAGAGTTGTTATAAAGATAAAATTCAGTTCATTCTTATGTAGAAACTTATATAATGCTGAGAAGTGCTACACACTTCAAATATTTTAGTTAATTATGTGTAGTAGGCACACATTATAAATATACTTTGTGTGATTATAATGGGCAACCAATATTAAAAAACCCAAAGACAATGCAAATAATGCATTTAATATGGAAAATGGCACAAAATACAATGACTTAATGTATTTATTGTCAGTATTGCTACTACTGCTTGTGTTCTTACATTATTCTTAAGTATTATAGGAGGTTACGAATTTTGTTACTACAAAACAAAATTTTTGCCAGTAAGATTTTATATAACATTATTTTCATTCTAGGATTCTCTCTTTATTGTTTCTGTTAAGTTTATTTATATTTATTGTTTTCTAAATTGAACAACTTTATTTTAAAAAACAAAGATAAATGTAAAAATTTTAAGAATTTTTGCATAAGCCACCCGGAACGGCGGCTAGTAGAGGCTGAGCAACTGGTGGATGAGAGACCTGGGCTGCCAGGGAGCAGAGAGATCTCTGCGGAGTGCACATGGAAAGTGTACCCCTTACCTTGCCCTGCCCTGCCCTGCCCTGCCCTATCCAGCTACCAGGAACAGATATTTCGAAATTGTTTCCACCCAGTGGTGACTTCAGGACGCAGAGCAGAGCCTGGCCCATCTGCCACCTGGAACAGCAACTCGTAAAGGCTGAGCCAATGGTGGGTGGGAGACCTGGGCTGCCAGGGAGCAGAGAGATCTCTGCGGAGTGCACACGGAAAGTGCACCCCCTGCCTTGCCCTGCCCCGCCCTGTCTGATCCAGCAAAGAGGAATAGAACTTTGAAACTTCTGTTCCCACAGGATGACTCTGAGGCATAGAACAGGGCTCGACCAATCTGACACCTGGACCAGCCAGGGACACAGACCAGATACAAGGGAAAGGCAAGAACATATCACTGACAACAAAATGGCAAGAGGAAAGCGAAAGAGTATATCCCAAAAAAACCAAGACAACCTGGCAACACCAGAAACCAGCTCTCCCATAACAGCAAACATCGGAATTCCAAACACTCCAGAAAAGGAAGACACAGACCTGAAATCATACCGCAAGATGCTGATAAAGATATTTAAACAAGAACGGGAGGAAAAGCAAAAAGATTCAGAAGCGTTTAAAGAGGAAACATGAAAAACACTCAAAGAACTCAAAGAACTAGAGGAAAACAGAACCAAAGAGATGAAGGAATGGAAGAGGGAATTTAAAATGGAAATTGACACAATAAAGAAAACACAAAAAGAGATAACCCTAGAGGTAGAACATCTAAAAAAGAAATCAGGAATCACAGAAGCAAGCATTTCCAATAGATTACAAGAGATGGAATCCTGCGTACAGGAAACTCATCTCAGAGACAAAGACAGACACTATCTCAGTGTTAAAGTGTGGGAAAAAAACTTCCAAGCAAACAGCCCCAAGAAGCAAGCTGGAGTGGCTATTCTAATATCGAATAAAGTAAATTTCCAACCAAAAGTTATCAAAAAAGATAAGGAAGGACACTTTTTACTCAAAACCAGGGAAATCTTGTCAGGAGAAACTCTCAATCCTTAACATATATGCTCCAAATAAAAAAGCACCCACATTCATAAAAGAAATCCTACTAAAGCTCAAAAAATACATTTTACCCCACACAATAATAGTGGGAGACTTTAATACCCCACTCTCACCAATGGACAGATCATGGAAACAGAAACTGAACAAGGACACTGCAAAACTAGCAGAGACTTTGAACCAACTAGAATTAATAGATATATACAGAACATATTATCCTAAAGTAAAAGAATACACCTTCTTCTCAGCACCCCATGGCACGTTCTCGAAAATTGACCACATAATTGGACACAGAACGAGCCTCAATCGATATAAGAAGATTGAAATACTCCCATGCATCCTCTCAGATCACCATGGTCTACGGCTGGTCTTTAACAACAACAAAGACAACAAAAAGCCCACATACACATGGAAACTAAACAACACTCTGTTTAAAGATAGCGGGGTCAAAGAAGAAATAAAAAAAGAAATTAAGGATTTTCTAGAATTCAACGAAAACGAAAATATAACATACCCAAACCTATGGGATGCAATGAAAGCAGTACTGAGAGAAAACTCATAGCCCTAAGTGCTTCCAAAAAGAAACTGGAGAGAGCTTATATAAGCAACCTGACAGCACAGCTAAAATCCCTAGAACAGAAGGAAGCAGATATACCCCAAAAGAGTAGACGGCAAGAAATAATCAAAATTCAGGCATAAATAAACCAAATAGAATCAAAAAGAACCATTGAAAAAATCAACAAAACCAAAAGTTGGTTTTTTGAGAAAATCAACAAGATTGATAAACCCCTAGCAAGACTAACTAGAGGGCAAAGAGAGAGTATACAAATTAACAACATCAGAAAGGAGAGTGGGGACATAACAACTGAAACTGAGGAAATTCAAGAAATCATCAGATGCTACTACAAAAACTTACACTCCACAAAATTGGAAAATCTGGAGGAAATGGATGAATTCCTAGACAGATACAAGATCCCAAAGTTAAACCAGGACCAAGTAAACCATCTAAATAACCCTATAACACCTAAATAAATAAAAGAAGTGGGATGCTAACCCCAGAGGCTTGCACTCCCCAATTATCAGTGACTACATATTATGTCTGTTCTTTTTTAACTGGGTTATCTCACTCAGGATGATATTCTCTAGAAGAATCCATTTTCTTAAGAGTTTCATAAAGTCATTGTTTCTGATAGCTGAGTAGTACTCCACTGTGTAAAGGTACCACAATTTTTGTATCCATTCATCTACTGAAGGACATCTGGGTTCTTTCCATATTCTGGCTATTATAAATGGGGCTGCTATGAACATTGTGGTGCATGTGTCTTTGTTGTATGTTGGAGCGTCTCAGGGATAAATGTCCAGAAGTGGAATAACTGGGTCTTCAGGTAGTACTATGTCCATTTTTGGATTGTGTTTGCAAGTATTTTGTTGAGTATTTTTGCATCAATGTTCATAAGTGCGATTAGTCTGAAGTTCTCTTTCCTTGCAGGGTTTTTGTGTGGTTTAGGAACGAGGGTTATTGTGGCCTTTAAAAATGAGTTAAGTAGTGTTCCATCTGACTCTATTTTGAGGAGTAGTTTGGAGAGAATTGATATTAGGTCGTTAATAATATCTGAGAGAATTCTGCACTGAACACATCTGGACCTGTTTTTTTTTTTTTTGTTTGTTTTTTGTTTTGTTTTTTTTTGGTTGGGACTTCTTCTATTTCTTTAGGTGATATGGACTTATTTAGATGGTTTACCTGGTCTGGGTTTAATTTTGGTATCTGGTATCTGTCTAGGAATTAATCCATTTCCTACAGATTTTCCAGTTTTGTTGAGTATATGCTTTTGTAGTAGGATCTGATGATTTCTTGAATTTCCTCAGTTTCAGGTGTTATGTCTCCACTTTCATTTCTGATTTTGTTAACTTGGATACTCTCTCTTTGCCTCTAATTAGTCTGGCTAAGGGTTTATCAATCGTGTTAATTTTCTCAAAGAACCAGCTCTTGGTTTTCTTGATTCTTTGAATTGTTCTTTTTTGTTTCTGTTTGGTCATTTTGTGCTCTGAGTTTGATTATTTCTTGCAGTGTACTCCTCTTGGGTGTATCTGCTTCCTGTTGGTCTAGAGGTTTCAACTGTGCTGTCAGTTGCTAGTGTATACTCTCTCCAGTTTCTTTTCTTTTTTTATTTTATTTTTTTAGAAGCACTCAGAGCTATGAGTTTTCCTCTCAGTACTGTTTTCATTACATCCCATAGGTTTGGGTGTGTTGTGTTTTCATTTTCATTAAATTCTAGAAAATCCTTAATTTCTTTTTTTATTTCTTCTTTGACCATGCTATTGTTTAATAGAGCATTGTTTAGTTTCCATGTGTATATAGGCTTTTGTTGTATTTGTTGTTATTAAAGATCAGCCTTAGACTATGGTGATCTGTTAGAATACATGGGAGCATTTCAAACTTCTTATATCTATTGAGGCTTGTTTTTTGAATGATTATATGGTCAATTTTGGAGAAGATGCTGTGAGGTGCTAAGAAAAAGATGTATTCTTTTATTTTAGAATTATATGTTATGCAGATATCTATTTACAATTGGTTCATATCCTCTACTAGTTTCACTGTATCCTTGTTCAGTTTCTGTCCATGATCTGTCCATTGGTGAGAGTGTCGTGTTTAGGTCTCCCACTATTATTGTGTGGGGTCCAATGATTTTTTTTGAACTTTAGTTGGGTTTCTTCTATGAATATGGGTGCTCTTGTACTTGGAGCATATATGTTAAGGATTGAGAGTTGCTCCTGACAAATTTTCCCTGTAATGCTTAAATAGTGTCCCTCCTTATATTGGCTTTTCCACCTATAATTCATTGTAGAGCTGGGTTTGTGGTCAGATATTGTGTAAATTTAGTTTGTATTGGAATACCTTGGCCTCTCTATCTATGGTGATTGAGAGTTTGACTGGGTATAGCTTCTTAGGCTGACACTTGTGTTCTCTTGGGGTCTGCATGATGTCTGTCCAGGCTGTTCTAGCCCTCATATTCTCTGTTGAGAAGTCAGGGGTGATTCTGATTGGTTTGCCTTTATATGTTACATGACCTTTTTACCTTACTGCTTTTAGTATTCTTTCTTTTCTTTGGGTACTTGGTGCTTTGACTAGTATGTGTAGGGAAGAATTTCTTTTCTGGTCCATTCTGTTTGGAGTTCTATAGGCTTCATTTGCACTCATGGTCATCTCATTCTTAAGGGTAGGGAAGTTTTCTTCTATGATTTTGTTGAAGATATTGACTGTGCCTCTTAGTTGATATTCTTTGCCCTCTTCTATTTCTATTATCCTTAGGTTTGATCTTCTCATTGTGTCCTGGATCTCCTGGACATTTTGTGTTATGAGCTTTTGACTTTTGCATCTTCTCAATTGTTATAGAAAGTTTCGTTGTTTTCAACAAGGCACTATGAATTTAAAATATTTTTTTCCTTATGTGGTATATTAACTACTGTAGAATTACTATTAGTGTTATCATTCTCTATATTTTTATCCTTTTCATTTAAAAATCTTTATTCCTCATTGCTAAATATATAACCTTTGATTTAGTGCCTACTTTTCTTTTCATGTACTTTGATATGGGTTGTTGGTATTTCATACACTTCTTGATATATCTTGATTTATGTCTAGTATTTATCATTGGTTAAACTTGTTCAATTCACTCTTCTCTTTTTTCTTTCTATTTTCCTATAGTAATTTGGGTTTGGTGAATCTATTATAATTAATAAATATTTCTGTTTTGCAAGATCAAATATTTTTTATGCTATTGTCATTATACTTTTATTCACATACTTAAGAAATATAAAATCTACCAGACATATCATTTTATACTGTATTTATATTTTTAAATTTATTAAGTATTTTCAATAATTTTTATCATTCTATTTTTGTTTATATAATTCAATTTCAAATAACTTTTTAGTACTGGAAGGTCTTTCTTTAGTGAGTATGAAAGCCTATACTAGTTTTAAATTTTTACCCTTAAAAATTCTTTTCTTTCTTTCATTTCTCTATAACTTTCATTTTTTACACTAAATAGAATTCTTAGATTTCTTTCTTATTTGAAATTTGCTATTTTATAACTGAAGATATGGATTATCAATTAAAATTACTGAATACCTGTTGTCATATCATCAGTACTCCTCCAAGAATCTGAATGTAACTTGAGGCATGCCTATAAAACCCAGCACTCTTCCATTCAGAAATGGATAACTGGAGATGCCAACCTACATCTGAGCTGACTGAGAGACAATGATACAAAGCAGAAAATGATAGAGAAGTTTACCCAACATTCTCCTTTGGCTTCCACATGCTTGCACAGTGTGAGCATATACCACATACATGTACAAAACTCTGTTATTCCATTTGTGATTGGCACTTTTAATATAAAATTCAGCCATGTATGGTTGCTTCTTGATCAGATAATATTTATGATTTTGTTACTGTCCTCCATTGCTTTTCACTTATTTTTCATCTGTTTTGTAAATATTTGCCTAGATGTACCTTATATTTTTTCTCAGGAGATATTTGTAAGCATTTCTGACTGCTTAGCTTGATACAATTTTTAGTTTTGAAAGTTTCTGTCATACATATTTATGTAGAAATGTGTTTCAGGTATTATACCAAGATAACTGATTTTTTTGTTCTTCATATATGTAATTACATGTATCATACAGCAAGTCTTATCTAACTCTAATGCTCTTTTGTAATTTTTCTGATGTTTTATTTTCTTAGAATTTTAGCATAAAAATTTTGCATCAATTTATCATCTAGAATATTATTCTTGATTTTTACATTGTATAATTTACTGAGTAGTTTATAAAATTTGTTTTTACTGTAGCCAGGATTTTATACTTCAGGGTCAGCTGCTTTAGTCATCTCAATTTTATTTATTACCTCTTAAGCTCTGTTAAACTGCCAGAAAATGTGAGCTACAATTGTGTCCTCGGCATGTAACTGAGGATTCTTATTCAAATCAGAACACCTTCTGTAGGATAAAAATGTCAGTTACTTTAATATTTTCCCATGTCTTTCATATATTTGGCTCTGAAGTTTGGACAGTTTTATGTGTTCTATGATTATTTTATTCAGTTCACCTTATTTACTTAAATTGTTTATTTATCTTCCATGGTTACTTTTGTTATATTTATTCCAAACAAACTTTTCAGTCATATTGAAAACTGGAATTCTTAGACTTCTGTACATTTGATGGGTAGAATTTTTAAGGTTCTTCTATAATATATAAATACAGAAATCCAAATCACTTCCAAAGATTTGACAGAAGATGCATATATTTCTCTTTCTTTTTTCATTTTTATTAGACATTCTCTGTTTTTACATTTCAAATGTTATTCCCTTTCCCCCCACTTCCACGCCCCCTAACCTTACCTCCATAAAGGTGCTCCCTCTCCCAATCATGCAATCCCAACTCAGCTACTTGGCATTTCCCTACACTGGAAAAAAATGGGCCTTTACTGGACCAAGGACCTCTACTCCTGTTGATGCGCGACAATGCTATCCTCTGCTAAACATGAACCTGGAGCTATGGGTCAGTCCATGTGTACACATTTTTGGTGGTTTAATCTCAGGGAGCTCTGGAGAGTTTGGTTGGTTGATAATGTAACTCATCTCATGGGGATACACACCACTTTAGATCTTTCAGTCCTTGTTCTAGCTCCTTCATTGGGGTACCTGTGCTCAGTATGATTGATAGCTGCAAGCATCCTCAACTGTATCTGTATGACTCTGGCAGAGCCTCTGTTGGGGCATCCACATCAGCCTCCTACCAGTAAGAACTTCTTAGCATCTACAATAGTGATTGGTTTTGGTGGCTGCTTATGGGATGAATTCCCAGGTGAGACAGTCTCTGTATGATTTTTTCCTTAATCACTGCTCCTCTATTTGTCCCTGAACTTCACCTTGTGAGGATCTTGTTTTCCCTTCTAATAAAAACTGAGCTATCCACATTCTGGCCTTCCTTCTTTTTGAGCTTCATAAGGTCTGTGAATTTTTTCTTGTGTATTCCAAGTCTTTTGGGTTAGTATCTACTTATCAGTGAGTGAATACCATGTGTGACCTTTTGTGACTTGGTTATCTCAGTCAGGATAATAGCTCCTAGTTCTATCCATTTACCTAAGAATTTCATGAAGTAATTGTTTTTAATAGATGAGTAAATTGTAAATATACTAAGTTTTCTGTATCTATCCCTCTATTGAAGGACATCTGGGTTCTTTCCAGCTTCTTGCTATATAAATAAGGCTGCTATAAACATGGTAGAGTATGTGTCTTTGTTATATGTTGGGGCGTCTTTTGGATATATGCCCAGGAGTGGTATAGCTGGGTACTCAGGAAGTCCTATATCCAGTTTTCTGAGGAACCACCAGATTGATTTACTGAGCGGTTGTACCAGTTTGCAATCCCACCATCAATGGAGGAGTGTTTCTCCTTCTCCACATCTTTACCAGCTCTGCAGTCATCTGTGATTTTGATTTTAGCCATTCTGACTGGTGTAAGGTGGAATCTCAGGGTTGTTTTGATTTACATCTCCCTGATGACTATGGGTGTTGAACATTACTTTAGGTGCTTCTCAGGCATTTGGTATTCCTCAGTTGAAATTTCTTATTTAGATCAGTCTCCCATTTTTTTTTTCTGATAGACTATTTGATTCTGTGGAGTCTATCTTCTTAGGTCTTTTGTATATATTGGATATTAGCCAGCTATCAGATGTAGGACTGGTAAATATCTTTTCCTAATCTCTTGGAAGCCATTTTGTCCTATTGACAGTGTCTTTTGCCTTACAGAAGTTTTACAATTTTTGAAGTCTCATTTGTTGTTTATTGATCCTAGAGAATAAGCCATTAAGGTTATATTCAGGAAAAAATTTCCCTTTGTCTATGTGTTCTATACTCTTCCCTACTTTCTTTCCTATTAGTTTCACTGTACCTGTTTTTATGTGGCGGTGTTTGATCCACGTGGACTGGAGCTTTTTACTAAGATATAAGAATGAATGGATTGGCATTCTTCTACATCCTGACAGCCAGTTGAGCCAGCACCATTTGTTGAAGATACAACCTTTTTTCCATTAAACATTTTTAGTTCCTTTGTCAAAGATCAAAACTGTCTTCTGTAATAAGTGGCTATATTATATAATTTTTAATTACACTGCTATGACTAGAATTAAAAGCAATGTGTAAGAAAAATAAAGGCTGACTATCAACAATATTTTGAGTCATTTTATTATAAAAAAGAAAGATATCTGATTGGGAGGTGCTAACAGGCTGAAATAGCTACATCTTAAATACTACGTTAAAAGTTCTAGCATTTTCATTTCCTATATTTTTTCATCATCTGATGAGGGAAAAATTATACAAAAATGAAAACACAAGACGTGGTATTCTTAAACACTATGCAGGGCAAAATATGGAGTGTAGTGAAAAAAAAATGAACCCTCAGAACTTCTTTTAACATTTCATACCTTCAATGTGTTCCTTTACTGAGCTGTGTTGGTCCAAATTTCAAAATATCATTCAGATATGACAACTTCTTACCATTTGTGTTGTCATTGTCTTCACAAAATTTCAATCATCTTTTGCATAATTTAATGTAATTACATATGAAGTGATTTCTCTTGAAACTATTTAAGCTTTCTGCATAAAATACACCATGATTTTTCATAACACATAGAAAGGAAACATAATACCATAGTAAGCCCTGTGTCAATTCAAAGAGCAGTCACAAATAGATTAAACGTGTAATTAAAGTTGGGTTATGCTTTGTTAGGGAAATATGAAAGCAACAGAAAGCTCAGTAAGTTTTCCATTTGAGTGATTATGCTAAGTCATAGAATCTGGGAAGATAATGGAGAAATAGAAAATGTAGGAGTCTGTAATGGTGATATTCAGAAGATGATGAGATTAGAATTCACTAGATACTCCTGCACCCCACAGAGACACTGATTCAAAAATAATCCACTTAGGAACATCCACAAATTAGTTAAAAGGTCTTATACTTTAGGCAAATACAAAAGGATCTGCATCAAAGCTAGTCAGAACATTTCTAAAAAGTCTCCACTCTTTTTCTTTTGCTTGGTTCATTATTGCAAAATAAAGATGAAATTATCAACAAAAATAAACATAATAGTCAGTACTTTTGTGGAATAAATATTCAAAAGGGCAGGTTTATTTTTTTCCTTCTATATATGCACTGACAGGAAATTGCTACAGAAAGATGTAATTTTGTACTACCATAAATATCACTAGCATAACCCCTTCCACTTCACTCCATTAGAACAAACAGGAGAGGAACTTTAGCCTTCACTTCTTGTGGAAAAGATGAGTTGCCACAAAAAAAATCTGGTTTGCAGGACTAACAAGATTTCTATTTTGCCCATCTCAGAGAACTGATTAGATTTAATATATTTTAACTGCACATGGGTTGCTGAAAACAGAGGAAAGCAAGGAGTCTTGCTGTTCATTGAAAGTATATAAAATATAGCACAGAGTGACCAGGATAGATTAATGGCTCCTCTTTGTGGGAAAGGTTAGTTGGGCATTAGTTCAATATTCTAGATTTTAGATAGATTGCCCAAAGTATCAATTTTTGTCTTACCAAATATAAGGTCATTATGAAACTCAAAATAATTTAAAATCTTATGGCTTCCATTAGATGTTCAGAAATGAAATATGAACTGTTAGTGTGGCTTCAAGGGAGTAAAGAATACAGAAGTATCAAGGTTTAAAGGGGAGTAATGGGATAAGATGTGTTAAAATGGAGTGAAGGGGCAAAGTAGAGGAAAAATGTACATTAGTTAAAAAGAAATTATCCTATAACTAAAATGACAATACTCATACTAAATAACACATGCTAAAAATTAAATTCCTATTGCCAGAAATGGGTTATGTCTTGAGGAATTGTCACCTGGTGAGTTCTCTAGGCCCTCAAGCATCATATACTACTGCCAATCTATGGGTTACCTTCTATAACTGAATTGTAAGAACATATTGCTGAAAACTTCATATACTTGAGTACAGAAAATTAGAGACCATTGCAAGTAAGAAGCAGAGTGTAAAAGTAAGGACAGTAAATGAATGCAAGGAAATAGTTTCTCCAGACAAGGAAGAACAGTTGCATATATGAACTTAAATAATTATGTAGCATGTACAAAGCTTTTGTAAAAGTAAGATCAAATAGGACACAATCTCAGTATAGGTAGAGGAGAGTTGGACATAAAATCGCACCTGTAGCTAATGAGGGATGGGTAATTGAGAGTTGCTAGAAGAGAAATAGTCATTTTCTTTAAGATTGTTTCACCTGCCCCGGTGTAGGGGAATGTCAGGTCAGGAAGGCAGAAAGGGGTGGGTGGGTAGATGGGGAAGCACCCTCATAGAAGCAGAGAAAGGGGGCTGGAAAGGGAGTTTATGGAGGGGAACCAGAAAAGGAGATAACATTTGTAATGTAATTAAAATATGTCCAAATAAAAAAAGAAACAAGAAGAATATTCTTAAAAAAAAAAAAAAAAAGAAAGAAAAAAGTAAGAAAAAGAAAAAAGCAGACCACTACATCGGGAAAGGGCATTCTGAGGAAGATTTGTTAAGTATTCAGTGACTGATATTAGAGCAAGAGCAGTTTGATTGACACTGTCCACAGATTACACTTAGGAACTCATTAGCAACACAACAGAATGTGTTCTGCAGCTTTTAGAACTTTAACAACTTCAAAAATCAAACCAATTTTATCAATTAAGATGTTACAGATAGATATACATCAAATTGGATGGAAGATTATGTATTTGTACAGTTAAGAAAATGTGGAATGCAGGGATTTTCTGAATGTGATTCTCCAATTATTTGGGCAAGCAAAGTTTTTTTTTTTTTTTTTTTTTTCCCAAAAAAACAGTCAACATTTGAATGCAATAGATTTCAAAGGGAGAATCATTCCTACATTGGAGTTTGATTGTTTTATACAGTTACTGGCTCAAATGCAGACATCATGAACACAAATGAAATTTTCTTGACATAAGAACACAGCTGCCAAAAGAAACGAAAGTGATGCTCTATAGATATTTACTACACGCCATTACTAGGACTCTCCTCAATGAGAGTAAGATTTATGTTATTCTAGGTCTTTTGTTATTCCATATGAAATTGCACATTGATCTTTCCAATTCCATGAAGAACTGGGTTGGAATTTTGATTGGGATTGCACTGAATCTGTAGATTGCTTTTGGTAGGATGGCCATTTTTAAGATGTTGATTTTTTCCAATCCATGAGCATGGGAGATCTTTCCATTCTCTGAGATCCTCCTCAATTTCTTTCTTTAGAGGTTTGAAGTTCTTATCATACAGGTCCTTCACTTACTTAGTTAGAGACACACCAAGGTATTTCATAGTTTTTGTGACCACTGTGAAAGGTACCTTTTCCCTAATTTCTTTCTCCACATGTTTGTCCTTTGAGTATAGGAAGGCTACTGATTTGTTTGAGTTAATTTTATATCCGGCCACTTTGCTGAACTTGTTTATCAGCTGTAGGAGTTCTCTGGTGGAATTTTTGGGGTCACTCAAGTACACTATCATGTCATCAGCAAAGATTGATGTTTTTATCTCTTCCTTTCTGATTTGTATCCCCTTGATCTCCTTTTGCTGTCTAATTGCTCCAGCCAGGACTTCCAGTACTATGTTGAATAGGTAGGGGGAGAGTGGACAACCTTGTCGAGTCCCTGATTTTAGTGGGATTGGTTCAAGTTTCTCGCCATTAAGTTTGATGTTGGCTGTTGGTTTGCTGTATATTGTTTTTATTATGTTTAGGTATGGACCTTGGATTCCTGTTCTTTCCAGGACTTTTAACATGAAGGGGTGTTGGATTTTGTCAAATGCTTTCTCAGCATCTAGTGAGATAACCATGTGATTTTTGATCTTTGAGTTTGTTTATATCGTGGATTACATTGATGGATTTCCTTATATTAAACCATCCCTGCATCCCAGGGATGAAGCCTACTTGATCATGATGAATGATCGTTTTAATGTGTTCTTGGATTTGGTTTGCAAAGATTTTGTTGAGTATTTTTGCATCAATGTTCATAAGTGAGATTGTTCTGAAGTTCTCTTTCCTTGTAGGGTCTTTGTGTGGTTTAGGTAGGAGGGTTATTGTTGCCTCAAAAAATGAGTTAGGTAATATTCCATCTGATTCTATCTTTTGGAATAGTTTGGAGAGTATTGGTGTATATCCCCAATAAATGTCTGATAAAATTCTGCACTGAACCTGTCTGGACCTGGGCTTTTTTTGGTTGGGAGACTTTTGATGACTTCTTCTATTTCTTTAGGTGTTATAGGGTTATTTAGATGGTTTACTTGGTCCTGGTTCAACTTTGGGATCTTGTATCTGTCTAGGAATTCATCCATTTCCTCCAGATTTTCCAATTTTGTGGAGTATAAGTTTTTGTAGTAGGATCTGATGATTTCTTGAATTTCCTCACTTTCAGTTGTTTTGTCCCCACTTTCCTTTCTGATGTTGTTAATTTGTATACTCTCTCTTTGCCCTCTAGTTAGTCTTGCTAGGGGTTTATCAATCTTGTTGATTTTCTCAAAGAAACAACTTTGGGTTTTGTTGATTTTTTCAATGGTTCTTTTTGATTCTATTTGGTCTATTTATGCCCTAATTTTGATTATTTCTTACTGTCTACTCTTTTTGGGTATATCTGCTTCCTTCTGTTCTAGGGCTTTTAGCTGTGCTGTCAGGTTGCTTAGGTAAGCTCTCTCTGGTTTCTTTTTGGAAGCACTTAGGGCTATGAGTTTTCTTCTCAGTACTGCTTTCATTGCATCCCATACATTTGGGTATGTTATATTTTCGTTTTTGTTGAATTCTAGAAAATCCTTAATTCTTTTTTTTTATTTCTTCTTTGACCCCGCTATCGTTTAACAGAGCGTTGTTTAGTTTCCATGTGTATGTGGGCTTTTTGTTGTCTTTGTTGTTGTTAAAGACCAGCCGTAGACCATGGTGATCTGAGAGGATGCATGGGAGTATTTCAATCTTCTTAAATCGATTGAGGCTCGCTCTGTGTCCAATTATGTGGTCAATTTTTGAGAAGGTGCCATGGGGTGGTGAGAAGGAGGTGTATTCTTTTACTTAAGGATAATATGTTCTGTATATATCTATTAATTCTAGTTGGTTCAAAGTCTCTGCTAGGTTTGCAGTGTCCTTGTTCAGTTTCTGTTTCCATGATCTGTCCATTGGTGAGAGTGAGGTATTAAAGTCTCCCACTATTATTGTGTGGGGTGAAATGTATTTTTTGAGCTTTAGTAGGATTTCTTTTATGAATGTGGGTGCTTTTTTATTTGGAGCATATATGTTAAGGATTGAGAGTTTCTCCTGACAGATTTCCCCGGTAATGAGTAAAAAGTGTCCTTCCTTATCTTTTTTGATAACTTTTGGTTGGAAATTTACTTTATTTGATATTAGAATAGCCACTCCAGCTTGCTTCTTGGGGCTGTTTGCTTGGAAGTTTTTTTCCCACCCTTTAACTCTGAGATAGTGTCTGTCTTTGTCTCTGAGATGAGTTTCCTGTATGCAGCAAAAGGCTGGATTTTGTTTATGTATCCAGTCTGATAGCCTATGTCTCTTTATTGGGAAGTTGAGTCCATTTATGTTAATAGATATCAAGGAATAGTTGTTTCTGTTTCCTGCCATTATTGCTTACTATCCTCAACAACAAAAAAACATCTGCAAGAATCACTATCCCTGACCTCAAGCTATATTATAAGTCAATTGTGCTGAAACTGCATGGTACTGGTACAGAAATAGGCATGTGGATCAATGGAATAGATTAGAAGATCCAGAAATGAGCCCTCATGTATATGGTCACCTGATTTTTGACAAATTAGCAGTAAACATTCAGTGGAAAAAGGACAGCCTATTCAACAAATGGTGCTGGTCCAACTGGCACTCAGCATGCAAAAGAATGAAAATAGACCCTTTCTTATCTCCTTGTACAAAGCTCAAGGGTAAGTGGTTCAAAGATCTCCACATTAAACCAGATACACTGAAACTTTTAGATGAGAAAGTAGGGAAAACCTTAGAACACATAGGCACAGGAGAAAATTTCCTGAACAAAACACCAATGGCTCAAGCTCTAAGGTCAAAGATTAACAAATGGGACTTAAGGAGATTGCAAAGTTTCTGTAAGGCTAAGGACATTGTCAAGAAAACAAAACGGCAACCAACAGAATGGGAAAGATCTTTACCAACACCACATCAGATTGAGACCTAATATCCAAGGTGTACAAGGAACTCAAAAAGCTAGACACCAGAGAATCAAACAACCCTATTAAAAAATGGGGTACAGAGCTAAACAAAACGTTTTCAGTTGAGGAACACGGAATGGCCGAGAAACATCTGAGGAAATGCTAGACATCCTTAGCCATCAGGGAAATGCAAATCAAATGAGATTCCACCTCACACCAGTCAGATTGGCTAAGATCCAAAACTCAGATGACAGCAGATGCTGGTGAGGCTGCAGAGAAAGAGGAACACTTCTCCACTGTTGGTGGATTTGCAAACTAATACAACCACTCTGGAAATCAGTCTGGCAATACCTCAGAAAATTGGATATAGTACTACCTGAAGACCCAGCTATTCCACTTCTGGGCATATACCCCAGAGACACTTTAATACACAACAAAGATATATGCACCACAATGTTCATAGCGAGTCTATTTATAATAGCCAGAAGCTGGAAAGAACCCAGATGTCCTTCCGAAGATGAATGGATACAAAAATTGTGGTACATTTACACCATGGAATACTACTCAGCCACCAGAAACAATGACTTAACCAAATTCTTAAGAAAATGGCTGTATCTAGAGAATATCATCCTGAGTGAGATAACCCAGTCACAGAAGAACAGAAATAATATGCAGTCACTGATATTGGGATGCTAACCCCAGAGGTTTGCACTCCCCCAGAAACACCTCAAGACTGTATGAAGTCCAGGAAATAAAGAAAACAAAAATATATATATATATATTTACAAAACAAGAAGACTTTGACAATTTCTATGTTGGGTTTTGTTTTGCATGTACTTTATGCTCATTGTAACTATTAGGTTTTCAATGCATACTGTCAAGCCCTTGAAAAATCAAGTACTGACTAAAAAATATATTCACATAATTTTATGTAAAAATTATTTTAATGTCTGAAAAAAACAGTACTGACAAAAATGTATAATTTTAAGCAAAATATGTTTAAAATCTGTAAAAAAAAAGATTTATTTTAATGGAACTGATTGAATAAAAGGGAAGAGAAGAATTTGGAACCAAGACCGGAAGAATTAGCAAGTGAATGAAAAGTCTAATAAGCCCTGACTCTTTTTTTTTTAATTAACGACTTTATTTTGCAAAACAAAGATAAATGTAAAGATTTTAAACATTTTTTGCTTAAAATTATACATTTTTGTCAGTACTGTTTTTTCAGACATTTAAATTTTACATAAAACCATGTGAATATGTTTTTTAGTCAGTACTTGATTTTTTTCAAGGGCTTGACAGTATGCATTGAAAACGTACTAGTTGCAATAAGCGTAAAATGGCTCAGCCGTTAAAGGCTAGGCTCACAACCAAAAATATAAGCCCTGACTCTTAATGTAATTACCAAAACTCAGGTTTTTCCCAAATGTCACTAATTATCTGTAGTTTTTGAGTAAAGTCGCTTTTCAGGTTCAAAAAAAGAAAGATTGTTTCCTCTGATAAATGTGTCATGCTTTAGTAGAGGGCACACAAGCAAGAATATACAGATTGTACTAACTGAACTTGATGGATAAGAAAACAAAGGGAAAATGGAATGACAAAAAGTTAGGTAGGTCAGAAATGTGTACAGGATCTAGGAGTTGGGCAGAGGAGTAAATATGAGCATAAAACTTAAAAATAAGTTTAAAAAGAGTGAGTATGATCGTGGGGTCGTGGCTCTGAAATCCGGCTCTATCCACTCCTGGCGCGGGGCGGGCAGGCTTGGAATTTGTTCCGCGCTGTGTGGAGGCTCTAAGATGGCTCCCGCAAAGAAGGGTGGCGAGAAGAAGAAGGGTTGTTCTAGGTGGTGACCCGGGAATACACCATCAACATTCACAAGCACATCCATGGAGTGCGCTTCAAGAAGCGTGCTCCTCGGGCACTTAAAGAAATTCGGAAATTTGCCATGAAGGAAATGGGGACTCCAGATGTGCGCATTGACACCAGGCTCAATAAAGCAGTCTGGGCCAAAGGAGTAAGGAATGTTCCATATCGATTTGTTCCATATCGAGTACATTTGTCCAGAAAACGTAATGAGGATGAGGATTCACCAAACAGGCTCTACACACTGGTAACATATGTGCCTGTTACCACATTCAAAAATCTACAGACAGTCAATGTGGATGAGAACTAACCTGAATGTCAAATAAAAATGCAGCATTGCCTCCAAAAAAAAAAGTTTAAAGTTTAAAGTGATCATTTATTTGTATAGTAAATATAGCATATTCTATGTTAAAATTATTAAGACTTATAAAACAGTGAGAAAGTTACTGAGTTTGTGGCTTCAAAGACATAGTTTTGTTAAATTCTCCTAATAATAATGAGAATTCCACAAAAAAATTGGAGTAATAATTATTTGCCTCAAAAATCCCACTCCTTGGTATTATATTACATTTATTAAATATAATAGTCTCATATATATAAGCACTCCAATACCAACTGAAGTATTAAAACATATGATCTTTACTCATATGGGTAAATAAGTAAAATATGATGTGTATAGTCATGGGAATACTTCCATCCTTAAAGTAAGATAATGAGATCTAGTACAATACGGATGAACCTGAAAAACATTATGCAGAGGTAACTAAGTCATACCTTGAAGGACAAAATACTTCTACATATAATTTGTTACCAAAGTAAATCATTTACAGAATTAGATGGTAACATACTAATGGAAATGTGCTGCCAAGAGGAGTAAAATTATCTTTGCTGCTAAGCTCATATTGAGCTATATTTATGTAAGATGTAGTACATTCTAGGAATCTATCATTTTAATAATAACCATGCAGTTAACAATATTAAACTGTATGTTTTAAAATGTCATAGGCTGGCAGATCTCATGTTCTATGTTCTTATTTTATGTTTTAATGATAAGGTAATATATTTAAATACATGTGAGTAAAAATAAATTTGAATATACTTCTGTGATTGAAGAATGATACAAGAACATTCTTGTTGGTAAGCAATAGAATGCTATGAATTGAAAACAATATATGCATATAAACACTAACACTAGGGTAATGTGTGCTTGTATATGACAACATTATTCTTTGAATGGAGCACTTCAAACAGGCTAATGTGACAGTATATAGAAAAAGTAGTGGGAATTTTTGGAAGACATACAAATCAATTCTTAAATTTACAATTGATATATATATAATATATTTATTATATATTAATTTTATATGTCTATATGACAACCATGTGACATTTGATGTGTGTAGCACTGGTGCATAGTTTAAGGTAATGTAATCATGTCATCTGGTCTTCTTAAAAATGTTTTTTCATAATGCAATATATAAACTCTTTTCTTTCACCTTTCTAGGGTGCATAAATTTTATAGTATATATAGATCTAGGACATTATATAGATGAGCCTAAAAGACGTTACACAGCGGTAACTAATGCTCCTACATATATATATATATATATATATATATATATATATATATATATGTGTGTGTGTGTGTGTGTGTGTGTGTGTGTGTGTGTGTGTGTGTATAGTACAACCAAATGATTTTTTTAGAAAAAATGGTTTTGTTTACTTATTTTTAATTAACATTTTTTCCATCCAAGTTGCTAACGAGATAGATTCAATATTTTTCATTTTATTAATTGCCATTTAAAAATTGGCCTTAATTTCATAAGAACATGAACATTGTACTTCAGTGAAGTTTTTTTTTTTTTGATAGCAACATTCATTTATTGTACACATCGATCTAAAATGCAGACAAAAACTTTTTTAATTGAACAACTTTATTTTAAAAAACAAAGACAAATGTAGAGATTTTAAGCATTTTTGCATAAAAGTATACAAATACATTTTTGTCACTACTTGCTTTTTTTAAAGGTTTAAGTGTGCATTAGGATCTTACTAGTTCCAATGAGCATAAAATACATGTAAAACAGGATGTAACCTTGAATTAGTCAAAGTTTTCTTGATGTGTAAAGATTAAGCATCATAATGGTTTTTTATTTACTTCTTTTTTTATATACTCTGTGAGTTGTTTCTAGGGTGTTCAGAGCTTTCGGGGGTTAGTATCCAATTATCAGTGACTGCATATTATGTCTGTTATTTTGTGACTGGGTTACCACACTCAGGATGATATTCTCTAAGATGCATCCATTTTCTTAAGAATCTCATAAAGTCATTGATTCTGATAGCTGAGTGGTACTTCATTCTGTAAACATACCACAATTTTTTTTTTATCCATTTATCTACTGAAGGATATCTGGGTTCTTTCCAGCTTCTGGCTATTATAAATAGGGCTGCTATGAACATTGTGCTGCATGTGTCTTTGTTGTATATTGGAGCTTCTCTGGGGTATATGCCCAGAAGTAAAATAAGTGGGTCTTCAGGTAGTACTATATCCAATTTTTTGAGAAATCGCAAGACTGATTTACAAAGTGGTTGTACCAGTTAAGAACCCCACCAACAGTGGAGAAGTGTTCCTCTTTCTCTGCATCCCCACCAGCATCTGCTGTCATCTGAATTTTTGATCTTAGCTATTCTGACTGGTGTGAGGTGTAATGTCAGGGTTGTTTTGATTTGATGACTAAGGATGTCGAGCACTTCCTTAGATGCTTCTCAGCCAGCCATTAGATATTCCTCAACTGAGAACTTTTGTTTAGCTCTGTACCCCATTTTTTAATAAGGTTGTTTGATTCTCTGGTGTCTAACTTCTTGAGTTCTTTGTATACCATGGATATTAGGCCTCTATCAGATGTGGAGTTGGTAAAGATCTTTTCCCAATCTGTTGGCTGCCAATTTTTTTTCTTGACAGTGTCCTTAGCCTTACAGAAACTTTGTAATCACTTTAAGTAGTATTTGTTGATATTTGACCTTAGAGCATGAGCTCTTGTTGTTCTGTTCAGGAAATTTTCTCCTGTGCCTATGTGTTCTAAGGTTTTCCTAATTTCTCTTCTAATAGTTTCAGTGTGCCTGGTTTAATGTGGGTATCTTTAATCCACTTGCACTTGAGCTTTTTACAAGGAGATAAGAAAGGGTCTATTTTCATTCTTATGCATGCTGAGTGCCAGTTTACCAACACCATTTGTTGAAGAGACTGTCCTTTTTCCATTGAATGTTTACAGCTCCTTTGTACAAAACCAAGTGACCATATATGTGAGGGTTCACTTCTGGGTCTTCTATTCTATTCCATTGATCCACATACCTAACTCTCTACCAGCACTATGCAGTTTTTAACACAATTGCTTTGTAATATAGCTTGAGGTCAGGAATGGTGATTCCTGGAGATGTTTTCTTGTTGTTAAGGATGGATTTAGCTATTCTAGGTCTTTTGTTATTCTTGATGAAACTGCACATTGCTCTTTCCAAGTCTGTGAAGAATTAGGTTGTAATTTTGATGGTGGTTGCATTGAATATGTTCATTGCTTTTAGTAAGATGGCCATTTTTACAATGTTGTTCCTTGCAATCCATGCCTGTGTGTCTTTCTTTTTTGGTATTCTTGCTTAGGTATTTTCTTGTTTTTACTAGCATGTAGTTTCCCTCCTTGTATTGGGTTTTCCACCTATAATTCATTGTTGTGCTGGATTTCTGGTCAGATATTGTGTAAATTTAATTTTGTCATGGAATATCTTGGTCTCTCCATCTATGGTGATTGACAGTTTTCCTTGCTATAGCAGCCTGGGCTGACACTTGTGTTCTCTTGGGGTCTGCATGATGTCTGTCCAGATTCTTATAGATTTCATAGTTTCTGTTGAGAAGTCGGGGTGATTCTGATTGGTCTGCCTTTATAAGTTACGTGACCTATTCTCTTATTGATTTTAGTATTCTTTTATTTTTTTTTTTTTTTTTTTTTGCTTTGGGCACTTGGCGTTTTGACTATTATGTGTTGGGAAGAATTTCTTTTCTGGTCCACTCTATTTGGAGTTCTGTATGCTACTTTTATGCTCATGGTGGTCTCATTCTTTAGGGTAGGGAATTTTTCTTCTATTATTTTGTTGAAGATATTGACTGTGCCTCTTAGTTGGTATTGTTTGCCCTCTTCTATTCTTATTATCCTTAGGTTTGGTCTTCTCATTGTGAACTGGATCCCCTGGACATTTTGGGTTAGAAGCTTTTGGTTTTTGCATCTTCTCTGACTGTTTTGTCTATGTTTTCCATGTTGTCTTCAGCCCCTGAGATTTTCTCTTCCATCTCTTGTAGTCTGTTGAAGATGCTTGCATCTGTGACTCCCGATTTCTTTTTTTAGGTTTTTTTTTTTTTTTTTTTTTTTTTTTTACCTCCAGGGTTGTCTCTTTTAGTGTTTTCTTTATTGTTTCCATTTCCGTTTTAAATTCCTTCTTCAATGCCTTCATCTCTTTGGTTCTGTTTTCCTCTTGTTCGTTGATTTCTTTCAGTGTTTTCCATGTTTTCTTTTTAAAAGCTTCTATTTCTTTATGCTTTTCCTCCCGTTATTTTTTAAAGATTTCCATCTTCATCTTGAGGTAAGAATTAATGTCTGAGTCTTCTTTTTCTGGAGTGTCTGGCATTCTGCTGTTTGCTATGATGGAAAAGCTGAGTTGTGGTGTTGCCAGGTTGTCTTTTTTTTTCCACTGGGTAAGTTTTTTGCTTTCTTCTTGCCATCTTGTTGTCTGTGATTATATGTGGTCTTGTCTTTGATTGGTTCCTGTCTCTCCTGTGTACCTGGTCTATTTCCCTGGATCTCTGCTGTTTTAGGTGGCAAATAGCTTGGGCATTTGGTCTGCATGGAAGTGCCTTCTGTGAGGACCTGAGTCTTTATGGCAGAGTTCCTGTTCCCCTGAACCAACTGGAGGGCCGCACCTGCTGTTCGATAGGCCCAACCCTCTCTTTTTCCTAGGTTTTCAACTCCTTCCAGAGATGTCCATCCCCCAGAAACTTATCTCCCCACCCTCTCACACCTTAACTAATCCCTTAACTAATTGACCTTAAGTAATAGACCTAATCTGAGTTCTATTCCCCACCCCTTCTATCACTCAGGTCAAGTCATTTTCTCCATCCACATTCAATATCTATTTTATTTCTTCTTCCCTTGAGACCTCCTTCTATGGTTCTGTGGATTGCAGCATGAATGTCCTTTACTTTATGGCTAATATCCACTTTTCAGTGAGTGTATATTATGAATGCTTTTCTGGGTCAGGGTTAACCTCACTCAGGATGATATTTTCTAGTTCCACACATTTGGGAGATAGCCAACCCCTTATACTATTAGTGATACCCTGCTATGCTTGCATACAGAAGCCTAGCATAACTGTCCTCGAGAGACATCATCAATCAGCTGATGAAAGCAGATGCAGAGATACCAAAGGAAGAGCTTAGAAGTTGTTGTGGAAGAGAGTAAGGAATGATTGAGGACATCTGAAAGTCAAGGACACCACATGAAGACCTACAGAGTCAGCTAACCTGGGATGCACAAAGACTGAAACACTAAGCAAAGGCATGCATAGGTTTACTTCTAGGTCCAGCAGACATATATACTAGTTGTGCAGCATGGTCTGCATATGTGTCTCCTAACAACTGTAATAGAAACTGACTCTGACTCTGTTGCTTAACTTTTGTCCCTTTCTACTAGCCAGATTGCCTTGTCTGGCCTCAGTAAGAGAGGATTATTGCAATTTGATGTGCTAGAGAAGGTTTGTATCCATGGGAGGGCTTCCCTTCTCAAAAGAGAAGGGGAAGGGGTAATGAGAATATAGGGTGTGATGGTGAGACTGAGAGCCCCAAAAGAGGGTCTGCAATCTGCATGTAAATTGATTAAATAAGTTAAGGGGAAAAAAGAAGCTAGTCTTGCTTACTTACTTACATTAGAAATGTTAGCAGTGTTTTGAGAAAATAATTTAGAGAACCACTTATATTTTTCTCTTTACATGCATATGCTTTTTAATAATCCCATTTTCTCTCTTTTTTATTAGATACTCTGTATTTACATTTGAGATGTTATGCATTTACCCTACCCTGTTACCATCCCCCTCCCCCTCCAGTTGCCTTTACAAGGTGCATTCTCTTCTTATCCTGTTCTTTAACCCATTGCCTTGTCATATCCTTAAAGATCATTTGCTTGAAAAGTTTTTGTTCCAACATTTTACTCTGAGGTAGTGCCTGTCTTTGTTACTGAGATGAGTTTCCTATATGTAGCAAAATGCTGGATCCTGTTTCTGTCTCCAATCTGATAGTCTATGTATTTTTATAGAATTAATTCCATTGATGTTGAGGCATATTAAGGAACAGTGATTGTATTTTATTGGTATTTTTGTTGTTATGGGCAGTTATGTTTGTGTGCTTTTTTTCTTTGGTGTTTTTTGCAAGAGGATTCATTTCTTGATTTTGTTTTGGTGAAGTTTCCCTCTTTTTGGTGTTGTTTTTCATCTATTATCCTTTGTAGGGCTGGATTTGTACAGATATTATGTAAATTTGATTTTGTCCTGGAACATCTTGGTTTCTCCACCTATAGGGATTGAGAGTTTTGATGGATATAGTAACCTGGGATGGACCTTGTTTGCCCTTAGGATCTGTATAATGTCAATTCAGGATCTTCTACCTTTAAAAATCTCTTTTGAAAAGTCTAGTGTAATTATGATCTGTCTGCCTTTATATGTTACCTGTCCTTTTTCTCTTACTGCATTTATTATTCTTTGTTTTGAACCTTTGTTGTTTGGACTATTATGTGTTGGGAAAAATTTCTTTTCTGGTCCAATCTATTTGGGGTTCTGTAGGCTTCTTGTATGTTTTTGGTCATGTTTTTTTTTTTTTTTTTTTTTTTTAGTTTAGGGAAGTTTTCTTCTATAATTTTGTTGAATATATTTACTGTGTCTTTCAGTTTACACTTTTGCCCTCTTTTACACCTGTTATCCTTAGATTTGGTCTTCTCATTGTCCTGGACTTCCTGGATTTTTTGGCTAAGAATCTTTTTGATTTTTGCATTTTCTCTGACTATTGGGTCAATGATTTTTATGGTATATTCTGCCCCTGAGGTTCTCTCTTCCATCTCTTGTATTCTGTTGGTGATGCTACCATCGACTCCTGATGTCTTTTCTAGGTTTTCCTACTTCAAAGGTCTCCTTTAGTTTTTTTCTTCATTGTTCCTATTTCTGTTTTTAGTTCCTTCACCTGGTTGTTTGTGCTTTCCTTTAGCTCTTCAAGTGATTTTTATGTTTGCTCTTTAAGGGCTTCAACTTGTTTTCATGTATTTTCCTGTACTTAAAAAAAAAAAAATCCCTGTACTCCTTTAAGTGTGTTATTTATGTGCTTTTCAAACGTCTCAATCATCATCATGAAGTATGATTTTAAGTCTAAATATTTTTTTTTTTTTGATGAGTAGGGATATTCACTATTTGTGGTGGTGGGAGAACTGGGTTCTAAAGTTGCCTGGTTGTCTTGTTTACCATTTCTTAGAGTCTTGTGCTTGTCTCTTGCCATATTATTATACATTATGCTAGATGATGTTGTTGTCTCTTGCTGGAGCTTGCCTCTCTTGTGGGTCTTTGGGCCTGTGGTTTCCAGAGGAATATTGTTTCTGGGTGTTCTTCTCTCTCAGGGCATGTTATAAATTCCGATGGCAGAGTCCAGTCTTGTTGTACCTGGGCTTGGTTTGGCCTTGGGCTAGAAGTGTGCACTCCTGTGCAGTACAGATGCTTGCACTTGGAGAGTTCTGGGCCACCTCTCCTGGGGTAGAATATGAGCAGAAGAAGTTTACTCACCCTTCCACTTAGGATGTAAAGTGCTACTATAGCTCTCCTGAACTCTCAGGGACCTGTGGTTGGTCGGGTCACTGGTCCTGATCAAACTGGGCCAGGTCTGGCTTTCGGCCAGAAGTCACAGGTTTATTTTCAAACTTCTGTTTCTGTTTTTGTTTTTTAGTGAATGTTTTTGATCCTTTTCACAGTATTCTTTGTAAATTTTATTTAATGATATTTAGTATCACTTCAAAAATCAGAATATATTATTGTTGAAGTTTGGGCTTTTGGTATAAATTATCATGCTAAATACTGGCATCCAAGGTCTGGTTGCCAATAATAATGAAAAAAACTGCAGGAAGATCCAAGTGAAATTATGTGACTTTGCCCCCAAATTATCCCTGATTGGTTAATAAAGATGCCTACAGCCTATAGCTATGTAAAATTTATTTGAGCAGAGTGTGAGGTTCCCACACCTGGCCTCTAAGGAGAAAGACAAGAGGGAGAGAGAACGAAGACACCATAAGTTAGATGAATCATGAAAGTATGACCATGAGGCTTGGCCAATTGAAGTTAAAAATAGCCCACCATGAATGGGGCAAATTATAATTTTAGGATAATGATGGGAAAATAAATTCTAATAGCATAGAGTATACTTATTTGCCCAGCTACAGTGCTGATTAAGCCTTACTATACTAATAAAAGTAGTGTGCCTTTATCTGAAAAGTGAGTGATCAAAGGTAGGGTAGATGCACCTGACTGAGATTACACAATTTGACAACATATTATACTTCCATAAATGTAAAAAACCTATAAAGTACTTTAGAATCCCAGCTGTTTTTAAATCAGTTAAGAATGAATTTGAATGAGTCCACTTATCAACCTGTCCTATCCTTAGCATAAATGGGTACATTTTGTTACTTGTATTTATGCATTTTGAAAATCATACAGAAGAAAAAAAGAGAGAGAATTTTAACCATTGCTAAAAGAATTATAAAGTAATCTCTTTCACCTTGTGTGGAAGAGACAACAGGAAAAGTAGATAAAATTCTAGTTGTTTTATTTTATTTTAAAGGGAATAGCAAGTTACCAAGAATACTGTTGATAAAACCAGAGACAGTGGACATCATAACTAACTTGGTACTATTATTCCTGGCAATCATTAGGGTTGACATATGTCATAGCTATATCACCCACCCTAAAGTAACTGGGCTTTCTTCCAAAAGACAGTTTGATATTCCAGCCATCTAGCTATAGTAAAGGTGTTTAACATGACCCAGATGGAGAAACCTTAGCAATGGTGTGATCAATTCCAACAATAATCCACATGTTTATAGCATTAGAGCTTTATCTTTTGTCTGTAACAATGTACTCTCAAGTGTTTTGGTGTGATTATAAGGTGATTTAGAGAGAAGCTGTAGGGGAAACAATTATTCTTCTTTTAAATCTACCTTATTTAGTTGGTTTGTATTTTATATATAAGCTTTCAAGTTCATTTCGGTTTTCTTTTTTTTCTCAAAAGGTAGTAATCATATCCATTTAAATTTCAAGTGAACTTTGTGTTTAATAGAATTAAGTCCACACTAATCAAACACAAACACTAAATTTCAAACTGATTAATTTGATAAATGAAGCATAATATAAAAAGTAGCAACAAAATAGAATAACCTGTAGATTACACTAAAACCTTCTGAAATGTTTATGAGGCATTAATTTCATTGAGAATCTAATTGTGGGTAGTAAAGTATAAAATGACTTAAATTTACTCCTTCATTGCTTTGGCACCTAATTATAACATATACTGGTTTATGAAACTGAGCACATCTTTTCACTGATTTGTTTTGAAACAGTTTAAATTTCTACAAGGTCACTTGTAGTAACAAGGTCTGCAGCCTAACATGTATTTAGTAAATGTTTAATAAACTAATACCTAGAAAATAGCAACAATTCTACTGTAATTGATACTGTCTGCATCTTTATATAACCACAGTTAGGAAGCTACTTTTTTCAAATAAATTTTAAAGATTTGATATTTATTTTATTTGTGGGAATGTTTTACCCTTGTGTATGTAAGTAAACCATGTGTATGCAAATATCTAGGTACCAGAGAGGGTATCTGGTCTCCTGGCAAGAGAACAACAGATGGTCAAGAGAGGCTCTATATTTGTGCTGTAAACTCAACCAGGTGCTCTTAACTGATCAGCCCTGTATAGTTTCTGTTTTTACTTATTTCCTAACGTTTAACTTACCCTGTATGTTCACCTTATTTATTAACTAGATCATAAGAATTTATAAGTGAAATATGTATCCTCAGTGTCTATCCTACAGATACTATTACTATGGTTTGAATGACTTTTGAATAAGCCGATAAGCCTATGTTAACATCATTGGCAACATTTCATGGATACAAAACATGCTGATGTGGCCTTAAATATGTGTAAGCCATTAAAAGTATGTGAAAATAACATGAAGATAGAACAAACATATTTATGAATGGAGGTTATTGGATGCTTGATCTTCAAAAGGCAAATTGTCTCCTGCTCAGAAGCAAATTTCCAGGATTTTTACCCTCAAATTGGCATTGAGTAACAAAAACATTGCATTTTTAACACCAGATGCAAAGCTTTCAAGGTTATAATTGTCTTCAGTTTGATGATTGGATTCAGAATAATTAATCACTCATTTTCTTTAGTATTTTTGTCATCCATTTTCTAAATTGAAGTTTTGCATATTAAGAGGCACACTTCTTTGAATATGAATAGTAATTCAGGGAAGGTGTATAAAAGTAGAATTCCCTGGATACCAGGCAGATACAATAGAATAGTTACTCCAAGAAGGGGCTTTTAATATAGCCCACTGAATTCTGACATTGAAACTGTTTACTGTGAATACATATTAAGTTTCATAGTAGAGGCTAAGACTGTTTTCCTGAAGTTAGTTATAATACATCAGTTGAATCCAAAATAAATAAAACAATGATATTTTCTTATCATATTGCTTTATAAATTCATCCATATAAAACAAAAATAAGGCAATTACTATTGAGGCAAAAAGAGTATATTCAATAATTTTCTCCTTTTTGGGCCATAAAATGAAAAAGAAGAAGAAATAAAAACTTCCTTTTTTGTGTATAAAACCTTTTGCACTTTGACACAAGTCATTCCAGCCAAACACTTTTTGATTGAAACAAACTTAAACCATATTCCATTTCACAAAAGCAAAATGTGCTGAACATGTGGCTTTTAAAATAGAAGCATGTGCATCAACTGTTCTACATGAAGATCCTTTCTGAGAACAGTCTCTAGGGAAAGTTCATTACCCAAAGCCAGAGAGCACAGGAAAAGGGTGAAACAGAATGAGATCAAGCCTTCCCAAAGTGGATAGTCCAGACAGACGCATAAGTGATATTTAATATGCACACCCAAGGGCTCCTGTTGAGTGCCCTGTTTGGTAACCCGGATCAGGATGCTTGTTTAGTGGATAAAAGTGTAACTTTAGAAATTGGCAGGAACTCTTGTGCTTGGCCACCTGTATTCTCAGCCAGAAATGGTGGAAGGGGTTTTAAACAATCACACATTTCAAACTTTGTATTATTTTGCTTTCTTAAAAATTTCCAGTTTCAAAAGAGCCATTTATGAAACTGTAAACTTAAGGATGCATAGACAGCCCACAGTGGGAATTATGATAAACTTCATATTTTATCTTTCCCTTGCTAAAATAATAATTTTATAAAGCCGTAAGTGTAAACTGAAGCAAAAGTATACATTAAGCTTGATGCAATAGACTTGGTGAATTGCCACATGAATAAATACCGTTGTTACAGGCTTCTGGCTATCAATACTATTTATATCTAAAGTAAATACAGTGAACTCTGAAAGGAGTCTGCAGAGTCAATCAACAGTGGATATTAGCACTTCAAGGAAATCATCCCTTCCAGCCTCAAAAGAGAGGAAGAAAGAAAGAGAAAAGGAAAGAAATAAAGAAAAAAAACAAAAGAAAAAAGAGATCGTGTTGTGAATTTTTAACTAAGAATATAATAATGTCTTCCTAGATCTCATTATTTTTTATGCCCATTTAAGGCCATCTGGGGCCTAGAATGATGAAAGACTGGTATAAATTTATGACCCTAGATCTAGCTATAGCCTTTTGGATATTAGGTTGGATTAGTAGATTTACGGCTAATCCAAACACTGTGGACAAAATTCTGCCTGACACATCTGCACTGTGGGTCCCAGAAAATTGTAGCAAGTTGAGCTTTTGAAGGGCTGACAGCATCCTTTATGCTGCAGGCACAAGCTGCATGCATTTTGTCATCAAGGGTAGTTCTTCAGATCTACATTCCCTCCACATCTGCAGTGACAGCTTTCAACCCCACTTCACAGTAATGGTCATTGTCAGCAAGAAGCTTAAACTAGTCATATGTTCCTTTCTCAACTGAGCAGAAATTTAGCCAATTTTAGGTGCACGGATATGCATGGTTTTTGAAGGCACTTTCATTCCTAATGCTTGTTGAAAATGTAGTTAAATCATGTTCAGCTGAAAGTTTGGGTTCCAGCAGTCATTATGTGAGAAAGTTCTTTGGAGTTTCAGACTGTTTCAAGACTGTTATTGAGTCTATAATAGCAAAGTGCCTGACATTGTATTCAACTCTGATATAGTAAGTTGCATTTTTAATATAATAATGTGGAGGAATCAAAAAAGAAATTATGTAGGCAAACATTAGGTAAAATATAGAATGACTCAAAAATTATATGGGATATTTAAATTGAATGGAACTAATTCTACTATATGTATCCTGGTCTGTTACTTAAAATTTTTTAAATAAAATTGACAATAATATTGATAACATTTGCATGCTTTGAATCCTTTACTAAATACTTTACTTTTTACACATATTAGGACATATCCTCATATATGACATAAATACTTTGTATTTACACATTAACACATTTTTTATATTTGTGTCTCATGATCTCTTTGTATACCCCAGGGTTGATGTTATACATATATCATCATTCCCAATTGGAGATAAATATAATAGTTTTAAACCATATTTTTATGTTGATGTCTATAAACTTGTATAAGAAGTTAATGTTCTGTGGGATATTTAAAATCATATCATCTTAGTATTAATATATTCTTTAACCAGAACATATTTTTGATTTATACATGGCTCAAATGTTACATGTGATATACTGAATAAAATGAAATGAAATTTGATCAGTCTTTAGAAAATCATTTGAACAGTATTATTTTTAAGTGCATAGTGTATTTCTATATGATGGTATAAATGTTTTGGAATACTTTGGGGAAGATACTGAAAATGTAATTTAATCAAAATATGCAAAAAAGAATATGTAAACTTTCAAATATTAACATATACATAGAAGAGATTGCCAAAAGTTATGTCTTGTGGAAACAACTTTGAATTTATTATATTCTTACTCTTTATGTAGTTTCTGTTTATGCAAGTTGTGATTGACACTAGCAAATTATTTTTCTTTATTCCTCAATCATATTCACTTTTATTAGTAATCTATTATATTAAATGTAACATCCAATAAAATAGATCTGATTATTTTAGTAAGAAGTGACTAGCATTATTAAAAATAAAATAAATCATATTTAAGTGACCTACATATTGTCTTCAAGAACAACATCATCATTTTGCATTTCTATCAACAGAATCAAAAGGCACAAGTATTTTCATATCTTGACTATGACAGTTTTTATTTTAAAATTATTTTGTTGACAGCCATTTATCACGTGCAATTTGATATAGAACTATGGTTTTGTTTTGTGCTTCTATTATGACTATGTGATATTAAACATTTTTGTATGCCTGTTGCCCCTATGCTAAGTTAAATAAGTCATCCAGAGAAAGACAGAGATGTAGATGATAGTGCTTATGTGAGCTATATTAAATAGACAAAAATAAAGGTTAGCTGTTTGCTGCCAGTGACTGACAAGCCAAACTATGGTCTATGGGGATAGAAAGCTCTAGACTTAGGTGATGTAAACCTTACTGTACACTGGCATTTTAAAAGGTTGATTGTGCTAATGTATTTTTTAAATATAACATATAACATAAAATTAATCTGCTCAACTTTCCATACATCTACCTAAGTAAAGTAAACCTGGTTTGAATAAGTCCTAACAGCATTTTGTTGATAAGTAGATAAATAGAAAGGAGGTATGTTTAAAGCTGAGGGATATCAGCCTATTTCAAACCCACAAAATAAAAAAAAAAAAAATCCAGTGGTAATTAGTATTAGTACTTCTCAGAGTTACTCATAAAACTATATTTTTAATTTAAAGCATTAAAATGTAAATGGATATAAGGTATAGGATGATAAACTAGGTCATTTTGGATATGTAGTACTGTTCATATTCTTTTTTATTATTTCTAAATACCATTTGACAGTTTAATACATTTTCATTGATTAAAGAAGTATTTCATGCATTTTGTTACATATTTACCATGGTTTTCATTAGAATATCTCAGTTCTCTGACGACATTGTATGGATGATGATCTAGACAATAACAACAGCCAATTCAATGCTTATCACAAATCTTTTAGCTAAATCTTTTACGTATTGCTATTTAAGTGCACATCCTTAATCAAATTTTATTAAATATTATTATGTGTCCTATGACCTACATTTGGTAAAAGTATAAAATATAATTTAAGTTCAATAGATTAATTGAAAGTATGCAAATATAGCAAATATTTCATAAATACTGCATTTAGTCTATTTAGAATATTTTGTGACAATACTTATCACCAACTGATTTAAAAGTGGTAGAAATAATAGAATTGTCTCAGTTCTGCATACTTGGACATATCACATCAAATTGGCAGTGTGCTCCATGTATAGGGAGGATCTGCTCTTTGTTACTAAAACAGTGCTTTGAATTCTGTCTTCAAATGGCAAAAGAGATAGAAAGGTATTCTATAAAGAACCCATCTGTTTCCCTTCAGCTCTTTTATGAACTACTAATCCTGTTGTGTAGAAGATTCCTCGTGGTCTAATCATCTACTAAATTTACCAATTATTATTACTGTTGCATTGGGGATTATGTTTTAATAAAGATTTTGGAGGTAATACAATATGTTCAAACCACTCAACCACCAGTATATAGTAACTTATGTTACTAAAATGTCAGTGATATCCTCTATAAATATGGTATTGTTCTAGTTTTTCAAGCATAGCAAATGTATGTGTAAAAGTAAATTAAACAAAAACTATATATAAATTGAAGCATCTTGACCCCTATATCTGAAATTGTTTAATGCTTAAGTTGCATTAAGCACCTAAAGATAAAATATGCTACATTGAAACTACTAAGAAAAAAAATAAATGCTAACACTTTAAGACATTAGTTAATATAAGCAAAGATTTTTTAAAAGTTAGACTCAAGAAAATCAAATAACCAAAATAAAAAATAATAATGAGAGACAGAATTAAACAAAAAAATTTTCAACTAACGGATATTGTTTGGCTGAGTAGCACTTAAAGAAGTGTTCAACAGGGAAATGCAAATCAAAACAAGCTTGAGATCCTTACATCTATTAGATATTAGTGCTCTTTTGGATGTAGGGTTGATAAGAATCTTTTCCTATTCTGTTGGTTAGTGTTTTGTCCTAATGATAGTATGCTTTGCCTTACAGAAGCTTCGGAATTTTATGAGATCCCATTTATCAATTCTTGATGTTAGAGCATAAGCCATTGGAGGACTGTTGAAGAAATTTCCTCAGTGCCCATGTGTCTGGGGGTCTTGCCCACTTTCTTTTTTATTAGTTTGAGGGTATCTGCTTTAAGGTAGAGGTCCTTTATTCACTTGGACTTGAGCTTTGTACAAGAAGATAAGTATGGATTGATTTTAATTCTTCTACATGTTGAGTACCAGTTGCACCAGGACCATTTGTTGAAAATTCTATTCCTTTTCCTCTGCATGATTTTAGCTTCTTTGTCAAAGATCATAGGTTTGTGGGTTCATATCTGGGTCTTCAGTTATATTCCATTGGTCTAACTTCCTGTCTCTGTACCAATACAAATAGTGATATTTTGACTTCTTTCTTTCCAATTTGTATCCCTTTGATTTCCTTTTACTATCTAATTGCTCCAGACAGAACTTCCTGTACTATATTGAATAGGTAGAGGGAGACTGAACAGCCTTGTTTAGTCCTTGATTTTAGTGGGATTGCTTCAAATTTCTCATCATTTAGTTTGATGCTGGCTACTGGTTTGCTGCATATTGCTTTTACTTTGTATGGACCTTGGATTCCTGAACTTTCTATGACTTTTAACATGAAGGGGTATTTAATTTTGGCAAATGCTTTCTCAGCATCCAATGAAATATATTTTTTTCTTTTTCGTTTGAGTTTGTTTGTATAGTCAATTACATTGATGGATTTCTATATATTGAGCCCTTCCTGCATCCCAGGGATAAAGCCTACTGGAGCAGGGTGATTGTGTTTGCAAGAATTTTATTAGATATTTTTGCATTTGTCATTGCATCTCATAAATTTGGGTATGTTGTGCCTCCATTTTCATTAAATTCTAGAAAACATTTAATTTCTTTATTTCTTCCATGACCATATTATCATTGATTACAGCATTGTTCAGCTTGCATGTATATGTAGGCTTTTTGTTGTTTTGTAGTTATTAAAGACAAGCCTTATTCCATGATGATCTGATAGGATGAATGGGACTATTTCAATGTTCTTATATCTGTTGAGGATTGTTTTGTGGCTGATTATATTATCAGTATTTAAGAAGGTAGCATAACATGCTGAGAAGAAAGTATACTGGATAGTGCAGTAAACCTTTCAACTTGTAAGAAAAATCCCAATTAAAATGATTTCCTTTATATGAGTTACTATAGTTATTGTGTATTTTCACTGTGCTGACTGAGTCAGAATTTATGACCAGGGAGTGGGGTATTGGTGTAAGGGTCCCGACCTTATTACTTATTGACAGAATGAGAACTTTGAATTAGGAAAATAATTCAATTTAATTCAATGTTTAAAGTGGGGCTTAATGGACAATTCTAGTTGAAACATGGAATTATTGATGTTGAAAGCAACCCAGATTGTGCTGTCCTGGCTCAGGAGGCTTTAGCGGAGGATAATATTAAAAGCGACCTAGATAACTTTCTTTTGATACTTTGGCAAAGAATAGGGATACTTTCAGCCTTTGTCAAAAAAAAGTCTTCCTGAGGCTTAAACATTTCTTATTTTTTAGTTAATGTTCCTGGCAGGGAATATTTATTTTAGGCAGCCTAATATTGACACTGCCGTCTGACAATTAATGGTTATTCTTGTACATACTTATAATAAAAAACAATCTGAGCAAGGAAAAAGTTGAAATATATAGTTTGAGAAGAAAGAGAACATTGGAAATTGTAATTGAGCAAAATTCAGTGTTCAAGGAGTTAAAATGTTTAAAGAAAAGCCTCATTCTGGGACTAAACCATCAACAAAAGGGTATACATGGCTGTGTCCATATATGCATCAGAGAATGAAATTGTCTGGCATCAAAAGGAGGAGAAGCCCTTGTCCAGTGAAGGCTCGTTTTCGCAGTGTAGGAGAATGCCAGGATGGTGGGTGGGGTGGGAGTGGGTTGATGGAGGAGCACCCTCATAGAATCAGGGAGAGGGAAGAAGGGATGAGGAATCTCCAGAGGGGAACCAGGGAAAGGGAATAACACTTGAAATGTAAATAAAGTACCCAATTAACAACAAAAACAGAAAAGTCTGATCCTCATAGAATAAAGAGACTTGTAAACTCAGAAAGGGAAGTCACCCAGATAAGCTTACAACTTGTGAAAAGAACTTTCAAAACGCTAAAGCAGTGAAGGAAACTGTCAAATACAGACAGCTGATGCAGATATAATTACATGAGAGGGCCATGTTCCAGGCCCAATAAGTAGCAGTACTTGGCAGCATCGGCTATGTGGTTCTAGCATCAGAGTCAAAGAAATAAGAGAAAGGCTATGGAATCTTCTTCCATAGCTAAAGAATGCTGCCAAGGCCAGATGTATGTCAGGGGTGTCCCTGAATGGAGTCCCAAACAAGCTTTTGTATAAATCTGTATAGGCAAAATTTGGATTAACTTGAAAACCCTAAAATGTTGGTTAATGCAATGGTAAACCTGCTGAAGAAAGCTATAATCTGGCAGGCATATAACCATCCCAAGAAAGATAATTATGCTGCAGTCAACAAGACTTAAAGAAAATAGAAAGCTGAAGAACCCTTTGACGTCAGACATAGACGTATAGAGTTTTCAGTTTGCCCTAATGGATTTGGGTCATGAGTATTCATCACTAGGTTCCCTTTTCTCTGTTTGGAAGTGTAAGGCGTATTTTGTGCCTTTCATTGTATGCTTGAAGTATGAGGTCTGATTTTTTTTATTTTTACTTTGAAGGGGATTATAATAAAATTTCATGAGTCTTAGAAGAAATTTTGAACTTTGGACTTTAACAATTGGAAACTGATCGACTATTGATGAGGTTGTTTGAAGTTAGACAGAATTTAGTATTGCATTATGATATGGCAACAAGCCCATGGAGTATGGTGGTTTGAATTAGTAATGGCCCCCATAGGCTCATATATTTGAAGGTTTGGTCATTAGAGAGTGGTATACTATATAACAGAGTTGAGAAGGGATGGCATATTGGAGGAAGGGAGCAGGATTTGGCATTCCAAATATTCAAGCTGGGATCAGTGTGTGCTCTTCAGCTGCCTGAGGATCCAGGTATAGAATAGTCAGTTACTCTTAACCACCATGTCTGTCTCCATGTGGCCATCATCCCTGCCATGATGACAATGGACCAAACCTCTGAAAGTAAGTGTAAGCAAGCCTCAATTTTTTTTTAAAAAGAAAATTCTTTTCTTTATAAAAGCTGTCACGGTCATGGTGACTATTCACAGAATAGACACTGACTAAAACTCATAAAATTGAAAACTGATCTTTCAAGATTTGTGAATAATTGTACTAGAATTCTCAGAGGGATTGCATTGATTCTGTAGATTGCTTTTGGTAGGATGGCTATTTTTACTGTTAATCTTATCAATCCATGAACTTGAGAAACCTTTTTTATCTTCTGATAACTTCTTTAATCTCTTTCTTCAAAGACATAAAATTTTATCTTACAAGCCTTTTATTTGCCTGGTTAGAGTTACCCCCAAGATATGTTATATTATAATGAATATGTTAGTCCTCATCAGAGAAGTTTCTTTGCACTGTGGACTGCAGTTAATGTAAAACTAGTTAAACTTAAGAGACTGTCAATTGTTCTATATCCATATCATACCCCTTCACAAAAGCTCTGGCCTTACTGTAAAAGAGAGGGTAAAAGGAATTTAAGACTCAGAGATATCAGAGAACTGGAATAAAATAGTGTCTTCTGGATAGGACAAGGCCAATGGACTTACTGTGGTTGCCTGCTATATTCCTGCACAAAATCAAGGCAGTCAACATTCTAGCAGGGAGGAAAAAGGGTCCCATGCATAACTGAGAAACTATTGACAGCTAACAGCTGCTAAGGAAAGGAAGTCAGACTGTCTTGGCCCTTGTATACAGAGTTTTCTCTAGTGGATGGCCTCACTGTCTTGCATATGTGGGCAGCATAAATCAGAGACACTTGTTTATAATTTGGGAGGCAGTCAGGGTGATGGAGTATGGATCTGGTAGTGAGGTGGAAAGTGGAGGATGAATAAGATCAAGAATTTTTTGTTATTCTTTAAAAGACAAGCATAAACATTTCAAAATATCTGACTATGTACAAGTTTACTAGTTACTTACTTATCAAGAATTAGTTAGAATATACCAAATTGAGTTTAAACATTTGATTCTCTTGTGTAAATAGAGTATATACAATATTGCAAAGATTTGACATTCATACAAATATAATGTGTTGTAAAATGTGAGCTCACACTTAAGATCGATGGGGTTTGTATTGTTCTTTACTTATCTTAATGACTATGCTATCGTGGTGAATCTGTTTATTCAGACATATGCTAGTGATCTCAAGAATATTCAATACTTTTACCTATATTGTATTCAAGATACCATGTGTTTGCTTTACTTATAGTTGAGGTTCTTGGAAGGTCCAATTTCATTCTTCTACATGGAACTATCCAGCTTTACCATCCTGTCTTTTCTCTGGTATGTAATGTTGGCCTACACTAACATATCAGGTAGCTATGGTAGTATGCTCTAATGTATGTCTACAAATGTATTCTAGTAGACACAAGGAGTCTGTTCTTATTCTAGTTGAAATGGTTTAATTAAGATATCATTGGAATATAACTTGAAGTGTAAGTGATAGTTACTCCATTTTTTTTTTTTTTTTTTTTTTTTTTTTGTTTATTTTGTTCAGGATCATTTTGGCTATTCTGTATCATTTGAATTTCCATTATTTGTCTCAATTTCTTTGAAAGGTTACATTGGAATTTTTGAAGAAGATTATATTAAATCTGGAGAATAACTTTGGTTAATAGAAATGTCATTTTCTCACAATATTAAGCATGCCAATCTATGAGCATGGGAAATACTACATATGTTCTCATTCTTAATATTCCTTTTAATATTCATACCATTTTTATTGTTTATGTCCTTGTATGAAGAAATTTATTTTGTTCATATTTACAGATGAAAATATGTGTGCACATAATCACACACACATGCACACACTCACACACACGTGTGTGTGTATGTGTGTGTGGGTGTAAATATCACTCCATTCATATTTCATTATTACTAAAATGTTTTTTATCTATTCCTATGCTTTCGGCAGCTGGGGTGATTTAATATATGAGATACTCTGAGTAATGAGACAATAAGCATGAACATGCAGTAATGTCCTTTGACTGTTAATTTAATTCACTTTGACTATATACCAGGAATGGTGTGGCTTTATTATACAGTAACTCAGGTAAAACAGAACTAAACATGACAAAAACTTTTTATATTTATTGACTGCTATAATTAGTGTTGTGTAAATGAGCATACCTCTAAATTGAATATAGAATCCAATGCAACAAGTTATCCGAATTCTGATGACATCTTGTAGAAAAATTAAAAATATCATAAAAGTTACTGAAATACCCAAATATTTCAGCAGCTCTGAGAAGAAAGAGATCTGTAAGTAGAATTGCTCTCTCTGAATTCAAGATAAATTATAGAGACATGGCAACAAAACTACATGAGATTTACATAAGAGACATATAGACCACAGAAGCAAAAAACAATTGAGAAATAAGTCTATAGTGGTAAACACATCTACATCTAAAATAACTGTCAAAAATATGTTAGTTAAAAACAGGCTCTTTGTTAAGTGGTGGAGTGAAACCATATAGAAAAGTAATTAATTAAATGATATAAATAAAATAACCACCTATGTTAAAATATGTCTTACAGTTTGGAGTCTCAGAAAAATCTGTATTCATAATTTTGAATATAATAATAGTAATAGTAAACAATATGTTATATCAGTACAATCAATGTGTGTATCTTCTAACATCTAATACAATGCAAATCACACAGAACATACATTAAAACATTGTAAACTATAATTTGGCTGGGAGTATGGCTCAGTGGTAGAATACTTGCCAAGCATTTATGAAGCAGTATTGGGTTTAATTCCATGCACCTAAAATAAATGGCATATAATTGTGGTCAATTCTATATATAGAAACATAAAAAGAAGCCAAGATAATATTTTTCACTTCATTTTTAGATAGTATAGGTTGATTACACAGCTGGTATATTATACTGCTAAAGGTTCTGTCAGTAAGAGGAGAAATAGTAAAACAGTATTTTGCACTAAAAACAACTGATTTGGTGACCCTGCCTATTCAGTCTAATCTTACTAAATATTCAGTCTGTGAAACTGAATACATAGGGAACAAATTTTAACTGGAGCTTGGCTTTTAACTAGAATGTAAAAGAAAGCATTCTTTTCTAGACTATTATGTATAATAGAATTACATTTCTCCAAAAGGATTTATCTAGATGTTTCCAAAACTGAATTAAAAATTTAAAAATTAATAATTTTTTACTCTGGGTTATGACACATTTTGGGGAATGAATTTAATGTTTATTTTCTATCCCTCTATTATATGGAGTTACATTTCACAGTTGAATTTAATTATATTATACTTTTTAATACTATAGAAAATATACATTGAAATTGAGGGAACTAAATCTAGTAAGACATTGTAGTCATACAAGATGACACAGTTTATCAAATTTTTAGGCATGAAGGTATCAGTATCACATTATTTTCTGAGAACTATAGATGTAAAACTAAGTAAAGTGCTATTCTATTATCAAAACATGTATATTTCACAAAGAGTGTCCACATTTCTCTTTGAGGAAACTAATAGCAGCCTCCAAGGGCTTATTCTGAGCCCATTCTTACACCATTGTTTTGTTTTCACTCTGAAACCTTCATACTGTCATTGTGAACCATGATAATATCATTTTGGTTTTATAGGTAGTCCTCCCTTCTCTCTTTCTACCTAGAACTCTAACACTATCACAAGAGGATCTTCACATAACCCTTTCATGTACAAGCATATTCTACTTCTCAATTCATTTGAGAATGGAAAGCTATCATCAGAGGATGTGTGTTGAACCCTTGTTCACTCTTTTGGTAGACATTACATTGTCTTCTCTTTGAGACCTTAACATATGAGAACTTGCATTAAATAGTATATGCTTCATAGCTACCCTTCACCACCCCTAATCTCTGGACATCTAAACTCTACATATATAGAACTAGAGAGAGCACATATTTTTTTCTACAAAGTACCTGCTGATGAGGACAGAAGCAATGTCTTTCCTATATGAACTAAGATCAACTCATCTATTCCATTTACAAGTAAGTACTAAGTGACTCCAAGATAGAACTTTGAATATCACCTAACTGATCCAAAGGTTACAAAGTATGGCAATAGCAAATGGAGATTCAAATGGTCATTAAACATAAATGGGTCAGAAATGCATGTGAAAATACAAAACTAGTTATCCCATTTCTAATACTCACATCTCAGGGGAAAATACAAAATCCAATAAAATCACAAATAATATATATCTTTCAAAGATTATTAATATCTAGTGAGATCAACTTATATAGTACTCAGGTAACAAATTTAAATAATATGAACATTTCAAAAAATCAAGAAGACATGCTGAATAAATTTAAATATTATGGAAATAAGCTCTTGAATGACTACTAATAAAAATGTAATAAAACGAGAAAGAAATCTCATGATATAAAAATGAAATTTAGTAAATATATAATTACTAAATTGAACAAATTGAAATGAATCTTAAAGTGAAAAAAATCAATGTATATTAAAAGTTTAATGAAACATCCTACCAATTAAATGGATGGAGTTAGAGGCAAAACATCATAATGCAAACAAAAAAATAACTGTATTAGGTCATTCAGTTAAAAAAATAAAAAGAAAATGAAAGATTCATTAAAAGAACATGAACCAAAATGTCCAAGACCTTTGGACATCAGAAAACCATCAAATTTATGAATTATAGTCACAAAAAAAGAAGAAATTTAGATCAATGAAACAAAATATTTTCAATAAAACCAAAGAAAAATATCTTCAAAGTTTAGGGAGATATATACTTTTTAAGGTACAAAAGTTATTGAGAACCCAAATTAGGTTCTTTCTTACCTAAGAAAGGAAAGTGTATTGATTATGTAACTAAAAAACCAGGAAATATATAGAACATAGGTTATTGAAAGATGGCAGAAAGGAGACCCAAGTCACAAAGAAAGATAGACCTATAAGAATAAATGACAGTTCTTAATGGAATCATTGAAATTTAGAAGAACATAAAACAAGTATATGTCAGGTTCTGAAAAAATAAGAACATATATGCCAACATAGCATACAATAACCAGCCAAACTATCTGTTAAGGTCAAGAGAAAAACTTGACCATTATAAGAACAGGCTAGTCCAAATAGAGAGCTGTTTGTTACTGCCACAGATTTCATGCTGTTACTATACCCATGGGGGTTATTGTGCAATCTAGGTTTTAGATGTAATTTGTAGGTATCATACCTAGGTTAGGACTGTTGATTGCTTCCCTCCTTTGGAAAGCAACCTGGTGCCTTCTGGTACCATAAAGACTAACCCTCAGTGAGATGACATGTAAGTCACTCAGGAGCTTTTGGGTACTCTTTTTGAAATACATGGTATCTTTAGTACTAGAAATTTACCTTCTACTTCTGAAAGTCAATAAAGGGCTATATGATTTAGAAGTCTCTTAGACATGCCTGACCAACAACTTGGAAAAAAGACTTTTCAAGTCTAACAATGGAATATTTTTTATCTTCAGCTCTTGGAAGAAGCATTGTTGTTCCAGCTGAACAAAGTTCATTAAAAGTACACACTCATACACAGATGGAGAAAGAGAGAGAGAGAGAGAGAGAGAGAGAGAGAGAGAGAGAGAGAGAGAGAGAGAGAGAGAGAGAGAGAGAGAGAGAGAGAGACAAACACACATATGTATATGTATATATAATTATGTGTGTAATGGTTATTCTCAGGTAAATACTTCATTGTATAATTTCTTGTGTTTTTTTCAGAAATTCTTATTGCTACTTTACCCTTTTCTTTCCTTCTATATTTATTTCTTCCATTCTGCCTAAATAACTTGTCTATTTCCCCCTCATATACCTTGCTATCCCTCAACTTCCTCATTCCTTCTTCTGTATTTATTTTTATTTCCTTCCCTCAAATCCCCCTGCAAAGCAAGCAATGTTTGGCACTAGATACCTAGATAACCACTCATTGATAATGAAATTAGGGATACTGTAGAAGAATTTATAGACACTACTTTCTGAAAGCATCATAATCCCTAACTACATTGTTAATACCTGCGTTTATACCTCCATATAGGTGTTGTCCTGCTCCCTCATCAAGAAAACTTCTTTGTGCAAGAGATAGAGACTACTACAGAAAGACACAATCAATCAAAACTCAGAGATTTATGGAGCCCAGTACTAATGGATGTAACAACAAAACAATCCTGTAATAAAGATTACCCTGTTTTAGAAAACTTTATCATTTTTTTTCTAAATCCAAGACACCCAACTTGCTGTCAAAGGTAGGTATTATATTAGGGTGAAAGGATGAGCAATATACTTTAAGATACAGAACCAGGAAACAAATAGAAATCATGCTTCTAATACCTGACAGATTCAACTTCAAACCAAAACTAATAAAAAAGGGTGTTTTCAAGTTGTTTGAGAGATGGTTGAGTAGTTAAGTATATTTCCTGCACCTAAAGAAGACTCAAATTCTATTTTCAGCTTCTATATGGGAAACCACTAGTTAGTCTGGCTTAGGGTTTATCAATCTTGTTAAATTTCTCAAAGAACCAGCTCTTGGTTTTGTTGATTCTTTCAAAGATTCTTTTTGTTTCTATGTGGTCTATTTCTGCCCTAAGTTTGATTATTTCTTGCCCTCTATTCCTTTTGGGTGTATCTGCTTCCTTTTGTACTAGAACTTTCATCTGTGCTGTCTGGATGCTAGTGTATGCTCTCCCAGTTTCTTTTTGGAAGCACTCAGAGCTATGAGTTTTCCTCTCAGTACTGCTTTCATTGTATCCCATAGGTTTGGGTATGTCATATTTTCATTTTCATTGAATTCTAGAAAATCCCTAATTTCTTTTTTTATTTCTTCTTTGACCTTGCTATCATTTAATAGAGCATTGCTTAGTTTCCATGTGTATATGGGCTTTTTGTTGTCTTTGTTGTTATTAAAGACCAGCCTTAGACAATGGTGATCAGAGAGGATGCATGGGAGTATTTCAAGAAAACATCTGCAGGAATCACTCTTCCTGACCTCAAGCTATATTACAAGGCAATTGTGCGGAAAACTCCCTGGTACTGGTACAGAAATAGGCACTTGGATCAATGGAGTAGAATAGGAGATCCAGAAATGAACCCTCACATATATGGTCACCTGATTTTTGACAAAGGAGCTGTAAACATTCAATGGAAAAAGGACAGCATATTCAATAAATGGTGTTGTTTCAACTGGCACTCAGCATGCAGAAGAATGAAAATAGACCCTTTCTTATCTCCTTGTACAAAGTTGAAGTGGAAGTAGATCAAAGATCTCCACATTAAACCAGGTACACTGAAACCATTAGATGAGAAAGTAGGGATAAATTTAGAACATATAGGCACAGGAGAAAATTTCCTGAACATAACAACAAGGGTTCATGACCTAAGGTCAAAGATTGACAAATGGAACTTAATGAGATTGCAAAGTTTCTGTAAGGCTAAGGACACTGTTTAGAAAACAAAACAGCAGCCAACAGAGTGGGAAAAGATCTTTATCAACCCCACATCAGATAGAGGCCTAATATCCAAGGTATACAAAGAACTCAAGAAGGTAGACACCAGAGAATCAAACAACCCTATTAAAAATGGGGTTTAGAGCTAAACAAAAAGTTCTCAATTGAGGAATATCGAATGGCTGAGAAGCATCTAAGGAAATGCTCAACATCATTATCCATCTGGGAAATGCAAATCAAAACAACTCTGAGATTCCACCTCACACTAGTCAGATTGGCCAAGGTCAAAAATTTAGATGGCAGTAGATGCTGATAAGGATGTTGAGAAAGAGGAACAGTTCTCCACTGTTGGTGCTGTTGTAAACTGCTACAACTACTCTGGAAATATGTCTTCCGATTCCTCAGAAAATTGGATATAGTACTACCTGAAGACCCAGTTATTTCACTTCTGAGCATATACCCCATAGAAACTAATATACCACAAAGACACATGCACCACAATGTTCATAGCAGCTCTATTTATAATAGCCAGATCTGGAAAGAACCCAGATGTCCTTCAGTAGATGAATGAATACAAAAAATTGTGGTACATTTACACAATGGAGTTCTACTCAGCTATCAGAAACAATGACTTTATGAAATTAAGAAAATGAATGCTTCTAGAGAATATCATTCTGAGTGAGGTAACCCAGTCACAAAAAATAGACATAATATGCAGGCACTGATTATTGGATTCTAACCCCAGAAAGCTCAAAACACCCCAGAAACAACTCACAGACTGTGTAAAGTTAAAGAAAAGAAAAGGAAAAAAAAGAAAATAGAAAAAACTATTATGCTTAGTCCTTACACACCAAGAAAACTTGGACTAATTCCAGGTTACATCTTGTTTTACACGTACTTTATGCTCATTATAACTAGTAAGATCTTAATGCACACTATCAAACCTTAAAAAAGAAACAAGCGGCAGGAACATGGCGGGGTCGGTGACCGACAGCGACGCCGTGGTGAAACTTGATGATGGGCACTTAAACAACTCCCTGGGTTCTCCAGTTCAAGCCGATTGTGTACTTCCCACGACTGATAGTTCCATTTTGTGGGCACATTAAAGGTGGCATGAGACCAGGCAAGAAGGTATTAGTGATGGGCATCGTAGATCTCAACCCGGAAAGCTTCGCCATCAGCTTGACCTGTGGTGACTCTGAAGATCCTCCTGCTGATGTGGCAATCGAACTCAAAGCTGTGTTCACAGACCGGCAGCTCCTCAGAAACTCTTGTATATCAGGGGAAAGAGGCGAAGAGCAGTCGGCAATCCCTTACTTCCCATTCATCCCAGACCAACCGTTCAGGGTGGAGATTCTTTGTGAGCACCCACGTTTCAGAGTGTTTGTGGATGGACACCAACTTTTTGATTTTTACCACCGTATTCAAACATTATCTGTAATTGACACCATAAAGATCAATGGGGACCTCCAGATCACCAAACTTGGCTGATGTCTGAAGCACTTCTATTGCAAATATGATCGATCAGGTGCCACATCTACAGGACTGTCTGAAAGAAGTATCCTAGGGAGATCTGGAGACTCAAAGAGATAACAAAACAAAGGCAGACTTCACCATCTCTGTCTGTGCAGCTGAAGTTCAGGATGACAACTTCATCTGTGTTTTGCCCAGAAGAAGATAGCTCACAAGAAAAATACTGAGCCACTATTATGCCCAGAACAAAGTAATAATATATCTGTGCTGGATTTTATTCAGACTAAACTAAAATGGACTTGTGATGGTTTGTGATTTGGTAGCAATTACTTATCATTGCAAAACAAGGTGATACTTAGAAGCAAACATGCTAAAGACCTTACAAACAGCAACGGTACATCAACGCCAATGCGTTTCTGCACTAAAGTGGAATTGCGTAGCACAACCGACATTTTGGTCAGGGTATTTACATAGAATGTAGATTGTGCGGGGTTCGCTTTTTATGTTTTCTTGGGGGTCGTTTTGTTTTTTTGTTGTTTTGTTTCGTTTCTTAGCACAGCATCATGTTACCTTGGATTTTTAAGCGTTCTCAATTAATTTATTTATATTTAGTATCTGTATTAATGTATTAGAGAATGAGCAATGTCTACAAATTATTAACATAGGTCTGATGGGGAAATTATGTATTACAAGCATAAAATAAGTGAATTTTTACCTTGAAGAATTTGAGCATATTCTCCTTACCCCTCAAGTTTGGCTTCTTAATATAAATTGCTATAAATGCTTTTGGGGAAATTTTTGCAACACTTCGATAAAACTCTAAAGTTCTTGTCGATGATATGAACTTTTGTTTGCATTGCTTTTCCTCCTTCCTGTGAAGTAGCACAGTATTGGCTTCCTTACTTAGATTTACATAATAGCTCATTAAGTTGATATTAAACTAATGAAAAGCATATAAGAGGTGATCGCATAGACAGCTTTTAAAATAACTATATATCAGTTTTTAATAGTATGCTATGAAAATGATTCCAGAATGCAGTGTAAAGCAGAAGCAAGTTGCCCCAAACTACTTACTGAGAAATAATTTATATCAACCTAGGCTGTTAGCTCATTGTATAATTTTTCTTCTGAGACCCTCCCTAAGGATCCCTAAGCAATGCCTTTGGAGCTTCTGAGTAGACAATGCTGCCTCTCTGATAAGATAGGATCCAGTTAGGTCATCTGAAAGATTAAGTCCCAGGATTTCAGGTTTTTAGTGCAGCCAATAGTGATCATGCTTCCAGGAAAACTGTTTCCCTGCACTTGCAGAACTACCAATAGGGTGCAGATTATCAATGTATCTGCAAGGCTAGGGATGCTTGTAGTTTCATACACTGCTTTGGTCCTAGAGAGAAGGGCCTTTGGCATTGCTTTGGACAGGTAGTGGGAGAAGAAAGGGATGCTGGGTGGGGTATATTTATATATAATTTAGGTTTTGTTTTTACAGTGTATGTGTCTTATTAGGGCATCTCCTTGTCCTGCTTCACTTTTAAGGATTTTTATACAACATGCAGAGGCACTGAAGTGGCCATGTCATCTTCATGTGTCAAGAATGTAGACAGTGTTTCAAAACCAAAGTCTAAGATAAACAAAGCAAACTAAAATAAGGAATTTTTATAGATGATATATTTGGATTCTTCTAACTTTGAAACTGTTTAGCACAGTTCCATGGTGTTATATACAAAGACTTGTCCACCAGTACCAGCTGCATCTTACAAAGCTTCATGTTCTAGCTGACTTCTCAGCCGCCGTCAGCCATGAGGGCTGTTTCATAGCTCCAGGTATTTTTTTAAGCCCATGAGCAATTTCTCATGGGTTGAAAAGCCACTTCAGAAGAGTGTTTGTCAAGAGACTTAGAACACACCCTGAAAAACATTTGTAAGGTTTGCATTTGATTCATGCAGTAAGCATCCTTCCCCCTCGGAGGGCTCTTCTGAGTGGCCAGGCACAGGTAGGTAGTTCAGCAGAAGCTTGGGACATGGGGAGTGTGAGGGATCAGAAGAGACTTCTTCCTGTCTAACTGCCAATCAATCCCTGAGGCTGCTTGGTATAGAAAGTAGTGTCAGCCTCCTTGGAGCTATCTAAGTTGTGTGATGGGTTGATTCGGGGCTAGTAAGTAAATCCGGGCCACAGCCCACTGTCCAAATGGCTAGCTAGAAAATAGGACAAGCTCACACTCTCCTCAGCCTGAGAGGTATAATGTGGGGGATTCAGGATGGAAAGTGCAGCTTAAAGCTTCATGGGGAAAGTATTTGCAGACACGAGGAGTTCTGTCCACCCAGGGCCCTAGTTTTTCAATAACTAAAACCAAGGGATAACAATCTGGCTCTGGAAAAATAAGCAGGCTTTAGACAATCTGCAGCAAAACTGGAGTAAATGTGTCTATCAATCAAGTTAACAGAAGAGATTTATACTTCCTGGGCTATCCCAGAACTGTCTTAAAATTATTATTTTTTTAAATTTTGAAGCCCAGTTTCAAATCTTGCCAACCTTTCTAAAACTCCCTAAGAGATCACTCTTAGAGTTGATGCATTAAATGGCAAATCCATGTGCATTAAGAGAAAAAAGTATCCAAAACAGGATCAAGCCCTATTACCTTGAGAAAAGAGCTTTGGCATTTTCCGGCATTAATGTAAAGATAATGTTCCTATGATGACATATTTTCAAAGAAACACTTTCTTATTTACTGCGTGGTGTAAAGTATTGTTAAATGTGTTGTTACATTATGTCACTGCTGAAAGTTATTTGCACTATAATAAAGGAATTTTCTATGAAAAAAAAAGAAACAAGCACTGACAAAAATGTATTTGTATACTTTTATGCAAAGATGCTTAAAATTTGTACATTTATCTTTGTTTTTTTTAAAAATAAAGTTGTTTAATAAAAATGAATTTCATAAAAAAGTAAAACAAAATAAATGTAAACTATGTAAAAAATTTATTTTGGAGTTGTAAGCACAATCTCAATGTTCTAGTCTCATCTTCAAAACAAATCCTGCACCTGATGCACTGGGAATATTTCTGAATAGGGGAGAGAAAGATTATAAGAGTCAGAGTATCAAGGAATTTCCTTTGAGACTGTGGTTTCTAGTTAATAACAGAACCAACATCTATAATGTTTCAGCATGACTATTTAAACAGCAGTTTGACAAGGGTGTCACTAGTAGATATGCAAAAGTTGTCAGTGGTGTAGAGGAATTTTAATCTAGCAAATTTTTTGTTCTGGCAAGGAATCACATCCAAAGATCTTCTAGGTATACATGATCCACCTGGAATGGCATACCTTCTATCTCTCTCGCTAGAATACAGACATGTCCTTTGTACACACCTTTAATCCCAAATGAAAGTAGAGTTACTTTCTATAAGGAAGCAGCCATGTTTGAAAGTGTCATCTAATTGAGGGGCAGGTGAAGTGACAAATCTGAGAAATAAGTCTACTCTTAAGAGAGCAGCATAGAAAAGAGTGGTGACATAGAGCAGTGCAGAAAAAGTGAGATATGAAGTTCAGTGGAGTTTAATGAGTGCAGTGGAGTTAGGTTAATTGTGAGTTTGTTCTTTGAGTTCAGTTCCCTTAGTCAGTTCAGTTGATTTCTGTCAGTTCAGTTCAGAGGCAAGTTGCAGCCAGAGAATGAGAATGAGCCAAAAGATTAGAATAGCTTGTCAGAGTTAATTTGAGGTCAACCAAAACAATTCAGTAAGAAGCCAAATGAAGCCAGATTACAAATCAATCAGATTGGAGAGCAGATTGAGCCAGAATATGATTTGAACCAGCTCGTCACAGTTCAGAAAAGAACTGTGAGTTTACTCAGAAGTAAGCCTGTGATAAAACAATTATATCTGGTGAATAAAAGTCATATTTACACAGGGAAAAGAACATCAGACTTCAAACTTCAACAATAAACTACTGGCAAGTAAAGAACATTGAGAGTGTGAGAATTGGTCTTTTTAAAGTATAATATGCCAATATACCTCAAGATGATGATAGAGATCCTTAAACAAGAACAGGAGGAAAAGCATAAGGAAATAGAAGCTTTTAAGAAGGGAACAAGAAAAAAAACTCAAATAAATCACAGAACTAGAGGAAAATTGAACTAAAGAGATGAAGGAATGGAAGAAAGAACTTAAAATGAAAAATGGAAACAATAAAGAAAACACAAAAAGAGACAACCCTGGAGGCAGAAACGCTAAAAAAGAAATCAGTAGTCACAGATGCAAGCATCTCCAACAGACTACAATAGATGGAAGAGAGAATCTTAGGGATTGAAGACAACAAGAAAAACATAGACAAAACAGTCAGAGAAGATGCAAAAGCCAGAAAACCCCTAACACAAAATATCTAAGAGGTCTAGGACACAGTGAAAAGACCAATCTTAAGGATAATAGGAATAAAAGAGGGCAAAGAATATCAAATAAGAGGCACAGACAATATCTTCAACAAAATAGTAGAAGAAAACTCCCTTACCCTTAAGAATGAGATGACCATGAGCATAAAAGGAGACTACAGAACTCCAAATAGACTGGACCAGAAAAGAAATTTCTCAAGACACATAATAGTCAAAACTCCAAGTGCCCAAAGCAAAGAAAGAATACTAAAAGCAGTAAGAGAAAAAGGTCATGTAATACATAAAGGCAGACCAATCAGAATCACCCCTGACTTCTCAACAGAGACTATGAAGGCTAAAAGATCCTGAATAGACATAATGCACACCCTAAGAGAACACAAGTGTCAGCCCAAGTCGCTATACCCAGCAAAACTCTCAATCACCATAGATGGAGAGACCAATATATTCCAGGACAAAACTAAATTTACACAATATCTGACCACAAACACAGCACTACAATGAATTATAGGTGGAAAAGAAAATACAAGGAGGGAAACTACATCCTAGTAAAAACAAAAAAAAAAAAAAAAAAAAAAATACCTAAGCAAAAAAAACCAAAAGTAGAAAGATATACAGGAACAATTCTAACTCTAAGAGCAAAAATACCAGGAAACAGGAACCACTATTCCTTAAAATCTGTTAACATAAATGAACTCGATTCCCCAAAAAAAGACTGGATACATAAACAAAATCCAGCATTTTGCTGCATGCAGGAAACTCATCTAAGTGACAAAGACAGACACTATCTCACAGTAAAAGTTTGGGAAAGAAACTTCCAAGCAAATAACTCCAAGAAAGAAGCTGGAGTAGACATACTAATATCGAATAAAGTAGATTTTCAACCAAAAGTTCTCAAGAAAGATAAGGAAGGACACTTTTTACTCATTACAGGAAAAATTTGTCTTGAGGAACTCTCAATCCTTAACATATATGCTCCAAATACAAAAGCAAACAAATTTATTAAAGAAACCCTACTAAAGCTCAAAGATTACATTGCACCACATACAATAATAGTGGAAGGCCTCAACAACCTACTCTCATCAACGGCCAGATAATGGAAACAGAAACTGAGCAAGGACACAGTGAAACTAGCAGAGGTAATAAACCAATTGGAATTAATAGACATCTACAGAACTTTTCATCCTAAAACAAAAGAATACACCTTCTTCTCAGCACCTCATAATACCTTCTCCAAAACTGACCATATAATCATTCACAAAACAAGCCTCAATAGATATAAAAAGATTGAAATTCTCCCACACTTCCTAAAAGATCACCATGGTCTAAGGCTGGTCTTTTTTAATGAAAAAGACAACAAAATGTCCATATACACATAGAAACTATACAATACTCTATTAAATGGTAGAATGGTCAAAGAAGAAATTAAGTATTTTCTAGAATTTAATGAAACTTAAAACACAACATACCCAAAACTATGTGATGCAATGAAAGCAGTACTGAGAGGAAAACCCATAGCTCTGAGTTCTTCCAAAATAAATAAATAAATAAATAAATAAATAAATAAATAAATAAATAAATAAAATTGGAGAGAGCATACACTAGCAACTTGACAAGATAGTTGAAAGCTCTAGAACAAAAGGAAGCACATACAACCAAGAGGAACAAACATCAAGAAATAATCAAACTAAGTAGAAATTGACCAAATAAAAACTAAAAGAACCTTTCAAAGAATCAACAAACCCAAGAGCTGGTTTTTTGAGAAAAATAACAAGATTGATAAACCCTAAGCCAGATTAACTAGAGGGCAAAGAGAGCGTATCAAAATCAGAAAGGAAACTGGAGACACAGTAACTGGAACTGAGGAAATTCAAGAAATCATCTATAAAAGCCTCTACTCAACAAAGCTGAAAAATCTGGAGGAAATGGTTGAATTTCTAGACAGATACAAGATACTAAAGTTAAACCAGGACCAGGTAAACCATCTAAATAATCCCATAACACCTAAAAATAGAAGCAGTCCTCAAAAACCTCCCAACCAAAAAAATCCCATGTCCAAATGACTTCAGTGCAGAATTCTATCAGACATTTATTGAAAACCTAATAACAATACTCTTCAAAGGATTCCACAAAATAGTGTCAGATGGAACACTATCTAACTCATTTGTCAAGGCCACAATAACCCTCATTCCTAAACCACACAAAGACCCTACAAGGAAAAAGAACTTCAGATCAATCTCACTTATGAACTCAACAAAATACTTGCAAACCAAATCCAAGAACACATCCAATGATCATTCACCATGATCAATTAGGCTTTATTCCTGGGATGCAGAGATAGTTTAATATACAAAAATACATCAACATAATCCACCATATAAACAAACTCAAAGAAAAATAATTACATGGTCATCTCACTAGATGCTGAGAAAGCATTTGACAAAATTCAATACCACTTCAAGTTAAAAGTCTTGGAAAGAACAGGAATCCAAGGCCCATACCTAAACATAATAAAAGAAATATACAGCAAACCAATAGCCAACATTAAAATTAATGGTGAGAAACTTAAAGCAATTCCACTAAACTCAGAGACTCTACAAGGCATCCATCTTTCCTGTCACCTATTCAACATAGTACTGGAATTCCTGGCTGGAAAAATTAGACAGCAATAGGAAATCAAAGGGATACAAATTGGAAAGGAACTAGTAAAACCATCACTGTTTGCAGAAGACATAATAGTGTAAGTAAGTGACCCCCAAAATTCTACCAGAGAACTTCTACAGCTGATAAACAAATTCAGCAAAATGGCTAGATATAAAATTAACTCAAAGAAATCAGTAGTCTTCCTCTACTCAAAGGACAAACATGTGGAAAAAGAAATTGTGGAAAATTACCCTTCACAATATGAAATACCTTGGTGTGACTATAACTAAGCAAGTGAAGGACCTGTATAACAAGAACTTCAATCCTCTAAAGAAGAAAATCTAGGAAGATCACAGAAAATGGAAAGATCTCCCATGCTCATGGATTGGAAGGATCAACATTGTAAAAATGGCCATCTTACCAAAAGCAACCTACAGATTCAATGCAATCCCCATCAAAATTCCACCCCAATTCTTCATAGAGTTGAAAAGAGCAATGTGCATTTCCATCTGAAATAACAAAAGATCTAGAATATCGAAATCCATCCCCAACAACAAGAAATCATCTGCGGGAATCACCATCCCTGACCTCAAGCTCTATTACAAGGCAATTGTGTTAAAACTGCATGGTACTGGTACAGTGCTAGGCATGTCCATCAATGGAATATAATAGAATATCCAGAAATGAGCCCTCACAGATACGGTCACTTGATTTTTGCCAAAGGAGCTATTAACATTCAATGGGAAAATGACAGCCTCTTCAACACATGGTGATGGTCCAATGGGGACTCAGCATGCAGAAGAATGAAAATAGACCCTTTCTTACCCCTTGTACAAAGGTGAAGTACAAATGGATCAAAGATCTCCACATTAAACAAGGTACACTGAAACTATTGGAAGAAAAAGTTGGGAAAACCTTAGAACACATAGGCATAGGAGAAAACTTCCTGAACAGAGCACCAATGGCTCATGCTCTAAGGTCAAAGATTAAGAAAAAAGTACTCAATGAGATTGCAATGTTTCTGTAAGGCTAAGGACACTGTCGAGAAAACAAAATGGCAGCCAACAGATTGGGAAAAGATCTTTACCAACCCCACATCTGATAGAGTCCTACTATCCAAGGTATACAAAGAACTCAAAGAGCTTAGACACCAGAGAATTAAACAACTCTTGTAAAAAATGGGGTACAGAGCCAAACAAAAAGTTCTCAATTGAGGAATATCAAATGGCTGAGAAGCATCTAAGGAAGTGCTGGTCATCCTTAGCCACCTGGGAATTGCAAATCAAAACAAACTTGAGGTTCCACTCACACCAGTCAGAATGACTAAGATCAAAACTCAGATGACAACAGATGCTGGCTAGGATGCAGAGAAAGAGGAACACTTCTCCACTGTGGGTGGGGTTGTAAACTGGTACAAACAGTCTGGCAATCAGTCTGGCAGTTCCTCAGAAAATTGAATATGGTACTACCTGAAGACCCAGTTATTCCACTTCTGGGCGTTTATCTCAGAGATGCTCCAACATACAACAAATCACAAGAACCACAATGTTCATAGCAGCCCCATTTATAATAGCCAGAAGCTGGAAAGAACCCAGATATCCTTCAGTAGATGAATGGATACCAAAACTGTGGCACATTTACACAATGGAGTACTACTCAGCTATGAGAAACAATGAGGTTTTGAAATTCTTAAGTAAATGTATGCATCTTGAGAATATCATCCTGGGTGAGGTAACGCAGTCACAAAAGAACAGACATAATATGCAGTCACTGATAATTGGATAATAACCCCAGAAAGCTCTGAAATCCCCAGAAACAACTTACAGACTATATGAAGTTCATGATAAACAAAGACCAAAAAAAATGAAAAATCATCATGCTTAATCTTTACACACCAAGAATACTTTGACTATTTCAGGGTTACATCTTGTTTTACATGTACTTTATGTTCATTGTAAGAAGTAAGATTCTAAAGCATACTGTCAAACCTATAAAAAATTCAAGTATTGACCAAAATTTATTCATATACTGTTATGCAAAAATGCTTTTAAAATCTATACATTTATATTTGTTTTTAACATAAATTTTTTCTGTTTAAAAAGTAGGAAAGACTCCTTTCTCATGTTCATATACTAGAAAAAAACATTCTTATAAAATGACCACCATACAAAAGTTACATATTTAACATAATCAATTTACATACTTAAACCAATCTCAATGTCAACATAGAAAAAATTACTCACAACTTATGCAAATTTACAAAACACCAAGAGTAACCAGAAACAATAGTATGTAATGTATCAACACATTTGCTTATAACAGAGTCATAGAATGTTTTTATGTGTTGTCAGTAAGCAGACATGTATATCAATAGAGTATAATAGAATTGCCAGATTAATGTCTATATAATTACAACTACCTGATATTTAGGGGAAAACTAAAAATCACACAGTGGAGAATAGATGTTAGTAGATGATCATGGGATAATGGAACAAAATATAGATAAATGAAAATGGGACTGTACAGTTCAATTTGAACACAACTCAACTCAAAATGGATCAAATTTCTTGACAGAATAAATTCTAGAGCAACATGGATACTATACTTCCATACATATGTATAGACAAAAATTTTCTGAATAGCATTCAGGTAGTGTGTAACATATGAGCAGTAATTAATAAATGAGCTCTCATAAAAATATAGGTGCCTATGCAGTAGAAGAACCCTTCAATTTAGTGAAGAGGAAGCACAGAGAATGATAAAACAAAAATGTCTTTGCCATCTCCGCATATGACATAAGAATCATGCTTATAGCACACAAAAATCTCAAGAAACTACACAAGAAAAAACTCACTCAAAACTACAAAGGAGAAATAATCAGATAATTTTCAAAAATATAAAAAACTAATGAACACTTAAATATAAATTCAACCTCTTTAGTCATGAGGAAAATGGAGATTAAACTACTTTACTATTCTATCTCATCCCAGTGAGAATAGTTACCATCAAAAACTCAAATGACAAGAATTGCTTCCATGAATATTAAAAAAGGGACACTTTTATAGACTTTGGTTTGAATATAATCTTGTGCATATATTTTGGAAATCCATCTGCAGTTATCCCGGGAAAGTAAAAATTATCATACCATATTATCTCACTATACCAACTCTAGGCATAAACCATGGTAGCCACACAGTCGATTTGCTTCTGCTGTGGTACTTTCACAATCACATTAATTGATGCTCACAATGGCTAAGAAATAAAGTCAAGCTGTATGTCCATCAACATATACATAGATAATGTAAATAATGTTTATAAGCACAAGAAAATTTTATCCACCCATGATGGAAAATAAATTTGAAGGAGAATTAGTGATACTAGAAAAATAAAAACTTAATGCACACACACATATATATATGCATATATATGTGTGCATATATATGTATATATGTAAACACACAGATAGAGAGAGAGAGAGAGAGAGAGAGAGAGAGAGAGAGAGAGAGAGAGAGAGAGAGAGAGAGAGAGATAGAAACAAAAATATAGGTACTCCAGGGCCCCAAATTTAGACAGATACTGTATTTTGTCATTCACATAAAGAGACATGTTATTGATGTGCTGCTTTGGCTGACCTTCCACTCACTGTGTATATCAAACGATTTCATACACAAACCGATCCACCCGTCTCTGCCTATTGAATGCTGGGATTTAAAATTTGAACCAACATTTAGAAGCCCAAAACTTCTAGTTTTTAAGATTTGCTTTCTTGGAATGTCTATATAAACTCATAAGATATAATGAAATCATGGTATACACTAGTAGGCAGAGAAGTGTTCTTTAGGTGGTGGATATGCTAACACAACATACCATGAAAATACAGGATAAGAATATTCAATATAGCAAGGCATGAGGGTGGACAATTCAAGAGAATATAGTGTACAGAAGAAAAAATAATTTAAACTACATACCTATGAAGGAGTCACACAGAAACTCACTGATTTAAAATACAATTTAAAATGTATCTGACTTAAATCTAATTTAAAATGTAATTTAGATCTGAAGTTATGCCACTTGCTACTAATCCCAGTGACCTAAATTTGATCTCAAAAGCCCACATAATGAAAGGAGACCACTGTCTTCAGAAACTAGTCCACTACCTCCATGTAGATACCTACAGACAGACATTATGCAGAGTGTGAGAGACCTTGGAACAGACAGATCTAAATGGGGTATCTCCATGGATTCAGTCACAGTGGAGATTAGGGAACTCTACAGAAGAGACAGAATGTAAGAGTCAGAGGCATTGGAGAGCACCAAGAAAACAAGGTCCTCTAAATCAGTATAAATAATACACATATGAGCTGCCATAGATTGACACAATAATCACAGTACCTGCATGAGTCCACAACAGTTTCTTCACACATATTTGCTTATATTCAGTGGATATTTTGTTTTGGAGATTTCCGAGTATACTAACAAATTGGGTTCTGTTTCTTTTTCTATATTCTCTTGCACATTTTCCCTTCTCTTTGTTTTGTTCAATTCTGATATTTTAGATGGTTTCATTTTATTATAGTTTATTTTACTTTATTTAATTATTATCCATCAGAAGCCTGGTTGTTTTTTAATGTGAGACAAAGGGAGTGGACCCAAATGGGAGGGGGAGATAAGGAAGAACCGAATAGAGTAGGTAGATAAACCATAATTGGGATTTATTACGTGAGAAAAATGCATTTTCAGTATAAAGGGAAAGGGGTAAAGATATGAAGACAGGACAAACAGGCAGGGGAAATCTTAGACAGAGACATGGTAAAGAAGTCCCTTAGTCAGAATCTCTTTGAAGACTCCAGCAATAGCAGAGCAATTCTAGTCCAGTTATGAATGTTTCTAGTCCTTTCTTATTTGCCAGATGCATCTAACAACTTTCTAGGAACCAAGTCAGAAACTTCATCTACAGAAATAAGCCATGTATAAAAAACAACTTGTAGAACCCTAGTGGCTTCTGGTTTTATTTTAACATATTATACTTCCATTCAAGGCATCCCTGGAACCGCCTAAAGCATCTCTTCTCATAAGAGAGTGCAGGTTGCAGTGAATATTTTTAGCAACCTTTTGAGATATAACTTTCTACTTACTTAAAGTGTATTGCTGAAAAAAAAAGTTAAGACCATTAATTAATTACTATCTCATGAGGAGCCTGTACCCACACTAAGTACCTCTTTCTTTCCCTTATGGTCCTTGTAGAAGCACATACTGGATTGTGTCATACTTGCTTCTCAGGACCTCTCTTTTCTTTTCCTTCATACTACTATCCCATGTTAAAATATCTTCAATAACGTTTCCAGTTTCCAACTCTGCTTTATAATAATAGTTTTGAAATTCATTTCAGCCTCAAAGCCACAAATTCTAGTTTGCCTTGAATTGGGGTATCTAAATTTTAGGGAAATTTTTCAGCTGGCTGAGAGTGACAAAATATGTCTATATCACTGTCCTTAACCAATGAAAATCTTGTTATATTTTTTTAACATCTTACACATTATACTTGTGCTGTATTTAAAAAATATATATAAATTTACATTTTACCTTATATTTCTTAAGATATTTTCAAATTTATAATACAAGAAACTAAACGGTAGTAACGTATAAATGTAAAACAAAAATATCAAATTGTATAAAATAATTATGCATATATACATATATCATATAAATATCATATAGATAGATACAGAAATACAGAGGTGGCACTTAGGAAAAAATATACAAGTATAAAGAATTGAGCTTGAATACTCAGGATCCAAATAAATCTAAACACGTTAGTACCAGAATTGTCTGCAATTCCAGCAATCCTAAGGAGAGATGGGAGAAAGAGGTAAGATAATCACTCAGGAATTCAAAGTCTAACTATGCTGGTGTACACATCAGGAAAATGAGAATAAGGCTCTGTCTCAAACAAGGTGGAAAGGAAGCACTGACAACTGAATTTGTCCTCTGACTTCAACATGTGGCCCATGTAGCCACACTTACAGATATTGAGTCCTACATGTCCATGGAAGGGACATGGCAGGATTTCCCACACCTGGAGCAGAGCCAGCACAAGATGTGTGTCTCCACGAATGCTGGTGGTTGCTGTGAGTATGGGGCTTGTTTGTATAATAGTGTACATTGTTTATTTTCTTTCTTCAGAATATGTTTTTTTTTTGCTAAGGTTATTTGGGAATGTCTACTCTGTCAAAGTTAATGACTCCATTATAATCAGAGATAATGCAAGTTCAAGAAGCAAAGGTGTATCTATGTCTTTCCAAAATAGTAAATGTTCTGACCCTCACGAACTTCCATTAAGTCTATGGGAAGGAACGTTGCAAACCCAAGTTTAAGAATATATACATATTTTTATTTTTTATTGAAGCAATGTTAGAGTTTATTATGTTTTAAACTGATTTAAAACCAGAGTTATAGGATAGACTCTTGAAAGGAAAGTAGAACATTCCTAAGTACATGCATGAGATTATGTGAAGGTCACATTCATTGTATTTTCAATCCACACTCAGAATTGTGGGATGTTCTAAATTTGCTAGCTGAAGGATTACAAAGAATTTTATTTTCATTTTTATTAAATACTCTGTATTTACATTTGAGATATTATCCCTACCCCCGTCCAATTCCCATTCCCCCTACATTTATCTTCATGAAAGTGAACTCCCTCCTAATTACCCTTTCTACCCCATTGCCTTGGCATTCCCCAACATTGGGAAAATGTGTGCTCCCTAAACCAAAGGCCTCAACTCACATTGATGCCAGATACTGCTATCTTCAGCTACATAGGGAACTAGATCCATATGCCTCGCAGTGTGTGTTCAAAGGTTAGTGTTGTATTTCATGGGAGTTTTAGAGGGTTTGGTTGGTTGATAATGTTGTTCTTCCCATGAGGCTGCAACCCCTTTCAGCTCCTTCAGTCCTCTCTTTAGCACCTTCATTGGGGTCCCCATGTTCAGCCTGATGGTTAGCTGCAAGCATGCTCAGCTGTATCATCTAGGTGACTCTGACAAGTCCCTAAGGAGGCAACTATATCTGGGCTCCTGCCAAATAAGTGCTTCTTAGTATCTGCACTAGTACTTGCATTTGGAGGCTGCATATGACACCGATCCCCAGGAGAGGAAGCCCCTTAATGATCATTTCTTCAATCCCTGTTCCTTTATTTGACCTTTTATTTCCTACCATGAGTGTTTTGTTCTCCCTTCTAAGGAGGACTGAGGAATCTCCATTTTGGCCTTCCTTCTTTTTGAGCTTCATAAGGTCTGTAAATTGTTTCTTGGGTATTCAGGGCTTTCTGGAGCTAGTATCTACTTATCAGCCAGTGCATATCATGTGTGTTCTTTCATGACTGGGTTACCTCACTCAGAGTGATAGTCTCTAGTTTCATCCATTTGCCTAGGAATTTCATGAAGTCATTGTTTCTAATATCTGAGTAGTACTCCATTGTGTCAATATCCCACATTTTCTGGATCTATTCCTCTGTTGAAGGACATCTGGTTTCTTTCCAGCTTCTGGCTATTATAAGTAAGGCTGCTATAAACAGGTTGGAGTATGTGCCCTTGTTATATGTTGGAGGATTTTTGGGGTATATGATCAGCAGTGAAATAACTGGGTCTTTAGGGAGACTATGTCTAATTTTCTGAGGAACTGTCAAACTGATTTTTAGAGTGGTTGTACCAGCATACATCCCTACCAAGATTGGAGGAGTGTTCCTCTTTCTCCACATCCTAGCCAGCATCTGCTGTTACCTGAGTTTTTGGTCTTAGCCATTCTAATTGGTGTGAGGTAGAATCTCAGGGTTGATTTGATTTTCATTTCCCTGATGACTAGGGATGTTGAGCATTTATTCATAGGTGCTTCTCAGCCATTCCATATTCCTCAGTTGAGGATTCTTTGTTTAACTGTATACTCCATTTTACTAGGATTATCTGATTCTCTAAATTCTAACTTCTTGAGATCTTTGTATATATTGGATACTAGACCTCTATCAGATGTATGATTGGTAATAATTTTTAAATTTTTCGCTGCTGTTTTGTGTTCTTGACAGTCTCCTTAGCCTTAAAGAAGCTTTGCAATTTCATGAGGTCCCATTTGTTGATTCTTATTTTAGATCATTATCCATTGATGTTCAGTTCAGGAAAATTTCCCCTGTTCCTATGAGTCCTAAGCTCTTCACTACAATCTCTTCTAATAGTATCAGTGTACCTGGTTTTATGTGGAGGGAGGTTTCTGATTCACTTGGATTTGAGCTATGCACAAGGAGATAAGAAAGGATAGATTTTCATTCTTCTGCCTGCTGACTGCCAGTTGAAGAGACACCATGTGTTGAAGAGGCTGTCCTTTTTTTTCACTGAATGTTTTTAGCTCTTTTGTCAAAGATCAAGTGACCATAGTTTTTTGGGTTCATTTCTGGGTCTTCAATTCTGTTCCATTGATCGACCTGCCTGACTTTGTTCCAGTACCGTGTGGTTTCTATCACAATTGTTTGCAATAGAACTTGAAGTCAGAGATGCTGATTGCACTAGAAGTTCTTTAATTGTTGAGAATATATTTTGCTATTCTAAGATTTTTGTTATTGCAGATAAATTTAAATTGCTCTTTTCAACTCTATGAAGAATTTAGTTGAAATACTGATAGGGATTGCATTGAATTTGTAGATTGCCTTAAGCAAGATTGCCATTTTTAAAACGCTGATCCTTCCAATCCATGAGCATGGGAGATCTTTCCATTTTCTGAAACTTTCTTCAATTTCCTTCTTCAGAGATTTGAAATTCTTGTCATAGAGATCCTTCACTTGCTTAGTGTTACACCAAAGTATTTTATATTACTTGTGACTATTGTAAAGAGTTTTGATCTTTTGAGGAAGGCTACTGATTTATTTGAGTTAATTTTACATCCAGCCAATTTTTTGAAATTTTTGTTTTTTTATTTTATTTTTATCAGTTGTAAAAGTTCTCTGGTGAAATTTTTGGGGTCACATAAGTATACTATCATATCACCTGCAAATAGTAATTATTTGAGTTTTTTTTCCTTTACATTCTGTATCCCCTTGACGTATTTTTGTTGTCTAATTGCTCTGGCCAATACTTCCAGTCCTATATTGTATAGGTAGGGGGAAGTGGGCAGCCTTGTCTAGCACCTGATTTTAGTGGGATTACTTTGAGTTTCTCTCTATTTAGATTGATGTTGTGTACTGGTTTGTTGTTGATTGCTTTTACTATGTTTAGGCATGGGCCTTGTATTCCTGATCTTTCTAATACTTTTAACATGAAGGGGTGTTGAATTTTGTCAAATGCTTTCTTAGCGTCTAGTGAGGTGATCATGTGTTTTGTTTTTTCTTTGAGTTTGTTTATATGGTGGATTACGTTAATGGATGCCTGTATATTGAACAATCCCTTCATCACTGGGATGAAGCCTACTTGATCATGGTGAATGATTATTTTCATGTTTTTTAAATTCAGTTTGTAAGAATATTATTGAGTATTTTCACATCAATTTTCATGAGGAAAAATGGTCTGAATTTCCCTTTCTTTGTAGTATATTTGTGTGGTTTATATATAAGCATAATTGTGGCTTTGAAGAATGAGTTGGGTAGTGTTCCATCTATTTCTATTTTATAAAATAGATTGGGTAGTATTGGTATTAAGTCTTCTATGAATGTCTAAAAAAATTCTGCACTGAGCGCCTCTTGTCCTGGACTTTTTTTGCTTGGGAGGCTTTTGGTGACTACTACTAGTTCTGTAGTTCTTACAGGCCTGTTTAGATGGCTTATCTGATCCTGAGAGTTCCTAGAGTTCCCTCTTCAGATAGCCAGTGGGAGTGTGTGGCAGGCTTCCTGTGGGCTAGGATGGGAGAGCATATGTGAGGCTGTTCTGAGAGCTCAACTGTCTGCATTCAGGTCTTGAGTCCTGATGCTGGTCACCAGGCTCTCTCTCCAGGCCCCTGGGAAGGATCAGATCCCAGAGTGCACCAGGCTATTTGTGCTCTTAGAGCTCCAGGTATTTCCTCCCTGAATTGCCAGTAGGGTTGTGATGCAGGCTTACCATGGGCTCAGGTGGGAGAGCACTTATGAGGTTATTCTGGGAGCTCAGCTGCTCCTGGCAGGTCCTGAGACAAGAATATATAATTTCTAAACTATGTAAAATATATGAATACAATATGAAATATATGAGAGGCTTCATGGATCTAAAAGTTGACAGGCAGCTTCCTTATGAGCCAGCTTATAAAAAAAAGATATTAAGGAAAAAGATAAGTAGATTTGGGGAGCAGTGATCAGAGGGCAAGATCCCACCTAGCTAAGTTTATTGTTTGTGCTTACAAAGTCATACTGATTCCTGAATACATTGCTATGTGTATTTGTTTGTTTGTTTGTTTGTTTAAGTTTAACTTTCTGTCTTTTCTAAGAATCCAGGAGCTAAGGTCACAAATACTAATTTATGGGATGATCAAAAGGGAACCTCAGGTGGATGACTGAGTTGATACACAAATAAAAGAGTGGACTTTTTTCTTCAGGAGCTACCTGGAGATTTCTGAGGAGCTGTCTAGAGCACAATAAAAGGTTGTCAACTTGTACTCCATGATTGACTTCAAGTTTTTTTTTCACTGCTTATAGACACCCCTTCCTCAGAGACCTTCACCAAGCTGCAACTGACAAAAATTTTTACCTCAAAATGCAAATACATTGTAGATATACATACATACATGACAGATTGTTTTAAAAGTAATGAACAATATGTATCATCTCATGCTGTTATTAAGGAAACAACCATTAAATTCCAAGAAATTGCCAGTGTTAAAATGAGGTAAGTCACTCACAACCCCTCTCTGTTGTTTGTCACGCTACCACCCATCCATGATTACTAGGTTTTGCAAAATGAAAACCCAAATTATGTGGCCTGAAATATAGTATCCTAGAGAATATAAAATGCTTCCTGATCACTTCTGTGTTTATAGGATTCTACCCAGGCTGATTCCCTCTTGTTATTTATTGTCCAGTTTATAGTAACTGATATTAATTTTATAATATGTTCATATGCCTCTATGATTCCTAATGTCAAAGATGATCTTCCCTGTTTTCTTTCTCTAAAACATTTCTATTAATCTTTGTTTTCCTCTGTCTTCCATTTCAAAAAGTTTTCCTACCTCTCTAATACAGTGTTCACTGCAAGGGTTCCCTCAGCATCAAATGTATACATTTATTTTGATTTTTCACAGTTTAAATTATTGTTTGTATAACACTGTCTTCTGTATTGCATTCTGGAATAGGAACAGAAACAGAATGATATGGTTACACATTTCTATAATTACAATATCTGTCATAATGTAGGCACTCGATGTCAACTTAAATATTTATTGTGAAGAAATTCTTAATTATATAGCGTTGACTAACTATTAATTAAAAACCTACTAATGTCACTCTAGTTGGGGTAAACAAATATACACTTGCCATCAATTCAAGCCTTCAAAGAATATGAAATATTGATTAGGATTAATTAGAAAGATATTAATATTCTTAAATATACACTATAAAATATATTTTATATACAGCCAAAGTTCCAAAAGTTTTCATTTTAGGATAATATATTACATGAATCAGTGAGATTCCATTATTGTCTTATATTTGTGTATACATTTTTGTTTGAATTTATTATTTTTATTGCTACATGAAGAATGGTGAAAAGCATAGTTCCTGAGTTGTATGGTAAGATTTATTTAAATGCCTAGTTTTAATAAATACCATTTAATCTATATTTTTAAAAAAATGCTACTTTATTTTTTTCAATTTTCTTGGATATTCTCTGTATTTACATTTCAAAAGTTATACATTCACCCCCACTCCCCTCCCTCCTCCCTCTCAACTTGAATCCATGAAGGTACTCCCTCTCCCAATCACTGTTTCCACCTCAGTGCCTTGGCTGATGATAATGATGTTATTCTTCACATGAGGGTGTAAATCTTTCAGCTATTTCATTCCTTTCTCTAGTTCTTTCATTGGGGTGCCCGAGTTCAGGCTGATGTTTAGCTGCAAGCATTCCCATCTATATCTGTATGACTCTGCAAGGACCTCTGAGGAAATATCCATGTCCGGTTTCTGACATTTAACACATCTTGGCATCAGCAATAGTGCTTGGGTTTGGTGGCTGCATATGCAGTGCTTCTCTACAAGCCAGGCACCTCTATTTGGCTTTGTATTTGTATTTCCTCCCCTGTTTTCTTCAGCCATTGAGGAAGGAATGAAGCATCCACATTCTGGTCTTCTTTTTTTTTTTTTTTTTTTTTTTTGATCTTGCATTTTTTTACAACTTTATTTTAACAAACAAAGATAAATGTACAGATTTTAAGCATTTTTTGCATAAAATTATATAATACATTTTTGTCAGTACTTTTTTTTAAAGGTTTGATAGTGTGATTAAGATCCCACCAGTTACAATGAGCAAAAAGTACATGTAAAACAAGATGCAACCTGGAAATAGTCAAAGTTTTCTTGGTGTGTAAAGATTTTTTTTTAACAATGAGCAGACAGTACATGTAATACAGGGTACAACCCGGAATTTCACAATGTGTTCTTGGTGGGTAAGGATTGAGCATGACTATTTTTTTGTTTTGTTTTTTTCTTGTAGTGCACAGTCTGTGAGTTGTTTCTGGGGCAGTGCAAGCCTCTGGGGTTAGCTTCCCACTATCAGTGACTGCATATTATGTCTGTTCTTTTGTGACTGGGATATCTCACTCAGGATGATATTCTCCAGATGTAGCCATATTCTTAAGAATTTGGTTAAGTCATTGTTTCTGGTGGCTGAGTAGTACTCCATTGTGTAAGTGTACCACAATTTTTGTATCCATTCATCTACTGAAGGACATCTGGGTTCTTTTCAGATTCTGGCTATTATAAATAGAGCTGCTATGAACATTGTGGTGCATGTGTCTTTGTTGTTGTTATATCTTGGACTGTCTCTGGGGTATATGCCCAGAAGTGGAATAGCTGAATCTTAAGGTAGTACTATGTCTTTTTTTGTGAGGAATTGCCAGACTGATTTCCAGAGTGGTTATATCAGTTTACAACCCCACCAACAGTGGAGAAGTGTTCCTCTTTCTCCACATCCTTGCCAACATCTGCTGTGATCTGAGTTTTGGATCTTGGCCAATCTGACTGGTGTGAGGTGGAATCTCAGACTTGTTTTGATTTGCATTTCCCTGATGGCTAAGGATGTTGAGCACTTCCTTAGATGTTTCTCAGCCATTAGATATTCCTCAATTGAGAACTTTTTGTTTAGCTCTGTACACCATTTTGAATAGGGTTGTTTGATTCTTTGCTGTCTAGCTTTTTGAGTTCCTTGTATACCTTGGATATTAGGCCTCTATGTGATGTGAGGTTGGTAAAGATCTTTTCCCAATCTGTTGGCTGCCATTTTGTTTTCTAAACACTGTCTTTAGCCTTACAATAACTTTGCAATCTCATTAAATCCCATTTGTTAACCTTTGACCTTAGACCATGAGCCATTGGTGTTTTGTTAAGTTAATTTTCTCCTGTGCCTATGTGTTCTAAAATTTTCCCTACTTTCTCATCTAATAGTTATAGTGTACCTGGTCAAATATAAAGGGCTTTGATCCACTTACACTTGAGCTTTGTACAAGGAGATAAAAAAGGGACTATTTTCATTCCTCTGCATGCTGAGTGCCAGTTGGAACAACACCATTTGTTGAATAGGCTGTCCTTTGTCCATTGAATGTTTACAGCTCCTTTGTCAAAAATCAGGTGACCATATACATGAGGGCTCATTTCTGGATCTTCTATTCTATTCCATTGATCCACATGCCTATTTCTGTACCAATACCATGCAATTTTTAGCACAATTGCCTTGTGATATAGCTTGAGGTCATGGATAGTGATTCCCCCAGATGTTTTCTTGTTGTTGAGGATGGATCTCGCTATTATAGGTCTTTTGTTATTCCAGATGAAATTGCACATTGCTCTTTCCAATTCAATGAATAATTGGGTTGGAATTTTGATGGGGATTGCATTGAATCTGTAGATTGCTTTTGGTAAGGTGCCCATTTTTAAAATGTCCACCCTTACAATCCATGAGCATGGGAGATCTTTCCATTTCGATTTCCTTCTTTAGAGGTTTGAAGTTCTTGTTATACAGGTCACACCAAGGTATTTCATAGTTTTTGGGACTATTGTAAAGGGTATCTTTTCCTAATTTTTTTTCCACATGTTTGTCCTTTGAATATAGGAAGGCTACTGATTTATTTGATTTAATTTTATATCTAGCCACTTTGCTGAACTTGTTTATCTGCTCTAGTTCTCTGGTGGAATTTGTGGGGTTGCTTAAGTACATTATCATGTCATCTGCAAATAGTGATGTTTTTACTTCTTCCTTTCCAATTTGTATCCCTTTGATTTCCTTTTGCTGTCTAATTGCTCCAGCCAGGACTTCCAGTACTATGTTGAATAGGTAAGGAGAGAGTGGGCAACCTTGTAGAGTCCCTGATTTTAGTGGGATTGGTTCAAGTTTCCCACCATTAAATTTGATGTTGACTGTTAGTTTTCTGTATATCGCTTTTATTATGTTTAGGTATGGGCCTTGGATTCCTGTTCTTTCCAAGACTTTTAACATGAAGGGGTATTGAATTTTGTTAAATGCTTTCTCAGTATCTAGTGAGATGACCATGTGATTTTGTTCTTTGAGTTTTTTTATATGGTGGATTACATTGATGGATTTCCTTATATTAAACCATCCTTGCATCCCAGGGATGAAGCCTACTTGATCATGGTGAATGATTGTTTTGATGTGTTCTTGAATTTGGATTACAAGGATTTTGTTGAGTATTTTTGTAACAGTGTTCATAAGTGAGGTTGGTCTAAAATTCTCTTTCCTTGTAGGGTCTTTGCGTGATTTAGGAACAAGGGTTAATGTAGCCTCAAAAATGAATTAGGTAGGATTCCTTCTGATTCTATCATGTGGAATATTTTGGAGAGTTTTGGTATTATGTCATCAATAAATATCTGATAAAATTCTGCACTTAACCCATCTGGACCTGGGCTTTTTTTGGGGGGTTGGGAGGCTTTTGATGACTACTTCTATTTCTTTAGGTGTTATGGGATTATTTAGATGCTTTACCTGGTCCTGGTTTAACTTTGGTATCTTTTTAATTCTCATAAGTTCTATGGATGGTTTCTTAGGTATTCTGAGTTTTTTTTTTTTTTTTTTTTTTGAGGGGAAGGTAGTATCTTCTTATAAGTGAATGCATACCATGAGTTTTCTTCTTTTGTGACTGTGTTTCCTCACTCAGGGTAATAGCTTCACATTCCATCCATTTGCCTTAGAATTTCATGAACTGTTGTGTTTAATAGCTGAGTAGTATTCCTTGGGTATATATACCACAATTTCTGAATCCATTCCTTTGTTGAAGGACACCTGGGTTCTTTCCAGCTTTTTATTATTATAAATGAAGATGCTGTAAACCCGGTGGAACATTTGTCCTTGTTAGATATTAGAGCCACTTTTTGGTATATGCCCATTAGTAGTATATCTGGGTCCTCAGGCAACACTATGTCTAATTTTATGAGGAACCACCAGACTAATTTCTAGAGTGGTTGTACCAGTTTACAATTCCAGCAAGAGTGAAGGAGCATTCCTCTTTATCCACATCCTTGCCAGCATCTGTGTAACCTGAGTTTTTGATTTTAGCCATTGGTACTGGGATAAAGTAGAATCTTAGGGTTGATTTGATTTGCATTTCTGTGATGACAAGGGATGTTGAGTATTTCTTTGGGTGCTTCTCAGACATTCAATATTTCTGCATTGAGAAGTCTCTGTGTAGCTCTGTACCCCATTTTAAATAGGATTCTTTGATTCTCTAGGGTATAACTTCTTGAGTTCTTTATATATATTGAATACTAGCTATCTATCAGATGGAGGACTGGTAAAGATCATTACTCAATCTGTTGGTTACCATTTTGTCCCTTTGACAGTGTCCTCTGTGCCCTTTCCTTAGTTTAGCTAGGGGTTTATTAGCTAGGGATTTTCTCAAAGAACCATCTTTTGGTTTGTGATTCTTTGTCTTGTTCACATTGTCTCTATTTGGTTAATTTCAGCCCTGAGTTTGACTATATGCAGCCTTCTACTCCTCTTAGGTGAGACTGTTTCCTTTTCTTCTATAGCTCTCTGGTGTGATATCAAGTTGCTAGTATAAGATCAATCAAACATCTTTACCAGGGCACTTAGTGCTATGAATTTTCACTGCTTTCATTGTGTCCCATAAATTTGGGTATGATGTGTTAACACTATCATTAAATTACAGGAGGTCTTTTGTTTCTTTTTTTATTTCTTTCCAGATCAAATTATCATTGAGTAGAGAGCTGTTCAGTTTCCAGGTATATGTGGGATTTCTGTTGTTTTGCTGTTATTGAATACCAGCCTTAGGCTGTGGTGGTCTGATAGGCCTGATAGAGATTATTCCTATATCCTCTTTTTGGTTGAGGATTGTTTTGTCACCAATTATATGGTCGGATTTGGAAATGGTACCAGGAAGTGCTGAGAAGCATGTGTATTCTTTTGTTTTAGGGAGAAATATTCTGTATACATATGCTAAATCTATTTTGTTCATCACCTCTTTTAGTTTTGAGCTTTAATAAAGTTTCTATTATGAATGGGGATGCTCTCTTATTTGGGGAATAGATGTTCAGAATTGAGACTTTCTCTTGGTGGATTTTTCCTTTGATGAATGTGAAGTTTCCTTCCTCATCACACTTTATAACTTTTCATTGAAAGCCTTTTTTTTTTTTTAATATTAGCTTGTTTCTTGGTACCATTTGCTTAGAGGACCACTTCTAATTCTTTTACTCTGAGATAGTGCCTGTCACTGTTATTAAAGTGTGTTTCTTCTACACAGCAAATGTTGTTTGCATATCTACTCTGTTAGCTTATATCTTTGTACAGGTGAGTTGAGTCCATTAATATTTCGAGATACAAAAGACAGATGACTGTTGGTTCCTGTTATATTTGTTTTTGTAGGTTGCTTTAAGTGCTTGTGTTTTTTTTTACTTTTGGATTTGTTATAAGATACTTAATATCTTGGAATTTTTGGGGTGTGTGTTGTTACCTTACTTGTGTTGGAGTTTTTTTTTTTTTTTTTTTTTTTTTTTAACTTTCTCTCTGTGTGTGTATTTTCTGTTTTTTTGTTTTTTTAAAACAACTTTATTTTACAAAACAAAGATAAATCAGATTTTAAACAATTTTTTGCTTAAAATTATACATTTTTGTCAGTACTTTTTTCAGATTTTAAAATAATTTTTACTTTTTTTTTCTCTAGGATCCTTTGTAGGGCTGGATTGTTAGATAAATACTTTTTAAATTTGGCTATGTTCTGGAATATTTTGGCTTCTCCATGTATGTTCATTGAGAGTTTTGTTGGGTATAGTAAACTGGGCTTTTTGTTCTTTTAGAGTCTGCATGACCTCTGTACAGGCTCTTCTGGCTTTCATAGTCTCTGTTGAGAAGTCTGAAATGTTACTTGCGCCCTTTTCCTTGCAGCTTTTTATACTCTATCTTTGTTCTGTGCATTTAGTGTTTTTATTATTATTTCACAAGAAGATTTTCTTTTCTTGTCCCATTTGTTTGGTGTTCTATAGGTTTCTTGTACTTTTATGACCACCTCTATAGTAAGTTTGGGGAAGATTTCTTTTCTGATTTTTTGAAGATATTTGCAGGTCTTTTGAGCTGGGAATCTTCCTTCTCCTGTGTTTCAATTATTCATTGATTTGGTTTTTTCATTGTGTCCTTAATTTCATGGATGTTTTGGGTTAGAAGTTTTTTATTTTTTATGTTTTGAATTTTCTTTTACAGTTGTGCCAATCTCTTCTAAGGTATGTTTTACAGCTGAGATTCTTTCTTCTACCTCTTGTATTCTGTTGGGGATACTTACATCTGTAAATCCTGACCTCTTTCCTAGGTTTTCCATTTCGGTTTGCCTCCATTTGTGTTTCCTTTATTGTGTCTGCTTCTACTTCGAGGTCTTGGACTGCTTTATGTAATTCCTTTGCCTGTTTAATTGTTTCCTTCTGTATTTCTTTAAGTAATTTATTTGATTCCTCTTTAAGGGCTTCTACCTGCTTACCTGTATTTTTCTGCATTTCTTTCAGTGAGTTAGTCCTTACAGTGCTATATTAACTTCATGAGATAGGATTTTGGTCAGCGTCCTGCTTTTCAGGTGTGCTGCTGTATTCAGGGAAACTGGTTTGTGTCAGAACTGGGTTCTGATGATGCTCATGTATTTTGGTTTTTGTTGGTTATGGCCTTGTGCTTGCCTCCTACCATCTAGTTTTCCCTGGCATTGACTGGCCTGGGTGACTCTATCTGCAGTCTGCCTCTTTTGTCCCTGGATTGCTAGAGGTCTCCTGCTAGGCCTGCAGCCATAGCTATAGCTGACCTCCTGTGAGGCCTTCCTACTTGTTTTCATGGTGCCAGAGAAGCTGTTGATTTGTTGCCCTGGCTGCAGTAGATCTCCTGGAAGGACTTCAGAGTAACAGTCAAAATGTTGTCCTGTGTGAAGCTGTTTTCTATGGGGGGTCTATGGACTGTGCTTTGTGTTTCACTGTTTATAGCTGAACTCCAGGGAGGCTTCCAGTCTTTTAGGTAGGTTACCCTGCATGCCACTGAGCTCCCATCATTGTGCTGTCAGTTACCCATTTGCTCTGTGTATAGAGCAGTGTTTCAATCTGCGGTGTTTTGGGTGCAGTGGATCTCATATGATGTTTCTGGCTATTTTATCTGATGTCCCAGGTGCAGCAGATCTTCTTTGATGTCTCTGGATATGATGGCTTCAAGGTAGTCTAGCTAGCAGTCTGTCCCAGCAGAAAGGGCCAGGAAGAAGGGATATGCAATACAGCAGGAAGTAAGTTTAGGAGATACTGAGTGCCAAGTCCACTAAGCTCCAAGTGGCAACTGAGGGACTTCAGGTGGGTTCTTACAAAATGTTCTGAGTGCAGAGGTATGCTTAAGGATATAGCCTCTTCCTGAAGCAGATTAGCTAGCAGTCTGTCCCAGCAGAAAGGATCTTTCTAATTTTATAACTAAATTGGCTTATTCTTATTTTCTGGTTGGTTGTAACAGTTTGTTACATAATCCAGTATTAAACATTTTACATCATGTTTTTAGAAATACTTTATCCTGGATTATTGGGTGAACATTTTAATTTCCATGTTATTACTTTTATTTTTTGCTTCTTATTGGATTTATTATGTATTTACATTTCAAATATCATCCCCTTTCTGAGTTCCTCTCTATCCCATTCTTCTTCTTCCTTCTGTGAGGATGCTACCCCTCCTATCAACCCACTCTTACCTCATCTACCTGGCATACCCATACACTGGGGAAACAAGCCTTTACAGGATCAAGGGCTTGTCTTGTATGCAGTCCTCTGCTACATATAAGGCTGGAGCCATGGGTCTGTCCAAATATACTCTTTGGTTGGTGTTTTGGTCCTTGGGAGCTCTGGGGTGTCTGGTTGGATGATATTGTGGTTCTTCCCATGTAGTTGGAAAGCCATTTAGCTTCTTGAATCCTTTCTCTAACTGTTCCATTGTGGTCCCTTTGTTCAGTCTGATGGTTGCCTCTGAGAATCCTCATCTGAATCTGGCAGAGCCTCTCAGGAGACATGCATAGCAGGCTCCTGTCAGCAAGCATTTATTGGAACCAGCAATAGTGACTGGGTTTGATGGCTGATTATGGGATAGATATCCAGGTGGGGCAGTCTCTGGATGGCCTTTTCTTCAGGCTCTGCTTTATTCTTTGTCCCTGTATTTCCTCCTGTGAGTATTTTGTTGCCCCTTGTAAGAAATATGATGCATACACATTTTGGTCTTCCTTTCTCTTGAGGTTCATATGGTCTGTAAATTGCATCTTGGTTATTTTGAGTTTTGGTGCTCATATTCACTTATCAGTGAGTACACACCATATGTGTTCTTTTGTGACTGAGATACATCACTCAGGATGATATTTTCTAGTCCATCCATTTGCCTAAGAATATCATGAAGTAGTTGTTTTGTTTTTTTTTTTGTTTGTTTGTTTTGCTTTGTTTTGTATAATCAGTTTCATTATGCTCTGGGTACTCTGTAAGCATTTTATATCCATCAGTTCATTTAATCGTAACTTTATAGATGATAAAATTGATTCTTAGAAAGATTAGTTGTCTTGTCTAAGGTCCCACAGTGAATAAAATGACTCAATTTGTAGTACTCCATTGTATAAACATATTACGTTTTCTGCATCCATTCCTCTGTTGAAAGACATCTGGGTTGTTTCCAGCTTCTAACTATTATAAATAAATCTGCTATGAACATATTGGAGCATGTGTCCTGTTTATATGTGAGAATATCTTTGGGTATATGGCCAGGAGTTGTATAGCTGTGTACTCAGGTAGTACTATACTCAATTTTCTGAGGAAACACCAGAATGATTTTCATAGTGGTTGTACCAGCTTGCAGTCCAACCAACAATGAGGAGTATTCCTGTTTCTCCACATACTTGCCACCATGTTCAGTCTGGCAAGTCTCTACTCAATATTAACTTGGTCAAGGAAAAAATTAAAGATTGCTTAAAATTCAATGAAAATAAAGGCACAACATACTCAGACTTATTAAAGCAGTTCTAAGAGGAAAACTCACAGCTCCGAGTGTATCCAAAAAGGGACTGGAAAGAGCATACACTAACAGCTTGACAACATAACTGAAACCTCTAGAACAAAAAGAAGAAAATATACCCAAAAGGAGTAGATGGCAGAAAATAATCAAACTCAGGGCTGAAATCAACCAAATAGAAATAAAGTAAAGAATACAAAGAATCACCAAACACAAAAGCTGGTTCTTTGAAACAATCAACAAGAATGATAAACCCCTAGGAAAACTAACTAAAGGTCCCAGAGACCATATCCAAATTAAAAAAAAAAAATCAGAAATTAAAATGGAGACATAACGACAGAAACTGTAGAAACTAAAAAAAAAAAAAAAAAATTAGTCATTTGACATAACTACAAATGCTTTTACTCAACAAAACTGCAAAACCTAGAAGAAATATTCAATTTTCTAGACCGACATCATGTGCCAAAGTTAAATCAGGATCAGATAAACTAAACAGTTCCGTATCCCCTAACGACATAGAGTCAGTCATTAAAACTTTCCCAACCCAAACAAGTTCAAGAACTGATATGTTGAGTTTAAAATTCTATCACACCTTCAAAGAAGACCTAATAACAATACTCTTGAAACTATTACACAAAATAGAAACAGAGGGAACACTACCCAACTCACTCTTCGAAGCCACAATTAGGCATATACCTAAATCACACAAAGGCACTAAAAAGAAAGAGAACTTCAGAACAATTTCTCTCATGATAACTGATGCAAAAATACTCAATAAAATTCTGGCAAAGTGAATTTAAGAACACATAAAAACAATCATTCACCATAATCATGTAGGCTTCATCTCAAGGATGCAGGGATAGTTCAATATATGGAAATCTATCAAAGTAATCTACTATATGAACAAACTAAAAGAATAAAACCACATGATCATCTCATTAGATCCTGGGAAATCATTCAACAAAATGCAGCATCCATTCATAATAAAAGTATTAAAAAGATTAAGAATTCAAGGTCCACACCTAAACATATTAAAAGCAATATACACCCAACGACTAGCCAACATCAAACTGAATAGAGAAAAACTTGCAGTAATCCCCCTAAAATCAGGGACTAAACAAGGCTGCATACTCTCTCCTTGCCTATTCAATATATAACTTGAAGTCATAGCTAGAGAAATTAGAAAACAAAAGAGGGTCAAAGAGATACAAATTAGGCAGGAGGAACTCAAATTATCACTATTTGCAGATGATATGATAGTGTACTTAAGTGACCCCAAACATTCCACCAAAGAACTCCTACATCTGATAAACTTTTGCAAAGTGGCAGAATATAAAATTAAAACAAACAAATCAGTAACTTTCCTCTACTTAAAGAATTAACATGCTGAGAAAGAAATTAAGGAAATGTTATTAATCTTTAAAAGCATCATTGTTTTACTTTTACTGAAACTTAGTGTTAGGAATTTTTATTTTTATTGTGTGTGGAGAAGAAGACTAGGCTTTCCATGGGTATATATGGAGGTGAGATGACAACTTTATGAATTTGCTTTTTGTCTTACATGGTTTCTATGAATTGGACTGAGGTTACTAGACTTCAGTGGCAAACACCTTTTTCTTTAGAATAGGTTATACATCTGTCATAAACATGCATTAAAAGTGTCCCTAGCTTCTGAAAATTTTGCATTCTAAAGTGTTATTAATATATAATTTACTTTTAAACTCTGTTGAAAAATGTAGGATAGTAGGAACAGCAGAGATCCAGGGACACAGGCCTGGTGAGACTGCACTGTGAGTAGCCGGGTCACAGAGAGGTCTGGGCCGAGCACCCCCCCCCCAATTGGTTCACAGGAGCAGGAACTCTGCCATAGGGATTCAGTTTCCACCCAGAGGGCCCGTGCATGCAGAACAGGCACTAAGGTCATCTGCCACCAGGAACAGAGGAGAGATCCAGAGACAGAGGCCTAATGAGAATGCACTGCCAGTAGCCTGGGCACAAAGGTCAGGGCTGAGTGCGCAGAAAGCACGGCACCCTCCCCATTGGTTCAAGGGAGCAGGAACTGTGCTGTAAGGACTCAGTTTCTAACCAGAGGGCCCATGCATGCTGAACAAACGCTCAGACCATCTGCCACCAAGTACAGCAGAAATCCAGGGACACAGGCCAAGTTCACAGGAGACACAGGAACCAATCACTGACAACAAGACCACATATAATCACAGAAAACAAGACAGCAAGAGGAAAGTAAAGAACTTATGAAATAGAAACCAAGACAACCTGGCAACACCAGAATACAGCTCTCCCAACACAGCTAACAGCGGAATGCCAAACATTCCAGATAAAAAAAAAGACTCAGACCTGAAATCATACCTCAAGATGATGATAGAGATCCTTAAATGAGAACGGGAGGAAAAGCATAAAGAAGTAGAAGCTTTTAAAGAGGAAACAAGAAAAACACTCAAAGAACTCAAAGAACTAGAGGAAAACAGAACCAAAGAGATGAAGGATTTAAAAATGGAAATGGAAACAATAAAGAAAACACAAAAAAAGACAACCCTGGAGGTAGAAAACCTAAAAAGGAAATAAGTAGTCACAGATGCAAGCATCTCCAACAGACTACAAGAGATGGAAGAGAGAATCTCTTGCCCAAAACAACAAGAAAAACATACACAAAACAGTCAGAGGAGATGCAAAAGCCTAAAAGCTCCTAACCCAAAATATCCAGGAGATCCAGGACACATTGAGAAAACCAAACCTAAGGATAATAGGAATAGAAGAGTGCAAAGAATATCAACTACAAGGCACAGTAAATGTCTTCAAAAATCATAGAAGAAAACTTCCCTACATTTAAGAATGAGATGACCATGAAAAAAAAGAAGCCTACAGAACTCCAAATAGATTGGACCAGAAAAGAAATTCCTCCAGACACATGAGAGTCAAAACACCAAGTGCCCAAAGCAAATAAAGAATACTAAAAGCAGTAAGGGTAAAGGTCATGTAACATATATAGGCAGACCAATCAGAATCATACCCAACTTCTCAAGAGACAATGAAATCTAAAAGATCCTGGACAGACATCATGCTGACCCTAAGAGAACACAAGTGTCAGCCCAAGCTGCTAAAACCAGCCAAACTCTCAATCATCATAGATTAAGAGATTAAGATATTCCAAGACAAAACTAAATTTACACAATATCTGACCGACCACAAATCCAGAACTACAAGGAATTATAGTTGGAAAACCCAATACAAGGAGAGAAATTACATCCTAATAAAAATAAGAAAATACCTAAGCAAGAAAACCAAAAGAAGAAAGATACACAGGCACAATTCTACATCTAAAAACAAAAATACCAGGAAACAGCAACCACAATTCCTTAATATCTGTTAACATAAATGGACTTAATTCCCCAATAAAAAGACATAGGCTATGAGACTGGATACATAAACAGAATACAGCATTTTGCTGCATACAGGAAACTCATCTTAGAGACAAAGACAGACACTTTCTCAGAGGAAAAAGGTTGGGATAAAAACCTTCCAAGCAAACGGCCCCAAGAAGCAGGCTGGAGTGACTATTCTGATATAAAATAAAGTAGATTTTCAACCAAAGTTATCAAAAAAGATAAGGAAGGACACTTTTTACTCATTACAGCGAAATTTTGTCAGGACAAACTCTCAATCCTTAACATCTTTGCTCCAAATAAAAGAGCACCCATATTCATAAAGAAACCCTACTAAAGTTCCAAAAATACATTGTACCCCACACAAGAATAGTGGGAGACCTCAACACTCCACTCTCATCAATGGACAGATCATGGAAATAGAAACTGAACAAAGACACATTGAAACTAGGAGAGGTTATGAACCAATGGAATTAAAAGACATCTACAGGACATATCATCCTAAAACAAAAGAATACACCTTCTTTTCTGTACCTCACTGGACCTTCTACAAAACTGACCATATAATCAGTCACAAAACAAGCCTCAGTAGATATAAGAAGATTGAAACACTCCCATGCATCCTATCAGATCACCATGGTCTAAGGCTGGTCTTTAAATACAACAAAGACAACAAAAACCCATATACACATGGAAACTAAACAATGCTCTATTAAATGATAGTATGGTCCAAGAAGAAATAAAGAAGGAAATTAAGGATTTTCTATAATTTAATGAAAATGCAAACACAACACACCCAAACCTATGGGATGCAATGAAAGCAGTACTGAAAGGAAATCTCATATCTCTGAGTGCTTCCAAAAAGAAACTGGAAAGAGCATACACTAGCCACATGACAGCACAGTTGAAAGCTCTAGAACAAAAGGAATCAGATACATCCAAAAGGAGTAGATGGCAAGAAATAATCAAACTTAGAGCAGAAATTGACCAAATAGAAACAAAAAAAAAAAAAAAAAAAACATTCAAAGAATCAACAAAGCCAAGAGCAGGTACTTTGAAAAAATTAACAAGATTGATAAACCGTTAACATAACTAACTAGAGGGCAAAGAGAGATTATCCAAATTAAGAAAATCAGAAAGGAAAGTGGAGACATAACAACTGAAACTGAGGAAGTTTAAAAAAAATCATCAGATCCTACTACAAAAGCCTATACTCAACAAAGCTGGAAAATCTCGAGGAAATAGAAGAATTCCTAGACAGATACAAGGTCCTAAAGTTAAACCAGGATGAGGTAAACCATCTAAACAAACTCAAAGAAAAAAAAAAAAAACACATGGTCATCTCAATATTTCTTAAAAAATCTTGTGTTTGCTACTTGGGTCTCAGTTACAAGGTCTCTTTTGGGAAATGATTGGGGCCTTAGCAGGTATAATATAGGAGAAAGAAATAGGAAAATGGGGTAATCTCTTTGAGATCATATCAGATCCTGGTTGCTTTCTATTGGCAACTTGTCTGCCAGAAGGTGGATACTCTGTCACATGTCCCTGTTGTCATTTTGTTTTACTTCATCAAAGAGCCACAATAAGTGGTAAAAACAAGTGTGCTCTGAAATATCAGAAAGAGTACGAAAATATCCTTATTCTCTTAAGTTTTTTTGTATCATTCTGACATGGCAGTAATAAAGCTGACAAATGTAGAAAAAATGGTACCAAAGAAATGAAGTCTTTCTTGTACCTGCTGAAACATATTATCAAAACATCCTTAGCATTTCTTTGTGTAATGAATATGAAAAAGTTTAGAGAAACAACATAGAGAAAGGCTTAAAGTGCTAACTGGAGTTGAATTAATGGTTCTGTTGTTAGCTCAAAAGACTAAAATGTCTATATTATAAACCATAAACATGCTTTTTTAGACTGCAAGAAGAGCATTTTTGGGGATTATACATAAGACATGCATGTTATAGTCTAGGTAAGATCTATTTTTTTTCTTCATGAAATGAGAGAGTATATGATCTGTGTTAAAATTAATGGTCTAATGAATTTGGCAAACATTATTTCAAACAGCCCAACCAATATTCATGTTGTGCTATGTTTATTGCTGGACACCAAAAAGCAAGTTTATAGTGAAAATCAGGAGTAAAATCCAGAAGAGAATGACTTTAAATAGTTCCAGTTGTGCCAGAAAAGCTAGAGTGAAGTTTGGTTTATGAAAACCATGCTTTGTAAAGACATTTAAAAGACAGTAAAAAGAACCAAGTTCTTTGCATTAGGGCAAATAAAAAAGATACCTTGTGAGTACCTTAAAACTTGACCAGTCCTCACCAATCACATGTTTCAAAGCATAGAAGAGTAAATGCTGATCACAAAGAAAATTAGTTCCCTAGGATTCATTTCAGTTCGTTCAGCCACCAAAGCACTCATGTGCAAATATAGTTCCAAGCAGAATAGGTCCAGTTACAGTTCAGGTTCACAGTAGACTTTGATGTCTAATATGTGAAGTTCATTTTGCAAACATGCCAACTGAAAAAGTATAAAGTCATGGATACAACAAAAAAGATTTCAAAGAATAGCCAGAATTGGAAAATTTAGTTCATAAGTGATAGGGATAAGATGCTTGCAGGTGGTCCCCTCAAATATTTATAAGTGAATCTGGGAGGGTGAGGTGAAGATTCAGTGAGAAGTCCAGGCCATTGAAGATACCAGGAATAAAACTTTTCTGTTAAGAAAAGCCAAAAGCAATAGAAAATCCAGAACATTGAAGCTGTGAAAGGTAATAGGCAGAGTGTGGACCCCTGATGGCTTGTATGCCATCACAACACTTGTTTTTCATACCAGGTACAAAACTCTAGGATAGAGCACTGTCCAGTCTGGGATCTGATTTTCTGTAGGTCCAATTATTTTTCACTATTCTCATACTTGTTCATTTTAGATGATAATATTTATTTTGTGACGTGATATTTAAGATGTACATGGTTTTCTTTGTGATTTCATAGAAACATGAAATGAAGAAATGTTTTGAATGTTCAATGATAATTAGGGTGATAACTTTTGACTTTTAGGACTTTTGAAAACATAGTAGAATATTTTGTATTATTATATTATCATAAGCCTTTTGAGAACAGAAGCAAAGCAATGCATTTTCTTTTTTGTAATTCAGTATATCTTTTAGTTTTGGAGTAAAAGCTGAAAGTAATAACCACTTGAAAGCACTGCACAGAAAGACTCAGGAATACCCCGTGTACACTACATAAGTTTATACTTAAATGTAAGTATAAATTAAGAGCTAGTATATTAAATATGTTCAAAATAACAGATAGAATATGAGATGGCAATATTTTTGTAGAAAGGGTGAGTGAAGTTGTCTCAAAGAAACCTCTTTTACAGTGAGTACTCACATCTCTTTAAACATACATTGTTCATATTTTCCAGACTCCAAATACCTTCTTATTTGACCAATGTTAAATATCAACCACATGTTCTAAATATTAGTCTGTCGATGAACAGAAATATAAGTATCATCTGTATAGAATGCTTATTGGTTCAAACAATAGATCCTGCAGTCCCCACAGGAACGTTACTAGAATCAGCGATAATCAGAATCTCGTGAGGTGGCATATGCAAGAATATCCCCATATATGGCAGTGTGTATCTCACATCTTTTGCATGTTAGCACTCACTCCCCAGACAGAGAAGATGTGATGAGAATTGTCCCTGCCTAAAAGAACTGCAGGGACAAAAATGCAGAAAATCCAGTGACAGTCCTAACTTGGGATCCATCTCAAGAGGAGGTTCCAAGGCCTGACACTATTACTGATGCTATTCTATTTTGTGCTTATAAATGGGATCCTGGCAGAACTGTCCTCTGAGAGGCCCAACAAGCAGCTGAGACAGATGCAAATACCTACACCCAACCATTGGACTGAAGTGGGGGGGGGCTGCAGTGGCTGAATCAGGGAAAGTATGAAAGAAGCTGAGGAGAAAAGCAACCCTATCTCAACTAACCTGGACGCCTGAGAGCTCTGACAATTAGCCACCAACTAGGCAGCATACTTTAGCTAGTCTGAAGCCCCTAACACATATACATCAGAGGACTACATGGTCTGGCCTCAGTGAGAGAAGATGTGCCTAACTTTTGAGAGACTGGGAGCCCCAGGAAGTGGAGAGGTCTAGTGGGGGTGGGTACATCCTCTTGAAGGCAGGAAGAAGGAGGAATGGGATGAGGAATTGTGGGAGGGCTGAACAGTAAGGTGGGTAACGACTGGACTGTAAAGAAAAAAACTAAAAGTAATAATAATTTTAAAAAGAATGTTGTATTTTAAACATGGAATAATCCCACAGCATCATGTACTAAATACTTGATCTCTGGTTAAGTTAATTTCAGAGGTAGTTGAAAATTTATGAGACTTTCTAAAGAGTATAGATCACTGAACTCATTTTTAAATAATATACTTGTTTTATCTTTTTAGCATTATTCTGTTGGTCGTGAAATATACAGGTTATATCAAATACTTCCACCAACATGATGCTTTTTTTTTTCTTCTTTTTTAACCATAGGTAGAAAATCAATGTAAACAACTTCAGACTCGAACCTTTGAATCCAAGAGCCAGTTAGATTGCTTATGGCAGGTAACAGACTATTACATATCTCAATCAACAGGCATTTTTTAGGGTTAGAAATGTATCACGATTAAAATACATATATCATAAAAGTCACAATTTTAATACTTTTGACCTATAATTTAGTTATTTATGTTTAGAATGCTATATAGTGGGAAGCAAGACCTGATCTTAGATATTATCCCCAAAGAAAACAATTACGAACTAAGCAGTTATTTTTCCATTCTCACATTTGATAGACCCTGGCAATAATTAATCTGTTTTATGTTTGTGTGAATTCATAACTTATGATTATGATTGAAAATATATAGCATTTTCACATGACTTCTTTCACTTAGCACAATATTTTTAAAATTCATCCATAGTATGTCATATATATGGATTTAATTTCCTCTTCTCAGCCAAAAATAATTCTCTAGCATATAGATATTTGATATTTTACTTATTCACCTGTAGGTTAAAAGCTACTTTAGTTTGATCCACATTTAAAACATTATAAGCAAATGTTCTGAGAACTTTTATTTTCAAATTTCTATAATTATGTTGCTATCATGGGTTATTTCTGTTTTCATCAGGTATTAGATGTCTCACTATATCACTGAGGCTTGACAGAAATTTTTTGAATATTCTGCTCGACATCCTGAGAACTGTGATTATAACCATGTGCCACCAAGCCTGGGAATAATAATTTCTTTTAAATATGTTTTAGATATATAAGCAGGAATGGAATTACTGGGTCATATGGTAATTACAGGTTTAACTTGATTACTGTCAAACTACTTTTCACAGCTGTACCATTTTACATGCCCACTAGCAATGTGCAGACATCAGCATTTTAATGACAATGTCATACCAAAACAGTTAAAAATATAGGAAAAATATTAAACATAATTGCTGTTCCATTGTACTCGATGTAAACTTAATTATATCATATAGACTAAAACATTGAGGATCATAATGCATGTAGCATTATCTTAGAAATTCTTATGAACCAAAAAGTAGATTGTAGATGTAATTGTGTGTGTGATACATTTCAGAACTTTGTAAGTGATGACAATGTGAACATATTTTGATACTGTCATGGGATACACAATAATAATCACTTCCAATGAAAATGAATGAACTGCAAAATCAATAAAAGGAAAGGAAGAATAAATAATAAACATCTGACAAAAATAAATGAGTAGAATCTAAAGATCATGAAAAAGTATTAATGGAGTAAACAGTGTGTATATTGTTTGAAAAAAATATATACATAAGTAACAAACATCTAACTATATTCATATCACTGAAAAACTGAACACAATTTGGAATCATTGTGCAAAGTAATATAATACATTAGTAAACATAAAACAAAATAAACAAATTACTGAATAATATCTCATACTCTAAGCCATAACTACTATACCAACAATACACAATGATGTTTATTAAAATTAACAAATTTTCTCATTATTGTTAAGCTCATGCATGAATTTCTGTATTGATGAAAAGTTTTTATAAATGCTTTATAGATTTAACATCAATGGTTGCCAAACTCTTCTATATAAAAAAAGATGTGACAGTTCTTAAAACCTAATCTACAAGGCCAGCATTATCATGAATAATATATCCAGAATTTCTTTTGCTGTTCATGATCACTTTTGCTATCCTGGGTTTTTGTTTGTTTGTTTGTTTTTCCATATGAAATTTAGAATTGTTCTTACAAGATTTGTGAAGAATAGTGTTAGAATTTAGATGGGTTTGCACTGAATCACCAGATTGCTTTTGGTAAAATGGCCATTTCATATGTTATTCCTACTGCTCCATGAACAAAGCTGATCTTTCCATCTTTTGGTATGCTCCTTAACTTCTTTCTTCAGAGACTTGAAGTCCTTTTTATACAGGTTACTTATATATACTATCAAATCATCTGCAAATAGCAATACTTTGACTTCTTCTTTTCTATATTTTATACCCTAGATCTCCTTAGTTGTCCTATTGCTCTAGTCAGAACATCAAGAACTGAATTAAAATGATATGGAGAGAGTAGACAGCCTTGTCTCTGATTTTAGTGAAAATGTTTTGTGTTTTTCTTAATTTATTTTGATTTTTCGCTTTTGGCTTGCTATATATTGTCTTTATTGTGTTTAGTTTTTTGCCTTGCATCTCTGATCTCTCCACCACTTTTAGCATCCAGGGGTGTGGAATTTCTGTCATCTCATGAAATAATTATATGTTTATTTTTCTTTCAGTTTGTTTATATGGTGAATTACATTGACATATTCTTTTTTATATTGAACCCACCTACATCACTGGGATGAAGCCTACTTGATCATGGTAGATGATGTCTTTGATACATTCCTGTGTTTGGTTTGCAAGTATTTTATTGAGCATTTTTGCATAAATTTTCCTAATGAAAATTGGTCTGAAATTCTGTTTCCTTGTTGAATCTTTATGTGATTTAGGTATCAGGACTACTGCAGACTCAGAGAATAAGTTTGGTTGTATTCCTTTTGTTTCTATTTTGTGGAATAGTTCGACAAGTACTAGCATTAATTAGTTCTTCTTTTAATGTCTGCTAGAATTCTGCATTAAAACAATCTGGCCCAAGGCTTTTTGTGGTTGTGGTTTTTTAAATAACTGCTTCACTTTCTGATAGCAAGAAATGATTGCTAACAGGAGCCTGGTATGGCTGTCACCTGAGAGTCTCTGCCAGCACCTGACCAATACAAATGGAGATGGACTGAGCACAGGGACCCAAATGCAGGAGTTCAGGGATGGGCTGAAGGAGCTGAAGGAGGTTGCAATCCCACAGGAAGAACAACAATATCAATTACCCTCCCTCCTGAGCTCCCAAGGAATAAACCATCAAACAAAGAGTACACAGGCTCCAGCTGCATATGTAGCTGATAATTACTTTATCTATTATCGGTGAGAGTGACGGCCCTTGGTCCTGTGAAGGGTCAATGCACCAGAATAGGTGATACTACAGCTGTATGTCCTAGTGGTTAAGTGGTGAGGGAGCACCCTCATAGGGGCAGAAGGAGGGGGATAGAATAAAGGGTTAGCTGAGGGAAAACTAGGAAAGGGGACAGCATTTGAAATGTAAATAAATAAAATAATCAGTAAAAAAACAAAGTCTGGTAGAAACAACTGGGCCTGACCATTTATCACACCCCCACCGTTGGGAAACTTTCAATGCTGCCTTTACTTCCTTAGAGGTCTTAAGACTATATAGATAGTTTATCTGATCTTGATTAGATTTGATAATTTGTATCTGTCTAAACAAACATCCATATCATTTAGACTTTCCAATTGTGTAGAGTACAGGCTTGGCAGTAAGACCTACTAATTCTCTGAATGTACACAGTGTCTGTTGTTATGTCCCCCCCCTTTAGTTTCTGATTTTGTTAAATTGAATCTCATCTCTCTGCCTTTTAGTTAATTTTGGTAAGGGTTTGTCTATCTTGTTAATTTTTCAAATAATCAGCTCTTGGTTTCATTGATACTTTGTATTGTTATCTTTATTGATTTTAGCCTTGAGTTTGAATCTTACCTACCATCTACTCATTCCTCTTGGATGTGTTTTCTTTCTTTCTTTCTTTCTTTCTTTCTTTCTTTCTTTCTTTCTTTCTTTCTTTCTTTCTTTCTTTTTTTAAATTTGTAGAGATTTCAGATGTACTTTTAAATTTTAAAACTTTTCTGATTAGAAGGCACTTAGTGCTACTAAATTTTCTTTTAGCCCTTCATTGATTGTGCTCCATATGTTGGGGTGGGTTGTGCCCTAATTTTCATTGAAATCTACAAAGTCTTGATTTTATTTATTTTTTGTCTCACTTTCTACAATTATTTAGGTTTTCGGTAGTTTCTGTTGTTGGTGTAGTCCCTTTTTAATCCATGATGATATAATAAAATGCATGAGGTTATTTCCATTCTCTTGTATCTGTTGAGGTCTGCTTTGTGATCCTGTATATAGATAATTTTGGAGAAGGTCCTGTGAAGTGCTGAGAAGAAAGTATATTCTTTTGTGGTTTGGGGAAATACTCTCTAGATAGCTGTTAAGTACATTTGAATCATAAGCTTTGTTGGTTTTATTGTTTCTCTGTTTATTTTTTGTCTCAGTGATCTGTCCTTTGGTAAAAGTGTGGTGATAAGGTTTCTTCCCACTATTAATATGTAGGATTCAATGTGTCATTTAAGCTTTAGTAATGTTCCTTTTACAAATGTGGGTGCCTTTACATTTGGAACCTAGAAGTTCAGAGTTGAGATATCCTGTTGGTGGGTTTTTACTTTGAGTATGAAGTGTCCTTCCCTGTCTCTTTTGATTACTTTTCATTTTAAATGTATTTTATTAGATATTAGAAGAGTATTCCAGCTTGCTTGATGGGTCTACTTGCTGTTCCACATGGCCCCTCCATCTCCATCTGCAAACACTGAAAGATGTACATTTAGATTTAAATATATCAATGAATGAAATCTGTAAAATGAAAATTGCTGGAAACTAAAAATAAATTACTTGTATACCAAAAATATGGTAGAATTCCTATGTTCTTAGACTGGAATACAGTATTGTTACAGTGCTCATGATAACCAAAGTGATCAATAAATTTTATGCAAAGCCTATCAAAATACCAATGATTTCAAAATTAGTATGATATAATAGAACTATATAAATGATGATATTGTTTCAAGGATACTTAGCACAGCCAAAGAAATCAAAATAGATTAAAAAAATGATCTCAGAGCTACTGTAACAAAAATAGCATGGTGTGCATTTTGGTTGTTGTTATATTTCTATGAAGAGATAGCATGAGCACTACAACTATTTTAAAAGAAAGTATTTAATGAGGGCTTGTGTACAGTTTTAGTCCATTGTCATGGCAGAGGATTGTGGATTACATATATACATATAGTTTAAAGAAACTTATTATGCCTTAATAAAGAATAAGAGCCTTTGACTATTTAATAAAACTTCAGTAACAGTCATGCCAAAATTCCTCTATAATTAGACATTGACATTGGGGGGGGGGGAGACTAAAAAACTCCACACTGTTAGACCAACATACTTTTTTAAAACTAAATCCTACATCATACCCTTATATCCACTATAAGTGTGTAGCTATTACACATCATCAAAGAAGTTTCTCTTTACAGCAAACGAAGGGCATCAAAATAATCACAACTGAATATAATGTAAGGAACAGCAGATTATAGGAAGGTCAGCTCCTAAGTAAATATTCTTATCACAACTCTTGTATATGTTGCCCAGGGAACATGGCAAAAAGGGAATGGAATGGTCATAACAGTCAGAATACCAGGAAGTCTTCTATAAACCAGTCCTTTTTTTTTTTTTTTTTTTTTTTTTTTTTTTTGTAGAAATGGCTGCATAGTATTATCTTATAGACATGTTATCTATAACATGGGGGAAATCTCATGGGCTCACACCCGTTGACAATAACCTATGGAAAATTGATGACTGTTGAGTGGGAGTTAGTTACTTTTCCATTCCTAGGAAGAAACACCATGACTAAACCATTAAATGAAAGCATTTCATTGGAGGCATACTTACAGTTTCAGAGAGAAAGCCCATGACCATATGGCAATAAAATGGCAGCAATCAAGTAAACATGATCCCAAAGGAGTAGCTGAGAATTACATTCTGATACACATGTAGCAGGTAGAAAGTGAGGCTTGGTCTGGCAGTGGCCTTTCAAATTCCAAATGTATTCCTACCCAGTAGCATACCTCCTCCAACAATGCAACTTTTCATTCTCCTTCCTAAATTTTCCACCAACTGAACAGCACACTGTCAAATACATGAATCTATCAGGGCCATTATTATTCTTTCTACTTTCTGACCCCTATAGACTTGTAGTCATATCATAATGCAAGCTGCATTTAATCTAAATCCAAAAGCCCTCAAAGTGCTTCATCATCTCAAGACTGCTTAAAATTGAAAGTTCAAACTATTTTCTGAGATTGAAGGCACTCATGTCTTAGTAACTACTCATGAAAACTCAAAACAAAAATCAAACTAAATTGTTTCAATATATAGTAACACAGAACAAACATTACCATTTCAAAATGCAGAAAGAGGAGCATAGTGAGGAAATATTGGACATAAAATTCAGCAGTCCAAGTTTCAAATCAGGCATCTTTATATCCAATGTGAAATAGATTATTCCAATCTACCACTCATTTCACCTTTGATGACTGGAATTTATTTTCCTCTTGGGTTTGTTCAGCACCTTGTTTGCAACTCTTTGCAGCAGAAACCCAATGAGATTCTGACACCTTCAACATCCTCTGATCTCCAAAACAACCCAGGCCTCAATTTTACAGCTTTGTGAAATGGCTTCTCTGGGCCTTCATGCAGGAACTTTCCTGGCTTCAGTGGTTTCCCTTAACCATAGAGGAAGATTTCACAACTACTTTATTAGTGTAGCTTGATAAACCCAGAACCACATAATCAGTGCTTCCACGTTCCACCTGTAACCTAGTTCTCTGGTTGAATTAAAATTTTATAAAATTTACTTGTGATACTTTATTAAGCGGAAGAAATATTGCCCTAAGTGTAACACTACCTTTATTCCATTTAGTATCAGACCATTCTTTAAGATATCTTATATCTTTGATCATAGGAATGATCAAATAATATATCAAATAAAATAATGATTATTAAAATAAAATAAAAAAATGCCCCCAAAATGTATAGATTTAAAAAAATATATTAAAACAAGAAATCTTGTGTAGCTCAGAAAAAGAAGTATGTTAACTTATCTTTTATATGTATAAAGCAGTCTAAAACTCATGTCAATTTGAATGTAGACAAAATCTGACAAGTTAATTGTAAAGGTACATTTGTGACTGAAAGGAAAACAATGGATGGACACAATCAGGGCACAGTGTATTTCTGTATAAAATATTTCAGTGAATCTCATTCATTCATGAATTAATATGTGTTAATATTTGCAAATATATGTAAAGTTTAAACACAAAATTGCCAACCTTAGTTTTTGAGAGATATTTTGCCTGTTTTAAATAATTAGACTTCAAAAATGTTGGTTAGCATATAGTAAGTGCTCAATGAGTGAAAATAATAAGACAACAGAATAAAGAAAAGAAGAAAATGAATCAAAGGTGACTGAGTTATAGCAACTTGAGTAGATAGTGATAATGTGGTATGTGGAAAAAACTTTTATTGTTAAAACTAAAATTTTACTCTAAACACTTGTAGAGTATTTCTTAAAATAATATCCAAGTAACAGCTATGATTTATATACCCTCCCAATATATCTCAGGTATATAAATTATTTGATTTGAAAAAGACACAGGTAAAAAATACTCAATAAAAATACCACTGCAATAGAATAACAGAAAATTGCGAAATGAAGGAATAGATATTGTCTGAGATTAATTAGATATAGAATAGTTCAAAAGGCATATTTTCAATATTGACTTTGTGTACATCAGCAATAATTTACCGTGACCAGAAAATAATTACTTTTCCCCAAAATACCTTAGCTTTTGCAAACATTTGTGTTATGTCATTCTACTGGTGTAACAATCTGAAAGCTGCATAGTAAAATACATGTATAAAGAGCAAGACAAATTAAGTACATAGAAAGAATAATTGCAGGTAACAAAATATTTCTACAATACTTTGCAATTAGCCAGGTAGTTTGATACAAATTAACTCACTGCAGTACTTAAGTGTTAATTAAGAGTACATATTTTTTATTAATTGACATAGATGATTACCTTTACCTATAAGCTATTGCTGACATAAATTTAATACTGATAACCGTTTTGAATTTTGCATAAATTCAAGTAATAAAAAATTGAAGACATTTAAAGATGATTTTAATCTCTACTATGCCAGTTCAGCATACATAAAAGAAAATATATTCTTTGTTTGCCTAGTGAAGAGACAAAATTAGTCTATAGCACACAAAATTTTAAATATTCAATTTTCACTATTTCCCTTTTAACAGGTTGCTGCACATATATGTAGAGATAAGTAACTAACAAGTATATCATATATGTGTATATATAATATGAATAGCAAATAAAAGTGGTAATTTAATATTTTGGCATATAAATCAAAATGTTAGCATTATTTTCTTCTAATACTAAATTAAATCAATACCAAAATTTATTTTAATTAGATAATCAAAGTATATAGATATAAATATAGAAATAGATTATCTACAGTTTCTTAGCAGAAGTCTCTGAGGAGGCAGTAGGTCACACATGTTTAATAGCATAATTCTTTTTTTTCTTTACCAAGGATCTATTTGAACAAGCCACAGATAAACATGATATTTGATACGTAAGTCATAAAAGAAAAGAAAGATGTTATTGATTAATATGTCTTAGATATAGCATGAGAAGATTGAAAAATTGAAGTGACCCCATGATTTCCAGTCATGCCTTTTCCCCTATTAAGTCTGGGTTAGTCATGAGATAAAAATTTGTCTCTGTAGGTTCCTTAAGTGTCAAGCTCTTGGCACAACAAAACCTGCTGATGACCATGAAGAAGAATAAGGAACTTGACCAAATGGCTGTGTTGGTTCCTTGGTACAATCAAGAGCCAGCATGAACATGGTTTTGCTTTGCTTTGTTTTGTTTTTTGCTTGTTTGTTTAAGGCACCTTCCTAACATGGGCTAATAGCAAGGAATGGAGATGTAGGCTCAGTTCAAAGGCACCAAGAAAACACAGGCTGTTATCAAAAGGAAAAGTGAAAAAAAGCTAAGATTTTGTTCAGTGGTGGGTTTGTCTAGTATAAACATAACCTGTGTTCAGAAAACAATGACTCATGGTCCAAAAAGAATTATCATTTTTAAAATTTTGGAGGGGACAAGATCTCTAGATTTCATGGTGGTTTCAAAATTTCATGCCTTTCAAGTGTTGGGAAAATACAGACCATGCCTGTCCTTATGCGGTCTCTCAATAGGATTTACCTGAGAATTAATATCAAAATGTCATTTTTATCAAAACATTTTCCTGACTATCCAAAAATGATGTGAGCTGAGGAGGTAGTCCACTGATACAGCATTTGCCTAGCATGTAAGAGGCCCTGAGTTCTGTCTCTGCCATTTTATAATCTTAGCACTGGATATGTGGAGGGAAGGAGGACCAGAAGTTGAATGTCACCCTCACCCACAACAGGGAGCTAGAGGCTAGCCTTAACTCAATAAGATGCTGTCTCAATTTATTTTTAAAAGATTTAGTTTGAAATGAAAGAACAAAAGAGAAAGCCAAAGGGAAATGCAGAACCAGGAATAGGAGTCGTTTTCTTAGGCTCTTTCCACTAGAGTCATGGAGATTGCTCTCCAATCAGAGAAAGGCTGAACACTTTGCGCTATCGTCACATTCACAACATCACACACTTCAGGTCCATATCCAGGAGGAAGCTTCAGTGCATTCAAGGTAACATAGATGGAGTATTCTATCATTCCATGTCTTTCCTCCAGAGATGTAATGTAGACTCCATGCAGATGCTTGACTCTTGTGGGCTTTGCTGACCATATGTGGAGTTTTGAAGTCCATTGAAACCTGAAATTATCGATTTCTAGCCAGTCGCCTCTATAAGGTACAAAACCTTCACTCACACTGAAGACAGAGAAGCAAATTCTGTTGTCAATGTACAAAGTATTTTTCCTTACATCTGTAACACAGCCAACTAGAGATCTGGACTCATGGTAGGACTGACTGGTGATCACAGATTTTTAGGGACAACATTCACCTCGATGGTGAGTCTGTTCCCTTTCCTGGCAGTCTCTTCTACTCGTCTACCTACTGAAGAAAGCTGAAATCTGACTCAGAAGCCTGAACATACTTTCAGCACTATAGGTCAGCTGAGGTCTTCAGGAATCAGGTGAGTTCTTGGGACTGAATGCTAAGTTTCTGTTTTGAACTTATCAGTATAATTCTTATAAGGGATCTTGGAGCCTAATATCTGACTTTGGATTTGTGCCTCTTTGCAAGAATTGACTCTGTGACCTTAGACATGCTATTTGAATTCTTTGTGTATTTGATAATTTACCAGTTGAGCAGAGATAATAATAGCTATGTCAAAAGATTATATGTAAATTAGATATGAGTACATTTTGAGTAAATGGCTACAATAATGCTTAAAACCATGATTTTTATGAGTTCTTTGATAATTGAATTGAATCATCAAAATTTACCAACAGTATTCTTCTTAAAAGTTTCACTCTTCAGACTATTAGGTATTATGAATAAGTGAGGACCTCGTTACTCTTTATTTGGGATATTTAAATTATGAATTGTATTCTTTTTAGACCCCAGAAAAGGTGGTGTTGGACTCCCTAGTCCCAAGGGTGGGGAAACAAAGAATTTGTGAATCTTCAAAACCAAAATGCAGCCATTGCTCTTCTGTAAGAGAGAAAATAAAGAGGGAAAAAAAAACCTGAGAAATAACTGTAAGACTCCTTTATTTCCCTGATACTGAGGCTAAAAGACTGATTAATAAACATGCCATGTTTTCCCCAGCTTTGGCTGCTTACAGTTGTTTAATTTACAGAATCAGAGCTGAATGACAGTATATTTAAAATTGGGAAGAGTTTGAATGAAAATAAAGTTTCCCTTTCCTTCTGGATTTAAGGAAACATTGGGCATTACATGAATGCTAACATGTTTCCATCTACCATTATACTTCTTTGTGATTTTCTAAATTTAATTATCTCTTGCCACAACAGTCTTCTACTGAGCAAAATCATTAAACAAGTTCAATTGTTCCTCTCAAGGCAGTGTTAAACCAGGCATAGGAAAGCAAGTTATCTAGCAAAGAAAAGATATTCTAAACATAAAATTTAAGTGTCTACAAAAAGAAACAAATTATTCCTCATTAATGATCCAGAGAGTCTATGGTGTTATTTACAAACTACACCATAATATATTGTCCAACTCTCTTCAATGGAAGCTGAAGAAATATGCAATCTCTCTTCCTCAGTTTTTTTTTTTTTTTCTGAGATAGATATTAACTCAGTGAGATTATGTGTTCTTTGATTCTCTCACATTGCTACCTGCTTCACCCTTAGCATTGCAGGAATCATTATCATTTCATTTAGGCAGATCATTTCGTTGCTTAGTTCCCTCTGCATAGCAACCAATTTTACAGAGTTTAATCTGAACATTAAATATAAAATTCCTTTTAAGGGCTGGAAAATCGTTGCAGGGAGGAGGATGTTCTGGAGCTTCTTTTGTATTAACAAAACCAATACCACAAAGGAGCTTATGCTAATAACCAATTTATGCTGCTGGGAAGGAACATGTAAAACTGTGTCCCCATTATTGCCTATTTATGAACAAATATTTTATTTTATTAACTATGTTTTAAAATGTGCTTGCTTACTACAGATCTCCAAATTGAAAAAAGAAAAAAAGCTTTGCTAGATTCCAACTGTCAAGAGAAGAAATCAGCCCTGGTCCTTCTATGGATACTCCTCAAGTCAAGAAAGAACTTAAGTCTGCTTTATTGTGAATTACCCAGGCAAAAGTAGGTGTTGCTTTTTGTTGTATTTTCTCTTGAGTCATCCTCATAGCAAAGCTTTTAACTTTGTACCACTATGTTTTATTGAGATACTGTTAAATCAAACTCAAGGAATTTGGGAATATAATCAAACCAGTAAACTTTATATTGCTGGGTAAAAGATAAATCACTTTAAGTATCTTAGAAGTTCCTATGCAGAATTTTAGCTATATATATGTATGTAGATAGATAGATATAGATATGTGTGTGTTTTACGTACGATGAACAATATATTAAAAACATATATATATATATATATATATATGCCTATACTATATTCTGCACTTTGTTTAACATACCAAGAAATACTATGAAGGCCAGAATAGTCATAAAAGTGAAAACCAAACCAAAGTTGCAACTTGCTGAACGTCATCAGTAAGGAAAACTTCTTCTAAATTATCAGGAGCAAGACAAAGATCAGAGAAAAGGTTGCCCTTTAGATGATAAGGGCAAGTTCATAAATACATGATTCCCAAAAGGAAATGGGTTGTAATGTTTATTTTTTAAATCTCCGACTTTACAGAGAAGAAAGAAAAACAACTATGAACTATAAAAGACAACACAAAGGATGGGAAAAATGAAAAGCAGAGAATCAAAAGTCAAGGAGAAATTATTGCAATTCATTGAATAAAGAACTAATGTTCACTCTGTCCCAATTTAAAAATAACCAAGTACCTGAACATAAAATTTGCATATCTTCAAAAGCATTACGTAAATTTTTATAAAATGAATTAGAAATAAAAAGCAGATACTGCTGGCCAAAGTAATTAACCTGCAATTATATTAAATTATTTAGCGACAAACCCAGGTTATTTTCTTTTTGTACTTAAAATTCAAGATTGCTAAAAATTTATAAATATAATGTACCTGTTTCTAGATGAGAAGAAATTATTGGACTCTGTTTTCTTTGCTGCTAGCTTAAGTAACTTTGTGGATATTTGATTTTAATTTAGTTCTAGATTGTGTACATCTGCTACGTAAGCACTGACCTAAGTGAATCTTTAGGTTATTATTAGTGGCTGCTGTACTGATAGTTTTGCATTATTTATGTCCATTCATCACAGAAGCTTTCGGTTCCCTCTTATGTACAGGCTCTCATGCTAGTAACTGACAGTCAGGAAAGGGCCTCATAAACATTCTGTCTTCAAGTTTCTTAAAATGTCGCTAGTGAAAGGACACCTATGTAATCTGATTGCAGTATTCAACAAATTCACACAAAAGTGAGCATAAATAAAATATTGACCTGAAAATAAGGTATAGAGGTGTTGCAGTATCTCCTGTACATTGTTTATGGTGATTCAGGCAATTTATTCAATAAACAATCCCGTTATTTTTATATTATGTATGTAGAAGTTACGTGTGTGTCTTATGTGGCCTTCATACAAATATGGCAAAAATTTTTATGTATATTCTCATCTTTTCATGTTGAATATCTCAGACTCATGGTACTGCTCAGTTACAAAATGCTAATTTTCCTTTAAATGTGTATTATGCACAATGATATGGAATGTAAGAATTCTGTCTATATAGTATTTGAACCATATGAAAAAATGATAGAAACAAAGTAGAGAAACAGCATTATATCTTAAGCGTCTCAAAACTATTTTTTGTAGTCATCAATAAGTGAATTTACATGTGGACAATGGCAAGCTAATTATAGTCATTACAGATTGTTTTTTAACTTAGAAACATTCTCAATAGAGGTGCATTTTGCAAGATAGTCTTTTTTAAAAAGCCACATTCATTTTGAAATTCACTGGACAAACAGAACAGTGCCATTTTCAGCAACAAATACAAAAATAAAATGAAGCCATATCAACAAGATGTGACTATAATGATACTTGTCTCATTTTCTTGTGTTCCTCATAAATGGCTCTCAGAGAGAGTTTACAGGATCATCTCCAAAACAGTATGGGCTGTGGCAGGCTGACTAGGATAAGTGGGTATCCTCCTAAAGCTGCTATTCTGAAGGTTTCAGTGTTCATTTGCATGTCAGAAATCAGCTATACCTCTTTATAATCACATCTTTTATATGTGTCATTTACACATACATCCATAAATATACACAGTCATGCACATCATTTACATATTCAAGGTTAGTATTGTGAGTATTTACCACATGCCTCATGGAATATGGATTTGAATGTGTTCAGCAATGTTCTGTTCAGTTAGTTGTTTTAAGCTTAAGGCTGTGTATGAAGACACCACCACCCTGGTGCCGTGCTGTCGCATAAATATTCTCTCTTACCTCTGAAGTTTTCCTCATCTACAGCAGCAGTGCTAGGGGTCAAACTCACAAAGGTGCTGTCCCTCAATTGCAGCAAACACCGCCATGTGTTGTATGTTTGATGAATTAAAAGGATGCTGCCAACTTAATTACACTGTAACCCTTCAATAAAGGAAGGGCAGAGCTGATTAACTAGTGAATAATTGGGGGCTGATTGATGGCTCTCTCCCTCACTGCTGAAGGCTGTATATATAATTATTTTGCCTTTGGGCCTAATTTTGCCACTGTTAGCTTCCACTTTTGTCATCAGTTGTAATTTATAGTTGAGGCCTGAAGCCTTTAAAAAAAAAAGATAGAAAATGAAATAGCTCTGATCCCTAGATATGTCACCTGCAAGAGGCCAGCAGGCAGCCTTGAACATCAACACTTGCAGTCATTTAACAGAATTAACACTTCGTGCTTAGCTAGAAAATAATATTGTAATTTCCTAATAATCATAATATCAGCTTTTTTCAGTATAAAAATCATACCATACCAGTGCTTTTGAACATTTTTAATGTAATTCCACTTTATGAGTTTAAAGATGTTTATGTGGTTTGTTCCCTGTCAAAGATTCACTTCGTTTAATGCACTAATATAACTGTAAATATTTTTTAAAGGAAACATGATACACTTTCTTCAAAGTACATCTTTAAATTCAAGTGTTTTTAAAAATATAATGATAAAGTGACCACTGTAACTAAACCTTGAAGTATTAGTATGGTTTCAGAGAAGCAGGAAATACCATAGACAAGGTGCAGGTCTCATGCATAATATGAACTATATGTGTATATACAATATATATTCAATATATATATACCCACAAAGTATATATATTTTCATTAAATAAAATAATAAAAGCTGTTCACAATAACCTGAATAGAGTCAAGCCTGAACGTCAGCTTCAAATATATTTTGTGAGAAATTTCTCTTAAGACAGTAATGTAAAATAAAGTGATTGAAAATAAAATAAACCAGTCATAATGGATGCTCTGCATTATATCTATTAAAATAAGTTTTATCTTTTAACTGATTCTCTATATTAAGACTAAAAATGCATTTTAATGATTGTTCTTCTCTAAACCATGCTAAAATAATGCAGGTGACTTTATTTTTTTTTTCTTTTTCCTGCAGTGAATACACACAATACTGTATGAGCACTTCCAAGCCAAGGTACACAAATTTTCTCTCACACATTTCCTTTGTTTTTTTTCCCCTCCTGGAGAGCTCCCTAGCTTATGAATCACAGGAAGATTTGAAGAACCTTTCAGTCAAAGCTCAGTATCGTGCCAGTGGGCACAGGCCAGGAGAAAAAAAAATAAAGATTGATATTTGCCCTCTCTTCTTATCTGCACTTGATTTATAAGTCACTGTGAGTATGCAAGAGAAATAAAGGCAAAGACCTTGATGCTTCCCCATAGAGAATATTCACCGTTTGGATTGAAGGCATGAAAGAGGGGAAATTAATGGTAAGCTGTTCATCTGTCACTACTGCCAGCCTGATGGTTTTGCAGAGAAGGCGAAGACTATATGACATGCCCTCCAGTGAAGGGCAAGTCTGTCTGCTGTTCTTCTATTATAAACACACTGCTCTATGTTTCAGAGGGATTTAAATTTAAAATAAGACTGTCTTTTAGATAGATGAACATTCACACTAAAATACCCCATTCTTTTAAAATATTAACTTGTAGAATTCTGCTTGTTTTAGGAGGAAGAAATATTTTCCATTTCCCTTTCTTCCTCTCATTTCTTCTCTCATTTTTAAAAAAATGTAAGTCAAACCTTCTGCTTGACAATGTGGCTGAGCCCTTTTTACATCTGGCTGCACCCCCCCCCCGCTGTCACATTGCAATGAATTGTAAATAGGCCCTGAAGATTAGGCACATTCAAAGTAAGAAGGACTTGGTTTAATTTCACTGTGCAAAATGCAGAAAGTAGCTGCAAACTAGAAATAACAATGTGGACTTTTTACTTCCAGAGATTACCATGAAAATATGAAGTACACAGTTGAAAGGAAAGACCATAAATAAAAAATGTATCCTTTTAGAAAGTTCAAAAAACCCTTATATTCTTATTATGAAATGATTAATGATGGTAAATGGCCTAAATTAACAAAGTGGTATGTACTTTAGTGGGGAAAGAATATATAAATAGGTAGCTAAAATTAAACTTTCACATTTTTCACTCAACTTCCCAATGTAAGGAAAAGGTACATATTTTCATATGACAGAAAGGAAATTTTGCATCCATAACTAATTTTACTATTGAAATTCTCACTCTCAGATGAGCATTTTCTGGGAAATAAGCTAAACATAGAAGAAAATATTGCTATTTTTTGAAGTAGAAAACGAAGTAAATTAGTAAGAAAATTTGTAATAATTATATGTTACTTAAAGAAACTTTTCAATCCAGAAAGTAGAAATAATTTATCGGAGGAAGGAGTCTAGTTAAGAATACCATGATCCAGAAAGCAAAATATTTCTCCTGTGCTACAAATGCATAAAGAATATGTATAACAGAAATTACTCAACTGTGTTTATTAAACCAGAGACCAAAATACCAAATATTAAACAGAGAATGCTTTGATTTTTACTTTTAAATATGTGAAGATAAATGAGACCTTGTTTGTATTCTCTAACTTATTTAAATTCTATTAGCAAAGTACAGCATGCATTAGCTACATTAGTAAGAAAGAGTAACTTCCACAAAAATCAGTTAAAATTCAACAAACATTGAAAAGAACAAGAGTTTCAAAACAGGGACAGAAAAAATAATTCTTAATCCAGAAGAATATATTAAGCAAAACTTTGAAAACTTGGGAGGATTTAGAATTAGTAATGGAAAATGTACATTCATTTTAGGAAGAATAATGCTGATACAGGATTGTTCGAAGGTAGCAAAAAGCCCAGTTTAGCTGAAATAAAGGAATGATGAAGGAGAACATTATGAGAATATCGAGGCTTGAATGCAATGAAAAGACAGAGCCCTATTGGACAAGAGGGGAAGGTTGCACAGGATGTTAGTAAAGAAAGTAAACTATAGCACTCATCAGCACTATGAACGCTAGTCACTAGAGATGAAGCTTTCAGGTCAATACCAGCTTGATTTCTCTTCATTATATAACTGAAGTTTGTGGTGTTTTTGGCTACATGATATTAAGATCATGTTGTACATGATAACCAAGAACATTCGCAAGGTCCTATTTTTTTTATATTTGTATATATCTTAGAAATCATCTATGGCAGTATGATATGACTTTTTTTTTCAATATGACTTTTTCAAAAACAGCTCGAGTGTTATTCTTCCTCACAATACTTCTACCCTGCTCCTCTCCAGTCTGCTTATTCTATTATGAACTTTTTGTTTCATTAATAACTTTTATTCTTTATTTTTTGTTAGAAGTCAGAAGTGTTTTCATTTTATTTTGAGATAGGTTCTTATATATAGCCCGGCCTGGCCTTCAACTTGACATTCTCCTTCTACCTTTTAAATTGCTGGGATTACCAGCTAATAAATTGATTTTCAATACTGTAAGAAATATTTAAAACTCAGTTTGAAAAGCTAACTTATATAAAACACCTGTGCATCTTGCTAGGCTAAACGATCTAATATTTGACAAAGATGGCTGAGGGATCTCATGGTAAAATATAGAGAAATATCTTGGTAAAAGATAGAATAAAAGATATCCTGAAATCAAAGAATGGATAAAGAGAATGTGGTATATTTAAATAATAGAATGCTACACATCTATTAAAATCAAGGGCATCATGAAATTTGCAGGCAAGTAGATGAAACTAGAAAATGTCATCCTGATTGAGGTAACTCAGATTCAGAAATACATATAGTATGTACTCAGTTGTAAATGGATATTGACCATAAAGTACAGGACAAATATGCTACACTACACAGACCCAACAAGGCTAAGTAACAAAAGAGCCCAAGGGTCCCTTCATGTGTACTCTTTTCTTTGGTTGTGGTTTAGTCCCTCAGAGCTTTAGGGGGTCTGGTTAGTTGATACTGTTGTTCTTCCTACTTAAGGGAAGAAATATGGAGACAAATTGTGGGACAGAGACCGAAGCAAAGATCATACAGAGACTGCTCTTCCTGGGGATCCATCCCATATACAGACACCAAACCCAGACACTATTGCTGATGCCAAGAAGTGCTTGCTGACAGGAACCTGATATAGCTGTCTGCTGAGAGGCTCTGCCAGAGCATGACAAATACAGAGGCAGATATTTCACAGCCTCGAACAATTATTACCACTTGAAACTATTCTAAATGACTATGTTTTCTCAAAGTTAATTATCTTGGGTAGACTTTAAAACTAAATTAGTTTATAGTCTTCAACTCCATTAGAAATCAGAGAATGGCCAAATATCTAAAAACATTGGAAGCTTAACACGGTTTCCAGAGCTGAGAGAGGTTGTAGGGACAAATCTCCACTAGCAGTCCCCTGTTACCAACATGCGAGGGTAAGTCTTTGGCCTTCTGGCCCAGGATCACTGACAGACTTTGACATGCAGAAATCTTGAAGGGCAGATAATTTTGGCTTGGGAAAGATTATGCATCAATTATTCTGATTAAAGTGTCCATTTCTTGATAGTATTAGTCTGTAAATGAAATTGGTTGTTTCTAGTCACAAAGTATACCTCTCCTGGGGGTAGAGATGCTCAATTTCTTCATCAAATCCACCAAAGGGGAACAGTATGGAGCAAATATGTCTCAACAAAAGATTAATAATATTAAATATTATAATTTAGGATTTCTGATGTTTTTAAAAACCATCTAACTAACTATAAGAAACATTTCTGAACTGTTAAGCCTTGAGTACTTTGTCCATTTTTAATTGAAGTAACTCAAAACATCCTTTCAATTGACTAAGAACCATGATTTTGCTATCCAGCCTTAATTAGTATTCTTTAATCAACTAAAAACAGTGTATAAATCTTAAATCTGTATTAAATAAATTGTATATCACTGTAAAGATTATATTTTTAACTTTGTATTAGTTAGAAAGATTTCTACCTGGGAAGATAAGACTTCAGCTTAGTTATCAAAAGAAGATTATGGCTGTACAAATCAATATGGCTACTTCCTCCATGTTAAATTATGACTATCTTTAAATTCTTAAAACAACCTTATAGTAACTACCTTCACACCCCAAAGTCCAGGGAATCAGGCAACAATTATTCTGCTTCTTCTAGCTGAATATATGGGAGTTGAAAATTTAGAAGGTTGTGGGGAATGCAGAAGCCAGACAAGCCTCAAGAAGAAAAGCCACAGTGATGATTGTTGTAGTCTCTAATGTCTGGAATCAGGCCAGTTTAACATTCTGATATCAAGCTTCACCATAGCTTCACATTCTGTAATATATATAAAACTTAACAGAAAACATTTAAGTATTGATAAATATATTGTATGATCTTTTCCTAAAAGTATTTATTTACTTACTTTATGGATATGAGTCCACTGTAGCTATCTTCAGACACACCAGAAGAGGGCATTGGATCCCATGGTTGTAAGACACCCACCAGTGGTTGCCCGGAATTGAACTCAGGACCTCTGGAAGAGCAGTCAGTGCTCTTAGCCACTGAGCCATCTCTTCGGCCCTTGTTTGATCTTCTTGAATTTAGTTTTTCTGGCAGTCTATTTCTATCAAATCTAATCCATATAACTCTGGAGGGCAAATAGATCCAAATCACACTTTTTAAAAACACAAAGACAAAACCTTTCTCCCAAAATAGTGTGTCCCATAGTCGACAACTAGAATATCTTGTATCTTGTATTCCTTCCCAGAGAAATAGTATAACCACAAAACTCAACATCATACCCATTTTAAAACAATATAAAAAATTAATATAACCATAAACCATCATAAGTCTGCATCTGACAAGACACTTGGCCTTAGCAGGGTAATTCACAAAACTAACTTACTATCACTTAAAAATTAGTAAGTAAGCAATTTGTGAAACTAGGACCTTAGTTCAAAGTATTTTGATCTGTTCAACTCTCAATCTGTAGCATCAGATCTTCATTTATTAATAATTTCCCTAATATATGTCTGCAATCACTCTGTATGCTGCACAGACTTTTATCATTACTAACTTTTAACGTGGCAAAAATACACTTTCTCTCAGAGTCAGTAACTAAATTTCTCTATCTAATTCTGAAACAGCTTTTCATACATTTACTAAACAATTCTGTAAAACTAGGACTTTAGTCTAAAGTATTTTGATCTCTCAATCAATCTGGAATGGCAGATCTTTATTTACTAATAACTTCACTAAAATATTTCTATATTCACTCTGCCTGGTGTACAGATTTTTATCTTAATTCCAAACCACAGGTGAAAATTCCCACCACGTGATTTGGATAAAATTTGTAATCTCTTCTAATTAGAAAAACAAACTTGAGTTGTACATTAATGCTTTATGTCATATTTAAAACAAACCAGCTTTAAATACATTCTCTAAATCATTCTTTCAAAGAATCAAATGATTTCTAATCTCTTTTTCTCTGTATTCAATGTCACCTGCTTTCTCCCTGCATGGCATCCACATCCTGTTAGCAGAGGCTGTCTTTATGGTTCTTTAAGGTTCCCACATGAGACATCACGTGACTCAACATAGCATTGGCGCCCTTTTGCTTATAAAATAAAACTTTCTAACTAACTCTTAGGCTGATAACTGTAGTGTTTCAGTAGTTTCTTGCTTAACACTTTGGTTCGACACCTGTTCCAGTAACACACTAGGGCGGCCTCCATGGAGTGAGACCTCAGGGGTCAATAGAAGGTTAAGAAATCCTTTTAATATTTACTGCAACATTCATGCCCTAATTTCTAGTTAGATTATATAAACATAAGTTCCTATTTTATTGTTTTTTTTTAAACACAGATTATGGACTGATTTAAGAGGCAAGATGGATTCAAGAAAGCCAGGCTATAGGGTAGTGCTCACAGTCAAAGATCTTCATCCTTGCCTTCAAAGACTCAGTAGATAGGTTCACCACAGTAGATACAAATAGCAAATATAACTGTGTATGAACTGAATTCAGGTATGTTCTAGATAACGATTTCCTCAGTGTTAACTTCTGTAAACACAAATGTCACCCAGATAATGCACCAGCTTTTCTAAGTAGCTCAAGAGCAAGATTGCCTATCAACACTTCTAATATCTACCCAAAAATCAGAGCATATTAACCTATAATTATGTTTCTTGTTTAAATCAAGTGTATATAATATTGATTTAATGCCGATGTAAATAAATATGCAGATACTAACAAATGTTCACAATTCTCATCAACAAGTATATAACCCTAAAGAGATAAAGATATAGTGACATCCAAATACAACTAAAAATCATCACAAAGTTTCATGATTGGAATAATGTCAACAACATTTAGGAATGGAAGCCACTGAGTCTCTGTATACATTGGAACACAGTAAGTAAACTGATAATTTCTTATTATTTTATTCCTTTAAAAATATCAGAAAATATCTGAGAGAAACTAGAGAAAATACTTCATCATTAGGAATACCTATTCGTTGTGTAAAGGACTTAGATTTAGTTCACAGTACCTACATAGATTCTTACAACTTTCTTTAACTCTTGTCATAATGAATCTAACTCCATTTTCTGTAGTTTACATATATACAAGTAGATAAAACACTCATGCATATAAAATAATAAAATAGATAAAAATAAGATGATAATAGCTGAGAGACAAACATGTAATGTACAACTGAGAAAGTATCTGTATCAAATAAAAGTCAAGGCCAGTCACTCAGCTATATTTGTATTATTCTTAAGAAAATACTCCAGTCCTACTTAGAAGGGAGAAAAAATAATAAAGGGAAGCAGAGGGTGGAAGGAACTTGTGAGGAAGAGAGGAGGAGGTGGGGAAAAGAGGAACAGAATTAGGTATAGTAGGAGATAGATGAGATGTGCAGGGTGTCAGGAAATTAAATAGAGATATGTAGCAATGGGGTATGAGTAATTAGTGGTAACAACCAGAAAAATCTCAGATGCCAGGAAAGCAAGTGGATCCCAGGACCCCACGGGAATGACATTAGCTGAAATGCATGCAAAAGGGAGGGAGAACTTGTAGAGACCATATCCATAGGTTAGGCATGGCCTGCTGTTTGAGGTATGTGGGCACCCCATTCATCTCTAACATTTTAGGGCAGAATTTTTCCTATCCAAAGAAAATACAGAGACATAAAGTAGAACAGAGACTGAAGGAAGGCCACTCAGAGACTGCTTCACCTGGAGATCACCCATATGCAGACACCAAACCCAGACACTATTGCTGATTCCAAAAAATGCTTTTTTTGCAAGAATCTGATACAGTTGTCTCTTGAGAGGCTCTGCCATATTCTCTCTCTCTCTCTCTCTCTCTCTCTCTCTCTCTCTCTCTCTCTCTCTCTCTCACACACACACACACACACACACACGCACACACACACACACACACACACATATATATATATATATATATATATATATATATATATATATATATATATATATATATATGTATATATCTGCAGATTCTCTAAGCCAACCACCATTGCAGTGATCAGAGGGACCCCAAAGGAGGAGTTAGAAGAAGGACTGAAGGAGCTGAAGGGGCCTTATCTGGGAGGGTCATTTCTTGTTCCTATTTAAGCTTGATATCCCAGTATAGAGGAATAATAGTACCATGAGGCAGGTGTGCCAGGAACCCTCATAGAAACAGGGTAAAGAAGGAGGGGATAGAAGTTTTTCAGTGGCAAAACCAGGAAAGCAGACAACAATTGAAATGTAAATAAATAAAATGTACAATTAAAAAAAAGAAAACAAGATAAAAGCTATATAACATGGTATGGCTTATTTAGAGATACTTTAATAGCTTGTGTTGCAAACAAAACAGTGCATAGAAAGATACTGCTTCCTGAATGTAATTCATTTAAGACAAAACCATCTATGTAATTGACCACATGCACAAGAATACACACATACACATATTTGTCAGGGTACCATAGTCTTCTTATTAGACACATGCTGAATGGCTCAAAACCTCACACTGGTCTGTAAATTTTCAGTGATATATCAGATTCCAATAACATCAAAATGGAAAAAAAAATAGCCAAGAACATCTACTAGGACCTACAGTTTGGACCGGGAAAATGAATCTTTCAGGGCTTTTATAATACCAAATATGCTATTCCTATTCTAGCCCAAAGTTTTACTTTCTATCTTGTAGTACAAAATGTACTCAATTTATCTTCAAGAGTCTAAATGTTTTACCAGTTCCAATATTGCTCAAATGTCCAATCCACAATTCCTTCTGTGATGCAGAAGCTCTTAGTAAGATAAAAACATCAAAATATAAGGTATTTTCTTTTAGAAGAAGAACGGAATATGATCCAATATGTTTCTTTGACTCTGTCATATTTGAATGATATTTTTGCTTGAGATTTCCTGAATCATGCTTTCCAGTTATTACCTTTGATTCTAAAATACATCTTATTGATAAACATCTTGTGAGAAGAATATAAAGTTAGTTCAAGCAACAACATCATTCTTGTGATTAAAAATAGCCTGCTGGACCAGTAATAAGGTTACTGTCAATCAGTGTAGCCTGAACAAAATTACAAACTTGCTAGTCATTCAGCTACTCAAGGTATGTGGATTCTCCACCCTTGATATTGCCATTGGTTCTGATAAAATCTCATTCAGCCTCTCCACAAAGTTCTTGGGTCATCAAACTTTCTCTTTTTTCCTCTGCGCTTAAAAAAAGATTCCTTGTCGAACCTCTTCAATAGATCCACTGAACTTTCAACAGAGTATATTGAACCATAGTCTTCCTTGTGTGTTATTTCAACACTTTAGCTCTATCATTTTTGATGAGAATATTTGATAGTCTATTAGAATTTTTATATCAAATAGCAAGAAAATACATAAAATGAATACAAAAATTCAGGAAGCTCGGGAGATTTTTCCAGACATTGGGTACTAAGGCAATTGTAAACACTAAGTCTATTGTATTAGGAAACCTAATAAAAATTCCAAATGATTGACCTCACTACATCTATTATAAGAAGATGACTTACTATTGTAATATAATGATTTATGTCTATATTAAACACAAAGGGAATAAATAAATGAAATAACTTAAATGTTTTGTATATCACATATAAAATTGGTTTCTGAAGGATCATAAATTCACACAATCAATATTATTTTAAATTAAAAAATTGAGTTTATAATAAAAAGAAGCAGATATTAAATAACCGCTATTGAGATGGTTACAAAATGTTGACTGTGAAGAATTAAAACTAAAGAATGAACTTAAATTATATTCACCCTACTTCTGGCTCATTACTGTCTTGCAAGCCAGTCATTTCCTTTCCTCGTCAATACAGCGTGTACATTATCAAGATAAATAATCTTCAATATTCTAGTGAGTCCAAAAATGTTACTCTTTTTGGTACTGTGTGCACATCCAATTTTGAGGACATAATGAAGCAAGATCATCAGAAAATTTTGAGTTAAGGAGATAACTAGCAGTAGAAATAACTTTCAAAAACCTATTGCCAATCTACTTGGAATACACATTTCTTAACGTGACTTGTTAACTTAGAAAAATGGTAACTTTTGTTTTTATTATTATTACGTTTATATTTTACAGTCTAGTCATAACCCCACTCTTGGTACAACCTGTCACAGTTCCACCTTCCATTCCTAATTCTTCCCATCTCCAAGAGAATGCAGCCCACTTACCCCCTGCCAGGCATCCCTACTCCCTGTGGCCCCTGTGGCCTCAAGTCCCTCAAGATTTAGCCACATCTTATAATAATGATTACTAATAGGTGGTGGGACACTTTACTAGGGTTTTTTTCCCACCCTGTGCAGTACTGGGAATAATGCATAATTTTCAGAAAAATACTAAACAATTCAACCAGGCTGACCCCTAAATGTAGGAGTCAGGAGATGGATACTAACTTAAGCCTAAATTTAAACAAATGGCAGTTATAATATATCTACATCTACATCTATATCTACATCTATATCTATATCTACATCTACATACACACACACACACACACACACACACACACACATATATATATATATTATATATATATATATATATATATATATATATATATATATATATTATGATACTTTTAATTTGAGTTACCTAAGAAAAGGAAGAAAAAGGAAGTTAAATAAGGTATAACCAACATCAATGGCAACTAACAACCCTTTGATCTGCTTTGGAATTCCATAGAAAATTTCAGGCAAAAGTGCCTTACAACTTTTAGTTGTCTGTGGAATAGATTCTGACAATTTTGCAAGTGTTTATAATCTCAATAGTTCACATAGGTCAAAGTAATAAAGTTAGAAAATAAATACATACAACTACAGAAATATATAAACATAAAAATAGAACTCCTGGGAACAAAAACATCAATTAAAGAATACACATGGAGTGATCCCATGGCTCTAGCTGCATATGTAGCAGAGATTGGCATTGCCTGGCATACTACTAGGAGAAACCCTTGGTCCTGTGAAGGTTCATTTCCTCAGTGTAGGGCAATGCCAGGGTAGTGAGGTGGGAGTGGGTGGGTAGGATGGGAAGCATGCTCAGAAAAGCACGGAGGGTTATGAGAGAGGATGGAAGCAAGAAAGGGGATAAATTTTGTAATGTAAATACATAAATTATCCAATAAAAATGCAAAAAAGAAAGAGCAATTTTTGATTAAAAAAGAATACCGAACAACACACTTTTGAACTTTCACTCATTGAAGAAATCTGAGAAGACATGAACAAACTAAGAATGGAATAAAAATAAAATACATGACTTGTAGGATATGGTAATGGAAGGTATAGGAATGAAAATTTTAGCTTCAGGTCTATATTAAAAGAAAACTAGACCTCAGAAAATTGGATATAGTACTACCTGAAGACCCAGCTATTCCACTTCTGGGCATATACCCCAGAGACACTTTAATACACAACAAAGATATATGCACCACAATGTTCATAGCGGCTCTATTTATAATAGCCAGAAGCTGGAAGGAACCCAGATGTCCTTCAGAAGACGAATGGATACAAAAATTGTGGTACATATACACAATGGAATACTACTCAGCCACCAGAAACAATGACTTAACCAAATTCTTAAGAAAATGGCTGCATCTAGAGAAGATCATCCTGAGTGAGATAACCCAGTCACAAAAGAACAGACATAATATGCAGTCACTGATAGTGGGATGCTAACCCCAGAGGCTTGCACTCCCCCAGAAACAACTCACAGACTGTATGAAGTCCAAGAAATAAAGAAAACAAAAAATATACATATATTCACAAAACAAGAAGACTTTGACTATTTCCATGTTGCGTTTTGTTTTGCATGTACTTTACGCTTATTGCAACTAGTACGTTTTCAATGCATACTGTCAAGCCCTTGAAAAAAATCAAGTACTGACTAAAAAACATATTCACATGGTTTTATGTAAAATTTATTTTAATGTCTGAAAAAACAGTACTGACAAAAATGTATAATTTTAAGCAAAAAATGTTTAAAATCTTTACATTTATCTTTGTTTTGCAAAATAAAGTCGTTTAAAAAAAAAAGAAAACTAGAGAGATCTCAAATAAAAGATTTAAAGATGCACAAGTAAGCCATACAAAAGAAAACCAATGGCACTAGAGAAGTGGCCAGGTACCTGTTAAGTATACATACTACCAGATAATTCCTTCAGCTGATAAACAACTTCAACAAAGTGGCTGGATATAAAATTTATTTAAACAAATCAGTAGCCTTCCTCAACTCAATGAATAAACAGGCTGAGAAAGAAATTAGGGAAAAGACACCTTTTACAATAGTCACAAATAATATAAAATACCTTGGTGTGACTCTAATCAAGCAAGAAAAAGATCAGTACTACAAGTAATTCAAGTCTCTGAATAAAGAAATTTAAGACCTCAGAAGATGGAAAAATCACCCATGAACCTGGATTGGCAAGAGTAACATAGTAAAAATTTCCATCTTACCTAAAGCAATCTACAGATTCAGTGAAATGTTCATTAAAATTCAAGTTCAATTCTTCATAGAGATAGAAATAGCAATTCTCAAATTCAGTTGGAATAACAAAAAACCCAGGATAGTTAAAGTAATTCTCAACAATAAGAGAACTTCTGGAAGAATCACCATCCCTGACTTCAAGCTCTACTATGAAGCAATAGTGATAAAAACTGCATGGTATTGGTACAGAGATAAGTAAGTATGTCAATGGAAAAGAATTGAAGACCTCAAAATTAACCCTCACATCTATGGTGACTTGATCTTTCAGAAAGAAGCTAAAACCATCCAGTGGGGGGGGGGGAAGAGAGAGAGAGACAGCAGTTTTAACAAATTGTGCTGTTTTAAGTCACAGTAGGCATGTAGAAGAATGAAAATTGACCCAAACTTTTTTGTATTGGATATTTTGAGTATTTACACTTCAAATGTTATCCCCTTTCCTCTCTTCCATCTCTCCCCCTCCTCTTCCTCCTAAATAGACCCATCTTTATCTCATTAAACAAAGGTCAAGTGGATCAAAGGCCTCCACATAAAACCAGATACACTGAATCTATTAGAAGAGAAATTAAGAAAAAGCCTCAAACACAGAGGCAAAGGGATTTTTTTCTGAACAGAACAACAATGGCTCAGGACATAAAATCAACTACTGGAAAATTGGATCTCATAAAATTGAAAAGCTTCTGTAAGGTCCATTCAATAGGACAAAATGGCCACCTACAGAATCGGAAATACCTTTACAAAGCCTACAATGAATAGAGGGTTGATATCCAATATATACAAAGAACTCAAGAAGTTAGACCTCAAAGAACCAAATAACCTTTTTAAAAAATGGGGTATAAAGCTAAAAAATAACAATAAAAAATCTCAACTGAGGAATACTGAATGGCTAAGAATCACCTAAAGAAAAATACAAAACCCTTACTAGTCAAGAAAATGCAAATAAAAATGATCCCGAGATTCCACCTCACACCAGTCAGATGGCTAAGATCAAAAACTCAGGTGAGAGCAGATGCTGGAGAGGATGTGGAGAAATGGGAACACTCCATCATTGCTGGTGGGATTTCCAGCTAGTACAACCACTCTGGAAATCAGCCTGAAGTTTCCTCAAAAAATTGGACATATTACTACCTGAGGACCCAGCTATATCACTTCTGGGCATATACCCAAATGATGCTCCAACATAAAAGATGTTCCAATATATAACAAGGATGTATGTTCCATTATGTTCATAGCAACCTCATTTATAATAGTGAGAAGCTAGAAAGAGCCCAGATGTCCCTCAACAGAGGAATGAATACAGGAAATGTATTCATTTATACAATGAAGTACTACTCAGCTATTAAAAACAGTGACTTCACGAAATTGTTAGGCAAGTGAATAGAACTAGAAAATATCGTCCTGAGTAAGGCAACTCAGTCACAAAAGAACATACATGGTATGTACTCCCTGATTAGTAGATATTAGGAAAGAACTCTGAATATCCATGATACAACTTACAGACCATATGAAGATCAAGAAGAAGGAAGACTCAATTTTGGATGCTTCAGTCCTACTGAAGGGGGAACCAAATAATCACAGGAGGTAGAGGGTGGGAGGGTCTTGGAGAGAACATAGGTGAAGGAGAGGTAAAAAAGGGGATCAAATCAGATGAAGGGAATGGAGAAGATGTACAGAGGGTCTAGAAATTGAACAAAGGTGTGTAGCCATGGGGAATGGGAAATTGGGGATAGCCACCAGAAAGTCCCAGATGCTAGGAAGGTAAGAGATTAACCAGACACAACAAAGATTATATTAGCTGAAATATCCAACAAAGGGGAGAGAAAACCTGTAGAGACCATATCCAGAGGTTAGACAAGGCCCCCATTTGAGGGAAGAGGTTACCCACCCTTCTCACAATGTTAAACAGAATTGTTCCTGTCTAAAAGAAATAGAGAAACAAAGAGTGGAGCAGAGACTAAAGGAAAGGACAGATCCATCCCATATCCTTCCACCAAACCCAGCCACTATTGCTGATGCCAAGAAGTATGTGCTGAAAGGAGCCTGATATGCATGTCTTCTGGGAAGCCCTTCCAGAGCCTTACCAATATAAATGTGGATGCTTGTGGCCAACCATCAGATTGTACACAGGGATCCCAATGGAGGAGTTAGGGAAGGACTGAAGGAGCTGAAAGAGCTCAAGGAGCTGAAGGAGTTCATTCTAGGAAGAACAAGAATATCAAACAAGCATACCTCCCAGAGCCCCGAGGAGCTAAAGCACCAACCAAATAATATGCATTGTGGGATTCATGGCTTCAGCTGTGTATGTAGCAGAGGATGGCCTTGTCTGGCATCAGTGGTAGGACAGTTCCTTGGACCTGTGAAGGTTTGATGCCTCAGTATAAGGGAATGCCATAGAGGTGCGGCAGGAGTGGGGAGGTGAGTGAGGGAGCACTGGCATGTAAGCAAGGGGGTGGAGGGTGAGATAGGGGTTTTCAGAGGGGAACCCAGGATGAAAGGTTCCTTTTGAAATGCAAAAAAATAAAACAAACAATAAAATGTTCTTAAAACAAACAAAAAAACAGAGTACATGCTACTCTTACAGAGGAGTCAATTCTGCTTCCAAACATTCAAGTAGGGATTTTAACAAGAAATTGTGCTTCCAGATCCTGAGAATCCTACAACCTATTTTTGTACTCCACAGGCACCCAGACTCATATTTGCATATACCAACATGGGCACACACACATATACAAAAAAATTAAAAGTATATATAACCAAACTAAATCTTAAAAGGAAGATTAGTGAAGTACAGAAATGGGATTAAGTTGTAAGAAAAAGGACAACACAAATAATCAATAAAATGTTTAGATCTTCAAAAAGATAATTAGTATTAACATATTTTTTAGTAAATAAAGACTACACAAAGGAAATTTGGATTTGAATAGGAAGATTCACCCTCATACATACAGGCTTATGAAGTTATATACTATTTTCCTAGCTGGTTAAACTGTTCTAGGAAATTGTGCAACATTTAGGAGATATAGCCTTACTGAAGTAAGAATTTTGTGAGTGGTTGAGGCAAGTACCTCAGGGTTTATATTGCCATAGTCCTTCCTACTCATTCTTTGCTCTCTAACGCAGCTAATATGTGCTCTCTCAGTTTTCTGCTCCTGTCATTATGTTATACATTTCTGCCATGTTGGACTCTTTATCTTTATAGAATTATAAGCCAAATCAACTCTCCTTAAAGTTGTTCATGGTCATGGACCTATACCATTGCAATTGAAATGGATCTAAGATAAGGCATAATGTCAAAATTAATAAAATTAGAGAAAAACATTTCTCAGAGAAAATCATAGAATCAATAGAGGGTACATTGAAACATATATTCCAATAAAAAGGAAAATGGAAGAAATAGAAAAAGTAAAAATATATTAAGAAACAAAATTGAACAAAGATGATATAACACATCAATGGTAAGCAAGAAAAATAAAGTAATACTAAAATTTTTCTATCTTTTGCTCAAAAAATATCTAGGTCTCAATGAACATGTTGATGAATTTACTTAGACCTATCATAATTTTTTCGAAGTAGCCTGATATATAGAATGGAGAGAATTACTTTAAACTCATACTAAACAGTCATTGTTACATTAATATTAAATATAGATAAGAATTTTACAGGATTCAAAATATAATGACCATTTTCCAACAGGAAAGCAGATGACAAAATTCCTCAATAAAATTCATTCAGATGAAGTTTAAAATCTCATTAAAAGGATCATGCACTATGATCAAAATCTTTTCATTACAGAAATACAAAAACTATTCAACATATATAAAAGCTAAACTTTATATAAGGTATTTACAGAACAATGGATGAAAGTTACATAATTATTCTCATAGATTCAGAAAAAAAAAACCTTTGAGAAATTTAATATTCTTTCATGACAAAAAAAAAAAAAAAAGAAAAAAAGAAAAACTAGGAATAGAAATGCCAAACAAAATTGTGATGAAGTCATTGTGTTCCATATTATACTAAATAGTAAATCTTAAAACATGTTTTACATAAATAAATATCAATACAAGTTTTTCTACTTTTACTTCTCTCACTTGATATAGAGCTTGAAATTTTAGTTATAGAATTAAAGCAAGAGAAAAAAATAAAAGAAGTCAATAAAAATAAAGTCAATCTACCCTTATTTTTATATGGTATGCTCTTGCATTTAAAATCCAGTCATATTTTTGCTAGAAGACTATCATATCATAACGGAACTTCAATAAAGGTAAATGCTATTGCTACTTTTTCTTTTATTTTCAACTTCCTGAAATCTTGAATAATCTGTGAAGAGTCTCATCTTTTTTTGGCCTGGGAGAACACCAGTGGTTAATTGTCTTGATTAAATGAATTGCATTGAAATGACAGCATACACGTGGGCAGCATCACCTCCCTGGGTTGAGTCCTGAAATATAGAAATAGAAAAGTTTTGTTTTGTTCCCTGTCCCTAATTAAGAGTGCAATTTGTTCAGTTCCCTCAAGCTTTTACTGCTGTTATTTCTGTCTCATGATGGAATACTACCTAGAATTTTCAGTAAAAGTCAACACTTCCTCCTCCAAATTGTTTTCATTTGGAAGTATAATTTTAGAAATAGAAAATAAAATTAAGGGAATGGACACATAATTGCAAAAATAGGAAAGAAAATTAAGGAAATGAAGAATACAAATTAATATATAAAACACATTTCCTTTTAGACATTAATAATAGGCATAACAAAATATTCATTAAAATAATGTCATCCAAGATAATCTTTAAAATATCTAGCAGTAGTTATACTCAGATTGTCAAAAGTGGTCTACAGTGAAAACTGAACAGAACATCAGTGGTGAAGAAGACACTGAGAAATTTCTAGAATGAATACTGCTATAATGGCCATGGAAAATGATATACAAAAGCAATACAATATTTTCTAAAAATTCTTTGGCATGACTTATAAAATTATAAAAACTGTTCTAAAATTTGTATGAAAACGCAAAAGTGCACTTTCCAAATAAGTCATAATGAAGACAGCAATGCTAAAGATACGGTAGTACCCAAGTTCCAAGTCAACATAAACCTATGGGGAAAAGAGGCTAAGTAGATGAATGTCATAGAATAGATAAACAAAATGAAACCTACACATATATAGTCAAACTAACCTCATCATAGGGCTTAGGGCTTAAAACATATGAGAATAAAGTATCAGTTTTTACAAATTATATAGGGAAAAGGTGATAACTACACTGAGAATATTGAAAGGGGCTTCTAATAACTGATGCTTACGGACAGGAGCCTACCATAATTGTCTTCAGCTGCTTACTAAAACAGATGGAGAGACCCATATCTGAACAATCAGTAGAGCTTGGGGACTCTCCCCCACCCCTGGTCTAACCACATCCTAGGGCCTCAAATCTCTCAAGGGTTAGGTGCTTCTTCTTTTTCCACTGAGGCCAGACCTAGAAGTCCTCTACCATATGTGTTGTGGTCCTCGGACCAGCTCCTGTATGCTGCCTGGTTGGCGGCTCAGTGTCTGAGAGATCTCAGGGGTTCAGGTTAGTTGAGGCTGCTGGACTTCCTATGGGGTAATTCTTCTTCCCAGCTTCTTCTAGACTTTCCCTAATTAAACCACTGGAATCCTCAATTTCAGTACAATGGACGGGTGTAAGTATCTGCATCTGTCTACATCAGTTACTTGTTGGGCCTCTCAGATGACAGCCATGCTAGGTAGGCTCCTGTCAGTAAGCACACCATACCATCAGTAATAGTGTCAGGCCTTGCAGCCTCCCCTTGAGATGGATCCCAAGTGGGCTAGTCACTGGACCACCCTTCCTTCATTCTCATCTCCATCTTTGCCGCTACAGTTCTTTTAGTCTGGAACAATTCTGGGTCAGAATTTTTGACTGTGGGATGGCAATGGCATCTCTCCACTTGATACCCTGTCTTTCCACTGAAGGTGAACTCTATGAGTCCCCTCAACTCGCTGTTGGGAATTCATCTAAGGTCCTTCCCTTTGAGTCCTGAGAGTATTTTATCTCCCAAGTCTCTGGTACTTTCTAGAGGGTTCCCTGCACTCACACCTCACGAGGTTGGATATTTCTATTCATTCTGCTGGCCCACATGGTTTCTGTCTTGTCTTGACATCTAATACTTGATCATATTTCCCTTTTTTAGTCTCCCTCCCCTCTTCCACCCAGGTTCCTCCTTCCCTCTAACCCCAGTGACTTTTTTTTTCTCCCTCAAAAGTGGAATTGAAGCATTCTCTCTTGTGTGCTTCTGCTTATTAACCTTCTTGAATTCTGTAGATTGTTTTCTAGGTGTTCTGTGGGTTTGGGGCTAATATCCACTTTTGAGTGAGTACATAACATTTATATGCTTTTGAGTCTGAGTTATCACATTCACGATGATATTTTCTAGTTTCGTCCATTTGCCTGCAAAACTCATGATGTCCTCTTTTTAATAGCTAGATAGGATTCCACTGAGGAAATGAATGACATTTTCTGTATTCATTTTTTATTTGTGAGACAACTAGATTTTTTTCAGCTTCAGGCTATTACAAATAAGGCCTCTATGAAAATAACGGAGCATGTGTCCATACGGTATGGTGGGGCATCTTTTGGGTATATGCCGAATAGTGGTATATCTGGGTCTTTGTGTAGACCCAATTTCAATTTTGTGAGGAAACTCCCTTATAGAATTTGGACAGGCCTTGAGAGCCCTGAAGGTAATAGGAACTCCACAGAAAGACCAACAGAGGCAAATAACATGGATGTTTAGGGGTTCTCAAAGACTGAATCACCCACCAAAGAGCATACATGGGCTGCGTGGAAACCCACGCATGTATGTAGCAGATGTGCAGTCAGTCTTCGTGTGAATCAGCCAACATCTGGAGTGGGGACTATCCAAGTGCTGTTGCCTGTATGGGGCATCCATTCCCCATCATGGCTGCCTTCTCTGGCCTCAGTGGAAGAGGATGTACTTATCCCTGCAGAGACTTGATATACTGGTGTGGGTGGATGTCCAGGATGCAGGAAGCCTACAATCTCTCAAAGGAAAAGAAGGAATAGGAGGAGGGCTGTGTAAGGGGCATACCAGGAGGGGTATGATAAAAATCATGATAAAAGAGGAATAAGTATACTAATTAATTTACAAAAATGAATGCTGTACCAAATACCTTCTAAATTCTAGCCTCTCCACTGCTATATTAATAGAGACTTCAGACTTATTTTCGAAAATTTGATTTTACAGTTGATAAAAGTTGACAAACTCCTAACTAGTCAAAATAGAATGAGTGACTATGGACTACTCAGCCACAAATGTGATATTTATATCATACTCGATTCCCAAAGCTTGGTGATCACATTACAAAAGATTTTAGAAATTTTGTGAGAACAAGGTCAGGGGAATTGGAGCAAAACAGAAACCTATGAAAATGACAGGAGCACATACAAACTCACAGCAGCTGTAGCTAGCAGTATGAACAAGTCATTAACTGCATGAAACAAGTCATGAAATTAGAAGCATCTTAAATATATATTTATGACATCTGGGCGAGGAAGAGTCCACTTTTTTAAGAGTGTTCCTGGTAGGTTGACCACTCTCCACTGGATAGTCTCACCTCTCAAAGACCATGAACAGCACAAACTTTAGTCAATAGGCAATTAATATTTAAAAAGAGGACAAAACATTGGGGAATAAGGGAGTTAAGTTAAACCTGGAAAGATTTAAAGAAAGAGTTGGATATACACATGATCATATACATTGTTTGGAGTTCTCAATTAATTAAATTTTATAAAAAAATAAAATATGTGGCATATATGTACAAAAAACATATTATTTATCAGAAATAAAAATGTAAAATCACAGAGTTTTCAGAAAAAAAAAAAAAAAAAAAACAGAAGGAAAAGACTTTGGAACACCAGACTGTGTTTGTATAGTATCCCTGTAACAGACAAGTCTGATCTTAAAATGGTCACTAACTCTTATGTGACATTTATCTTCAGTTTAAAAGTAATTGTAGGGGCTGGAGAGACGACTGAGTGATTAAGAGCACCTGCTAACCTTTAAGAGTGAGTTCAATTCCCAGCAACCATGTTGAGTGGTTCACAACTAGGATATCATTCCATCTTTAGGCCCGCCACAACATATGTAGAACATACAGTTATACGACATACATATGCATACAAAATAAAATAAAAGCAAATATTAATAAATTACTGAAATTTATTTTAATGATGGAAATTCCTAAACATTAGAGAACATTATATAAAATAGGTTATGTCACATAACATAATATTTTAAATATATTTAGTATACTTATGGGATGGTTTTTAGTTTGAAATCTCAATATATATTAACTTTATTTTTGATAATGATTTGACCAAGAAAATATATTTTGAAAATCAATGCTGAATGTGCAAATATAAATTAAAGAGTAGAGGAAAGAAAACATTGAAATTTGAAAAATCTACAATATTTTTATTGTGGTAAAAATCAAACAGTTTCTTTATATTGTATTAATTCTAAATTTAAAGTTAACTGACATTAACTGTATAGATAACGTACTCTAGTTACCTCTGCTATCTATTGGCAAGGCTCTTACATTACATTAAACTGAAAATTCATATTCAGCAAGTCATTTTTCTCTTCTCTCAGTGTCTGGTAATATCTGACTCCCATTTTGTTGCTTGTTGATTTGTTGTTGTGTTAATTTAAGCAGAAATAATACATGTGAATGAGATGTCTATTCAGTTTCTTCATTGCACAATTTTCTCTGCGATTACTGACTCTCTTGGCCAGCTCTGCTTATCTTCCACAATGGCTTTTCAGTTCTATGACAAAAGTTATATGTTATTACAATGGGATTTCTTTTTGTCTAGCAGAAACAAAACTTTTAGCTACTTGACATTGTGTACTAATAACTACCAGAAGCTTCTGGTGACCATTTTGCTTTTATTATCCTTCATAACTAATCAATGCTGTGAGTCAAGATCTAGCACTTGGATCTTCCCCACATCCTACTGTTAAAACTTCTTGGTTACCTACAAGTGTGCTGAATTTTGACACTTAAAAAGACTAACTGGCATTAAAAGAATTTCCTTGGGATTTGTTTTGGTTTTCCTTTTTATTTTTTAATGATCTTGGGCTTCTACAGAGGTGAAATAGCAGCCATGATGTTTTTCAGAAGATGTCAGCCACCTTTTAGATAGGGCAAAGGTAAAAGAATAGCACTTAATTCAAGTCGTTTTAATTTAATATGTGTATTTGGAAGTAGTGCTTGATTTGTTTGAATTATTATGTCTACCATGACTTCTCCATTTTTGGAGACAGATGCAATTATATCCCAAAGAGAGAAGGAAACAATGCCATCCTAACTAGAAAGAAATACTGTAGCCATCATACCCTCTATTTTATTTACTTTTGTTTTCTTTACATTTTTAATATTATAGTTGTGAGCATTAGTTTTTCAGTTGTCCTATTTTCATTTTAGTATTTGATGAGAATTAAAATCTAAGAAATACAAATAAAAACACTTTAGTATTTTATCTTATCCTTGCCATAATAGATCTGAGGTAACAAAAATGTCAACAGATATTGCTGTGGAAGTGCAGATAGGTAGGGAACATGTCTTCACTGTTAGTGGGAGTAATAAATTATGAGGTCACTAGGTAAATCATTGGTGAAGTTCATCAAAAATCTAGAAAAACATCTACAGTCTAACTAGCTGTCTCACTCTTGGATATATTCCTAATGTTCTATATCCTACCATTGAGTTATAATATACATATATTCTTTAATATATATTAACATATATATAATATATAGTAATATATTAGCACATCATGATGTTATATATTATATATAATTTTATAATATAATAATTGCATTATGTTTTAAAATTATATTATCATATGATATGAATGATATATTATACTATAATACTACATTGTATATAATACATTATATATAATACATATTATTTTAATATAGTGTTTTTATGTATATATAGTAGCTATAGAGTATATATATATGTCTATGTTTGATATATTTATCATTCTATAAATTGATAATGGAAATGAAATACATCTGCATAAAAAGCAGTTAAAAAAGTGAAATTATGAAGTTTTCCACTAAATGGATAGAGGTAGAAATTCTGAGTGAAATAATCCAAATTCAAAAACGACTAAGAAAAGTGCATATTCTTTTTCTTGAGATGGATCTGATCTTTGGATATTTTAATATGTGTCTTTAAACTTTAATACTCATCAAAGTCAAGATAGTAGTAATGGGTCATTAGTTAGTAGGATTTTTAAAATGATGTTAGAATGGGGGTGTTATAAAAGGTGTCATTTCTGAATTATAGAAAATGGAGAAATCAAGCTTTTAATGATCTGGAGGCATCAGACTCTTTCATTGTACTGGAAGTTATTGTACATACTAACAGAGGAAAGCCAAAGAGTCCTAACAACATATACACAGTAGTGAAATAATAAGAAAATGTTGAAGGAGTAACTAATGACTTTCTAACTTTACTTATGGATAAATTCAAGAGACAGAAACTCTGAACAGCACTATTACTGAGGCAAAGAACTTGTAGCCAGTGATGTTGTAGACCCCAGAATAGAACCTACTCCTATTATTTTGATAAAGGAACATGGTATTAAACTACTGACTGCTGAATGTAAATAGCTCATGAGCTGGTTAGTTTTATATCAACTTGACATAGGCTAGAGTCAATAGAGAAGAAGGAACCTCAATTAAGAAATGCCTCTATAAGATTGTAATATAAACAAGACTGTAGGTTATTTTTTTTAATTATTAATAGATGGGGAGGGCCCAGATTATTGTGTATTGTCACAGCCTTGGGCATGTGGTCCTGGTTTTTATTTTAAAATAAAGGCAGACTAATTAATGTGGAGCAAGCCACTAAGCAGCACTCCTCTATGGTCTATCTACTAACTCCTGCCTCTAGGCTTCTGCTCTATTTGAGCTTTTGTTCTGAATTCCTTCAATGATGAACAGTGATTTGGAAGCTTAAACCAAATAAGCTATTTTGTCCTAGGTTACATGAGTCATGTTGTTTTATCACAGCAATAGAAACACTAATTAATATAGCTCATCTCTAGATGGGACATCTACATCATACTCCCTATATTCAGGGATCACTGTGAAAGATTGAGAATATTGTAAAATGTAGAAGACATATATGTCAGTAACAAAAGATTATTTGTCACACATGATAGCACAATTTCACATATAAACTCAACTTGTAATGTTTGTGACATCAAACACAAGACGTATACAAAATCAAGGTAGACAAAATACCAGCATGGAACGTAAAGGGTTGTGATGGCCACAACGTCCTAATTCTATCTGAGGAGCTATTGGAAATTAATGGCTTCCTGGGAAAAGGAAAGTTAGTTTTCTTAAATCATCTTTCCTCTAAGAGACTATTTATTCAAGAATTGATGGTTCTATACCCAGGAGTGTACTGGTACTTAGGTGTCTCATCATGACAATAGAAAAGGTAAGTAGACAGTCTGACTATTAATTGTGAAAATCCAACTAAGGTAGTACCTCCTACTCATACTTCTATACTCAATATTTTATTTTTTTGTTTGAGAATTTTGCAAGTGCACATGATATACTTTACCAAGTATCTTTACCAGTTATTTACTTACATTTTCTTACCTATCCTATGAATACTAGTTTCTCCATATTTCATATGCTTTTATTTGTAAGCATGCTGAGTCTGGTCATCGGTACTAGTACATGACATATGAATGGGCTTGGCGGGATTTAAGAAGAAAATAATAGTAAGTTGGAATCAAAAATGTTTTTAAAAATATTTCTTCTGGACAGTATGGTGGCCCAGAAATGCAAACATAATTGCATGTTTCTCAGTTTTCTTTGGAGACCAGAGTGTGAAGTACCGTCAGTGAGTAGGCAGTATATTATGCTGTATATTTATAGACTTAAATTTTAAAGAAATGTTAGTTGTAACAAACCTTATCCAAAATGTGCCATGCATATTTTAATGAAAGATGACATGTATTTGCACAAAATTTCTCAGGCACATTAAAGTATAAACTGAAGTACTTACCCTTATTTTCTTCTAAACTCCCTCCAAGCCATCTCACATTGTTATTTTAATTTTTTTTTGTGTTGTACAAAAATACAAGCTTAAAAAATCTGAAGTTTTAGTAATCACAAATACAAATGATTCTATCTGGGTGGTGTTTGGGTTCTCAGTGCCTCAAAGTCCTCAAATAAAGTCTCCATTTTTTGATGTAAAGGACAATATAAAATTCCTTATTTTGCTAATGCTGAGAGTGCACTGTTGGATGCATGCATTTGACCAGTGACCAGAAGGAAAGGCATGTTTCACAGGCTCAGTAACAGACAAATCTGTGCAGGCACCAACTGTGTGGAACTCCCTCCTCCTAGCAACAGCCAAGTCCAGGTGTATTTCCTAGGCAGGAGCTTCTAGCTTGTGTTCTCTAGACAAAAAGGTACCGACAGTTTAGTCAAGTTATCATTAGGTTTCACTAGAATGTGGTTCATTTTTCTATTCACTTTTTGATTTCAAGGCATATATATGTAGCTGAAGGAGCAATCTAGCCATTTCTTCCATTTTTGTCTCCACTTTACTAGACTCCATCCTTAAAGACCTCTTCCAAACCTTCCATGCCTTCACTATATCCCCTTGCTACATCCACAATCCTTTTCTCTCAAGTTAGGCTGGTCCCCATTCTCAGTGCATCTCTATCCTTCATGTGCTAATTTATACATGAGGTCAGTTAATGTTGGGCCTCAGTCTTCTTTCAGGGTACCCATTTGGGGTGAGGTTGTGCTAACTGGGGCTCCAAAGCTACCCATCATGACTGAAAGACTCTGATTCTTCCATTGTCCACCCAAGAAACTGTCACCTGAGTTTAAATAAACAGTAGAGTCTGGTTTTGAAGACCTATTTCTGTCTCTCGGGTTTTCCCATTCTCCTGAGGATCAGGGGTCTTGACTATCCTGGCTATTCCCAGCCTCTTCAGCCTGTCTACCAAGTTCTTCTTCAGCTGGTCAACATCAGGAGGGGCCCTTGAATGTCTCAAGACGAACATTTCTTGCAGGAATGTTTCAGCTGGTCGGGAAGCCAAGACATTGTGTGGTGGTGTGGACAGGGTAGCCAGGGCCTTGGCTGTAGGAGGGGTTTTCTGAAGCTGGGCTATGTTACACTTTAGTGGAGATGCCTCTCTCCTGCAGGTGTTTGGCCAAGTTCCTTGTACTGAATGTTATGGTGGAGTCGTTCTGATTTGTGATAGATTCAGCAGTGCTTAGTTTATAGGATGCAGCAGGAGAGTTCACAGCTGAGACAGATGAGCTGCTTGTACTACTTCCACAGTAAAGTGATGGGAAACCAGAGCTAGGGGTGACATAAGTGATGTCAGAGTGGTGTAAGATACTGCAGGCGGTGAAGGTGAATGTCGAGATCATGAATGACAGGCATTTTCCTGGGTTCGAAGTTTCAACTGTAAACAGTCCACCTGCTGAGGCCACAGGCCGCAATAAGATCACTGTTTACTCGCATGGGCAGTGCAGGCTTCTGCTTCAGTTGAAGAGGCTGCTGAATTGGAAAAGTGATCCCCTCTTCATCCGAGATGAGATAGACAACAGCCTTGGGCATCTGTGTGAAGCCTTTAGTAATGATACCTGGTCGTGGATCAAGAATGGTTCTCAGGTTTTGTTGAACGAGCTGTTGCCAGGGGCTTGACGATCTGTAACTTTTCTGGCATGAAGCCTCAAAGGCCTATGTCCTTCGTCTCCTACTGGTCACTACAGACTGACGCAATGTTCTCAGTAGGGGCATCACAGCTGTTAACTTCTTCTTCCTGTTCAGCCAGAATCTGGATCTTCTGTTTCTATTCTTCAGCAAAGAACTGCTTCTCAGGAGTGTTTTGTTCTTTGTTTGCTGGACACCAGATTCAAAGGGCTTTGCTGTCACGATGAGACTTAAAGGTTGGAGCCTGGTATGGGTCACAGAACTGGGATTGTGCCAGAGCAGCCCCGAGTGTCATTGGCAACCTTGACAGTATCAAACACTCGTCTCTACTGGGACATTTGTTTAAAGACAGATTCCTTATCCAAACTCAGCTTTTTTCACATGGTTTCTTCAATCTCAGCTGCCAAGGATTCCCCCATAAAAACTGTACAACTGGGAGAAGCAGAGATGAGTAGAAGGGCCAGATTAGCTACGGGGCTCTTTTAATTTCTTCTTGGAACCATGTAACCTTCCCAGGTACTCCATGTTTCTCTTCTGTAACTCGTGAGGCTCCATTGTTAGCTGTCACCGGGCATCTTTGGAAGCCTGCAGGTGAAGTCTTGGTTCTTCCTTCTTGATCACATGTTCTTTCAGTTCGTGCTGAAGGTCTACGATCTGAGACAGCAGAGAAGAGATCTCTTCTTGGCACCAAAGCAGCTCATCACTCTTACCCGACACTTTTTCAGTCATTCTGAACATCTGTGCATTGGTCATTGACTAGATGTTGTTCCTTCTCTTTATAGGTAAATGTATCTGTCTTGATATGACAAGCCTTGGATTTCAGGGCCATGTTCTCTACTTCCAGTTCCATGAGCTTCTCATGCAGCATGTCCAGCTGCAGCAGACCTTGTGATTCGCTGAAGGACTCATTGAACCGCAGAGGTATGGATCAGCTAGAATCAGTTTCACTCTCCTCAGGGGCAATGGAGACAATTCGGAGCAGCTCATTTTTCTTGGATAGTTTGTGCTGCATCTGATTAACTTGATCAAAGGCATGTGCCAACTGCTCCTCCAGAGCTTCATTCTGCTCAGATAAGACATGGTTCCACCTTAGGAGAGCCTGCCCAATTCAAGCAGCTAGCTCTAGATCTTAGTCCTTCCTCTGCCAGGAGGTGTGTGACCATTTCAATGTCATTGTAAGTTTTGATCATTTGCTCTACTCTGCCTGTACCTAGAATCGTGTAATAGAATGTCTCTACAGCAAGTATTGGAGAAAGGGTCTCAGCTGCATCCTGCTTCTGGAGTCAACTCTTAGCTTATACCTTGTCAGCTGTTCTTCTAGCAGGTTTACCATTTCAAATTCAGGGAAGTCCTCATTGGAGCAGACATCAGTGATGCTCTCCGAGTCTGTTGTTGCTACTCCTGAGGTTTTCTTCACCTGTTCGTGATGTGAAAATGGCATTCTGGGATTGACTCATGCAGCATCCTTTCTTGCTTTGTTTGTAAAGGGCAGCTTGTGTATGAAACAAAGTAAAGGAAATCCATTCAGACATTTAGTATAGAAATGGATGTGGTCATATGGCTATTTTCTTTAGGACAGATTTTCTGCGATGAGTCAGGTGACATCTGCAGCATTGAGTGCTCTCCTGTGGTTACCAGGGTAGTCATTTCCTGTGATCCAGATCTTGAGGAATAGTGGCTATAAATCCCAGAAATAAATACTATACTAATGTAAAAGATTATAACTTCAGCTTAGTAACAAATGTAAGGATTTCTACCAAATGAGATTATGGCTGTACAACTTTAGCTAATTTCTCCCTGTTACGTTAAGACCATTTCTAAATTCCTCAGAAAGACATCCTCAGAACAACCACCCTCATCCCCCAAGTCCACAGCATTGGATCAACCACTCTTCACAACTTCTTCAGGCTGACTGAATATGGGTGTTGAGATATCTTGAAGGGAAAATGAGGGAGTTGGTTAGGCCTTAAGAAAGTCACACCGATTACTGTAGTGTCTGATGTCTGTCCTGACTGGATCTGGCTGAAAGTCCATGTTTTCGGGAGTTTAAGCAGGCCAGTTCAGCATTTCTGACGATGAGCCTCACCAACCCTGTGCATTCTATAATATATAAATCTCAAAACAAATTTTAGTATCATCAAGATTGTGTGTGTGTGTGTGTGTGTGTGTGTGTGTGTGTGTGTGTGTGTGTGTATTGTATCAGTCCATGCAGGCTACAGACTGGTTAGGATGAAATTTTTTTCTTTTTTTATTTTACTCTTTTGAATCTAGTTATTCAGGAGGTCTTCCTCTATGAAATCTGATCCCTATGTGGATATTCTCTTTACTTGGTACTACTTCTTTAAAAAGGTTGTCTTCTCACGAATCAAATGGTAGCTATATAAGTTTATTTTTGGTTCCTTTATTTGATTATTCTATGTTTCTGCTTTTTTTTTTTTTATAACATCATGCTGTTTTCTCACTAAGAATTTAAAGTAGTTTTTTGTTATTATTCATAATGGTGCTCTCTTTGCTCATTCTCGTTTTGGATATTAAATGTTTGCCTTCTTTCTATATGAATTTTAGTGTATTCCTCATTGTGTAAATAATCTCAACAGAAGATTAATAGAGCTTTCATTGAAGCTATAGATTGCTTCTAGTTATACAGAAGTTTGTAAGGCAATAATTCTGATCTCCCATGAATGAAGACTATCTTTATATATTTTGGGGTATTCGTTTAAATCTTATCATACATATTTATATTTTTAGTTATATAATTTTTTTCAATTTGTTGTTTGGGTTTTTCCTAGGTATTTATTTTTTTACCAAAATTTAATAAAATAAACAAACAAATAAATAAAACAAATTAACTTAGAAAACAAAGAGCAAACTAACCTTTGTAGCTCTAGCCAGAATAAGAAAACGAAAGGAACAAATCTAATAAATAAATGAATGAACAATGCATTGAAAAATTTCCCATCGGTTAAAATGGAAATTATGCCTCACAAAAGAAATTTTCAAAAAGATGGTTTTATATTTGGTTACAGGACAAGGCTATATGCTCCATCATGACAGAAAAGTCATGTCTACAACAGCTTGAGACAGCTGGTAATATTGTATCTGTATTCAGAAAACAGAGAGCAATGGACCTTTATATTCTCTTTTTCAATTTCTCAACTGCTTTTCTAATTTGTATTTGTGTGTATGCATATGTATATATATATATATATGTATATGTATATATATATGTATATATATATATAATTTTCCAATAGAAGTCAATACAAGTACCATATATACAAATATATGTATTATATTCCTGTGAATGCATAGTCATAGGCCTGGTTTCTATATGATTTTATATCTTGCAAATTGATAATATAGCACATCCACTCTTTGTCAAGCTAGCACCCAGACATGTAGTATTTAAGCCATATATCCAACCTCTAGTAGTTTGAATGAGAATGATAATGATTCCCATTGGCACATAGGCTTGAAGGTAATATTTCTGTTGCTTTATTTATACTAACAAATAAAAATATTTTGCTATATGTTTTGTCAAAATTACACTTTTTTGTATTAGAAATTTAAATTAATATTTATTACTAAAACTTATGTAATTGTATCTATTTATTTATATGAAATATGAGATGGGATACTTAAAAGTATAAGTATTTGTATTTATTTTGTTAAGAAAAGAAAAGAAACCATTGTCTTAAAGTAGAATTACTGGTTTATTTTAGAGTATGGAGAGACAATATCAAGGGCAGAGCTGATTAGTTAATAAATATGTACAAGGTTTCTAAAAGGTGAAGCTACGAAAAGAAATTTTGCATACAATCACACTGGATTAAAATGGAGGAAAAAAAACACTAAGTTTCCCTAGTAAGTTGAAAAAATATTAAAAATATGATGACAGTGAAATTATTTTAGAACTGATTATGTCACTGAACTAGACAAGAAGCACAAGTAGTTTAATGAAAATTCTCTAGTATGGAAAAAACCTCAAATTCATTAGAGAGTAGTTGATTTCTCCCATAAGAGTCATGCCTCTATTGTACAACTGGTTATTCATTTCCTGGAAAGTTGATGCTCATAGGGTTTACAGCTACATATATTTAGAAGCCTTCTCTACCTCAGAAGCCTACATAGCACCTTTAGGCTCTATGACACAGATACAAAAAGGAGGAAGATTCCATCCCAGTTCTACTTTAATTGCAAAGAAAGCATGGAAAATCTTCAAAAACAGGCTATTTTACACTAGCTAATTTTTGGTACCCATGAATAATGGTAAAAGCCTATACTGAAGGTGAAGTTTTAAGACCAGTACGGTCTCCTTAACTAATACATCTTAAGAAGTTATCTAACATCTGATACTCAGTACTAGAGATTGTAAGTTAGTATACATACATGAGGGAGAAAGAACTTCAGAAGTTTGTCATATTGAGTCTAGATTTACTCCCTGATTATATTTCCCAGAGCCATTTGGCTAGTCTCCTAGTAAGGTTCCCAGATCAGAGGAGCAGAGCTTGTAGAATTCCAGGTCTCCTACTAGGTTAATTCACATGAACAAGTGCTGTACAAGGTCGTTCGTTAAACAGGGGTGGTAGAGATGACAGGGATATGGGCTTTCAATATAAATGGCTGGGCTGTGAAGGATGGACTTTTGGAGTAGGTCCTGGAGCCTTTCCTAACTTTCTTATTTAATATGAGGTCGGTATGATGCTTTTCATTGCCAGAAAATTAAGTGAGCATACACTGGGTTTGCCAATAACAATTTCCTGTGATTCTGTAAGTAAGCAGAGATCTTACAAAGGGTTGGTTAAAATTTCACTATTGTTCTACATCAAGGACCCCTTTGCTATTTTGCCTATACCACTATTGTTTTCTGAATAATTTTCCCTGAGTATTTTAATAATATTTTAATTAAGTTAAGGTGAAAAATATCTGTAACTTAAATTTGTATTTATCTTAAAATATATAAGAATTACACCTTCATGGAGACAATGGGAAAGGGAGGGGGTTGAGATTATGGGAAAGGAATAACATCTGAAATGTAAATGCAAAGAACTTCCAATAAGAAATTTTTGAGGAAAAACAATAGATTGATTTACATTTATACATTTATAACTAGACCTCTTGTTGGATAACCTTGGTAACAATCAGAAGTTGGCTACATGGAACATCGAACTAGTCTATAAATTTGAGAACTATCTAGAGATGTGCTGCTGAGTAGATATTTTCATAATACAAGAAGGTATGGATTTCCCTTTAACAATCGTACAGGAAAATTTAGGTTCATGAAATCCACTTAATCGAACACTATTCTGTACTTATTCTGTATCCCCCCCCCCCCGCTGCAAGTTTATGTACGGTGCTGAACAAAATAAAATGTGTCACTTACTATTTTTTCCTTATTTTATTATTACTGAGAGCTTGATTAAAACAGATCTAATGTTGCCAATTCTCAACACATGGCAACTGAATACATTAAGGAAATTACATAGTGAAAAGGAATACATGATGTGCTCATAGGAATATCTAACCATTGATTTGCAAGAATATCAAATAGATGGCAAGAATGAATGTTTGCAAACTTTATGCTCATTAGATTATTTTCTGATTTGTTTTCCAGATGAATCTGACTTGAGTCACCAGATTAATTAGAAAGCTGAAGATGTCTATAGATCATAGCACTTTTAATTTTTAAAATTTTATTTGTTAATAGTTATAATACTCCATACAAGGAAGATAATCAATAAAACTAAAGTACTACTGACATTTTTAGTTACTACATTTTAAATTTCTTAATTTGATTTAATTCATAGAGTTTTGTATTGTGAATCATATTTCAGTTTCATGTTAGCTTTATAATCATAATTTTTCAAATACTTATTCACACCTATTTTGTGCATGAAATAGTATTGACATAACAAATGTAAAAAATATAAACTGTTCAGTAATACTTGGAAGTTCATAAACACTTCTAAAGTCTTCGAGATTTATTTTGCTAGTTCTTATGACTATGGCCCTGATAAGTATCTAGATACTTAAAATGTTTAACAAGAGACTAACATTAAAATAATTTGTTTTAAAATTGTAATTGTCTTAAACTAAACTCTTTACTCAGTGGATAATTTTGTCCCAAACCAACCTCTGAAAGAGATGGACTGTGATGTAGCTTTCAGTATAGTCAAATGATAACCTATATTTTAAGTTCACTTTCTCACTCTAATGATAAAGTATCTGGCAAAATTATCTTAAGTTTGAAAGTGGTTGATTTAACTTCCATTGTGGAAATATAATCCATCATGGTAGGGAAGGCATGAAAGTAGACATCTGAGGAAGCTGGTCATTGTACACCCAGAGTCAAGATGCAGAACAGAAGGATATTTGTAATGCACTCACTTTCTCTTTTTTATTCAGTTTGGGACTTAAACTCATCTAATGATCCCCACTGAATTCAGGGTAACTCAGGTACCTTCACTTACATTCCTCTAAGAGTACCCTAAGTACCTGGAAATACCTTATAGGCGCAGAACATTGTCCCTTATATGTTTATAAGTGTCATCAAAAATAAATATTACAATCCCACCCTGTGTCAACTTGGTACCCAATTATATCACTCAAAAATATTCTCCCAGGTCTAATGTTGACTTCATAAAGTAAATGCCTATAGTTTATCTCTAAAAGTGCAAGTCCTCATATACTTGAGTGTTTCAGAACCGTTCTATGGGTAACTGAAGTGTTTCTTTTAAAACTTAGATTCTCTCTTAATCATATGTTTCCCTAGTATCAAAAGTTAGATATTTCAACTATACAATGGCACAAAATTAAGGTTCCAATTCTAAAAAAGGAAGAATGGTAATATAGCTAGGAAATAACAGATCAAAGAGAGCAAACAGAGAAGGATTTTCATGAAATACTACCTATCCATTTATATACATTGGGAATGTGGTAACATCTGGATTTCAATCTATGTCAACAACCCCAGTTGTACAGTTCTTAATTTTTGAAGAAACATGTATTACTTTCCTGGCTCACCTCTACTTCATGCCTGCAGCTATACTTGTCAGATATCTCATGGTTTTCACATCTCAAACATATTGGATTTTCCATTGCACAATAGGCATCACCTTCTCAACTACATATAATGGCCTTTCAATGTCTCTTTCTTGGGCTTATAACTGCATAATGAGTCTATTATACATTACTTAGCCTCAGTGTGATACTAGTTAAAATGGCTTTTGGGCACCTTCAAGAATGAAGCTTAAAAACAAACAAACAAAACCAATAACAAACAAAAACTGTTTTTTTCTGGGCAGCTGCCATTAAATAGAAAGTCTGTTTATCAGTTCAGGTTCTAACCTTTCTCTGTTCCACAGCCCTGAACTTCAAATATGTTCATAACAAAGTTAGGTCTCCCCACACTAATTATACTAATTACATATGCCTACAGACTCATCTCTCAGGTAATTCTAAATGTTACACACCCATGGTCCTGCAAGTAAGACCAATAAATTAACTGTTATAATGTGCACACACATATATGATAACTCAAAAAAATATATATTTTTTAAATTAATAAAACTTTATTATGGACTATGGTAAACCACATAAAAGGACATTAAAAACAAAACATGAGGAAATACTTCTAAAGACATGGGAGCGGGGAATCACATATTTAGTGTGGTAAGGAATATGAGTATAAAATATCAGCAAGCTCCAGCAACTAAAACGGAGCACATGATTACCTTCTGTAAAATATAATTAATCAGGGTTATTATATCCCTGGGTCTAGAGACAAAGACAAATGACTAGATGCTACCATGAATGATACATCAATTTGAATAGTGATTCATTGGCCATCACAGCATAAAACCTTATCTGAGCCTCTGATGAGGTTACACATTATTCTACCAGGCAGATACAGTATATCTATTTTCTAAATGTCTCCTGTTGTCTTGGAGTACAAAGATTCTATCTGACAATTATCATGTTATTTGCAAAATAATATGTTGTCAAAAGATTTAGTTACATCAACTTTCATCATTATCTAAAAAGACTTGCAGCTGTTCATGAGATAAGCATTTTATTTCTAACTTATGTCTTCTATCAACATGGCCTTGATTTCTAACTCCAATGCACAGATTTGTAGGTATTGACTTAACATCTTAACATCCACACAAATGCATTAATATGTAGAATATTAAAATTATAACTTGAATGTCTTTAAATGGGATTTACTTATACTAAAACATTAGAAATATATAATATTAAAAAGAACATTAGCCATATATTGAATATTTATTTCCTAAAATGGAAATGAGTCACTTGGACAAATACAGAGCATTTTGTATACTCATTATATAGTATACTCAGTGTATCAATGTAAATTTCAAAGTTGCCTAAAAGTAAGCAGAGAGTATTTGCCCCTTGAACATAGACATTTGTGTCCCATTGAAGCAGCTAGTAAAATTATCTTTCCTATTACATATTTATTTGATTTTAGAAATCATTCTATTTTTATTTGCTTCCAATTTTCTATTTAAATGTCAATACTGTTATATGCAAGAATCTTTGCTAGCTACCCAGCTACAAATAACAAATACATTAGTAAGACACTTTCACAATTCTCTGCAAACCTGATTGAAATGTAGAGAACAATAAAAATAGCCTCATTTATATACAACCAAGGGTACATTATCATTCTGTGATTTATTAAAGATGAGACTTATAGCATACCTTTCTGCCATTATAAGTCTAATAATTTATCTACAAATACAGGAAAATATATTTTCCCTTAACTAAGCTATTTTAAGTATTATTGGCAGTCTATATAAAGCATGCTTAATCATTCAATAAAATAATATTAAGAATAATAATGTCACAGATGTAAAAAGTAATTAAGTAGCCTAAAAGACAGAGAGAAAATTATCTACAGAGACCTACATATTTATCCCAGGAAGACTCAGAATGATTAAATATCACATTATCTGTTTTTTTTCCTATTTTCATCATTATTTATCTCAGGTAACACAAACACTTAGTAAACATTTACACACATCCACTAACAAATAATAGTGTGAGATTTATGTTACAATTTAGCACCTTCTACAGAGCAAAAACGCAGAGGTTTGTTCCAACAGGTTTCAAGAATTTTCAAAAAGCAGGTTAAAATTTCTACAATTAGCACCTTATAAACTATTTATATCAAAGCCAGACAGATGATGTGTTTGAAAAACAACTATCTTTCTACAAAATCAATAATATAAAATGAATGAGACATACAGTAATGAATTAGCAGCTCTCATTTTCAACTGTTTTAAAATATCCGGAGGAATCATAAATCTCAGAAACCAACCATTAAAATTAGAAATGATGTCTTCCTCTATTGTATATGCCTACTGCTTTTTTTCTCTTATGTGCCCTTTCTTCCCACTTGATTTTGTTCGTTTGTTTTTGTTTTGTTTTATTTTTTTAATTTAAAAACCATAGTTAAAAAGTACTTGCAAAAGTAGTTATCAAAACATGCATATAAATATTTGGGGATTTGGCTATTTTTTCTTTTTTGTTTCATTGGATATTTTTATTTATATTTCAAATGTTATCCCCTTCCTTGTTTCCACTCTGGAAATCCTCTATACCATTTCCCCATTGCCCTGTGTCTATGAGGGTGCTTCCATACCCACCCACTCCTTCATGCCTGGAATTTTCCTACACTGGGAAATCAGGGATCCTTCACAGGACCAAGGGCCTCTTCTCCCTTTGAAGCCCTACAAAGTCATCCTCTGCTACATACCTGTCTGGAGTCAAGTGTACTCTTTAGTTGGTGGTTTAGTCCTTGGGAGATCTAGAGGGTGTGGTTGGTTGATATTGCTGCTATTCCTATAGGGTTGAAATCCCCATTCAGCTCCTTCAGTCCTTTCTCCAACTCCTCCATTGGGGACACAATTCTCAGACCAATGGTTAATTATGACCATCTGGCTCTGTATTTGTCAGGCTCTGGTCGAACCTCTCAGGAGACAGCTATGTCAGGCTTCTGTCAGCATTCATTTCTTAGCATCCAACATATTGTCTGGGTTTGGTGAATGCATATGGGATAGAACCCCTAGTGGGGCAGTCTCTGGATGACCTTTTCTTCAGTCCCTTCTCCACTCTGTTTCTGATTTCCTCCCGTGAGTATTTTGTTTCCCCTTCTAAGAAGGACTGAAGCATCCATTTGGTCTTCTTTATTCTTGAGCTTCCTGTAGTCTGTGAATTGTATCTAGAATATTTTGAGTTCTTGGGCTAATATCTACTTAAGAGTGAGTGCAGATTGTGTGTGTGTGCGCACGCGTGTGCACACATTTTAGTAGATCACCTCATTTTCTAGTTCCATCCATTTAGGAACAAGGATTAAACGGTACTTAACTGGTATCTTCTATGAGAAAGAAAACTATTAAATCAATGAATTTATTATTTTTTTACATCTTTGAGATTGTTTTCATGTGTCTGTACATGTCAAACTTATTATTGTTCAAGATGGTGTGATTGGAAAAGCAAACACACTGAGACAGAAAGTGAATTTGAGTTTGACTCTAACATAGGAAGTATGTCTGTGGGTCTTTTCCACATTGGATACTGGGTTTTTTATTGTTGTTTCTTGTTGTTGTGTTTTTTTTTCTTTAATTAGTTATTTGTGGAATTCAGTGTCTTGACTTCTAAAGTAATAATTTTAATGCAATTATTTTACTTTTACAAATTTCAATGTAAATACTGCTGTTCAACAAACTTTATTAAGACTTATAGAATAGATTTCTATGTACACTTCTGTGTACTTTTTGCATAACTCAGTGGCTCCATCCATGTCTGTTTCATATATACAAGAAACTTCAATGAGTAGGGTAACCAGGTTTAAATCATCTAGCTGTCCTTAACCATGGAATCTATGACTTTAAAGGTATTTGAAATACTATCTAATAAACCAGCATGGCCATTTTACATTTTGTTCAAGATAGCATTATCTAACAGTGAATCAAGTACTCTTATAAATCACATACTATTATAAAAATGCTTCATAAAAATCACTTTGGAGAAAAATAGAGGAACAGGGTCTGGAGAAAAGGTCATCCAGAGTCTGCTTCACCTGGGGATTCATGCCATATGCAGCCACTAAACCCAAGCACTATTGCTGATGCCAAATAGTGATTACTGGCAGGAATCTGATATGGATGCCTCCTCAGAGGCTCTGCCAGAGCCATACTGATACAGAGGAGGAGGATTGCAGCTAACCATTGGACTGAACACAGGGACCTGAATAAAAGAGCTAGAGAAAGTACTGAAGGAACTGAAAGAGTCTGTAACCCCATGGGAACAACTAACCAAACCCACCATAGCCCCCAAGGACTAAAACACCAAACAATGAGTTGTTATGGGAAGACTCATGACTCCAAGTGTATATGCCGCAGAGGATATCATTCTCTGGCAACATTAAGAGGAGAAGAGTTTGGTCCAGCAAAGGATCATTTTCCCAGTGTAGGGGAATGCCAATGTGCTGAGAGGTAGGAGAGTGAGGTTGGGAGAGGATGAACCTTCATGGAGGCAATGGGTGGGGGAGGAGGGATAGGATTGTCAGAAAGAGGATAACACCTGAATTGTAAATATAGAGAATATCCAATAAAAATAATTTTTAAAAAAATAACCACTTTTTAAAGTAACAAAGACTGGAATCTGGAGAGATATCTGATTAGTTAACAGCACTGACTGTCCTTACACAGGACCCAGGTTTGATTCTTGGCTCCCATAATCTGAATCACAGTCATCTGTAATTCAAGTTCCAAGGTCTTTTATGTACACTTTTGACCACCAAAGGTACACGACTTAAACACAGTACAGATGTACTGAAGATAAAACATCCACACGTACACAATCTAAAATTTTTGAAAACCTTATCTTATCTTTTTAACATTATATACAAGATGCAATAATTTTAGGTATTTTTAGGTTCCACATTTTAGGTATTTTTTCATTAGCTAATGTGTGTTTTCAAGTGTGTGTGTGTGTGTGTGTGTGTGTGTGTGTGTGTGTGTGTGTGTGTGTCTGCATACCTGCCTTGGCATGCATAAAAGATCAGAGGACACCTTTGTGGACTTAGTTATTCATTGTATTACAATATTGAAAATTCTGGGAATTGAATATATATCTTTATCTTATGTCACCTGGTGACCAGTATCTTTCTTCTAAGCAATCTCTGCTCCTGATTTTAGTTCTGTTTCACATGTTTCAGTAATTAATCCAGGTCGAGGAAGCAAACATACACTAGTAACGCTTTTTAACAAAAAGAAAAATCACAACACCATATTATAAAAAGAATTCTACAAATGTAAGACTCCCAAATCTCAGCCTAGGTGCACCACCCCACCAAACACAACTTGAAGACAGATTGCTGCAAATGCAAGATGTTTATTTTGATTCAATGCACATGGGGTTGCTCAGCCTCACAGGGAGAGTCAAACCTGAACTCAAAAAGTTTACATCTTTTATACCTTTTTTTTTTTGTGAGGGGGGTGAACTGCTATGTTACCTTTGGTCAGCAAAGTAGAAGTATAATTTTCAGAAAGAGGAGAGAAAGGGGGAAGAAGCAGGGGAAATTTTTGGCAGTAAGTTTGTTAACAATTTAGGGTTCCTCTCTGAATTCAGTACAGCAAGGGGTGAGCAGAAGAGTTGTTCAGAAAGCAGTTTTTTTTTTTATTTTTGTTTCTTTTTTGTTGTTGTTGTTTTGTGTTAACTTGTCTTGGTCAGCATAGCCTAGTCATTCTGACCTGTCCACTAAAACTTTGTTTTTACATTTTTAAAATCTGGTTTATACATTCTCAAAAACTTTGAGGGGTTTAGACTGATGATGATGATATTTGGACTTTTCTATGAAACCTTGTGGCTGTCAGCCAGTAAATTCTATCTTCAAAAATGGGTTTTGTGAAAAAGTCTCACAGCCCCTATAAACTTTGTTTCTACAAAACATTTTTTTAAATTTCTTAATTTCTTAAAGTCTTGCTTAGGTTTCTTATATCCATAACTCACTGACTAAAAGCAAGCCACACTGACAAACTCCAATCAAAATACAAAATTTACTTAATTCTGTAAACCACTTGATAAAAATTGGCATCCTTTTCAAATTTAGGCAGCTAGCTTCAAAATCATTCAGAAATCGTTTTATCTAAAATTATTTAAAATGTGTCTCCCAAATTTGGAAACATGGTTTCCTAAACATTTTTTGGCATGCAATTTTATCATAAAAGGTCTGTATAAATGAATGGATTGATTTTTTTGTAGATTCATAGATTAAGGGGTTCTGAGAGTAAATGATGTAATGGCTCTTAGTCTTCATGTGATGTCCTTGGAGAAAATAAAACTTCAGAGACTTAGGCTGGCACACTAGCTCAATGGCAAAGAGCACTTGCATAAGGACTGTGTGTCACAGCTTGATATTTAATGAAAGATTTTAGGTAAGACAGTACAGACATTGAGGATAAATTTTAATGAAGTGAGTCACATAGATATCTTGGAAATGTTTCCATAAAGAAAATTTTATCAATGTAGTTACAAGGGGATACACAAAATTTTTTGAAACATGCCTATATATTTCAGTTCAAAATGTTGCTGATGGTGAAAACTTGAGATTTCAAAGTGACAAATGTTTTAAATATTAAAAGGAAGTTTGATTCCCATGGTGACAGGACACTTTTCAGAAAATCTAATTTCACTCAATTTTCCTTACAAACTCTTTTCTATCAAAATCTATCTTTTATGTGCATGAATCTCTTTATCTCATATATATATATATATATATATATATATATATATATATATATATATATACATACTATATTTTATTTTAAATCTGTTGACTAACCAATAGTCTCTAGACTATGAAACGGCTTTCTAAGTATTCTTTTCATTTCTAACTGCACATTGCTATCAAAATTACATTTTTAAAATGACTTAAACCATGACATTTCTTCTAAAACCTTCAGTGACTCTCTGTTGACTCAATAATAAGTTCTTAATCCTCAAGTAAGAATCTAAGGCTCTCCAAATTCTGGTCTCAAAAACTGCATGCCCAGATTTCTTTTCCAGTAAATCCCTTTGTATTTACTTCTTTGGACTCATTTGCCCTTCCACAAATGCATTCTCTCAGCATAGGTATTGAATTGGATATCCATTTTTTTTGTCTATGTCCTTTTATATATTCACTGTATGTATTAGGTTTTCAAATATGCATGAAACTAAATTTAAACGATTTAAGTTTTAAAATTAGATAAATATTTCACATTACTAAATGGACAATATCATTAATTTTTTAAAAAAGATATCTTGTTATAGATAAAACTTGTTAGATGATTAAACAAAAGAAAATAATTCATCTTAAATGTACCTTGCCTATATTCCTAACACTTTTAGAAAGTGAAGACAGGGGGATCCTCAGAGCTCAACAGCCAGTCAGTTCAGTAGAAATGACAGGCCTCTAGTTCAGTGGAAGGCTCTACATGTTAAAAACAATAGAAAAAAATATATGTGGTAGACAGTGATAAAAGAAATAAACTTGCAATTAAGTTCTGGCCTCCACATGTGCATATACCAGCACATACAAATGCACACACACACACACACACACACACACACACACACACACACATACACTGATATTACACACATACAAACTCACATACTCTCATACACAAAGTAATAAATAAAAAGATTTATGAGATAGTATGTTCAGACATATCTATAAAAAGTAGGATAAATTCAAATGTTCTCAAGGACTGTTCAGTGTGTGTATTTGTATGTGTGTATTGTGTGTGTTTTATAGGAAATAGGAAGTTTTAAAATAAGCCCACCATAAGTTACTTTTATTAGTTAAATATGTTTGCAGACAAACGGCTTTTATTGTAACTAGTCCACACCTCTTCTGTGACTCATTACGATTTGCATATCCTTGTTTATCTTTTAGACTCTGTCATGTCTGTATTTGCATATTTTCTTGAATATATTGATGACAAGAAGTCAACAAAAATTCACATAAATACTGGGATTAAAAATAGAAAATTTAAAACAGGCAATGTAACCCAGCTGATAAAGTGCTTGTCTAGCATAACAAGCTACCTTGGGTTTGATCCTCAGTACTACATAACCAGGAGCACTAGTGCATGTTCTTAATCCAGAACTTGAGAGGGTAAAATACATTTATCAAGACTTTGAGATCTCTCTTGGCTACATAGTGAATTTAAAGTCAATTGGGACATATGAGACACCATCTCGAAAATAAATGAATACATAAAATGTAAAATGATAAAAGTTTAGGCAGGTATTATAGTGTATATCTGTAGTCCTAGCCTTTAGAAGCAATGAAGGAGAAGTTTGGGGATATTGAGAGGCCATCTCTCAAAAAAAGTCCCTCTTCATAAAAAAGAACCTAAATATGTTCCATGTACATAAAAATGAAGTATACTTTCTCACTTATCTGTCTATATAAATCACTGTTATTATACATCTGAATAAAATTTTCTTAATAAATTTAAATTTGGAATGTATTAAATCATAAGCCATACGAACTATGATGTCAAATAACATGTTTTTCAAAGATAGGATCAGACAACGAGGATAACTATGCTGGACAGAATAGAGAAATAAAGAATATTTTAATAATGTTATGTATTTTAATTGTTTACATTCATAGTTACATGAAACTTAGAAATATTTTAGTAAGAAATACAAAATAATTGCCATCCTTCCACTGAATATATGAATAAATATGAGTTTAAAGCACTAACAAATAATATTCATAAAATTGGGTCCTTTGTTGAAAAAATAGTACTTTTTAAGCAATGTTTGTTAAATCACAAGCAAAAAATGCTTTCATACCACACATAGCTAGTGTAACTTGGAAAGAATAATTTTCAACCCCACAAGTTGACTGTATGTACATATTTCTACTGTAAATAAGTATTCCCAGGTTTGTTGATGTAATATTAGCTCTGAGTTTTAAGAGGTTTTCAGATTTGAATACACTTGTGCTTAGTTTCAAAACTATATCATGGAGACTATTCTTCCAAGGACCATCCTCAGCTTGTTAGGGGATCTGAGAAAATGGTAACTGGGAGTGGAGAAGAAAACAACTAGTAGTCAAATTATGCATTAATGGTGGTGGCCTAAGCTCTGCTGGTGGGACACTGCTTTCCAGCTTACTTTTTAATCTATGCTGCTTTTTTCCCCTCTCTGATCTGCCTTCTCTTGCTATTTTCTGCTAAGAAAGTTCTCCAAGCAGTTTTCTTTCAGGGCTGACAGCCACACAGTTTTTGTTTGTTTTGTTTTAAATAGGAGTAGAAAGTATCTTATTTGCTCTTTTCACAGCTTAGTGGCTTTGTTTGGTGGTATCTTGGATTATGGTTAGTTATATCTTTATTACAGTTAAGATCATACTTCATCTTAATCTCCCTAACATTTAGCACAAAACTTGGTTTCAACATTCTTTTTTTTTTCTTTAAACTGGACCTGCTGTATTTATTTATACCCCAATTGCTGTTCTGTTATGTGTTGTAGATCCACATAATAATGATGATTAATAACCATGTGACAAAGTCAATATTAGGACATATTGAAGTCTCTGAACATTTAAACTATTAATTTTTAATTTATCCTTGGGCAAATTCTTAGAACAACAGAAGCAAGAAGACACAGATTTAACAAAATATAAAATGGTCTCTAGGCCAGTGGATTACATCATTCTCTGAAACATCTTGAGCCTGGTTTTTATAGTCCCCTATGGCTCTCAGCACTACTGTCTTCCAGATTCTAATTAGAATGTTCCATTAAGCTCTATTTATAGTATTCAACAACTTTTATAGCCTAAAGTTCAAAACTCTTCAATATTCTTCCAAAATCAGCATAGTCAGGTCTATCAAAACACTATCCCATTTCCTGGGACCAGCTTCTTTATTAGTAACTTTTCTCTTGCTGTGATGTACTCCGCAAAGAGGTACATACTAATTAGTTTTCCAGTTATAAATAATCAGGCCTGAAAGCATTTATACGAGTAACATTATATGGACTTAACATGTGATATTTAAGAAGAAAGATGCATATATGAATACACATATACCTATTATGACAACTGATGAAAATGAGGCAATATAGAGTATATAGAAAATTTTGGAGGAAAGAAAAGGGAGAGAAGTTATAATTAAAATACAGTCTCAAAAATTATGTTAAAATATAACATGACAAAAGAAATATTAAGAAGTAAGTGTTTCTTGGGCTTACAGTTCCAGAAAGTTGGAGTCCATGATCATAGAACAGAAGCAACAGGTGGCAGGTAAGGAGTTTTGAGCAGCAAGTTGAGAGCACATTCTGAATCACAGGCATAAAGCTAAGGTTACAAACTTGGAATAACTCATAGCTTTGAAAGCTCAAGGTATACCCCAGTGATATACTTCTTCAGAAAAAAACACGCATCTTTCCCTTTCCCAACCAGTACCACCCAGCTGGGGCAGCATATTTAAGTGTCTGAATACTAAATATATGAGAAAGATGATGTAGAAATAGAGATAGATAGATAGATAGATAGATAGATAGATAGATAGATAGATAGATAGATAGACAGCCAGACAGCCAGACAGACAGACAGACAGACAGTTAGATAGAAAGGCAGATAGGCATATAGATATAGAGATATATTACATTGGTTTGAACAACTGGAGTCTGGATATCCAGTAATGGCAGTCTGGATGTTCAAGAGCCAGAGAGCACAACACTTTTTCAGTCTGAGAAACTGAAAGCCTGGGAACTGGAGGAAGTAATTCTATTTGGTTAGAAAGCTCCCCGAAGATATATTCCTATAAACCTCTGTTGAATAACTAATGAACTTCAAGTCTAATATCCATGGGCAATAGCAACAGCAACAGAGGCAGTCACTCTGGAAAATAAAACTTTAACACACAATCTGGTCTCCTTTTAAAAATTATTTTTGCTCTATATAGAAACATCTATTGCATGGTGCTATCTATTCATATTCAAGGCTAGCCTTGTCCTTGTAGCTGTTATCCTATATGGCAATAATATCTACAAACATCCTCATAGACAAACTGCAATGCATACTTTACTAATCTGGGCATTTCTCAATCTAAATAAAGTTGGTTAGAAAAATTAGTCAAAATACTGCTCAAGAAAAAACTCTGAATCCCATCTTGCTCTTCCAAAATCTTTTCAGCTATTTTGTAGAAGGTTTAAAAATTATTTTTGATAATCCTTATAAAATTCAGTTTTTTGCCTTTCTTGAAATGTCTTCCATTTTTCCCTACCCATTGTGTGTCACCCCTCCCAAAATTATATAATCAGCTGTTTCTGAACCTGAAATTTCCTATTTCTGTGCTTTGATGATTACTTTTCTTTCCTGATAGATTTTCGTGGCCTTAATTTTTGTTTATGAGTCCCTGTCCTGTAGTAGTCACCTGTCATATCTAAATAGCTGCATGATTCAATAATTTCTTTAACTTTTCTCTTCAGTTTTAGAGCACAGTATTTTAATATTACTATAAGATCCATTCTCTGTATATTGTGTAATTTATCTGATACTGAACATTCTTCGACTCCCTCTCCACTGACTATCCTGGAAGAAGCTATCCAGAACTCTCAGGGGGCAGGTAGCAATGTAGCTTGGGAACAGACACTTCCAGCCCAAGACCAGAGGTGGCCAAATTTTATTAGGACTGGTGGCCTGCCCAATGATTGCTGGGCGCCCAGAAGAGCCACAGAATAGCTCTCACTCCTGAGCCCATGGGGTTTTCCACACTCCCTCTCCCCTGACTATCCTGGGAGAGGCCACTCAGAACACTCAGGGTACAGGTAGTGGTGCTGCCTTGGAATGGACTGTTCAGGACCAAACCCAGAGATGGCCCACTGCCATCAGAACTCACAGCCTATCCAGAGAGCTGAACACCCAGGAGCAATGTCCTTCCAAAGGCCACAGGCCCACAGACTCACAGGAGAGGCAAGCTCCAGTCAGAGACAAGATCACCTACCATTACCAAAAACAAGATGGCAAGAAGTAAGCAAAAAAAGCTAAGAAATGGAAATCAAGACAACCTGGCAACATCAGAACCAATTTCTCCCCACCACAGCAAATAGTGGATATCCCAACTCAGGAGAAAAAAACAATATTTAGAAGTAAAATCACACTTCATGATGATGATAGAGGTTCTCAAGAAGCACATAAATAACACACATAAAGAAGAACAGGAAAGCCAGGGGAACACATGCTAACAAGTTGAACCCCTTAAAGAGAAAAGAAAAACACAGAAATCACTTAAAGAGCTACAGGAAAGCACAACCAAACAGGTGAAGGAATTGAAAATAGAAATAGAAACAATGAAGAAATCAAAAAGGGAAACAACCCTGAAGTTGAAAAACCCAGGAAAGACATAGGGAGTCAAAGACCACGAACATTCAGGAAGCCTACAGAACCTCAAATTGATTGGACAAAGAAAAGAAAGTCCTCCCAACACATAATAGTCACAACACCAAATGTTCAAAACAAAGAAAGAATACTAAAAGCAGTAAGGGTAAAAGGACAAGAAACATATGAAGGCAGACCAATCAGAATTACCTCTTTCTAATCTGATCAACTCTGTAAAGCACAGAGGTGAATCACACTTTCTAAAAGCACAGACAAAACCTTTGTTCCAAAATACCGTGGCCCTTAGTTGGCAACTAGAATATATTGTATCTTGTATTATTTCCCAGAGAAATAATATAAACACAAAACTCAACATCATATCTATTTTGAGACTATATAAACAATTAAGAAAATTATAAATCCTTGCTAGTAGGCATCTAACATCTGACTAGTCATGCAGCCTTAGTGGGATAATTTACAAAACAAACTAACTCACTATCACTTACAAATTAATAAGTAAGCAATTTGTAAAACCAGGACCTTAGTTTAAATATTTCAATCTATCTTTCTCTCAGTCTGGAGCATCAGATCTTCATTTATTAATACCTAACCTAATATATGTCTGTATTCACTCTTCTTGTGTGCAAACAGTTTTCTTTTTTTTTCTTTTTAATGACCTTTTTAATCCTTTCAGATCCTTTAGTCCTTTCTCTAGCTCCTTCATTGGGGTGCTTGTGTACAGTCTGATGGTTAGGTGCAAACATCCTCCTCTGTATCAGTATAGCTCTGGCAGAGCCTCTGAGGAGTCATCCATATCAGGTAAACACAGGTAAACTACCATATCAGGTAGTAAACACTACTTGACATCAGCAATAGTGCTTGGGTTTAGTGGCTGCATCTTGGTGCATCCCCAGGTGAGGCAGTCTCTGGATGAGATTTTCTTCATTCCCTGCTCCTCTATTTGAAACTTTATTTCCTCCTGTGAGTTTTTTGTTCTCCCTTCTATGAAGGACTGAGGCTTCCACTTTCTGGTCTTCTTTTTCTTTGAGCTTCATAAGTTTTGTTAATTGTTTCTTGGGCATTCAGAGCTTTTTGGGCTACTATCCACTTAACAGTGAGTACATACTATGAGTGTTCTTTTGAGACTGGGTTACCTCAGTCAGGATGATAGCTTCAAGATCCATCCATTTGCCTAGGAATTTCAAGAAGTCATTGTTTTAATATCTGAGTAGTACTCCATTGTGTATATGTACCACAATTTCTGTATCCACTCCTCTTTTAAAGGAGATCTGGGTTTTGTTCCAGCTTCTGGCTATTATAAATAAAGCTGCTATGAACATAGTGGAACATGTTTCTACCAACATGGTAGATGTTGGAGCTTCATTTTGGTTATGCCCAGGAGTGGTATAGGTAGTACTATGTCCAATTTTCTGATGAACCGCCAGACTGATTTCCAAAATGGTTATGCCAGTTTCCATTCCCACCAACAGTGGCCTCCTGGGATATTCAGTGGAGAGGAGGTGTGTACTTAAGCTTGGGCTCATATGTGAGAGTCCTACTCTAGTAATCTGCAGGGAGTCTTCCTGTCCTGATGAAACTGGGCAGGGTCTGGCCTTGGGCTGGAAGTGGATGTCCTTATTCTTAGTGATTGAGTGGTACTCCATTTTGTAAACCAACCACATTTTCTGTGTCCATTCTTCTGTTGTTGGACATCTGTATTGTTTTCAGCTTCTGGCTATCACAAACAAGACCACTATGAACATAGTGGAACATGTGTCCCTGTGGCATGCTGTGGGCATTGTTGGGGTATATACCCAAGAATTGTATTGCTGGGTCTTTAGGTTGATCTAGTTCCAATTTTCTGAGGCATCTCCAAATTGATTTCCATAGTGGATGTACAGCTTGTTATCCTACCAGCAATAGAAGAGTGTTCCTCTTTCTCCACATCCTTACTGAGATGTGTTGTCACCTGAGATCTTGATCTTATTTTTTTTTTAATTGAACAACTTCATTTTAAGAAACAAAGATAAATGTACAGATTTTAAGCATTTTCGCATAAAAGTATACAAATACATTTTTGTCAGTACTTGATTTTTTAAAGGTTTGAGAGTGTACATTAAGATCTTACTAGTTACAATGAGCATAAAGTACATGTAAAAGAAGATGTAACCTGAGGTCTTGGTCTTAATCATTTTGATGGGTATAAGGTGAATACTCAGGGTTGTTTTGATTTGCATTTAACGTGTGTATTTGTATGGGTATATGCATATTCCACAACACACATGCAGAATTTAAAGAACAACTTTTTAGAACTGATTCTTTCTTTTTGCCTCTATATGGGTGTGGCCAGTTAAAATTAGGTCATCACTGCCATACAGTTACTCACTGATACATCTTGTGAGCCCTCACAGAAATTTCAACATTAGTGTGGATTATGGTAAAGCAATAAGGAAATCAGCAAGGTGTTATCTATTATTTCTATATTTGCATTTTAATGTGTTTTATACTTTATAAAAGATTTTCTTATGTGATATTTGTATTATTTTTGCATGTACGTATGTGAACAGCATGCATTCAGTACATGTGGATGCTAAAAGACAGCTGAATCTCCTGGAACAGGAGTTGCAGGTGTTTTTGAGTTACGATATGGGTGTTGGGTATTGAAACAAGAACATCTATAAAAACAACCAAAACTCTTAAATGCTGAGCCATTTCTCTAGTCCTCACTACTTTTGAAATTTTTCATAGAATACCATTTTAACATACACTCTTCAAAATTATTATAATGTAATTTTAAAAATTAATAAACTCAAGTTTCAGCAATTTTTATTTGTGTAGCCTGTTAAAAGATACAGAAGAGTAAATAAGCAGAAAATGTAAGTGTTAATATTTATAAGTTTATTAATATTACTCACCATTCCTGACTCCATTTCCATACCCTTTGTTTGGTAACAATTCAAGCTAAAAATTGAAACCAAATTCTAAAATTTTGGTCTATATCCAGAAATCAAAATACACAGAGGAAAGGAAATTTGAAATTTACACACTTAAATTATATAAACTTGTTTTTTTATTATTACTTCTTTAATTAAAATATATTATAATAATTTGTAGCAGTAGTTCATTATCCTTTATAAACACTCCATTTACTTTTGTATATTATGTTTACCTATATGTCATATGTTCTAGGACAGTATAAAATTATTTGTACTTCAGTGTTTCTGTGAGTAATATAATTTCAGAAACAATTTTAGTTAACTATTATTTTAGCTTAAATTTTAAGTTAAATTACCATATAATTAAACTTAATTATAACATAAGACAATGTATAAAGTACTGTTGAGAATTATTAGGAATTCGAAACCAATTTTCTTGGACGAAATTGTTACCACTTGCTTTGATCAAGTTTAGGAACAACTCCACCTACCAGGGCTTGACACCTTTTGAAGTATTCTAGGGCAGGGAATTTCTCATTAGTGGTTTAATGTTGAGTGCAGAGATAGCTAACTTAGACTAACTAAGCTAGCTACCTAACTTGCAAAACTGCAGCAAATATTGAGATCTTATTTGTTAGGGATACTTGGTGGACTTGACTCTAGAAAATGATATCCTTTAGCCAGAAATGTGTTTCATTAAGAACAACTCTGTTCAGTATAAAACAACATGAAAACTCCTATAGCAAATTTATATTTAAACTTTCCGGGGAATTCAGCATAATGAACTAACTGGAAAAATCAGAGATTTAAGGAACATACCTTTTATTCTACACAATTATTCCTGGTGAGCATCCAAATATATTCTACTAACTTGAAGGTAGGTTGACCGATTAAGAGATACCTTATGGGAGATTTCAGTCTAGCAGCATTCATAAGACAAACATAGTAGACTGCAAACAAAGAAACTTTTTGATAGAAATGGACTTGACACCTACACCCATGGGAATACATTGCCTCATATGAACCAATAATGAATATACTGAAAAAGAAATTAGGAAATCTTGTCTTATTGAAAGATGTCTTAAGTATATCAAAGAACAAATCTTGTAGAAAAGAAGTCAGTAGAAAAAAATGAAAGAATATTAACTTTTCAACTGAGAGCAGAATTTACTAGTCTGAGAATTTGGTGTGCTTACACTTTGTGGCTTCTATCTGAGAGTAGAAGAGAACTCAAAGTGCTGTGTCTGAGAATCATATTTTCTAGTCAACAGTATGGAAGGGAAGAGCTTGCCTTCATCAGGCCCAGAAGGAAACTTCTTTTCTTAATAGAATGTAATTTTGAAGCTGTAGAGTGGGACAGAGTGGGTGCTTCTTCTAAACTCCAGGTTTCAAGGTAAGAGATAAAGGTCATATTGTCTGTTTTTCAAACCCTGGGCTCCAAGGACATATAAGGGTTGGGTGAATTTTGGAATTCTATGACCTGCAGGTGTCTTAAAGCCTTATTTCTCGTTTTTGGCCCTAGTATTGAGGTAGGAGATTTCTTTTATTCCAAATCCTTTACATATAATGCATTGGTGTCAGGGGCATTTTTGTCTGGCTACTTCCTGATTGCAGAGGGGCTTTTGTTTGGAAGTATTAGGAACTGAAGTAACTCTAAGATAAACAAGGTTTTTTATTTTATCCTTTGTGGTACCAAGTTGGAGGTGATAATTTAATTCAGTCTACCTTGGTGAGAGCAATGGACCTATCAGAGCTTTTTATCACGATAGATGATTGGTTATTTACAAGAACTTGTGTAACCTATCAATAGAAGCACCACCACAAAGTCCCCTACTATCATGACTGGCAATCTCTTATAAGTGGCATCATGGAATCTCACATTTAAGTAACCTTTTATTTCTTATGTACTCCAGGATATATCAAAGACAACTTGACATAGGAGAAAGGAATAACAAATTTCGTGTAAGGGAACACCCTTAGTACATGATGATCTGAAAGGATTCATGTGATTATTTCAATCTTCTTGCATCTGTTGGCATCTATATTGTGACTGATTTATAGGTGAATTTTTGCTAAGATGCCGCGAGGTTCTAAGAAACAGTTATGTACTTTTTTTAAGAGTGAAATGTTTTATACATATCTGTTAATTCCATTTGTTTCCTTACTTCTGTTAGTTTCACTGTGTCTCTGTTTAGGATTTGTTTCCATGATCTGTTCCTTGCTGATCATGGGGTGCTGAAGTCCTCCACTATTATTGTGTATGTTGCAATGTGTGCTTTAAACTTTAATAAAGTTTCTTTTATAAATATGGGTTCCCTTGCATTTGGAGCATAGATGCTCAGAATTGAAAGTTCATCTTGGTAGATTTGGCCTTTGATGAGGATGAAGTGTCCTTCCTTATCTCTTCTGAAAAAAAATTGAAAGTCAATTATATTCTATATTAGAATGGCTACACAGCTTGTTTCTTGGGACCATTCACTTGGAAATTTTCTTTTCAGCTTTTTTACTTTGAGGTAGTGTCTGCCTTTTTCACCAAGGCAAGTTTCCTGTATGCAGCAAAATGCTGGGTCCTATTTACATATCCAATTAGGTAGTCTATCCCTTTTCCCTGGAGAACTGAGTCTACTGATGGTAAGAGATAGTAAGGAATAATGATTGTTGTTTCCTGTTATTTTGTTGTTCGAGGTAGAATTATATTTGTGTGGCTATCTTCCTTTGCAATTGTTGAAAGACCATTAGTTCCTTGCTTTTTCTAGTGTATAGTCTCTCCTTGTGTTGGTGTTTTCCATCTATTATCCTTTGTAGGGCTGGATTTGTGGAAAGATTTTGTGTAAATTTTGTTATGTTATGGAATATATTGGTTTCTTTTTCTATGGTAATTGAGAGTTTTGCAGGATATAGTAGCCTGGGCTGGCATTTGTGTTCTCTTACTGTTTGTATGACATCTGTCCAGGATCTTCTATTTCTCATAGTCATTGTTGAAAAGTCTGATATAATACTCATAGATCTGTGTTTATATTTTACTTGACCTTTTTCACTTACTAGTTTTAATATTCTTTCTTTATTTGCATTTGGTGTTTTGACAATTATGTGAAAAGGCAAATTTCTATTCTTGTCCAATCTATTTGGAGTTTTGTAGGCTTCTTATATGTTCATGTGCATCTCTTTCTTTAGGTTAAGAAAATTTTCTTCTATAATTGAATTGAAGATATTAACTGGTTCTTTACATTAATAAAACTTGGCTCTCTTATATACTTATTATCTTCAAGTTTCATCTTGTCATTGTATCCTGGATTTCCTGAATGTTTTGCATTAGGAGATTTTTGAATTTTGCATTTTCTCTGATTCTTGTGTTAATGTTTTCTAAGGTCTCTTCTGCCTCTGATATTTTCTTTTCCACCTCTTGTACTCTGTTGTTTATTCTTGCACCTATGACTCCTGATCTCTTTCCTAGGTTTTCTATTTTCCTGGTTGTCTCTCTTTGAGATTTCTTTATTGTTTCTATTTTCCTTTTAGATCCTTGATGGTTTCCTGTAACTCATTAAGGGACTTTTGTGTTTCTTCTTTAAGTGCTTCTATGTGTTTACCTCCATTCTTCTGTATTTATATTTTTCCCTCTCTTGCAACTTTATTTAAAAAAAGAGAGATACATATACAGATTTTAAAGACATTTTGGCATAATACTATATGAATATTTTTGTTAGTACTTAATTCTTTAGAGGTTTGATAGCATGCACTGAAATCCCTCTAGTTACCATAAGCACGAAGTACATGTAGGACAAAACATAACATTGAAACAGTCAGTATTTCTTTAAGAGTGTTATTTTTGTCCTTCTTAAAATCCTCTAACATCATCATGAGACATGATTTTAAATCCATATCTTGCTTTTATGCTGTGTTGGAATATCTAGTTATTGCTGTGTTTGAAGACCTGCATTCAGATGTTGCCAAGTAGTCTTTGTTTCTGTTACTTAGATTCTTGTGCTTGCCTCTTGCTATCTGATTATCTCTGATACTAGTTGGTCATGCTGTGTCTTACTGGAACTTCTCCCTCCTGTGTGCCTGTGAGCCTTTGATCTTAGAAGTGAGAGCATTCCTGGAAGATAAGCTCTCTCTGAGCAGGCTTTGGCTCTGGAAGGCTCTGGGACAGCTTTATCTCCTGGAAGACCAGCTCTTTCTTGGCAGGTTTTGGGTCTGGAGGTCATTGTGACTACCTTAGCTCTGGATGCAGGTGAAGACAAGAAGGTCTATTTTTAAAGAAATGAGTAGAAGAGAACTGTTTTTTGGGAAGGCTAAGACAGAAATAGGAGAGGTAAAAGTAACCAAAATTAAATGCATGAACATGATCAAGAACATTTTGCACATAAAAAAATATGATCCAACTCAGTATTTTGTACAATTGAAACACACCATTTAAACAAAAAGAAGCAGAGGACACAGAGCGGAGCCTGGCCCATCTGCCACCTGGAACGGCGGCTCATAGAAGCTGAGCAACTGCGACTGGGAACAGAAAATTAGAAATTCTGTTTCCACCCGGAGGCAACTTCAGGACGCAGAGAGGAGCCCAGCCAATCTGCTACCCGGAACGGCAGCTCGTAGAGGATGAACAACTGGTGAGTGGAAAACTTAGGCTGCAGGAGAGCAGAGAGATCTCTGCGGAGTGCACACGGAAAGTGCACACCCTACCTTGTCCAGCCCTGCCTTGCCCGATCCAGCGGTTGGGAACAGAAAATTAGAACTTCTGTTTCCACCCGGAGGCGACTTCAGGACGCAGAGCGGAGCCTGGCCAATCTGCCACGTGGAACAGCGGCTTGTAGAGGCTGAGCAACTGGTGGGTGGGAGACCTGGGCTGCTGGGGAGCAGAGAGATCTCTGTGGAGTGCACAGGGAAAGTGCACCTGCTGCCTTGCCCTGCCCTGCCTTGCCTGATCCAGCCACTAGGAACAGAAAATTAGAACTTCTGTTTCCACCCGGAGGCGACTTCAGGACGCAGAGCGGAGCCTGGCCCATCTGCCACCCGGAACGGCAGCTTGTAAAGGCTGAACAACTGGTGAGTGGGAGACCTAGGATGCAGGGGAGCAGAGCGATCTCTGCAGAGTACACACAGAAAGTGCACCCCCGGCCTGGCCCTGCCCTGCCGGGCATGATCCAGCGACCAGAAACAGAACATTGGAACTTCTGTTCACACCTGACAACTCTGAGGCATAGAACAGGGCTCGGCCCATCTGACACCTGGACCAGAGGAGAACAAGAGACACAGACCAGGTACAAGGGAAAGGCAAGAACATATCACTGACAACAAAATGGAAAGAGGAAAGAGAAAGAGTATATCCCAAGGAAACCAAGACAATCTAGCAACACCAGAACCCAGCTCTCCCATAACAGCAAACATCGGAATTACAAACGATCCAGAAAAAGATGACACAGACCTGAAATCATACCTCTAGATGCTGATAGAGATACTTAAACAAGAAAGGGAGGAAAAGCAAAAAGATTTAGAAGCTTTTAAAGAAGAAAGAAGAAAAACAAACAAAGAACTCAAAGAACTAGAGGAAAACAGAACCAAAGAAATAAAGGAATGGAAGAGGGAAATTAAAAACAGAAATTGACACAATAAAGAAAACACTAAAATAGATAACCCTAGAGTCAGAACACCAAAAAAAAAAAAAAAAAAATCAGGAATCACAGAAGCAAGCATTTCCAATAGATTACAAGAGATCGAAGAGAGAATCTCGGGGGCAGAAGACAACATTGCAAACATAGACAAAACAGCCAGAGAAGATGTAAAAAACAAAAAGCTCCTAACCCAAAATGTCCAGGAAATCCAAGAAACAATGAGAAGACCGAACCTAAGGATAATAGGAATAGAAGAGGGAGAAGAGTATCAACTAAGAGGCACAGTAAATATCTTCAACAAAATCATAGAAGAAAACTTCCCTACCCACAAGAATGAGGTGACCACGAGCATAAAAGAAGCCTTCAGAACTCCAAATAGGTTGGACCAGAAATGAAATACCTCCCGACACATAATAGTAAAAACATCAAGTGCCCAAAGCAAAGAAAGAATACTAAAAACAGTAAGGGAAAAAGGTCAGGTAACATATAAAGGCAAACCAATCAGACTCACACCCGATTTCTCAACAGAGACTATGAAAGCTAGAAGAGCCTGGACAAACATCATGCACTCCTTAAGAGAGCACAAGTGCCAACCCAAGCTGCTATACCAAGCAAAACTATCAATCACCATCGATGGAGAGACAAAGATATTTCAAGACAAATCAAAATTCACACAATATCTGACAAGAAACCAAGCACTACAAGGAATTATATGTGGAAAACCCAATACAATGAGGGAAAATACAGCCTAGTAAAAATAAGAAAACTCCTAAACAAGAAAACTAAAAGAAGAAAAAAACACAGACAAAACTCAACCCACAAAAACAATAATGGCAGGAAACAGCAACAACTATTCCTTGATATCTATTAACATAAATGGTCTCAACTCCCCAATAAAGAGACATAGACTCTCAGACTGGATACATAAACAAAATCCAGCCTTTTGCTGCATACAGGACAATCATCTCAGAGACAGAGACAGACACTATCTCAGAGTAAAAGGGTGGGAAAAAAACTTCCAAGCAAACAGCTCCAAGAAGAAAGCTGGACTGGCTATTCTAATATCGAATAAAGTAAATTTCCAACCAAAAGTTATCAAAAAAGATAAGGAAGGACACTTTTGGCTCATTATCGGGGAAATCTGTTAGGAGGAACACTCAATCCTTAACATATATGCTCCAAATAAAAAAGCACCCACATTCATAAAAGAAACCCTACTAAAGCTCAAAAAATACATTTCAACCCACACAATAATAGTGGGAGACTTTAATACTCCACTCTCACCAATGGACAGATCAGGGAAACAGAAACTGAACAAGGACACTGCAAAACTAGCAGAGACTTTGAACCAACTAGAATTAATAGATATATACAGAACATACTATCCTAAAGTAAAAGAATACACCTTCTTCTCACCACCCCATGGCACCTTCTCGAAAATTGACCACATAGTTGAACACAGAACGAGGCTCCATCGATATAAGAAGATTGAAATACTCCCATGCATCCTCTCAGATCACCATGGTCTAAGGCTGGTCTTTAACAACAACAAAGACAACCAAAAGCCCACATACACATGGAAACTAAACAATGCTCTGTTAAAGGATAGCAGGGTCAAAGAAGAAATAAAGAAAGAAATTAAGGATTTTCTAGAATTCAACAAAAATGAAAACACAACATACCCAAACCTTTGGGATGCAATGAAAGCAGTATTGAGAGGAAAACTCATAGCCCTAAGTGCTTACAAAAAGAAACTGGAGAGAGCTCACATCAGCAACCTGACAACACAGCTAAAAGCCCTAGAACAAAGGAAGCAGATATACCCCAAAAGAGTAGACAGCAAGAAATTATCAAAATTAGGGCAGAAATAGACCAAATAAAAACAAAAAGAACCATTGAAAAAAACTACACAACAAAGAGTTGGTTCTTTGAGAAAATCAACAAGATTGATAAACCCCTAGCCAGACTAACTAGAGGGCAAAGAGAGAGTATCCAAATTAACAAAATCAGAAAGGAAAGTGGCAACATAACAACTGAAACTGAGGAAAATCAAGAAATCTTCAGATCCTACTACAAAAACTTATACTCCACAAAATTGGGAAATCTGGAGGAAATGGATGAATTCCTAGACAGATACAAGATCCCAAAGTTAAACCAGGACCAAGTAAACCATCTAAATAACCCTATAACACCAAAAGAAATAGAAGAAGTCATCAAAAGCCTCCCAACCAAAAAAAGCCCAGGTCCAGACGGGTTCAGTGCAGAATTTTTTCAGACATTTATTGGGGATATAACACCAATACTCGCCAAACTATTTCAAAAGATAGAATCAGATGGAATATTACCCAACTCATTTTTTGAGGCTACAATAACCCTCGTACCTAAACCACACAAAGACCCTACAAGGAAAGAGAACTTCAGACCAATCTCACTTATAAACATTGATGCAAAAATACTCAACAAAATCCTTGCAAACCAAACCCAAGAAACATCAAAAAATCAAATGATCATTCATCATGACCAAGTAGGCTCCATCTCTGTGATGCATGGATGGTTTAACATAAGGAAATTCATCAAAGTAATCCACCATATGAACGAACTCAAACACCAAAAGCACTTGGTCATCTCACTAGACACTGAGACAGCATTCGACAAAATCCAACACCCTTCATGTTAAAAGTCCTGGAAAGAACAGGAATCCAAGGCCCATACTTAAACATAATAAAAGCAATATACAGCAAACCAACAGCCAACATCAAACTTAATGGAGAGAAACTTGAAGCAATCCCACTAAAATCAGGGACTCGACAAGGCTGCCCACTCTCCCCCTACCTATTCAACATAGTACTGGAAGTCCTGGCTGGAGCAATTAGACAGCAAAAGGAGATCAAGGAAATACAAATTGGAAAGGAAGAGATAAAAACTTCACTCTTTGCTGATGACATGATAGTGTACTTGAGTGACCCCAAAAATTCCACCAGAGAACTCCTACAGCTGATAAACAAGTTCAGCAAAGTGGCTGGAAACAAAATTAACTCAAATAAATCAGTAGCCTTCCTATACTCAAAGGACAAACATGTGGAGAAAGAAATTAGGGAAAAGGTACCTTTCACAATTGTCACAAAAACTATGAAATACCTTGGTGTGACTCTAACTAAGCAAGTGAAGGACCTGTATGACAAGAACTTCAAACCTCTAAGAAAGAAATTGAGGAGGATCTCAGAAAATGGAAAGATCTCCCATGCTCATGGATTGGAAAAATCAACATCTTAAAAATGGCCATCCTACCAAAAGCAATCTACAGATTCAATGCAATCCCCATCAAAATTTCATCACAGTTCTTCATGGAATTGGAAATATCAATGTGCAATTTCATATGGAATAACAAATGACCTAGAATAGCGAAACCATCCTCAACAACAACAACAACAACAACAAAAAAAAAAAAAAAAAAAAAAAAAACATCTGTGGGAATCACTATCCCTGAACTCAAGCTATATTACAAGGCAATTGTGCTGAAAACTGCATGGTACTGTTACAAAAATAGGCATGTGGATCAATGGAATAGAATAGAAGATCCAGAAATGAGCCCTCATGTATATGGTCACCTGATTTTTGACAAAGGAGCAGTAAACATTCAATGGAAAAAGGACAGCCTATTCAACAAATGGTGCTGCGCCAACTGGCACTCAGCAAGCAAAAGAATGAAAATAGACCCTTTCTTATCTTCTTGTACAAAGCTCAAGTGTAAGTGGATCAAAGATCTCCACATTAAACCAGATAGACTGAAACTATTAGATGAGAAAGTAGGGAAAACCTTAGAACACATAGGCACAGGAGAAAATTTCCTGAACAAAACACCAATGGCTCAAGCTCTAAGGTCAAAGATTAACAAATGGGACTTAATGAGATTGCAAAGTTTCTGTAAGGCTAAGGACATCGTCAAGAAAACAAAACCACAGCCAACAGAATGAGAAAAGATCCTTACCAATACCACATCAGATAGAGACCTAATATCCAAGGTGTACAAGGAACTCAAAAAGCTAGACACCAGAGAATCAAATAACCCTATTAAAATAGGGGTACAGAGCTAAACAAAACGTTTTGAGTTGAGGAACACTGAATGTCAGAGAAACATCTGAGGAAGTCCTCCACATCCTTAGCCATCAGGGAAATGCAAATCAAAACAACCCTGAGATTCCACCACACACCAGTCAGATTGGCCAAGATCCAAATCTCAGATGACAGCAGATGCTGGAGAGGCTGAGGAAAAGAGGAACACTTCTCCACTGTTGGTGGGGTTGCAAGCTAATACAACCACTCTGGAAATCTGTCTTGCGATACCTCTGATAATTGGATATAGTACTACCTGAAGACCCAGCTATTCCACTTCTGGGCATATACCCCAGAGACACTTTAATACACAACAAAGTTATATGCACCACAATGGTCATAGCGGCCTTATTTATAATAGCCAGAATTAGAAAGTACCCTGATGTCCTTCAGAACATGAATGGATACAATAATTGTGGTACATTTATACAATGGAATACTACTCAGCCACCAGAAACAATGACTTAACCAAATTCTTAAGAAAATGGCTGAATCTAGGAAATATCATCCTGAGTGTGATAACCCAGTCACAAAAGAACAGACATAATATGCAGTCACTGATAGTGTGATGCTAACTCTAGAGGCTTGCACTCCCCCAGAAACAACTCACAGACTGTATGAAGTCCAAGAAATAAAGAAAACAAAACAAAACAAAAAAAATATTTACAAAACAAGAAAACTTTAACTATTTCCATGTTACATTTTGTTTTACATGTACTTTAGCTCATTGTAACTATTAAGTTTTCAAGGCATACTATCAAATCTTCAAAATAATCAAGTACTGACTAAAAAATATATTCATATAGTTTTATGTAAAAATTATGTTAAAATCTGAAAAAAGTACTGACAAAAATGTATAATTTTAAGCAAAAAATGTTTAAAATCTGTACATTTATCTTTGTTTTGTTAAATAAAGTTGTTTAAAAAATTGAAAATAAAAAATAAATAAATAAATAAAAGAAGCAAATAGATACAGCACTGTGCAGAATACAGTTTATTGTGGTATTTATTGACAGTCTTGTAGATTGCAGGATGTCTAAGCACATGGCTGATGTTTTTGTTGAAATGAAGAGTGTATATACTGATTATGGCTAATGTGTCTGTAAGATAACTAAAGGTTTATAATGACAAAGAGTCACATATATTGATGATTCATTTTTTATTTTATAAAACTTCAAATCTGCAATGCTTTTGTGTACATATATTTTTCTGAGAAACAATGGAAATGCAAGCTGTTGTTACTCTGGGGCAATCATTGTTCAATATGACATAGTTCAACTTACATTAAGCTCAATCCATATGGCAAGGTTATATCTGAAATTGTCTGACATTTCTTTCAGTGCTTTGAATTTTTCAAAATGAGCACTGCATCTTGAAGTTTAAAGATGAGAAATATAAATGTTTGGATAAAAACATTAAGCAAATTTTTTTAAAAAGGCTTTGTTATATTTATTTTAATGTAATAAATCTTAAAATTTGAACCAGCATTTATTTGTGAATTAATATTCTCACTATGAAAATTAATCACATTTTTCTTTAAAAAGCACTATAAGTTTTGTATCATATGCCTATGAATTCAAGAGGTTAATTCCAGGGAGATCATAAATTTGAAATCATTCTGGGCAATATAGTATGAACAAGTCCAGATTGAGCTACATAGAAAAACCTTGTTGCTAACAAATATTTCAGAAGATTAAAATCGCATATATTTTATACAGTTACATTTTTAGTTTTAATAACATAAACAATATTAATGAATCATTACAAATAATCATTATATTTCATAAACAGCAATAAAGGTTTCTATTTTTTCAGAGAAAAGAATTAAAAAGTTCCTAATTCACAATTCTAATTGTCATTTATTTCATCCTTAGGATCCATTAGGGAGAAAAAAGAGCATTAAAATTAGTAGGGTAAAAATAAAAAAGGAAGTGAGAAGCATTTTTTATTCTTTTCAGAGAATTTATTATGTAATAATGTATTCTTGCTAGCTTAATGTCTTCTACACACAACCCTCCTAACTCTATATCTCTTAGGTCTTTTGTCATAAGTCCCCAGACACAATTCCATAAATCTTACAACAGAAATAAGAAAAACTGAATAATCTTAATTGGGTGCATGACTCATTGGATACAGCACTTATCTTCCCAGGATTTGGATCACCAGGCCCCTGAGAGTTTGAGACATGTGATCACTCATTCTCAGAGAGCTAGCTAGCTAAATTAGACAGAATTGCCAGGTGCTGAATTTGGGAGAGACACTGCCTCAATAAAATGAAAAGTGTTAGAGGAAGTAACCTAACACCGTATGTATAGACACAGAAGTTTGCTCATATTCAGGTAAACACACTTATGCAGACAACACACACACACACACACACACACACACACAGACACACACAGAAATAGAAAATATTTGAGCTATTCTCAATGTTTTTGAAAATATAGTGTTTTAGTGATTCCCATTTGGTACAGTAACAGTGTGTATGTATGTGTGTGTGTGTGTGTGTGTGTGTGTGCATGTGTGATATAAATAAGATAACAAAGAATTAAAAATATTCACACACGTGCATACACATACATCACTGGCATGAAATTTCACTGAAGATTTGTACATGCAGGACTAAATAAACTAAAGAGATTGAACACACTTTTGATTTTTTCTGAAAAATACAATTCTCTATATGTATATGTTGCTTGTAAATCACTCTAAATAAATGGTACCAAGACTTATGGTTGGCAAATAAAAAGTAAGTAGCGTTTAAAATCAAAGGGCAAATTGAATTATCTACCTCTTCATATCTCCACTTTGAACAACCTCTTTCCTCATGCTATAATCAAAGACATTTTATGGCTTTTCCATTGTATACTAGAAATTATTGCAGTGTGAGTTAAGCTTCCTTGTCTTCCTTAGCCCTAGCTGTGGTCTCTGTTCAAATTTTCTCAGCCTAATCTTCATACAGAGTTTTGTTTGAGAATGCTTGAACTAAGTCCTAGTGCTGTTAACTGTTTAATATTAGGCATATATTTATACTTCATATATTAATGGGGCAAGTAGAGTATGTAATAATAACTACTTAAAACTGGGGATGAGAAAATGCAGCAAGCTGAATCAAGGAATGTACATATGAGGAGAATCAATGAAAAGGGCAAACTATGTCAAAGTAGTTAAAAGAGAGAAGTTGTATTATTCTCATCAAGAAAACTGATAAATAGTTTATGTGATGGATGTGCATGTGAATTATACTCATGTAATTGTACTATACTCTATACATGTATGAAAACAACAATTATATTTCATACATATTTATAAATATTATATATTACTTTTTAAAGTAACACAACAGTGAAACATTAGGGATAGTAGAAAGAATTTTCTACTTATTTTATCAGGCAAATATATACATACATACCCAAATATGTGATATGTGTGTGCATGTGTGTGTGTGTGTGTTCAGTAAGAGATTCCATCAAATTATGAAAATTTACACAATTTACTATGCACTAACTCAGGGTATTATTATAGTAATTTAATGAAATAATATAATGATTGAATAATATTGAGCAGGGAGAATTATTAAAAAGTTAATTATTTGATTAAGCATTTTTTAGAGGTTTAATTTTATGTGCATGGGTACTTTCCCAGTATGCTTGTAAGAGTATTCATGTGTACCTGACAATAGTGAGAAACAGATAAAGGATTGCTGAAACTTAAGATATAGATGGTTATGAGCCAGCATGTGTATTTTCTCTTAAGCTTTGAGTCATCTCTCCTGCCCCACTGACTAATTATTCTTCAAAAAATATTAAATGTTTGAAATGTTTAAGCTTTTAATATAATTATATCATTCCCTCCTTCCTTTTCTTTCCTTCAATCTACTCCATTTATCCTTCTTTGCTCTTTTTAAAAGTCATAGGATTGTCATTAATTTTTGTTACATATATATATATATATATATATATATATGATATGCATTCTTAAATGCACAAATACAACCTGCTCAGTCTGCATAAAGTCACATGTATGTATACATTTTCTGGGTGACCTTTTATTGTTGGCTAATTTATTGGTATTCTGGGAAAAGCTATTTCTAATTAGTTGCTTACAGTTCTTTATGTAGAGATGAGGCTCCATGAGATTTCTCCTGTACACCTTTGTGTATCTATTTTTGTTATTCTTCTTCGGCATATGTTAAGTCAGTTACTTTGATGAGAATTGATGAATGTAGTTTTTTAGATCTCACAGAAAGTTCCATCCCCTGACCCTCACATTCTTTGTACTCTTATTTCTCGGTGATGCATGTGCCTTAGATGTGATTAATCAAAAGTGGTTTACAACTATATTTCCTATTACAAAGTACCATGAAAGATTCCAAAAGAGGAAATCAACCAACAGTCTTACAAAGCTATGTCTGTAGACCACACAATGTCTAATATGTAACTATAACCCTAAGAATATAGTAGTAGAAAACACACTGCATTAACTCACAACTCTGTAATCTATGTAAAATTTATACCATAGAGAAATTATGCATGATGTTGAAAATCTAACCAACCATCTAGAGATAGTGAACCACTATAATACATATGAGTATTTTAAATATTTGTCCTTGTACACAGAAGTGTATTTATCCCTCATCAAGAAACTTCTCTTTGCAACAGACAGATACAATTATAGGAAACCTACTGATACTTAGTTGGAACTAACTTGCCATAAAAATACTTTAAGGAGAGACCTGGAGAGGTTATGCCCTGAGTTCTCAGAGCACAGAGTGTGCTTTGCTGAGTTCTCTAGTAAAGGGTCCTCTCTGCCCCCAGTGAAGGCCTGGCCATTGTCATTGAGTCTGAGGATCTGCCTGGAAACTGCGGTGCTCAAAGATCAGATCCACAGGTGCTTTTAGACCTGAACCAGAGGTGAGCCTGACCCATAGGCCCAGGGAGGTCACAGTGGGAGTTCTCAGAGAGCAAGCAGAGAGTGCTCTGCTCTCTAGTAAGGGGACCTTATTGGCCAGGTCTCAACCAGTAAAACTCAGCACTTGTGTACAGAGGGCTGAACTCCCAGAACAGCCTCACTGGAGCTCCCACACCTAAGCCCACGAAAACAGAACTGAGTCACTGCCATCAAAACTCACTGCTTGCCCACAAAGAGCCGAACACTCAGAAGCAATTTTCTTCCTGATCCCACAGACCCTTAGATCCACAGGAGAGACAGGCGCCAGTCCGAGACAACAAGATTACCTATAATCACAGATAACAAGATGGCAAGAGGAAAGCGAAATGACATAAGCAATGGAAACCAAGACAACCTGGCAACATCAGAACCCAGATCTCTCACCACAGCAAGAAGTGGACTACCAAACATGCCAGAAAAACAAGACTTAGACTTGAAATCATACTTCATGATGATGATGGAGATCTTTGAGAAGCACATGAAGAATTAAACAATTACAGGAAAACCAGGAGAAATCACTCAAAGAGCTACAGGAAAACACAACCAAACAAATGATTAAATTGAAAACAGAAATAGAAAAAAAAAAGAAAACACAAAACAAGACAACCTTGGAGATAGAAAACCTAAAAATAAGAAATCAGGAATCGCATATGCAAGCATTGTCAACAGACTACAAGAAGTGGAAGAAAGGATCTCAGGGTCTAAAGACAACATAGAAAACATAGGCAAAATAGTCAGAGAGAATGCAAAAACCAAAAAGCTCCTAAAGCAAAATCTCCAGGAGATCCAAGACAAAATGAGAAGACCAAACCTAATAGGAGTAAAAGATACTAGGAGTAGAAGAGGACAAAGAATATCAATTAAAAGTCACAAAAATATCTTCAATAAAATTGTAGAAGAAAACTTCCCTACTCTTAAGAACTAGATGGCAATTAGCATAAAAGAAGTCTACAGGACTGCATATAGATTAGACCAGAAAAGAAATTCTTTCCAACACATAATATTCAAAACATCAAGTGTTCAAAACAAAGAAAGAATAGTAAAAGCAGTAAGGGAAAAAGGACATGTAACATATAAAGGCATGCCAATAAGAATATACCTGACTTCTTAACAGAGACTATGAAAGCTAGAAGATCCTGGACAGATATCATACCGACTCTAAGAGAACAAAAATGCTAGCCCAGGCTGCTATACCCAGCAAAACTCTCAATTACAATAGGTAGAGAGGCCAAGATATTTCAGGACAAAACCAACTATACAAAATATCTGACAACAAATCCAGCCCTACAAAGGATAAAAGATGGAAAACCCAACACAAGGAGGGAAACTACATCCCAATAAAAGCACGAAAGTAACTAAGCAAGACAGCCAAATAAGAGAGAGACACAAACATAATTCTACCTCTCACAACAAAAGTACCAGGAAACAATAATCACTATTCCTTAATATCTGTTTACATAATAGGACTCAATTCTCCAAAAAAGAGACATAGGCTATCAGACTGGATACATAAACAGGATCCAGCATTTTGCTGCATACAGGAAACTCATCTCAGAGATAAAGACAAACACTACCTTAGAGTAAATGGCTGGGAAAAAAATGTCCAAGTAAATGGCCCAATGAAACAAGGTGAAGTAGGCATTCTAATATCGAATCAAGTCAATTTTCAACCAAAAGTTATCAAAGAAGATAAGGAAAGACGCTTTTTACTCATGACAGGAAAAATCTATCAAGGTGAATTCTCAATCCTAAACATCTATGCTCCAAATACAAGAATACCGATATTTGGAAAAAAAACAAACAAACAAACAAACAAAAAGCAAAACCAAAAATGACTAAAGCTCAAAAAATACATTGCACCACACACAATAATCATGGGAGACTTCAACAACCCACTCTTATCAATGGACAGATCATGGAAGCAGAAACTGGACAGAGACACAGTGAAACTAGCAGCTGTTTGAACCAGTTGGAATTAACAGACATCTATATAACATTTTATCCTAAAACAAAATAATACACCTTCTTCTCAGCAGCTCCCAACGCCTTTTCCAAAATTGACCATATAATCGATCACAAAATAAGCCACAAGAGATATAAGAAGACTGAAATACTCTCATGCATCCTATCAGATCACCATGGTCTAAGGCTGGTCTTTAATAACAACAAAAACAAGCAAAGGTCCACATACACATGGAAGATGATAGCAAGGTTAAAGGAAAAATAAACAAAGATATTAAGGATTTTCTAGAATTGAATGAAAATGAAAGCACAACATACCCAAACCTATGTGATGCAATGAAACAATACTAGGAGGAAATATCATAGATCTGAGAACCTCCAAAAATAAACTGGAGAGAGCATACACTACCAACTTGACAGCACAGCTGAAAACTCTAGAACAAAAAGAAGCAGATACACACAACAGGGTTAGGCAACAGGAAATAATCAAACTAAAAGCATAAATCAACCAAGTAGAAATAAAAAGAACCATAGAAAGGATCAACAAAACCAGGAGATGATTTTGAGAAAACCAAACCTAAAGTTAACAGGTTTAAAAGAGAGCAAATACTCCCAGCTAAAAGGTTCAGTAAATATCTTCAACAAAATTATAGCAGAAAACTTACCTAACTAAAGGATAGAGATGCCCGTGGACATGAAAGAAACCTACAGAACTAGAAATAGATTGAACCAGAAAAGAAATTCTTCCCAACAAATAATAGTTAAAATGCCAAATGTTCAAAACAAAGAATATTAAAAGCAGTAATGGAAGAAGGACAAGTAACATATAAATGCAGACTGATCAGAATTACACTACACATATCAACAGAGACTATGAAAGCTAGAAGATACTGAACAGACATCATAGAGACCTAAAGAGAACAAAATTGTCAGGCTAGACCACTGTATCCAAAAAAAAACTCTTAATTATCATAGATGGAGAAACCAAGCTATTCCAGAAGAAAACCAAATATAAACAATATCTGTCTATAAACCCAGACCTACAAAGGATAATAGATGGAAAACATCATAACAAGAAGGGAAAAAACACCTTAAGAAACTCAAGAAAATAATGTTCTTGCAACAAACTCAAAAGAAGAAAAGCACATAAATATAATTCTACCTTTAACAACAAAATAAAAGAAAATAAAAATCACTACTGCTTAATATCTTTTAACATCAATGGACTCAATTACCCAATAAAAAGTCATTATCTACAAGACTGGATACATAAACAGGATCCAGCATTTTTGTACATACAGAAAACTCAAGTCAGTGACAAGACAGATACTACCTCAAAGTACAAGACTGGGAAAATATTTTCTGGCAAATCATCCCAAGAAACAAGCTGAAGTAGCCATTCTAATATGGAATTAAATGGATTTTCAACCAAAAGTTATCAAAAAATAAGGAATGAAACTTTTTACTCATCAATAGAAAAACCTTTCAAGATGAAATCCCAATTCTGAATATTTGGGCTCCAAATACAAGGGACACATATTCATAAAAGAAACTCTAATAAAGCTCAAAGTACCACTGATAGCTCTAGAATAAAAAGAAGGAGATACACCCAAGAGGAGTAGGTAGAAGGAAATAATCAAACACAGACCTGAAATTAACCAAGTAGAACTCAAAAGAACTATACAAAGAATCAACAAAACCAAAAGCTTGTTCTTTGAGAAAATCAAGAATATACATAAATCCTTAGCTTTACTACCCAAAGCGTACAGAGATAGTATTCAATTACCAAAATAATGAATGAAAGGGGAGACATAACAACTGAAATGAGGAAATTAAAGAAATCATCAAATCCTATAACGAAAGGCTATATTTAAGAAAACTTGAAAATCTTGACAATTTTCTAGATAGATACCAGGTACCATATTTAAATCAGGACCAGATGAATGATCTGAACAGGCCCAACACTCCCAAAGAAATAGAAGCAGGAAAAAAAAACAAAAAAACAAAATAAAACAAACAAAAAAGCCCAAGACTACGTGGGATTCAGGCAGAATTCTGTCAGACTTTCATAGAAGACCTAATACCAATAGTCTCCAAATTATTCCACAAAAATAGGAATAGAAGAAACATTGCCCAAATCAACTTTGAAGTCACAATTACTCTCATACCTAAGTGAAAAACAGAGCATACAAAAAGAGAAATTTAGACCAATTTCCTTCATGAACATCAATGAATGTCCTGAATAAAATTCTGGCAAACCAAATCCAAAAACACATTAAAATGAACATTTACTATGATCAAGTATGTTTTAACCCAGGAACGCTGGGATGGTTCAATATATAGAAATCCATCAACTTCAACCATTATAAAAACACACTCAAAAAAAATAAATAAATAAACACAGGACTATCTCATTAGATACTGAGAAAACATTTGACAAATTTCAACACCCCTTCATGTTAAAAGTTGTAAAGATCAGAAAATTAAGGTTTATAGATTAAAACAGTAAAAGCATTATACAACAAACCAGTAGCCAACATCAAACTAAGTGGTAAGAAATTTGAAGCAATCCCACTAAAATTAGGGATAAAAAAAGACTGTCCTAACTCATCCTACCTATTCAATATGGTACTGAAAGTCCTAGCCAGAGGAATTAGAGAGCAAAAGGAAGTCAATGGGATAGAAATTGGAAAGGAGGAAGTCAAAATATCAATATTTGCAGATGGTATGATAATATACATAAGTGACTCCAAAAAGTGTCACCAGAGAATTACTGCAGATGATTAGGATCTTCAACATATTGGCTAGGTTTCACATTAACTGAAGCAAATCAGTAGCCATCCTTTACTCAAATGATAAACAGGCTAAGAGAGAAATTAGTGGTTCAACAGCCTTCACAATAGTCACAAATAATATAAGAAGGATGTTTGCAGCTAACCATCAGACTGAATATGAGGACCCCAATGAAGAAACTAGAAGAAGGACTGAAGAAGCTGAAAGTGTCTGCAACACCATGGAAATAACAAAATTATCAACTAAGCAAACCCACCACAGTTCCCAGGGACTAAAACACTAACCAATGAGTTTGCCTGGAGTGTCACTTGGCTCCAGGTGCATATGCAGCAGACAATAGCATTCTTTGGCTTCAATGGGAGGAGAGGCCTTTGGTCCAGCAAAGGCTCTTTTTACCAGTTTGGGGAAATGCCAAGGTGTTGAGGTAGGACATGGTGGTTGGGAGAGGGAGCATCTTCATAGAGGTAATGGGACAGATTGGGACAAAGTGGATAACATCTGAAATGTAAACAGAGAGAATATCCAATAAAATAAAAAGAAACAATCTAAACCTGTGACAACCTCTGTAAAAATTGCTCAGGTTGCTACAATTTCTGCAAATAGAGACAAGGCATTAGGGACATCATTTCTGATGCAATGAAAAAGGTTGAAAAACAGGGTGTCATCACAGTGAATGATGATCTAGAAATTCTTAAAGGCATGAAGTTTGGTAGAAGATATATTTTTCTGTATTTAATTAACACTTCAAAAGGTCAAAAATGTGAATTCTAAGAGGCCTATGTTTTATTGAATGAAAAGAAAATTTCCAGTGTTCAGTTCATTGTACCTGCTCTTAAAATTGCCAATGCTCTTTGGAAGCTCTTGCTCATCATCACCGAAAATGTTGATGGAGAAGCTCTAAGCACACTGGTTTTGAACAGGCTAAAAGTTAGTCTTCATGTTGTATCAGTCAAAGCTCCAAGGTTTGGGAACAGTAGGAAGAACCACCTTAAAGATATGGCTATTGCTACTGGTGGTGAGGTGTTTGGAGAAGAGGGATTGGATCTAAATCTTGAAGACGTTCAAGTTCATGACTTAGGAAAAGTTGGAGAAGTCATTGTCACAAAAGATGGTGCCATGCTTTTGAAAGGAAAAGGTGACAAAACTCACCTTGAAAAACTATTCAAGAAATTACTGAGCAGCTAGACATCATAACTAGTGAATATGAAAAGAAAAAGCTGAACGAGCAACTTGCTAAACTTTTATATGGAGTAGCTTTGTTGAAGGTTGGAGGAACAAGTGATATTCAAGTAAATGTGAAAAAAGACAGTTACAGATACTCTCAGTACTATAAGAGCAGCTGTTGAGGAAAGCATTGTTCTAGTAGGGGGCTGTGCTCTACTTTGGTGCAACCCAGCCTTTGATTCATTAAAGCCTGCCAATGAAGATTATAAAATAGGTATAGAAATTATTAAAACAGCACTTAAAACTCCTGCTTAGAAATGACAATTTCTAAGAATGGAGATCTTGAAGGGTCTTTGATAGTTGAGAAAATTCTTCAGAGTTCCTAAGAAGTTGGTTATGATGCCATGCTTGGAGATTTTGTTAACATGGTTTAAAAGGGAGTCATTGATCCAACAAAGACTGTAAGAACTGCTTTACTGAATGCTGCTGGGGTGGCCTCCTTGCTAACTACAGCCGAAGCTATAGTGATGGAAATTCCTAAAGAAGAAAAGGACCCTGGAATGGGTGCAATGGAAGGAATGGGAGGAGTTTGAGACATGGCATCTTCTAACTCTGAGAATAGTGCTTTGCCCTTATCAATGAATTGTGACAGGAAGCTCAAGGCAGGCTCCTCACCAAGAACTTTAGTGAAGTCACGTGAAGAAAATGACTGAAGACAAGGCTGGCTGATCACTGTAACCATCAGGTACTGGTTTCATTTAACAATATATAATGATTTACTGCTGTCATTGTTCATGCCTACAGATATTTATTTTGTATTTTTGAATAAAGACATTTGTACATTCCTGATGCTGGGCACAAGAGAGATTCACTGGTATCCTGCTTTCAGCTTAAATCACTGAGGCATCTCTACTGTTCTGTCAGCATCAGGACTGTTGCGCTGTCACCAGGTGAGAAGATAAGAAGCAGCCTATCTGTGGAGGGCTGGAATGATTGTGTACAAAGTAGAGAAGTATCCAATTATGTGAAAACTTTTGCGTAATAAATTTTGTTTCAAGTTAAAAAAGAACATACCACAATGAATTTATGCAGTATAACATTTCAGCAGAGTCTCTTGATGTGCAGCTTAAATATAAACCTACTTGCTTAATTTCAAATATTGCAAATTGAAATTCTGTAACTCTTGTTAAAATGGTGAGGGGGAAATAGCAGTCTCAAATTTAAAACAATGCATTTAGATTTAGCTTTAAAAATCTCCATCATATATGCTGTTATAAAAATTTGATTGATAACATATATGTGTGTATATATGCATATGTATATAAGCTTATCAAAAGCATAGAATAGAGTAATGAATTATTAAGAACTTAACAGGAAATTGAGGGGGATCTCAGAAAATGGAAAGAACTCCCTTGCTCATGGATTGGAAAGATCAACATTTTAAAAATGGCCATCCTACCAAAAGCAATCTACAGATTCAACACAATCCCCATCAAAATTCCATCACAGTTCTTCATGGAATTGGAAAGATCAATGTGCAATTTCATATGGAACAACAAAAGACCCAGAATAACGAAATCCATTCTCAACAACAAGAAAATATCTGTGGGAAACACTATCCCTGACCTCAAGCTATATTACAAGGCAATTGTGCTGAAAACTGCATGGTACTGGTACAAAAATAGGCATGTGGATCAATGGAATAGAATATAAGATCCAGAAATGATCCCTCATGTATATGGTCACCTGATTTTTGACAAAAGAGCCGTAAACATTCAATTGAAAAAGGACAGCCTATTCAACAAATGGTGCTGGTCCAACTGGCACTCAGCATGCAAAAGAATGAAAATAGACCCTTTCTTATCTCCTTGTACAAAGATCAAGTGTAAGTGGATCAAAGATCTCCACATTAAACCAGATACACTGAAACTATTAGATGAGAAAGTAGGGAAAACTTTAGAACATATAGGCACAGGAGAAAATTTTCTGAACAAAATACCAATGGCTCAAGCTCTAAGGTCAAAGATTAACAAATGGGACTTAATGAGATTGCAAAGTTTCTGTAAGGCTAAGGAAATTGTCAAGAAAACAAAACGGCAGCCAACAGAATGGGAAAAGATATTTACCAACTCCACATCAGATAGAGGCCTAATATCTAAGGTATACAAAAAACTCAAAAAGCTAGACACCAGAGAATCAAATAACACTATTAAAAATGGAGTACAGAACTAAATAAAACGTTCTCAGTTGAGGAATATCGAATGGCTGAGAAATATCTGAGGAAGTGCTCGACATCCTTAGCAATCAGGGAAATGCAAATCAAAACAACCCTGAGATTCCACCTCACACCAGTCAGATTGGCCAAGATACAAAACTCCGATGACAACAGATGCTGGTGAGGTTGCTGAGAAAGAGGAACACTTCTCCACTGTTGGTGGGGTTGCAAACTAATACAACCACTCTGTAAATCAGTCTGGTGATACCTTAGAAAATTGGACATAATACTACCTGAAGACCCAGCTATTCCACTTCTGGGCATATACCCCAGAGACACCTTAGAACACAACAAAGATATATGCACCACAATGCTCATAGCAGCTCTATTTATAATAGCCAGAAACTGGAAAGAACCCAGATGCCCTTCAGAAGATGAATGAATACAAAAATTGTGGTACATTTACACAATGGAATACTACTCAGCCACCAGAAACAATGACTTGACCAAATTCTTAAGAAAATGGCTGCATCTAGAGAATATCAATCTGAGTGAGATAACCCAGTCACAAAAGAACAGACATAAAATGCAGTCACTGATAGTGGGATGCTAACCCCAGAGGCTCGCACTGCCCCAGAAACAACTCACAGACTGTAGGAAGTTCAATAAATAAAGAAAACAAAACAAAACCAAAAAATCTTTACACAACAAGAAAACTTTGACTATTCCCATGTTACATTTTGTTTTGCATGTACTTTGTGCTCATTGTAACTATTGGGTTTTCGATGCATACAGTCAAACCTTTAAAAAGATCAAGTACTGACTATTCATATAGATTTATGTAAAAATTATTTTAAAGTCTGAAAAAAAGTACTGACAAAAATGTATTGTATAATTTTACGCAAAAAATGCTTGAAATCTGTACATTTATCTTTGTTTTGTAAAATAAAGATGTTAAAAAAAAGAACTTAACAGTTATATTCAAGTCAATCACTATGGACTTTCACATTATTCAAATGTAAAAGGAAAAAAAACTCTCAATGATTCTCTTTTATATTTGAAAAAACTATGAATATTGCTGGCTTCTCTCACAGATACTGTTAGAAAAGAAAGAATCCTTTTTTAAAATTGATATCAGAAATAAGAAATTCTGAGAAACTATGCTGATGTAATTTGCATCATGTAAATGACAACTAGGAGTAAACTTTAAAAAAAAATGAACTAAACTCATTTAACTAATGAGGATACTGATGGTTTTCAGAATCTGCTTCCTAGAAGGTTAAATGGCTGCTAACACTGAATTCAGATTTTTCTCAATTATAACTTATCTCTAAATTAATGTTATAATTATTCATTCTCATGTGCTAAACAGTATTTATTCCATATACTGTTAGCCTCTTAGTTTATGTTTACTTACACTAAAATCAATAAAATTTAGTGAAATGTTTTGTTTTCCTTAAATAAAACTACCTTTTCTAATACAATAAATTTCTCATTATATTTCACATGACTTTTATTCTTTATTCTAAAAAAAATATGTTTGGGATAGTCACTTAAATGATTAACCATCCAGTTAGCATTTGAGTCAACTCTAGATTGTAGTAGCCCTATATTGATAAAAATTGGACCAGACTTTGTGGATTTTAGCATCTTTTGAATGTTTATGTAGAACATTCTTAGGCAGCAATTAAAATAATTAAGGAGGGCGAAAAAATCTTTAGCATGCAACAAAGATTTCTGCAAAATGTTAATTTCTGTCAAATAAGTGAATCTATGCACAGATGCCTCCTGACAGAGGCTGTGATTTCGAAATGCTTTGCATGCCAAATAACTTGTTTATCCCTTCAATGTTTGCCAAGTTTACTGTCAATTTACAAATAATTTCCATTTTGCTGTTTATTCCACTGCCTTTTGATGGATATGTCTTCCAGACTCTTATCTAGCATGTAGACAAACTAATTAATATTTTCCCTTCAGGCAAATATTTTTTCTTAGATCTAAATGTGGGTTAGATTCTTATTAGTTTCCATATGCTTTGTTCTGTCAATCTTGTATGTTTCTGAGTTGCTAAAAATGTGCTTAGGTGGATGTCAACATCTATGCCTATAGTATACATGCATGGACACATAGGAGCAAAAGAGATATGGAAAGAGAGTCCAAAAGAGGAAGAGACTGAGAAAGAGAGAGAGACAGAGAAATAGTGAGAAAGAGATGGAGACAAATAGAATATTTATTTAGTCTATACATAGAGACATATAGTGCATATATAATTGTAAGAAGTCTCTGTGATAATAATTATATTTGCTAAATCCATTTCAAAGTAAATTTACCATACATAAAATTGTCTGTTTGTTCTCTACTCTATTGGACTTCACTTTGTTTGAATACTGATATATCTAAAATTCAGAAAAAAAATAAAGATCCTCACAGAAATAAGGATAAAAATTGCATACTATTTCTTAATATCCACATGTTTTTGTACATTGTTCAAGATAAATGTGAGAAATGAATCAGGGCCAAACTTATTAGGTATAAATAGAAATACATTTTGAAGAAATCCAAAGACATTTAGCCAACTTTGAGATGATAAAATAGCACTTTTGTTATTGATTACATTTTCTATGAGTAAAATGCTACAAGATTTTAGATAGTTGTCATTTTCATATCTATGTCTGAGGGTGGTATAACATATATACCTATGATAAATTTTTAATGATCAAAGTGTCTGAGCAAGAATTTTCAGACAAATCTTTATTCTACACATTCTTTGTTCCTCAAAATATGACGTCTAAGGCCTGAAAGATGTCTTAGAGATTCCAAGCACTGACTATTGTTTGACATGACCCAGGTTTGAATCCTAGTACACACACAGTGTGGCACACAACAAACTATACCTTCAACTCCAGTAGATCTGACTCCTTCTTATGGCATCCATGGGCACCCGACATAAGTATGGTAGGAAGACTTATATACAAAATACTCATGCATATAAAAATAGGAAAAAGTCTCTGTCCAGTCTATATAAACACGGGAAATATTACTACTTCTGCTCTGGTTGTTTTAGAACACTGTACATGTAGACTAGATTATTAGAGAAGAAATACTATCTCTTCATAGAAAACTTATAAAATCATAATGATCTGAAAATCATTATGAAACTTTCCCAAATACAATTGCCAATTATTCTGGATCGAAATCCAAAGAATCTGGAATATTTATCTTTTAACAGCTGTATAAATTATCAATATTTTGTAGGATTTGAATAATTTTCTCACCCACATAACAGGAAAAAATTATACCTCTGTAGACTTTTTATGGAAAATAGTGAAAAATACATGAGTAACTGGTAATCTGTATATAAACATGTAGTGTTTTACATTCTCCAGTTGGTAATTCCTAAGTTTCTATATTGATTCTAACTATCTAATAAGAAAAAAATACATATATTGTTTGACTAATATGTAGTATTTACAAGGTTTGGCATGGCATGAACTCTACAGACTGAGTCACACATTTTTCATGTAATCTATCAGAATTGTAAAATTTAAATACAGTTTCTGCATTGAAATGAAGCAGTGTCAAAGTTGCATCAAGAGTGCAAGACAGAAATAAAAGAAAAGTAAATAAAAATATGAACACATAAGTATTTTCTAAGTGATCATTTTAAATAGGTTATATTGTCATACTGAAAAACATGATAAGTCAGGCAATAAGACTAATGATAAAATTCTGGACCAAAATAATTTCTTCTAAAACAAATGAATAAGGAGTAAATATGTTCTTTTGTACATTTTATGTTTGTTAATAATTTACTGTGTGAGAGAACAAGATGCATCTATAGCCCCATAAAAGCTGTTTATCCAATGTTTCAGATGTTCTCTCTTTTCTTAACGTTTATTTTTTGTAAACTGGATATTCTCTATATGTACATTTCAGGTGTTATCTCCTTCACCCAGTCTCCTTCCCCCTCCCCTTGCCATTGTCTTCATGAGGGTGCTCCCTCTCCCAACCATTCTCTCTCAAAGGAGCCTTTGCTGGGCCAAAGACACTCCTTTCATTGGTGTCAGAAAACACTATCCTCTGCTGCACATGCACCTGGGGCCATGGTTCTTTCCATGCAAACTCATTGGTTGGTGTTTTATTCCCTGGGAGCTGTGGTGTTCTGTTAGTTTATTTTTTTTTTCTTCCCACGGGGTGTCAGACACTTTCAGAAGTTCTCAACCATTTTCCCAATTAAAATTATATGACAGTCTACACCCACAACATACCATTTTCTGTGACTGTACTCAAATCTATACAATTACAAAGTGTACTATGTTTCTATATTCTTTCAGTCTTAGTTAGCAAACACCTTATGATAAGAACTAATGAGAAAACACATTCATAGATTTAAAATAGGTCAATTTTATTCAATTACTTTATATTTACTTGGAATTTAATTTATCTAGTACTTCAATTGAGTATTATTACCCCTATTATAGAGAAAATAGAATTAAGGAGGAAACATATCATACTTCAAGAAGTCACACTTCACTAAGAACTAGAATGATTCAGAGGAAATATCACTTTACTACACTGCATTTCATATTTAGAAATCTTTAAATACCCAAGAAAACTAATCCATGGATTGGTTTTTCTTTTTCTTTGGGAAATCCTTCATATGCTTCTTGAACATATTTTCAGATACCTTGGCTGTCATTTTTGCTTGATTATGACCTCTTTAAGAGATAAGCATTGACAAATTCCGGGTTGTACCCTGTATTACATGTACTGTCTGCTCATTGTAAAAAAAAAAAAAAATCTTTACACACCAAGAAAACTTTGACTATTTCCAGGTTGCATCTTGTTTTACATGTACTTTATGCTCATTGTTACTGGTGGGATCTGTATCACACTATTAAACCTTAAAAAAAAAGTACTGACAAAAATGTATTGTATAATTTTATGCAAAAAATGCTTAAAATCTGTACATTTATCTTTGTTTTGTAAAATAAACTTGTTAAAAAAATAAAAACATTAACTTTTGAAGGTAAAACATAAAAAAATCAAGTACTGACAAAAATGAATTCATATAAGTTTATGTAAAAATGCTTAAAATCTGTACATTTATCTTTGTTTTTTTTTTAAATAAAGTTGTTCAATAAAAAAAGAGATAAGCAAAATATCATTTACATTTTAATCCATGACAGAATCATCTGGTACTTAAAAATCTTTGTATAAATGTGTTATCAAATAAAGAATGGCTGAATAAAGTGAAGGATTCAGTTAAAAAGTAGGAGGAAGTTCTCAGCCTATGTGAATATTAGCACATTTACAAATATTTTAACCTATTAAATTCTTAATAGTGTGGTATACTATAGACTAATGTTAATAGTACATTTAAATATCTGTATATTAAGAATATTTATTTTTTTTGTTCATCTTTGCCATTTTTTTCTGGGTTAAAATAAAATCTCAGAGTTGTTTTGATTTAGGTTTCTATAACTAATAGAGATGAGATAAATTTTGATATATTTCTTAGCCATATTTTTATCATATATGTGTGTTTAATAATGATAATTTAAAAATCAGTGGATCTAAAGAGCAGATAGGTGTGTATAGGAGTGTTTGGAGGGGGAAAGAGAAGTGGTATATTATATATAGTGTATTTTAAGAATATATACAATTTTAGATTTAAGTCAGTGAAAATATTAATTTAAAATGCTCATTATGACTTTCTTCATGTTACTTCATCACAAAAAACTGGGGTATTCTGCTTTTCTAATTTATAGAAAGAAAAATATGAAAGAATAAATTTTAATTTCAAAGTTTAAAAGTGCAACTCCCAGAAGACAATGATATAAGTAACTAAATGCTTAAAATTCAATTTTAAGTAGTATATTTAGAAAAAAAATGATAACCAAATCAAGTCTGTAGTTCCAGAAAAACAAAATAAACTGTCACTTAACAAATGAGAGAATTTAACTATCCACATATTTCTACCTGTTGAAAGGACATCATCCTACCTGTTGGAAGTAGTTCTTCAATATGAATCAATACAGTATCTATATGTATTTAATCGCATACTTCTAAGATATATCAAATACTTTCTAAACCTCTAATTCTGTCTGAAAGATATTTAATCCTTATTTATTTTATATAAAGAATACAAGATAAAATATTTTACCTAGATTCTAGCATAATAGCTAAAAAATGCTGTTAAGTGTAGGATAATTTTATAAGGTAATGACTAGTAGCTGTTTCTAGTCCCACAAAGAACAAAAGCTAATCTTGTAGTGTACAATGAATGTGCCACATTTACACATTGGAGTATTATCCTACTATTAAAAATAATGACTCCATGAAATTTGCAGGCAAATGAATGAAACTAAGAATATATCCTGAGTGAGGTAATCAATTCAAAAACAAAGAAAAAAAAAAAACAAAAAATAAACCCAACAAAACAACATGGTATGTACTCACTGATAAGTGGATATTTGGAAAAAAAGCTATGAATACTCACAATGCAACTCACAGATCATACAAAGCTCAAAAGGCCAATGAAAATGTGGTTGTTTCAGTCTTTCTTAAAAGTAGGAACAAAGAAAAATAATAGGAGGTAAGTGGAGGGATCTCGGAGTGAGAGAGGAGGGGGAAGAGGCAGATGAAGGTATTGGAAGGTATTGGAAGGGATAGGACACAAGTAAAGAGGGTCAGGAAATCGAATAAAAATATGTAGCGGTGGGGGATGAGGAACTGTGGGTAGCCATTAGAAAGTACCAGATGCTAGGAAAGCAAGTGATTCCAGGACCTAAGAGGGAGGACATTATCCAAAATACACAACAATGGGAGATAGAAATACACAACAATGGGAGAGAGAAACTATAGAGACCATATCCAGTAGATTGTCATGGCCCCCAGTTGAAGAATGAGGGTACCCACCTGTCTAATGGTAATGTAGGGACATAAAAGTTCACAGAAACTGAAGGAAAGGACATCTAGAGACTGTCCCATCTAGAGATCCATCCCATCTGCAGACACCAAAACTAGACACTATTGCTAATGCCAAGAAGTGCTTGCAGACTGGAGTATGGTAAAGCTGTCCTCTGAGAGGCTCTGCCAGCACTGGAAACATGCAGATGAAGATAATCCCAGGCAACCATCAGGCTGATCCAGGAGACCCCAATGGAGGAGTTAGTGAAAGGATTGAAGCAGCTGATGATATTGCAACCCCCTAAGATTATCAAATAATCTGAACACCCAGAGCTCCCAGAAATTATACCATCAACCAAAAAGTATGCATGAGGGATCAATGACTCCAGCTCCCTATGTAGCAGAGAGCAACCTTATCTGATATCAATGAGAGGGGAGGCCCTTATTCCTGTGGAGGTTTGATGCTCTGGAAAAGAGGGATGCTAGAAAGGTGAGGAGGTAGTGGGTGGGTGGTCGGAAGAGCACCCTCTTAGAGGCAAGGGGGGGATGGGAAGGGGGAGAATATTTGAAATTTAAATTATTAAAATAACTAATAAAATACAATTTTATTAAAGAAAAATGAAATTATAATTACAGAGTGGCATGTTTCCTGATGAAACTTAAACATCTACTTCATTTTGATTAACTCTTCCCTACTTCTCCTATCCTCACAGCATCCATTTTTCTGCACTATCCCTTTGCAGTGAACATTATACCTTAACCTTAGAGGCTGATGTTCTATTGTCTTCTACATCCTCATCTACCAAGGCTCAGTGTCACGCCCCACCTCGACCAGCAAGGAAGACATTGCCCGGTGAAGATCTCCAGCCAAAATATTATACAATGGCTTTAATTCATAATTTGGTAATTCTAAGTAACACTTAATCCAATTGATATCTCCCAGTAATTTCTGAAAATCATTAAGCGTTTTAAGATTATCTTTTCTTATCTCCACCTTTTGGGGAATGACAGCATATGGATTCACTCCTGCTCCCATGTAATTTACTAGATCGCCCTTTTGGACTTTCTCAGGGGCAATAAACAAACCTTTGTCTTCTAATAATTTTACTAATTCTCCATATGCGGTATCTAGCAGGCCTTCATCCTTAACAGTTAACAGAATGTCATCCATATAATGAACACATCTCAAAGCAGGGAATTTGCTTTTTAGCGGGGCAATGGCATTGCCCACTAATGGTTGACACACTGTAGGGCTGTGGGCCATACCTTGAGGGAGGACCAGTCATTCATACCTCTGATCTGGCTCCTCATGGTTACATGATGGGACAGTGAAAGCAAACCTCCAGAAAAATTGGATGAAACTGAGAAGTTCCCATCCTACATCTTTTACTTTCGGTTTGCAGCTGCAGTGAGAGCCCTTTCACTTTCGGTTTGCTCCTGTTGCCAACTTCCTTGCTCACTACCCGAGCCCTTACTGCCACTTTTCTCCATTGTCCCACCTTACCCTGGGAACTTTATTGCCACTTTTCTCCTCGGTCCTTATTGTCCCACCTTACCTTGGGAACTTTTCAGCACGGCCCTGACTGCAAGAAGTTCTGATCTTGAGCGAAGATTCCCAGGTTCCTGCACCAGTTGTTGCGCCCAACCTCGACCAGCAAGGAAGACACGACCTGGGGAAGATCTTCAAGCAGTTTATTCAGGATCCTTGAACAAGCTTCTGCTTCTGTTTCTGACTTGGTCTCTGCTCCCGGGGGGAGGGAAGGGAGAAGGCTAAATACTCTAGACTGGGAAACCATAAGCTGCCACTTGGGCAATGCAGATAGGTTGTAACCATGCAGAAGTTAAGGAGCCAGGCAAGTGCGTCCAAATAAGGAGTTGTTTATCACACAGGGAGTGCTCACCATCTGGAAGGCAGAGGGCAGAGGTCGATGCCATCTTTGGGGCGCAGCACAGCTCAGCTCCCTACAGCTCAGTAGTTATTATCTATCCCATGGGTCCACTTTTACTTTCCTGTTTGTTGCCTACTTATACTCACATGAAGATTCATATTTTTGACAATAAGCATTTAGGATTCAAATATGGGAGAGAAGATATAGTATGTTTCTTTCTGTCTTTCACTTTAGTATTTCCAAGATCCATATGGGTTGTTACTTTTTTAAATTTCTTTTCTTTTACATCTTATTGAAATTCCATTGTGTATACATACCACATTATAGCTATCCACTCTCCTTTTGAAAAAATCACCATTCTCTTGTTATAGAAAGAAAAGAGATGAATATGTGCATGCATGCATGCATATGTGGAGTGAACAGTACTCTGAGTATGTGCTCAGGAGTTGTACTACTGTATTATATGGTAGTTCTAATTTTGCTGTTTGAGAAGTTTCCATACTAATCTCCGTGGTGGCTATATGACTTTTCATTCTCATAGACATTAAATAAGGTTTCTCATATGCACACCAGCATTCTTTATCACTTGTGTCCTTTGAGATAGATAGTAATTTTGACTGAGTTGGGATGGAATATAGAAGAAGCTTTAATTCACATTTCATTGAGGTGTCTTAAACGTATTTATTTGCAATTTACATTTCTGTCTCTGAGAACTCACAGTTTATGTCATTACTCTATTCATGGCTTGGCAGTTTGGGATTTGTGATGTTCAGTTTTATCAGTTCTTCCAAAATGCTAGTGTTAACTCTTTGTCTCAAATCTAGCTGGCAAATATTTTCTCCTATTCCTGTATGTTATCTGTTCAAACTATTGACCATCTGTCCCATGGAGAAGCTCTTTAAAAAATATGAGGTGTGTTTATTGTGCTACCACTCTTCTATTCTAATATTTTATTCATCTATTTATATTAGGGAACCATTACACCTATGTTTCCTTTTTGCAATTTCAGTGTTTCAAGTTTAAGAGAAGATCTACAATTCAGTTGTTACTAATCATTGTGAAAAGTGAGGGGTGTGTATTCATACTCTTTGTATTCATATCAGTTTTTATAGTATCATTTGATGAAAAGGTCGTCTTATTTACAGAGAATAACTTTCTGTCAAAAATAGATATCAATGGAAGTATTGGTTTATTTCTGGCTCCTGTATTATATTCTCTTAGTCCAAATGACAGTTTTTACAGTGGCTCTGCAGTATAGTTTTATGTGAGGAAATATATCACTTTCTTTATTCATTCAATTTTGAGTTGCTTGGACAATCCATTATCTTTTGTTTTTTCATATGTTAGGAATATTTTTGGCCTGTGAAGAATCATTGAAATTTTTATGAGATTTCATTGAAGCTGTAAATTATCTTTAGTAGTAAAGCCATGTTACCAATGTCAATTAAGTAGCATTCAAGGTCTTTATAATATCTATAAATTCCTAACTTTTAATGATTAAAGTTTTCATTATATAACTTTTTATCTCATTTCTTAGGTTTTATTATTTGGTTTGCAGGTTTTCAAAGCTATTGTGAATGGGATTTTCTCAAAATTTATTTATCATCATGTTGATTACTGGTATATGTAGGCACTATTAATTTTTGAATGTTGAGACAGGAATACATTGAAAAGTCACTTAAATATTTTTCTACTACAAGAAAACAATTTTCTAGTATTACCTATTTTATAAATGTCTAAGCCTTTCAAAGGAATGTGTATGATTTAATATACACTATAAAGATTCAATGACAAAGAAGCGTAGAAATAATTCTTTATGAATTTTCCATATGCACAATGCCAAAGCTTCTAATTGTTAATCAAGAATAATAATAAATGCATATTATTAAAATGGATAATGAGCAATCACTCTAATTATTGAAGATGCTGATGTTATGACAATGTCAAATCAGAAAATATTGGAAGCAAAAAAGGAGTTATGAGTTTTTTTCTGTATTACCACCTTCTATACTAATTTTCTTGCATTGTACATTTTCACCAACTATATTAGTTAATGCTGTTAAACTTAAAGTTATGAGCATTTATAAATTAAATACATATAAACTTTGCCAATTTTTCTTACAAATTATATAAAATTAAAATATTGCAGTTCTCTTAATAAATTGCAATGTTCATATCATATTATTGAATTTTAATATTAATAAAATGACTTCCTATAATTTATCATAATAATTTTATTTCATGCATGATTATAAAATTACTTAAGTAGTATAGCAATTATATGTTGATATTTAATAAGAAAATGTTAAGAGACTATTATTCAACATATTATTGTTAACTACATTTCCCCTTGTGTTTCTAACATTTATCTAGATACAGTGACCAAAGTAGACTTTATGATTCTTTTAGAGGTGTCTGTAGATATTATTTGGAATAAATGTTTTGTTGTGTAATATAGACTGGTCTTCTTTTAGCTACCACTCCTAGGATTTAAATCATTAGCTTCACTCTTGACTTCCTGTTTATTCAGTTTGTCATTTCATTTCTTTTTCTATTTTTGCTTTTTTAAAAAATTGGATACTATGCTTATTTACATCACAAATGCTATCTCCTTTCCTCCCACTCGAATCCTCATTCCCCCTCCCATTGCCTCCATGAAAGTGCTCCCTTACCTAATTACTCTCCCCCACCTCAGTGCCTTTGCCTTCCCCTTGACTTGGAAAATTTGCCTTCACTGGACTAAAGGCCTCTCCTCTTATTGTTGTGAGACAATGCTATTCTGTGCTACATATGAAATTGGAGCCATGGGTCTCTCCAGGCATATTGGTGTTTTAGTCCACGGTAGCTGTGAAGGGTTTGGCTGGTTTATATTATTCTTCCCATGGGGTTGCAAGCCTTTCAACTTCTTCTTCAGTCCTATCTCTGGTTCCTTCATTGAGGTCCCCATATTCAGTCCGATAGTTAGCTGCAAGCATCCTCATTTGAATAATTATCGCTCTGGCTAATCCTCTAAGGATGCATCCATATCATTGTCCAGCCAGTAAGCACTTGAAGGCATCAGCAATATTGCAGGAGTTTAGTGGCTGAATGTGGAATGGATCCCCAGGTAAGGCAGTCTCTGGATGATCTCTTTTTTCAATCTATGCTCCTCTATGTGACACTGTATTTCCTCCTGTGAGAGTATTGTTCTCCCTTCTAAGAAGAACTGAGACATCCAGATCATAGCCTTTCTTCTTTATGAGCTTCAAAAGGTCTGTGAATAGATTCATGGGTATTCTGAGATTTTTGGGCTAGTATGAAATTATCAGTGACTGAATACCATTTGTGTTCTTTTCTTACTCGGTTACCTAGCTCAAGACGATAGCTTATAGTATTACCCATTTGACTAAGAATTTCAAGAAGCCATTGTTTCTAATAGCTGAGTAGTACTCCATTGTGTAAATGTACCACAATCTGTACCATTCCTCTGTTGAAGGACACATGGATTCTTTCCAGCTTCTGGCTATTATAAATAAGACAACTATAAAAATAGTGGAGAATTTGTTCTTGTTATATGTTAGAATGTCTGTTGGGTATATGCCCAGGATCAGTATACCTCAATCCTCATGTAATACTATATAAAAATATCTGAGGAACCACCAGACTGATTTCCAGAATAGTCATACAAGTTGGAATCCAACCAAAACTGGAGAAGTGCTTCTATTTCTCCACATTCTCATCAGCATCTACTGTCACCTAGTTTTTGATCTTAGCCTCATGGACTAGTATGAGGTGGAATCGCAGGGTTGTTTTGATGCATTTCTCTGATGACTAGTGGTACTGAACATTTTTTAAAGGATAATGCTTTAATAGGCTTTGAAGGTAATGCAATTCAATTATAATTGTTAAAGATTTTCAATTAAAATAATATGCAGCAAATTCTCAAGTTAAAACTAGTCTTGATCTTGCTGCATGTATTCTTTTTTTTTCTTAAAATTTTATTTAAAGACGAGAGATACATGTACAGATTTTGAAAAGCATTTTGGCAATTCTTTTAGAGGTTTGATATCATGCATTGATACCACTAGTTACAATAAGCATAAAGTACATGGTTCTCAGCCATTCCTCATTATTCAATCGAGAATTCTTAGTTTAGCTATGTACCCCAATTTTTAATAGGATTATTTGTTTTTCTGGGGGCTACCTCCTTGAGTTCTTTTTATATATTGGATACTAGCCCTCTATTGGAGGTAGGATTGGTAAAGATATTTTCCTAATCTGTTGGTTGCCATATTGTCATTTTGAGAGTGTCCTTTACTTTATAACTTTGAAATTTTATGAGGTTCCATATGTTGATCCTTGATCTTAGAGCATAAGCCATTGGTGTTCTGTTCGGGAAATTTTATTGTATGCCTATGTCTTCTAAGTTTTTCCCCAGTTTATTTTCTCTTAGATTCAGCATACTTGGTTTTATGTGGAGATCTGTGATACACTTGACTTGAGCTTTGCACAAGAGGATAAGAATAGATCAATTTGCATTCTTTTTCATGCTGACTGTCAGTTTATACTGGAACCATTTGTTTAAGATACTCTCTTTTTCCATTGAATGTGTTTAGCTCTTTTGTCAAAGATCAAATTACCATAGACACGTGGGCTCATTTCTGGGTCCTCAATTCTATTCCATTGATCTACCTGCCTGTCTGTACCAATATCATGCAGTTTTTTTTTTTTTTATCATGATTGTAACCTGGGCTGACATTTGTGTTCTCTTAGAGTCTGTATGATGTCTGTCTAGTATCTTCTACCTTTGATAGTATCTGTTGAGAAATCAGGCGTAATTCAGATTTGTCTGCCTTTATATGCTACAAGTCCCCTTTCCCTTACTGCTTTTAGTATTCTTTCTTTGTTTGGAACACTTAGTGTTTTTACTATTATGTGTCGGTAAGAATTTCTTTTCTGTTCCAATGTATTTTTGGTTCTGTAGGTTTTGTTTATGTTCTTGGTCATCTCATTCTTAAGGGTAGGGAAGTTTTCTTCAATGATTTTGTTGAAGATATTTGTTATGACTTTTAGTTGATATGCTTTGCCCTCTTCTATTCCTATTATCCTTAGGTTTGGTCTTCTCATTGTATCCTGGATCTCCTGGACATTTTGGGTTAGGAGCCTTTGGGTTTTTGCATCTTTTCTGACTGTTTTGTCTGTGTTTTCTATGTTGTCTTCAGCCCCTGAGATTATCTCTTCTAACTCTTGTATTCTGTTGGTGATGCTTGCATCTCTGATTCCTGATTTTTTTTGTGGTTTTCTATCCCCAGGGCTGTCTCTTTTTGTATTTCCTTTATTGTTTCTATTTCAATTTTCAATTGTTTTGCCTGTTTGTTTGTATTTTCCTTTAGTTCTTTTAGTGACTTTTGTGTTTCCTTTAAGAACTTCCATTTGTTTTTGTATGTTCTCCTGTAATTGTTTAAGGGAAATATTCATGCGCTTCTTCAAGATCAACATCATCAACATGATGTATAATTTCAAATCTGAGTCTTGTTTTTCTGGAGTGTTTGGCTATCCACTAATTGCTGTGGTGGGAGATCTGTGTTCTGATGTTGCCAGGTTGTCTTGGTTTCCATTGTTTAGGTTCTTTCCCTTTCCTCCTGCCATCTTGTTGTCTGTGATTATATGTGGTCTTGTTGTCAGTGATTGGTGTCTGTCTCTTTGGTGAATCTGAGGGCCTGTGGGCTCAGTAAAAATCTTCCTTCTGAGTGTTGGATTTTTTTTGGCAAAATGTGAGTTCTGGTGGCAGTGACTCAGCTCTGTCTTTGTGGGTTCAGGTGTAGAAGCTCTTATGAAGGTGTCCTGGGATATCAGCCCTCTGCCCACAGGTCCTGAGTACTATTTGTGGGACCTGACCCTTTCTCTAGGACAAAAAGTACCCTTTTCCAGAGAGCACAGCACTCTCTGCTCTCTGAGACCTCCTAGTGTGCCCTCCCTGGGCTCATGTGTTACATTCACCTCTGGTCCAGGTGTAAAAGCACCTGTGGGGCTGGTCTTGAGTACTGCCTTTCTGGGCAGATCCTGATACCCTCTGATGGTGGTCTGTGGGCTGGAAAGAAACCTTTTCCTCACACTCCTCCCAGCACTCTCTCCACTCTGGGTACTCTTAGAGCAACATCACTAGGCCTGTGCCCCAGGTTCCCTGATGGTCCAGGTGTAAAAGAGCACATAATGATTTTTATATAACAAAAATTTCCACAAGACTACATTCAAACCTCTTGAATTATTAATGATTTAAAGTCTAGGTGTACCACACTCTGATAGCGTGCTATATACTTATTTTTTTTTCTTTTTACCTTCATATGGTTTGCGAGTTATTTCTTGGGTATTCAGAGCTTTCTGTGGCTAGAATCCAATTATCAGTGACTGCATATTATGTCTGTTCTTTTGTGAGTGGGATACCTCACTCAGGATAATATTCTCCAGATTCATCCATTTCCCTAGGATTTTTGTAAAGTCCTTGATTCTCCAAGCTGAGTAGTACTCCATTGTGAAAATATACCACAATTTTTCTATCCATTCATCTACTGAAGGACATCTGGGTTCTTTTCAGCTTTTGTCCATTATAAATAGGGCTGCTATAAATACTGTGGTGCATGTGAGATTGTCTTATGTTGGAGCTTCTCTGGGGTATATGCCCAGAAGTAGAATAAGTGGGTCTTCAGGTAGTACTATGTCCAATTTTCTGAGGAATCGCCAGACTGATTTCCAGAGTGGATGTACCAGCTTACAAACCTACCAACAGTGAAGAAGTGTTCCTCTTTCTCCTCATCCTCAACATCAACTGCTGTAATCTGAGTTTTTGATCTTAGTCATTCTGACTGGTGTGAGGTAGAAAATCTCAAAGTTGTTTTGATTTGCATTTCCCTGATGACTGAGGATGTTGAGCATTTCCTTAGGTGCTTCTCAGCCATGAGATATTCCTTAGTTGAGAATTCTTTGTTTAGCTCTGAACCCCATTTTTAATAGGATTGCTTGATTCTCTGGAGTCTAACTTCTTGAGTTCTTTGTATATATTTTATATTAGACCTCTATCAAATTTGGGATTGGTAAAGATCCTTTCACAGACTTTTGGCTGTTTTTTTTTTTTTTTTTTTTTAACAGTTTCCTAAGCCTTACAGAAAGTTGGTAATCTCATTAAGTCCCATTTATCAATTCTTGATATTAGGGCTACAGGACTGCAGAAACTTTTAGCTTTGAGATAGGCTTAGGAGAAATATGATTGAGGTAAACAAAACCAAGATGTCAGGGAAGATGTAAGGGAGTCATTGTTAGTGTTTGCTCAAGCTCTGCTTCTAGTGCAATTTCTGGTAAGTAGATAAACAGCAGTAAACAACAGTGGGAGAAAATTTTATAGGCTGATTCCTGAAGTGAAACCACCCTCAAAATCTCTATCTATGACTCTTCTCTCCTCCAGTTTCCTGTGTAGCCTAAGGCAACACTGACCATGTCCTTGCTTCATTAAAGTTTGTGATAGACAATATCATTTGAAAAAATAACAAAGGAAGAACTATACAAACTACATTTTGACCCAAGGTTTTAATAGTTCTAATATACTTATATAGCACATTATTTTATGAATTATCAAAAAGTATACATATTGTGATGAAAGAACATGATGAATTAAAGACAATAATACTATAAGCCAGAACATAAAAAATAGAGAAGTAAGTTCCAGGATAATATATATATTTCATAGTCATGGTCCAGGAAAACACTGCTTCCAACCAGATACTATTGCCCATTCTGCAAGGAACTCACTAATAATTTAACACTAGTACTCTCATTGTATAATCACTTCTCAATATCATTATCAGTTACAGAATAAGAGTTTTATAAATGAGCCACTTGGAAGGGCACATCAAATTCAAAAGATAACATTATTTTTCTGTCTCTCAAAAATTTCTTGCCTATCTCATGATATAAAATTCAATTAAATCATCTGCAAGGTTCCATAAACTTTCATTATTTCTTAAATTTTTATGCCAAAATTTCTTCTAAGACTTGAGGCAAAGACTTAGATGCAAGCCCCACTAAAATAACAATCAAGATGAATATTTGCAACTACAAAGGCTCCAGATAATTTGATCTTTCTCTTATACTGTATTCAAATGCCAAAACTGAATAAAGATTTTAAACATGAGGTAAGAAATCTCAAACTCAAACATCCTTCCATGGGGGAAATAATTTGTAACATAACTCCTACCAGTTATTTTTATATTAGTCACACACAAAGAAAAAGATAAAATCGAAAAAAAAAAAGAAAAAGAAAAAGAGAAACTAGGAAACAAAGAAGCCAAGAAACAAAGAAATAAAACAGGTGATAAAAGAAATGATTACCAGGTACCAAAGTTAGACCAGGATCAAATAAATAATATAAAGAGTCCCATAACCCCAAAAGAAATAGGAACAGTCATCAAAAGCCTCTCAACCAAAAGAAATACATAAATAAAAAACCTGAACCAGATGGATTTAGTACAGAATTATATCAGACCTTTATAGAGGACAAAATAGCAATAGTCTCCCAAGTATTCTACAAAATAGAAACAGAAGGAAGACTAACCAACTCATTCATTGAAGCCACAATTACATGTATACCTAAACCACAAAAAGACCCTACAAAGTAAGAGAACTGTATAACAATTTCCTTCGTGAACACTGATGCAAAAATAGTCAATAAAATTCCTACAAACCAAAAACAAGAACACATCAAAATGATCATTCATCATGATCAACAAAGCTTCATCCCAGGAATGCAGGGATGGTTCAGTATATGAATATCCATCAATATAACCCACTATAATAACACTTAAAGAAAAAAAATTATCACTTCATTAGATACTGAGAAATCATTTCACAAATCATGTTAAACATCTTGGAGTGATCAGAATTTTAAGGCTTATAGCTAGAGATAGTAAAAGCAATATACAGAAAACCAGTAGCCAACATCAAAATAAATGGTGAGAAACTTGAAGCAATCCCACTAAAATTAGGGATTAGATAAGGCTTTCCTCTCTCTCCCTACCTATTAAATATTGCAGTGGAAGTCCTAGTCAGAGGACTTCTAATTGGACAACAGAAGGATTTCAAAGGGATAGAAATTGGAAATAAATAAGTAAAAATATTAGTATTTGTAGATAATATGTTAGTATAATAGAGTGAACCCAAAAATTCCAGCAGAGAACTTCTAAATCTGATAAACTACTTCAGAAAATTCCTAGATATAGAATTAACTCAAAGAAATCACTAGCCTTCCTTCACTCAAAGGAAAAACAGGGTGAAAGAAAAATTAAGCAATTGACAGCCTTCACAATAGTCATAAATAATATAAAATGCCTTGTTGTGACCCTAATAAAGCAAGTGAAGGATCTGTATGACAAAAACTTTAAGTCTTTGAAGAACAAAATTGAAGACATCAGAAGATAGAAAGATCTCTCTTCCTCATGGATTGGCAGGATTAATATAGTAAAAATGGCCATTGTGCCAAAAACCATCTATAGATTCAGTGAAATCCCCATCAAAATTCCCACTCAATTATTCATAGACTTAAATGGAGCAATTTGCAAATTCATTTGAAATAACAATAACCCAGGATATTGAAAACTATTCTCAACAATAAAAGAAATTCTGGGGGGAATCACCATCTCTTACCTCAAGCTGTAATACAGAGAAATAATGCTAAAACTACATGGTTTTTGTTCAGATACCGGCAGTTTGATTCCCAGAATAGAATTGAAGACCCATAAATGAACCTACACAACTATCGTCAATTGTTCTTTGAACAAGGAGCTAAAACATTCATTGTAAAAAGGAGAGTATCTTCAACAATTTTTTTCTGGTTCAACTGACAGCATGCAGAAGAATGCAAATTGAACCATTATTATCTTCTTGTAAAAAGGTTAAGTTCAAGTGGATCAAAGACCTCTACATAAAACCAGGTACACTGAAACTAATAGAACAAATGTCTGTTCTAAGAGAACATCTTAGAACAAATAGGCAAGGGGAAAACTTATTGAACAGAACTCCAATGGCTTATGGTCTAAATTCAAGAATCAAGAAATGAGACATCAAAAACTTGCAAAGCTTCTGTAAGTCAAAGGACACTGTCAATGAAACAGAACAGTAACTAACACATTGGGATAAGATCTTTTACCATCTTTCATCTGGTAGAAGGCTAATATCAAATATATCCAAAAAACTCAAGAAGTTAGACTCCATGGAATCAAATAATCTCTGTGTATCCCAGACATTGGAACAAGACTGTAAGTTACCTTGGAGACTCCAAGATGTTCAAGACCCCAGAGCCATGGGTTATCTGCTGAGGAAAGCTGCTAACAGAGAATGGAAGCAGACCAAATTAAAAAAAAATTGTTGCAGTCAACAAAGATGAAAAACAATTTGAAGATCTAAAGACCACTTTGACATCAGATATGGTGATGCTGAGTTTGGAGTTTTCCCAATGAGTTTCCTGTATTGCTGACTACAGTTTAGTGAATGGATGAATCTTAGAAGAGACCTTGAACTTTGGACTTTTAACATTGTTGAGACTGCTATAGACTACAGTGACATTTGAAGTTGATCTAAATGTACTCTGCCTTATGCTATGTTTTGGTATGACTCCAATATATTCAGGTTTAAACAAGCCTATGAGGGCCAGGGAGTAAAATGTGATCATTTACATATGCTCTTCCCAGGTAGTGGCACTATTATAAGACATGTACTTGTTGGAAGAAGTGTGGGGATGGGCTTGGAGATCTTCCTCTTAGCTGCCCAAGGATGACAAATCTGTTCCTAGCTTCCTTTAGATGAAGATGCAGAACTCTCAGCTCCTCTTGCATGGTGCAATTTAGGCAAGCTTCCTGATTCTCAGGTGTGTCAGTGTATTCAGGGCTTGTTGTGGCAAGGGAGCAGGGTTCTGATTATGCCACACATATTGGCTTCTGTTGATTACGTTCCTGTGCTTGCCTCTCACCATCTAGTTATTCCTGGTGTTTACTGGTCTGGGAGACTCTGTCTGGATTCTACCTCTTTTGTCCCTGCATTGCTTCAGTTCTCCTGGTAAGCCTGCAGCCCTGGCTATAGTATATCTGATGTCCAGTGGGGCCTTTTAACTCTGGGGTCTTAAGAGGGGTAGAGAAACTGCTGGCCTGTTACTTTGTCTGCAGTAAATCTCCTGGGAGGCCTTCAGACGATTGAGTCTTCATGGGAACAGTCAAACTCTTGTCCTGTGTAAAGCTGTTCTCTAGAGGGAGCAGGCTAAGGAGCATAGTTTCTGTATGTAGCAGAACTCCAGGGAGGCTTTTAATTGGTTGAGTCTGCTGCGTGTCATGCTGCAAAACCCCTGGGAGGTCTTCATACTGTGATGTTGGTTTTCCAGTTGCACTGAGCATTTGAGGAACTCCTGGGATGCCTTCAAGCTTGGGTGTCTTCAGGGGAGCAGACAAGCTGGTGATCCTTTGCTCATTGCCTTGTGTACAGCGGATCTCCAGAATGCTTCAGGCTCCTGAAGTCTGCCCAGGCAGAAAGGACTGGCTGAAACAGGAGTTTGATTTGGAGGGTGGGTTTTGAGGAATTATGGGTCCCAGGTCCCTTGGACCCCTAGCAGCAGATGTAGAACTTTGCAAGAGTTCTTAACAAGTGCTCTAGGTGCATCTGCTCTTCTAGGATGTCTCAGAATATGGTATATTCAAGAAAGCAGAGTAGCTAACAGTCTGGTGAAGCACAAGGGAGCTTCCCAAAGTAATCTTTGCTTATATTTGTAAAATAATAATATTAGGACACAAAATACTCAGAACTTTTCTGTTTTGTTTTTGTTTATTTTGTAACTTGAAATCATTTTCTTGTGCTTATAACACAATTACAACATTTATTCCTTTCCTGTCTTCTCTCCACATCCTTCTGTATAATCCTCCATACCTTTTGCTTTCTTTCCTATTCCTGATACCCATTTGTTCTATTGCATGTGTACACATATTCCTATTAGGTAACTAATTTTCGCTTCCCTTTGGAAAAACATTTCTACTACTGTAAGCACACATTAGTTTTCTGTAGTAGGTTTCTTTATTATTTTACCTATTTTTTAAAATATGGTTGAGGTCTCCTGACTATTTTACTGTCACCTTTAATGTGTTTATTTCTGTTATGTTTGTTCATCTCACATTTGTTCATGCATATGGATAAGAGTTTGAGTTGTATCTCCTTGCATTCCTAGGAGACACAGTCAAAGAAAACCCCTGAGCTTCTGGCTCTTGTGATCTTTTCACCCACTCTTCTGTAATATTCTCCCTGAGGCTCAGGGACAAGAGATTTTTATATATTTGTCTATTGAGGCTAGGATACACAAGTGCATTTTTACTGGTTTTGTTTTGTTTTCCCTTTGGTAAACTCCTTGATAGGGGGTGGGGATATCACTTATCTTTGGGATAAATATTTAGAATGTATTTAGAGTTTCTACATTTACTGTAGGTTAAATCTTTTATCTAGAGATGCTGACCTAGGCACTTTCAAGGAAAGATAGAAAGAAAGAGAGAGAGGGGGGAGGGATGGAGAGAAAGGGAGGGGGAGAAGAAAGAAAGAAAGAAAGAAAGAAAGAAAGAAAGAAAGAAAGAAAGAAAGAAAGAAAGAAAGATATCTTGGGATATTTATCTTTCTTGGTCTGGGTTACCTCATTCAGTATAACCTTTTTGAGGTATATACATTCATCTGCAAAGTTTATGTTTTAATTTTTAAATAGTCATGTCACAAACTATAGTGAATATTGCCATATTTTCACTCTACATTCTTTGGTTGAAAGACATTTAGATTATTCCTTTCCATTACTTAGCTATTATGAATAAAGTAGTAATAAATATGGCTGAAGAAAGCTATGGAAAAAGATGTTGAGTTCTTTGTACATATGCCACAAAGTTGTATAGCTATGCCATATGGTAGATTTATTTTCATCTTTTTGAAAATTATCTACACTATTTTCTATAACAGTTGCACAAGTTTGCAATTTTTTCCAACAACGAATGAGGGTAAGCTTTCTTTTTTTTAATTGAACGACTTTATTTTAAAAAACAAAGATAATTGTACAGATTTTAAGAATTTTTGCATAAAAGTATAGGAATATATTTTTGTCAGTACTTGATTTTTTTAAAGGTTTGATAGTGTGCATTAAGATCTTACTAGTTACAATGAGCATAAAGTACATGTAAAACAAGATGTAACCTGGAATTAGTCAAAGTTTTCTTGGTGTGTAAGGATTAAGTATAATGGTTTTTTTCTTTTTTTTCTCTTTTCTTGAACTTCATATAGTCTATAGGTTGTTTCTGAGGTGTTTTGAGCTTTCTGGGGTTAGTATCCAATTATCAGTGACTACATATTATGTCTGATGGATCCATTTTCTTAATAATTTCATAAAGTCATTGTTTCTGGTAGCTGAGTAGTACTCCACTGTGTAAATATACCACAATTTTTGTATCCATTCATCTACTGAAGGACATCAATGGTAAGCTTTCATTTGTCTTCAGCACCTCCAGCACTTTGTGTCCATTGTTTTGCTAAAATTGCAATAGTGACTCTGGTAAGATTAAATCTCAATATTGTTTTGATTTGCATTTTCATATTTGGTAGAAAAAATAAACATTTTTGAGATATTTCTTATGACTATAGGCTTGTTTGAGATTGTTCTTTTTGTCTTCTTGAATTTGAAATCTTGAGTTTCTTCTTTTTCCTCAAATTTGGAAATATTTTGCCCATTTTCTTTAGAATATGCTTTGTATCCTTTTTCTTCTCTTTTTGTATTTCCTATACTAAATATGTTGTTTTAATTTATTTTCATGTTTATATAATAAAGCTCTCAGAAAAAAAAACAATTAGAGTGAAAAAGTATATTCTGTACAGCATATAGTCCCCCTAGTAGAGTACAAAGTCTTCACCAGAAACTAAGGAAGCAGAATCTTGGAACATTTGGTTATACTGCAACTGCAATCATGAAGCAGAACAGATGAATCAATGCTATTGTCTAGCTGTATATCTCAACTTATATAGTCTAGAATCTTGACCATAAAATTGTGCCACCCACAGTGTATGGTTTTTCTCTTCTCAACTGAAATATTTGAATCTTCTAGAAGTTTCTATATTTTGTCATGTTAATAATTCATAATAACCACACATTTCCCCTTGTCAACTTAAAACAAATTTGTATTAATTTAGGCAATATTCTTATGCCCTTGTCCACAAAGTTCACTTAAGTTATGAAAAAAAATTATAGAGGGTTGGAACATTGCTTCTCCCACCATAACCTATATGCGTATGTATAAAGTTTGTGTTTGGAAGTCTAGAACATTGATTCTTCCATCCTTCAAATATAAGTATGTATATATGTATGTATGCATTTATGTATGTATGTATGTGTGTACATGTATATGTGTAAGGTATCTCTGAGTGGTAATTGGAAAATTGTTCCTTCCATCCATCAACTGTCTACATGTATGTAAATATGTAATGCTTATGTGGGGGTGTTGGAGATTTCTCCATCTATCAACACTCTGTAAATATATATGTATGTATGTGTAAAATGCTTGGAGAAGGCTTGTTGGACCTTTGCTGTAGCCATTCTGTGTGTATATTTTTGTCTGTAATTCTGTATGTGTGTGTATGTATGTATGTATGCATGCATGTATGTATATATGAATGTATTATATATGTATATATTTGTGTATATGGAGTTATTGGACTCGAACTTTTGTTTCTTCTGCTCACTGTGTATGTAAATTTTCTCTCTTTGCTTCTATTTCTCATGGGGTCCAAGGAGTTAAAAGCATTCATTGTTTTTTCCACTGGCCACAGAGAGTACCAGGTCCAGTAAATTAAGCATTGTTCCCTCAGAGAAAAGTATGCTGAGTAACTAACTTCTCTAATCCCTGGCTGCCTTGGGCTGTAGCCACTGTAGGTATCTGGATCCACCCTTGTCAGCAGCTTTAAGCACTGACTCTCAATGGATGATTGTCTCATATTAACAACCACATGGATTCCAAAGGTATGAAACTTTGTCTCAAACAAAGAAACAAGCAAATTCATTGATTTAAAAGCATCTGCATGTAGATTTGCTGTATTTATAATGGAACCTAAATTATTGCAATCAAGAATGTTTTCATTGACTTATGACACATTTTCTAGCACTTACATAGTCTTTGGCATGATAAATGCTTATCTTTCTCTAAAATCACTTTTATCTGAAATAAATTATGAATCTGTAGAGTGTTATATCAATACAGTGTTAAAAAATTTAATGGTGAATGATACATGTAAGAAAATTTCCTAAGTGTATAAGTAAAAGTCAAAATCACAGAAGCCACAGGGTATGACTGATTATCACAAACCTTCATATAATACTAAGAAACTAGAAAACAACTTGTGAAAGTTACTTTATAATATTAAATGAACATTTAGTTATTCAAACATGTTTATTGTTTTAAAAACACAGTTAATTGGTAATAACATTAGGGTTATTTTTTTATAAACACACATGTGTCTTAAGGTAAGTAGGTGTTGTAACATCACTATTTACAAAGAAGGAATTTATATGTGTCATAGGCATATAATCAATGAGAAAAATATTTTCAAAAGTTAGTTTCTCACATTTATACCTTCTATGAAATTATTACATTTTTACAAATGTGTTGAATAAAAATAAATTTAAGATACTTTTTAATTATCTTTAAAACCTATAGTAAAATAAAACTAAGTATATAACAGACAAAAACATCTGTCTTTATAACTAAAAAGATAGTCCTAAACTCAATTGGAAGATACAGGGAGGGTTAAAAGAAATTTCTCACCCTGATGTGAGCCAGATGGAGTGTATGAGCCTTAATTCTAAAAACATCACTCCCTTGAGTTCAAGATAGTCTTTGCACATTGAGCTCAGAGAACCTTCCTATCTAGCAACAAAAGATTCTGAACCTCAAATGAGATAATGTTTGAAGTAAGCGCTTCCAACTCTTCCATCCAAACTCCCTAAGCTCCTCAGCCTGGACAGCTGAACAGCAGCCTTTGCAAGGAAAGCCCTTTACTAATCATTAACAGAAAGATCTACAATCAAGTCAGAAAACCCCACACAGCTCCTGTGTCGCCAAAAGGGTATTTTTTGGAACTCTCTTTCTTAGTAGGTTAATGAAATGGAAATTTGTAGTTTTTAAGATTGGTATTACCTTAAGTGGACTCTGGATTGTTTGGGTTACAAAAGTGGTTTTATGAGCTTTTACTCCTTGCTCTTTCAGATAAAGTTGGTTAATCAGATTAGGGTAACAGGAAAGCAGTACATTTAAAAGACCTTTATAGGTGAGGACACTTGCTAAATTCTTTGGTTTCTCAATGGGTTGAACATGAAATATGACCTTTTGCCTAATAAAAGCTTTGTTGGTGCAAATATTTAGTTTCAGAAGCTTCTGAAGCAGGTTTAGCATAAACAAAATTGTGAATAGAAAGCTTTTGTTTTTCTTACTTTCTTATCTTTTAATGCCTTGATTTGCCTTCCCTAGCCCCTATCCACCCACTCACCCACCGAGAACTGAAAGATTTTATGCTGACTTCCTTGGGCCAAGTACTTCTCATGACCCCATCTCACAGAGCTCAACATTTCTAAAGAATTGATGCACATTTCAATTTTCTTATTTACCCTGCAAACAAGTGCCATCTCTTCTTCCTAATCTTTTGTTTATCAGCTAATTCACTAAACTTGTTGATTGCTGAATGATGCTGTCATAGGTAGCAAATAAAATATTAGATATGAATCATATTCTTATAGAGAGATAATATTTTAGATACATAAACATTTAAACAGAAAAATAACTAATGGGTACTTGACAGAAAATAAAACCCACTTTTCACCTTTAAATTACACATGTAAACAAATGTCCACATATTAATATATCATAATTCATATGACATGATATTTCTAATAGTTTCAAGATAAAATTTGTTTTATTTTTGTGATGGTTTGTATGTGCTCAGCACAGGGAGTGGCACTATTAGAAAGTGTGGCACTGTTGGAATAAATGTGGTTCTGTTGGAATAGATGTGGTTTTGTTGGAGAAGGTGTGGCTTGTTGGAGTAGGTGTTTCACTGTGGGTATAGACTTTAAGACCCTCATACTAACTGCCTAGAAGTCAGATTTATGATAGCAGACTTCAGAGGAATATATAGAACTCTAAGCTCTGCATGCACTATGCCTATCTAGATGTTGCCATGACACTGCCTTAGCCTTGAAAATAATGAATGGAACCTCTGAACCTGTAAGCCAACCCCAGTTAAATGTTGTCCTTTATGGGAATTGCCTTGGTCATGGTGATTGTTCACAGCAGTAAAATTCTAACCAAGACAGAAGATGGTACCAGGGACTGAGGTATTTTTGGGTTAGGTCTGACCATGCTTTTGTTTGGAAGAATGGATTTTTGGTACTTTTGATTTGGAAAGCAGTGGAATGCTTCAAGTGGGTCTTAATTAGTTATCCTAGTAGAAATGGGGAAAACTTTGTTACTAAGAGTGATTTGGATTGTGCAGGCATGGCCCAAATGGTATTAAGTAGTTTCTACTATACTTTAAGCTCCAAGAAGACTGTGCTACTAGCCACTGCCCTGGTTCCCTTGGATACAAAGATAACACACACACACACACACACACACACACACACACACACACACACACACACATACACACACACACACACACACACACACACACACACATACAAATAGCTAATTTTTAACTTACTTTGTGGCTCAAGAGGTTGGGCTTTTCTTAGCTACCCACAGCTAAAGTTCCCTTATATGGTACTCTTGCAAAACAACTCTAAATATGCCCTCAACTTAGTTGCACCTTCTGCTTGCTCAACACCTACATCTGCCCTCAGCTTAGTTGCTTTTCTAATCCCCTACCAGGGGAAGCAGCGAATGGCCATTCTACACAAGATCTCATATGGCTGGTGACTCCTTTGAAGTACTGTGGATTTCCTTTCCTCATTCTGTGTCTCATAGTCTGCATGTGGGAAATTGGAAGTCTCAACATTTCTGTCAAGCCATTTCCTGCTGGCATCTTCATTGATCTATCAAGAACCAGTTGTGGAACAGGACTTTCAATGTTCACAAGCAGATTTCCAATCAAAGCATCATAACCACCCCTATGTGTTTCAGGATAGAAATTCAGTATGTGTCCTAGAGACGTTATTGTGGTATTTTGGTGAAGAATGTGATTACTGTTTGCCCGTGTATGAACAGTCTGCCTAAGGCTAGGGCAAAGAAACTCAAATTAATTGCATTGACAAAGGAAGTCTCAGAAACACCCATTATAAACTTTGTTCACAGATCAAGTTTCATAAAGAGCATTTTAAATAAGTATAGCAAGCTGAGAAAGGAAAAATATTAAATAAATGGTTTGAGTATCAAAAGGGAATCAGGAAGTGAAATCGTGATGAATTTTGTGTTCAAGGATATTAAATTACATTAAGGTAGTAGTGACCTTGGGGCATGATCTCACCCAGCTAAATTTAGGTTCATTGTAGTACAAGACTTCAATCCCAGGAGGCAAAGACAAGTAGATCTCTGAGTTCAAGACCAGCTTAGAACAGAGCAAGTCCCAGGACAGCCAAATTTTAAGCAGTGAAAGAGTTTGAAAAACAGAAAGATGGTGATGTGCTAGAACAGTAGGGCCAAGTTTTATACCCAGAATATAGCAGAACTCTGCAGCTTTGGCCAGGTGACCCTGGATTTAGAGTCCAGAATAGAAGGAACTACTGAGAAAACTGATGATGGATAGCTGGAGCTAAGTTATTACTAGTGATTAAAAAGAGATTACATCATTGAGATTAAGTCTTCTGGAAAGTGTTTTCTGAGCACACAAAGAAGCTGTGTTCCAGAAATAGATAACGTTCAACCTCATTCTGCAGCTACATATGATCATGTGTAAGAGTCACCCAGGTGGTACTGGTTTTGAAGACATGAAGGGGTCATAAAAAGAAGCTGATGCTTGGCACTGTAGGAAGCTATGAAAGTCCATTTCTGAAGGTTCAGCTTCAGTTTCTGGTAATGGCACAGGATTGAAGGGGTATTGCAAAGGATTTGAGGCTTAGCGCCATGAAGAGAGCCTATAAAAAGTGAAGCCTGGTTGCAAGAGAAGATACCAGTGTATTGGAGATACCAGTACCATGGGTTTATCACAAAGAACAGGAGCAGTAATTTAGTGGATCAACCTGAGCTTTTAGAGAAGAGGCAGAGGTGGAGAAGTAACCTGATCTTTTTGGAGGAGCCAAGAAGTCATTGTGTGGATCCCAGATATTCAAAGAAGAAGCTGTAAAATTGACATTGCCTTGGAGATTCCCAAAATGCTGGAGCTCTAGGCTATCTGCTGAGGAATGCTGCTAACAGGAAGTGAAAAAAGTCCAGGAGAAAGAATTTTGTTGCAGTCAACAAAGGTGAAAAAGTATTTGGAGATCAGAAGACTGCATTGACATCAGACATGGCGATGCAATGTTTGGAGTTGGCTTCCTGACTTGCTTTGGTGATTACAGATAAATAATTAGCTTACTCTGAGCAGAGACATTGAACATTGACTTTTAACATTTTTGAGACTGCTATAGACTATGGGGCTTTTGAAGTTGGACTAAATGTATTTTGCATTATGCTGTTTAGGTTTGGCCCCATATAGACTCATATGTTTCAACAAACCTATGATGGCCTGGAAATGGAATGTGGTGGTTTGTTTATGTTTGACTCAGGGCATAGCACTGTTAGAAGTTGTGGCCTGTTATAGTAGGTGTTTCACTGTGGGTGTGGACTTTATGAACCACATTCTAGCTGCCTAGTTTAAGAGAGTATTCTGCCAGCAGCCTTCAAATGAAGATGTAAAAATTTCAGCTTTGTCTGCACCATGCCTTCCTGGAATCTGTAATGCTCCTTCCTGCCTATATGAGAATAGACTGAACAACTGTACCTGTAAATGAGCCCCTATTAAATGTTGTACTTTATAAGACTTGCTTTGGTCATGGTGTTTGTAAAGCCTTAACTAAGACAATTTTATATAGCACGTTTATTTCTAAACCAAGAAAATTATAAAAAGAAGATAAACTTATAAACAACAATAACCAAAAGAGAACAATTCAAGTCTATTTTCTCAAAATATAAACATTTCTGAAAAATTACTCTCTAGTCATATATCTAACTTCACATGATCATCACTGGAAACCTATATTTACATGTACTAGAAGCCTTACATGACATTGCATAAATGTATATATTATATATGCTTATATTTCAAAAAATAAATTCACACAAAGAAATGACAGATTATTTTATAATATTACAGATGACAAATGTGAGTCTAGGAGATATTAACCTGATCGATACATTATAGAAAGCAAGTAGAACAAGTTTTAAACCTTATACTTGATGTTCAATCTCATGAACATAGATGCCTACCCACTTAATTTTACTAAGCCTGCTTTTTTTATCTTAATACATACTTGTTAATTTTTCATTACTAGATCTCCTTATATAAATGACAAAACACAACTAATCAAATATGTAGTTTTTTATAATTTGTATTAATACAAATATTGAATTGTTTCAAGGTTGTATATAGGCATAATCCTCTCCAACATTCCTACTGCATTATAGAATGGAAACAATGCAATATTTAATTGAACGAAATCACAAAGTTTTAACTATTTTTCTTTATAACTTGTTTTAAAATATTAAGCATTTCATATCTGGTGCTTCTTAGGTTTCTTGACATTATCTTAGTAAAGACTATTTAAAATCCATGAATAATGTTATTAATCCCAGTATTATTACTTAATTTTAATATTAAGTTTGGATACTATAGAAATGCATATATATCTTACTGAAATCTTATATTTTCCATTCTGGGCATATACTCTAGAGACGCTCCAACATACAACAAAGACACATGCACCACAATGTTCATAGCAGCCCTATTTATAATAGCCAGAAGCTGGAAAGAACCCAGATGTCCTTCAGGAGAAGAATGGATGCAAAAATTGTGGTATAATTACACAATGGAGTACTACTCAGCTATCAGAAATAATGACCTTACAAAATTCTTAAGAAAATGGATGCATCTAGAGAATATCTTCCTGAGTGAGATAACCCAGTCACAAAAGAACAGACATAGTATGTAGTCACTGATAATTGGATACTAACCCCAGAAAGCTCAGAACAACCCAGAAACAACTCACAGACTATATGAAGTTCAAGAAAAGAAAAAAAAAAAGAAAAGAAAAAAAACTATTATGCTTAATCCTTACACACCAAGAAAACTTTGATTAATTTCAGGTCACATCCTGTTTTAAATGTACTTCATGCTCATTGTAACTAGTAAGATCTTAATGCACACAATCAAACCTTTAAAAAAAAAACAAGCACTGACAAAAATGTATTTGTATACTTTTATGCAAAAATGCTTAAAATTTGTACATTTATCTTTGTTTTTGTAAAAGAAAGTTGTTCAGTAAAAAAAGATTATTCATAGCTAATATCCCCTTTATCTGCAGCTTCTGGCTTTGATGTATATGGTTCTTTCTGGTCATCGTTCCATACACAATTAGTTTTATCAAGAAAAATTTCCCATCTTATTTATAATGTCACAATTAACTTCCATTTCCATAGTGATTATCTTTTCTTCATATAAAGATACCAGTGGACAAAGATATATATTTGTCTGTCGTTTTAACTGATACTTATCATGAAGTTCATCTTAATTGTCAAGGTAACTTAATAATAATTAGGATCACCTAGGAGACATGGCCCTGGTTATGCTTGTTGGAAATTATCCTGACTAGGGAAATTGAGATAGAAAGAAGTGACTACTGTGTATATAATAATTCTCAGAGCTGGGATCCTGGATGGTATTAAAGGGGGAAAATAAGATGAATACAAGTATTTATTATTATCTGCTTCTTCTCCCAGAAGAAATTCATTCTAAAATTACATACTAGAGAATTAAAACCTGGGTATCATTACCATGATCAGTTTTTTAATAAAATTGACTTTGAAAAATACATGTCACTGCATAAAACATGTAAAACCTCTGTTTAACAACGCATAAAACATCTTACATCTATCTATCCAGTCAGCTATTTCATTAAAGTATGTACAAATGTCAATGTTACATTACTAGGTTTTCAGAATTAAATTTCTCCCTGAATATATTAATATTATTTATTTATTTAAACTGGGAGGTAACTTTAAGTATGGCCCATTAACAGAAAAGTGACATAGCCTCACTGTCCATGTCCCCCTTGGAGTAAAGCAATAAGTGTTATCATGTTTGGATATACATAATCACTGTGAAAATTCAGATCAAAAAGTTACATTAGCCCAGAATATTTACCCAGCCTTCCCCTTTCTCACAGAGTTTCAAAGTTAAATAGAAAACAATAGCATCAGCCTGAGAACATTCCCAGAGATACCTCTTCTGTGATAGATATGTTAAACTAGAGATAATTTCACTCCCAACAGATATTTGCCAATGTTAGAACAAATATTACATTGTCACACCTGGGTGAAAAATAATCAATTTAAACATATTCACATAAAAATTTTATAGTTACTGGCCTTTTAAAGCCATGGTTGGTGATCAATCTACTTTCTTATTGATAACTTTTGGAAACCATGTATTCAGCCTCTGCACTAGAAGTTTCTATTTTCCAAATATATATTTAAATGTTTCCTTAATGCAAAAAGTTTCTTTTGAGACTTAATCATGACATACCTGGAGTTAGTTTGTATTGTCAAGCAATATCACAATGTAGAGAAATGATATGTAAAAAAAAATGTAGAAAAAACATACAGTGTCATTTTTCATCAATGTAGTGTATTGCCTACAGGATTTGTATTTATAGATATTTCAAGAGTATTTATGCACATTAATTTGTGCTAACATAACTTTTCCATTTACAAATTAATACTCTGTACTAGAATTAATAAGGTGTACAGCATTCATGTGTTTTATATATATATTAGAGAAACAGTGTAGTTCTTTTCTCAAGGCATTATGGCTGAGAATGATAGACTGGGGCAAAATACAACCTCTTCTCACATCTGTATATGCATGTTCTCATGCATGCACACACACATGAACATGTGCACATACACATACACTATCATCACAATCATCATCATAATGTAGAAATTCTGTCATATACATATGTTACATTTTATCATTTATTATCTATTCAATAATGATTACATAAGTTAGCTATGCTGAATATTGTGGTGTTAATCATGTGTATATAGATATTTTGTTGCTGTTTGAGATAGTACCTTGTTATGTAGCTCTGGCTGGCTTGAAGTAAGTAGAAAGGCAAGCCTCTAATTCACAAAGTTCTGCCTGCCTATAATTTTTGGGCACTGGAGATAAAAGTGTATGTCAATATGTTTGTCTGTATGAATACTTTTGCAATGCTGCTTTGATTTAGTGGTATATACCCATAAATTGTATAGCTGGAACATAGGACAGGTCAGTGTTTATTTCTAAGAGCCTTTATGTTAATTTTCATCCTAGCAACAGTAGTTTGCATTCTTGTCTGTGAATAAGGGCTTCCTTTCTCCCATTTCACCACTGAGATTTTTCTTTTCTTTCCTCTTTAAAAAAATCTGGCCTATAATTATATTTTAAATGAAAATAGATTTCAACACAATTTTGATTTACAGTGCCTTGTTAGGCAAAGATGTAGAATCACTTTTTGTTTGTTCTTATTAGATATTTAGACAAATTCCTTCAAATAAATAAAAAATACTGAAAGTGTATCAATAAACAATTTTATGTATATCTATGAGAGGTAAAATTTCAGTTAAGAATCTGGAAATGAGATTTAAATGTTTAGAAGTTAAGTATTGACAATGTCCTTAGCCTTAGGACATCGTCAAGAAAACAAAACGGCAACCAACAGAATGGGAAAAGATCTTTACCAACACCACATCAGATAGAGGCCTAATATCCAAGGTGTACAAGGAACTCAAAAAGTTAGACACCAGAGAATCAAATAACCCTATTAAAAAATGGGGTACAGAGCTAAACAAATCATTTTCAGTTGAGGAACACCGAATGGCCGAAAAACATCTGAGGAAGTGCTCGACATCCTTAGCCATCAGGGAAATGCAAATCAAAACAACCCTAAGATTCCACCTCACACCAGTCAGATTGGCCAAGATCCAAAACTCAGATGACAGCAGATGCTGGCGAGGCTGCGGAGAAATAGGAACACTTCTCCACTGTTGGTGCGGTTGCAAGCTAATACAACCACTCTGGAAATCTGTCTGGCGATACCTCAGAAAATTGGATATAGTACTACCTGCAGACCCAGCTATTCCACTTCTGGGCATATACCCCAGAGACACTTTAATACACAACAAAGATATATGCACCACAATGTTCATAGCGGCTCTATTTATAATAGCCAGAAGCTGGAAGGAACCCAGATGTCCTTCAGAAGACGAATGGATACAAAAATTGTGGTACATATACACAATGGAATACTACTCAGCCACCAGAAACAATGACTTAACCAAATTCTTAAGAAAATGGCTGCATCTAGAGAAGATCATCCTGAGTGAGATAACCCAGTCACAAAAGAACAGACATAATATGCAGTCACTGATAGTGGGATGCTAACCCCAGAGGCTTGCACTCCCCCAGAAACAACTCACAGACTGTATGAAGTCCAAGAAATAAAGAAAACAAAAAATATACATATATTCACAAAACAAGAAGACTTTGACTATTTCCATGTTGCGTTTTGTTTTGCATGTACTTTACGCTTATTGCAACTAGTACGTTTTCAATGCATACTGTCAAGCCCTTGAAAAAAATCAAGTACTGACTAAAAAACATATTCACATGGTTTTATGTAAAATTTATTTTAATGTCTGAAAAAACAGTACTGACAAAAATGTATAATTTTAAGGAAAAAATGTTTAAAATCTTTACATTTATCTTTGTTTTGCAAAATAAAGTCATTTAAAAAAAAAAGAAGTTAAGTATTGACTGATGCACATTACCAGATTTTAAAGTAATATCACTCATATTTTAGAACCTCTTACAAAAGTAGAAAATGAGGAGGTATCAATAAATTTTGTCATATTTTATGTCAGAAAATTACCATAGAAATAACAATGAGACACCATAAGAATAACAGTAAGATAACACAAAAAAAATTGTGTACCTACTAAGTTTATATTTATAAACACAAATATATAATATAAATAATAGCCACAAAAGTAGCATTATTGATTTTAATCTACAAAATGTAAATTTTAAGCATAATCATCATTATTGGAACCTTATTAATCTTTTTATTGGATATTCTCTGTATTTACATTTCAAATATTATTCCTTTTCAAATCACTTTTATCCCCCATTTCACTTCACATGTTTCCATGAAGGTGCTGCCTTTCTCACACAACCTCTCCACATCAACACATTCCTCTACACTGGAAAAAACTTGCTTTCATTGGAGAAAATTCCTCTTCTCTCCTCTTATTTAATAAAAGATAATTCTATCCTCTGTTACATAGGCAACTGGAGCCATGGGTCTCTCCATGTGTACTCATTTGTTGGTGATTTAGTCCTTGGGAACAGAGGATTTGGTTGGTTGACAAAGTTGTTCTTCTTTCAGCTCTTCTTTTGGGTCCCTGTGTTTAGTCCAATGGTTAGCTGCAAGCATGTGTATAATTTTGTGACTGGGTTACCTCACTCAGGATAACTTCTTGTTCCATCTATTACACTACAAGCTTCAAAATGGCATTATTTCTAATAGCTGAGTAGTAACTCATTCTGTAAATGTACCACAATTTCTATATCCATTACTCAGTTCATGGCCATCTTGGTTCTTTCCAGCTTCTGGCTATTATAAATAAGGCTTCTATGAAAACGGTAGAGCAAATGTCTTATTTATATGTTGGAGTGCCTTTTGGGTATGTGACAAGGAATAGCTGTGTCCTCAGGTAGTACCATGTCCCATTTTATGAGGAACCACCAGATGGATTGCCAGAGCAATTGTGATAAAAAAAAACTGCATGGTATTGATACATAGATAGCTAGGTAGATCAATGGAATAAAAATGCATACCCAGAAATGAAATCACACACCCATTGACATTTGATCTTTGGAGTTACAAACATTCAATGGAAAAAGAACTGCATCTTCAACAAAATGGGCTGGTTTAACTGGCAATAAGCATCCAGAACAAGGCAAATCAATCCATTCTTTTGTCCTTGTACAAACTTCAAGTCCAAGTGGATCAAAGACTTCCACATAAGACCAGATAAACTGAATGTAATAGAGGAATAAGTGAGGAAGAGCTTAGAATTCATAAGAACAGGAAAGATACTCAATAAAATTCTTGCAAACCAAATTCAAGAACACATCAAAAGGATCATTCACCATGACCAAGTAGGCTTTATCCCTGGGATGCAAGAATGGTTCAATATATGGCAATCCATCAATGTAATCCACTATACAAACAAACTCAAAGTAAAAAAAAAATCATTTCACTGGATGCTGAGAAACCATTTGACAAAATTTAGCACCCCTTCATGTTCAAAGTCTTAAAAATATCAGGAATTCAAGGCCAATACCTAAATAAAGTAAAACCAGTAGCCCATATCAAACTAAATTATGAAAAAATTGAAGCAAGCTCACTAAAATCGAGGACAAGACAAGGCTGTCCACTCCCCCATCCCCTACCTATCCAATACAGTCCTGACTGGAACAATTAGACAGCAAAAGTAAATCAAAGGAATACAAATTGGAAAGGAAGAAGTCAAAATATCACTGTTTGTAGATGATATGATAGTATACTTAAGTGACCAAAACTTCTATCAGAGAACTCCTACAGTTGATAAACAACTTCAGCCAAGTGGCTGGATATAATATTAACTTAAACTAACCAGAAGCCTTCAACTACTCAGAGGATAAAGTGGCTGAGAAAAAATAATTAAGGAAATCATACCTTTCACAATAGTCACAAACATTATAAAATAAGCTTTCTGTGACCATAATCAAGTAAGTGAAAGATCTGTATGATATGAACTTCAAGTTTCTGAAGAAAGAAATTGAAGACCTCAGAAGACAGAAAGATCTTTCATGCTCATAGATTGGCTTGATTAATATAGTAAAAATGGTCATCTTTCCAAAACCAATCTATAGATTCAGTGTAATAGCAATCAAAATTCCAGCTCAATTCTTCAAAAAGTTAGAAAAATAAATTAACTAATGTATTTGGAATAAAAAATATATCCAAGACATTGAAAACTATTCTCAACAATAATGAACTTTTGGGAGGAATCATCATCCTTGACCTCAAGCTATACTACGAATTACTAGTGATAAGAACCACATGGTTTTAGCACAGAGACAGGCAGGTAGATCAATGGAATAGAAATGAAGACTCAGAAATGAATCCACACACATATGGACACTTGATATTTGAAAAAGGAATGAAAAACATTTAATGGACAAAGGACAGCAACTTCACCAAATGATTTTGGTTCAACTGGCAGTCAAGCAGAATGCAAATTGACCATTTCTTATCTTCTTGTACCAAGCTCCAGTCCAATTGGATCAAATACCTCTAAAAACCCTGTACACTAAAACTAATACAAGAAAAAGTGGGAAAGCGCTTATAACACATAGGCACATGCGAATTTTTTTTTGAACCAAACACCAATGGCTTATGCTCTAAAATCAAGAGTCGACAAATGGGAACTTATAAAACTACAAAGCTTATGTAAGACACAGGACACTCTCAAAAAGGCAAATGACAACCAACAGATTGGGAAAAGTTCTTTACCAATCCTACATCTGATAGAGCACTAATATACAATATATACAAAGAACACAGGAAGTTAGACTCCAGAGAATCAAATAATACTATTAAAATGGGCTACAATGTTAAACAAAGAGGAATACCAAATGGCAGAGAAGCACCTAAAGAAAAGCTGAACATCCTTAGTTTTCAGGATAATGGAAGTCAAAACAACCCTGAGATTATACCTCACAACAGTCAGAATGGCTAATGTCAAAAACACAGGTGACAGCCGATGAGGGCAAGGATATGGAGAAAGAGGAACATTACTCCATTGTTGCTTGGATTTCGAGCTTGTACATCCACACTGGAAATCAGTCTGGCTACTTCTTAGAAAATTGGATGACCTAGCTAAACCGCTCCTGGGCATATACCCAAAAGATGTTCCAAAATATAACAAGGAAATATTCCCCACCATGTTTTTAGCTGCTCTTTTTATGCCTGGTTCTTTTTACACTATTCTATTTTTTCTATTGCTCTTTTCTATTTAATACAGTTCTTTTTTATTAAGTTTATTATTTGAGAATATCATAAAATACTATTTAAATATATACACATTTATGTTTATAGAGAGATAAACAAGACAGGTCATCTCCACTAGATTTTATACAATTTGAAGAGGTAGGTTTTCTTTGCCCTATATCAAATATAAAAAAATAGAAAAGACTCAATATACTATTAAATGATTAATGAAATTATAAAAATGAATATATATATAAAGAGTTATTAATTGTATTTAATGTTTCACAAAATATGAAAAATAATAATAAAATAAAAATATCAGCCCTATGGTAGGTAAAAAGTCATTTAATATTTTGATAAGTTTATATTATATATAACTCAAAACAGTTTTGATAGAAATAGAAATAAGTGCAACCTCAGTAGATGACAGGTTGACAATGTTTATCAACATAGAAAATAAAAATATTTTATTTCACACATTTTATCTGACATATAAAATTATAGTTTTTAATTTTGTTTATAGTGTCATTTATTATAATAAATAGAAAAAAACCTTAAGAAAATGATTAAATAAGTAAGTTGTATATAACAAAAATATATGCCATGTGTAGTATTTCTAATTTAAAAAATTTTAGTTTCCATTATAAAAGTATAAGGACAGAGATAGACTCATGGCATTTACCTCATATGAAAAGTCAAGTGCAAATGTATCAATGACCTTAATCTGAAACCTAAAACTCAACTAAGAGCACTGTTTGATATTCTTCTGGAATATATTTATAGCCAGTTCTTCAGAGTTAAGAGATAGACTAATATAAGAATCTGGTCCTTTTTCATCAAATTGAAAATGGACCTGATCTTCAAAACTAGTGTTGGTACAAAAGTTGTTATGAGTCAATGATTAGAGTAGCAATAGAGAATCATTAATAGGTTGTTTCATAGCCCTACATCCTAAATTCATCTATTATATATCCTGTTTCTTACTGTTTCTTCATCCTTAGAGGTTTTGGCATAAGTGACCTTTTAGAGGTAATGCAATGTTAATGGCTTATTCTTTGCATCGTGGGCATTCAGAGGCTCTCTCTCTCTCTCTGACTAACATCAAGAGCTACCTGAATACATGGGTATAAGCATGAGTATTCAGAAGCCAGTTTGGCTTCTATCACTTTAGTTAACCATCAAAGATGCATCCCCTTATGAGCCTACTATATACCCAGATCTAAATGTTTAGAAAGTTGGCAGCACTAGGCATGAATCCACATCTCTGCCTCCCAAAGAGTAGATCCATTCAATGAACAGTTGTTTACAGTGCCCCTTGCCAAGAGTCAAGCCACTAGTAGTACACAGGTGAACATATGTTTTTCTTACAACTTTATTTAGAAAAAAAAAGACGGATACATATACAGATTTTTAAAGGTGTTTTGGCATAACACTGTATGAATATTTTTGTCAGTATTTAATTATTTTAGAGGTTTGATAGCATGCATTCAAATCCCACTAGATACCATAAGAGTGAATTCTGATACTCATGTTATAGTCAGGTGGAGAGATAAAAGAACAGAACCTTGTCAAAAGGAAGAAAGCAGTTATAAATACAAAGGAGCCAAACCAATAAATAAGCAAAAGGTAATCAAAAAAGTCATATCAATTACTGTAGGAATGAATCAGCAGTCAAGAGCAAGTGATGCTCTTGGAAGGGATACAAGTTTACTTCCATGCTTCGGTATCATACATCACATAAACTCATCTGACTCCTATTCCATGAGAGCCAACATACTCGTATGTCCTCCATGAAGATGTACAGGCATGCAGGCACTCACACATGCATAAATTATAACAAATATGTCAATTATATTTTTATAAACAGCACCAACAGTGGAGGCTCAGCATAGCCGAAACCCAAAAGGACAATGTAATTCTTTGTCTATCTCATCTTGACATGCAAACAAACCAGGTGTCAGCTAACAGGAAATTGATATGAGTAGTATGAATGTTAGGTAAAGGAGAAGCAAATTTCAGAATGGCATATACAATAAATTCACAGGCCTATATCCAAAATATAATCTTAATGTACCCATATGGCCTAAAGGTCTCAATTTGTCTCAAAGTTACATGAGGATACACTTTCTTTATTTTATTTTTTTTCCTTTTTTTGACAGAGATACTCATTTTTAACAACTTTATTTTTTAAAAAAAGATAAATGTACAGATTTTAAGTATTTTTTGCATAAATTATACAATACATTTTTGTCAGTACTTTTTTCAGATTTTAAAATAATTTTACGTAAAACTGTATGAATATATTTTTTAGCCAGTACTTGATTTTTTTAAAGGTTTGATAGTATGCATTGAAAACTTAATAGTTGCAATGAGCATAAAGTACATGTAAAACAAAATGTAACATGGAAATAGTAAAAGTTTTCTTGTTGTATAAAGATTTTTTTGTTTTGTTTTGTTTTGTTTTGTTTATTTCTTGGACTTCATACAGTCTGTGAGTTGTTTCTGGGGCAGTGCGAGCCTCTGGGGTTAGCATCCCATTATCAGTGACTGCATATTATGTCTGTTCTTTTGTGACTGGGTTATCTCACTCAGGATGATATTCTCTAGATGCAGGCATTTTCTTAAGAATTTGGTTAAGTCATTGTTTCTGGTGGCTGAGTAGTATTCCATTGTGTAAATGTACCACATTTTTTGTATCCATTCATCTTCTGAAGGACATCTGGGTTCTTTCCAGCTTCTGGCTATTATAAATAGAGCTGCTATGAGCATTGTGGTGCATATATCTTTGTTGTGTACTAAGGTGTCTCTGGGGTATATGCCCAGAAGTGGAATAGCTGGGTCTTCAGGTAGTATAATGTCCAATTTTCTGAGGTATCGCCAGACTGATTTCTAGAGTGGTTGTATTAGTTTGCAACCCTAAAAACAGTGGAGAAGGGTTCCTCTTTCTCCACAACCTCGCCAGCATCTGCTGTCATCTGAGTTTTGGATCTTGGCCAATCTGACTGGTGTGAGGTGGAATCTCAGGGTTGTTTTGATTTGCATTTCCCTGATGGCTAAAGATGTCGAGCACTTTCTCAGATATTTCTCAGCCATTCGATATTCCTCAACTGAGAACGTTTTGTTTAGTTCTGTACCCCATTTTTTAATAGTGTTATTTGATTCTCTGGTGTCTAGGTTTTTGAGTTCTTTGTATACCTTAGATATTAGGCCACTATCTGATGTGGAGTTGGTAAAAATATTTTCCCATTCTGTTGGCTGCCGTTTTGTTTTCTTGACAATGTCCTTTGCCTTACAGAAACTTTGCAATCTTATTAAGTCCCATTTGTTAATCTTTGACCTTAGAGCTTGAGCCATTGGTGTTTTGTTCAGAAAATTTCTCCTGTGCCTATATGTTCTAAAGTTTTCCCTACTTTCTCATCTAATAGTTACAGTGTATCTGGTTTAATGTGGAGATCTCTGATCCACTTACACTTGAGCTTTGTACAAGGAGATAAGAAAGGGTCTATTTTAATTTTTTTTCATGTTGAGTGCCAGTTGCACCAGCACCATTTGTTGAATAGGCTGCCCTTTTTCCATGGAATGTTTACTGCTCCTTTGTCAAACATCAGGAGACCATATTTGTGAGGACTCATTTCTGGATCTTCTATTTTATTCCATTGATCCACATGCCTATTTCTGTACCATTACCATGCAGTTTTCAGCACAATTGCCTTGTAATATAGCTTGAGGTCAGGGATAGTGATTCGCGCAGATGTTTTTTTGTTGTTGAGGATGGATTTTGCTATTCTAGGTCTTTTGTTGTTCCATATGAAATTGCACATTGATCTTTCCAATTCCATGAAGAACTGTGTAGAAATTTTGATGGGGATTGCGTTGAGTCTGTAGGTTGCTTTTGGTAGGATGGCCATTTTTAAAATATTGATCTTTCCAATCAATGAGCATGGGAGATCTTTCCATTTTCTGAGATCCTCCTCAATTTCCTTCTTTAGAGGTTTGAAGTTCTTGTCGTACAGGTCCTTCACTTGCTTACTTAGAGTTACACCAAGGTATTTCATAGTTTTTGTGACAATTGTGAAGGGTACCTTTTCCCTAATTTCTTACTCCACATGTTTGTCCTTTGAATATAGGGAGGCTACTGATTTGTTTGAGTTGATTTTGTGTCCAGCCATTTGCTGAACTTGTTTATCAGCGGTAGGATTTCTCTGGTGGAGTATTTGGGGTCACTTAAGTACACGATCATGTCATCGGCAAAGAGTGATGTTTTCATCTCTTCCTTTCCGATTTGTATCCCCTTGATCTCCTTTTGCTGTCTAATTGTTCCAGCCAGGACTTCTAGTACTATGTTGAATAGGTAGGGGGAGAGTGGGCAGCCTTGTCGAGTCCCTGATTTTCGTGGGATTGTTTCAAGTTTCCCACCGTTAAGTTTGATGTTGGCTGTTGGTTTGCTGTATATTGCTTTTATTATGTTTAAATATGGACCTTGGATTCCTGTTCTCTCCAGGACTTTTAACATGAAGGGGTTTGAATTTTGTCAAATGATTTCTCAGCATCTAGTGAGATGACCATGTGATTTTGTTCTTTGAGTTTGTGTATATGGTGGATTACATTGATGGATTTTCTTATGTTAAACCATCCCTGCATCCCAGGGATGAAGCCTACTTGGTCATGATGAATGATCATTTTGATGTGTTCTTGGATTTGGTTTGCAAGGATTTTATTGAGTAGTTTTGCATCAATGTTCATAAGTGAGATTGGTCTGAAGTTCTCTTTCTTTGTAGGGTCTTTGTGTAGTTTAGGTACGACAGTTATTGTAGCCTCAAAACATGACTTGGGTAGTATTCCATCTGATTCTATCTTTTGGAATAGTTTGGAGAGTATTGGTGTTATATCCGCAATAAATGTCCGATAAAATTCTGCACTGAACCCGTCTGGACCAGGGCTTTTTTTGGTTGGGAGGCTTTTGATGACTTCTTCTATTTCTTTAGGTGTTATAGGGTTATTTAGATGGTTTACTTGGTCCTAGTTTAACTTTGGGATCTTGTGTCTATCTAGGAATTTGTCCATTTCCTCCAGATTTTCCAATTTTGTGGAGTATAAGTTTTTGTAGTAGGATCTGATGATTTCTTGAATTTCCTCAGTTTCAGTTGTTATGTCGCCACATTCCTTTCTGATTTTGTTAATTTGTACACTCTCTCTTTGCCCTCTAGTTAGTCTGGCTAGGGGTTTATCAATCTTGTTGATTTTCTCAAAGAACCAACTCTTGGTTTTGTTGATTTTATCAGTAGTTCTTTTTGTTTTTATTTGGTCTATTTTTCCCCTAATTTTTATTATATATTGCCGTCTACTCTTCTTGGGTTTATCTGCTTCCTTTTGTTCTAGGGCTTTTAGCTGTGCTGTCAGGTTGCTGATGTAAACTCTCTCCAGTTTCTTTCTGGAAGCACTTAGGGCTATGAGTTTTCCTCTCAGTACTGCTTTCATTGCATCCCACAGGTTTGGGTATGTTGTGTTTTAATTTTCGTTATAATTCTAGAAAGTCCTTAATTTCTTTTTTTATTTCTTCTTTGACCGTGCTATCGTTTAACAGAGTGTTGTTTAGTTTCCATGTGTACGTAGGCTTTTTGTTGTCTTTGTTGTTGTTAAAGACCAGCCATAGACCATGGTGATCTGAGAGGATGCATGGGAGTATTTCAATCTTCTTATATCGATTGAGGCTTGTTCTGTGTCCAATTATGTGGTTAATTTCGAGAAAGTGCCATGGGGTGCTGAGAAGAAGGTGTATTCTTTTACTTTAGGATGATATGTTCTGTATATATCTATTAATTCTAGTTGGTTCAAAATCTCTGCTAGTTTTGCAGTGTTCTTGTTCAGTTTCTGTTTCCCTGATCTGTCCACTGGTGAGAGTGGGGTATTAAAGTCTCCCACTATTATTGTGTGGGGTGAAATGTATTTTTTGAGCTCTAGTAGGGTTTCTTTTATGAATTTGGGTGCTTTTTTATTTGGAGCATATAGGTTAAGTATTGAGAGTTCATCCTGACAGATATCCCTGGTAATGAATAAAAAGTGTCCTTCCTTATTTTTTTTTGATAACTTTTGGTTGGAAATGTACTTTATTCGATATTAGAATAGCCACTCCAGTTTGCTTCTTGGGCCTGTTTGCTTGGAAGTTTATTCCCACCCTTTTACTCTGAGATAGTGTCCATCTTCGTTTCTGAGATGAGTTTCCTGTATGCATCAAAAGGCTGGATTTTGTTTATGTATCCAGTCTGATAGCCTATGTCTCTTTATTGGGGAGTTGAGTCCATTTATGTTAATAGATATCAAGGAATAGTTGTTTTTGTTTCCTGCCATTATTGCTTTTGTGGGTTGAGTTGTGTCTGTGTCTTTTTCTTCCTTTAGTTTTCTTGTTTAGGAGTTTTCTTGTTTTTACTAGGCTGTATTTTCCCTCATTGTATTGGGTTTTCCACCTATAATTCATTGTAGTGCTGGGTTTTTGTTCAGATATTGTATAAATATAGATTTGTCTTGAAATATCTTCATCTCTCCATCTATGGTGATTGATAGTTTTGCTGGATATAACAGCTTGGGCTGGTACTTGTGCTCTCTTAGTGTCTACATGGTGTCTGTCCAGGCTCTTCTAGCTTTCATAGTCTCTGTTGAGAAATCGGGTGTGATTCTGATTGGCCTGCCTTTATATGTTACCTGACCTTTTTCCCTCACTGCTTTTAGTATTCTTTGTTTGCTTTGGGCACTTGGTGTTTTGACTATTATGTGTTGGGAGTTATTTCTTTTCTGGTCCAACCTATTTGGAGTTCTGAAGGCTTCTGAAGGTGAGAAACATGAAGCAATCCCACTAAAATCAGGGACTATAAATGGCTGCACACTCTCCTCCTACCTATTAAACATAATAATGGAAGTCCTGGCCTGAGTAATTAGACAGCAAAAGAAAATCAAAGGGATACAAATTGAAAAGGAGTTATTAAAAATATCACTGTTTGCAGATGACATGATAGTGTATGTAAGTGACCCCAAAAATTCCAACAGAGAACTTCAACAGCTAATAAACAAGTTCAGCAAAGTGGCTGGATACAAAATTAACACAGTCAAATAAGAAGCCTTCCTCTACTCAAAGGACAAACATGAGGAGAAAGAAATTAGGGAATAGATACCCTTCACAATAGTCACAAACAATATGAAATACCTTGGTATGACTCTAACTAAGCAAGTGAAGAACCTATATAACAAGAATCTCAAAACTCTGAAGAAGGAAATCAAGGAAGATCTCAGAAAATGGAAAGATACCCCATGCTCATGGATTGGAAGCAACAACATTGTAAAAACTGGCCATTTTACCTAAAGCAATCTACAGATTCAATGCAATCCCCATAAAAATTCCAACCCAATTATTGATTGAGTTGGAAATAACAATGTGCAACTCCATCTGGAATAAAAAAAAAACAAAAAAAAAAAAAAAAACAAAAAAAAACCCCCACCTAGAATAGCACAATCCATCCTCAACAACAAGAAAACATCTGTGGGAATCACCATCACTGACCTCAAGCTATCTTACAAGGCAATTGTTTTAAAAACTGCATGATACTGGTACAGAGATATGCATATGATTCAGTGGAATAGAATAGAAGATTGAGAAATGAACCCTTATATATGGTCACTTGATTTTTGACAAAGTAGCTATAAACATTCAATGGAAAAATGACAGCCTCTTCAACAAATGGTGTTGGTCCAACTGGCACTCAGCATGCAGAAGAATGAAAATAGACCTGTTCTTAAATCCTTGCACAAAGTTCAAATGCAAGTGGATCAAAGAACTCTACATTTAACCAGGCACACTGAAACTATCAGAAGAGAAAGTAGGGAAAACCTTATAACACATAGGCACAGGAATAAATTTCCTGAACAGAAGAGCAATGGCTTGTCCTCAAAGGTCAAAGATCGATAAATGGGACTTAACAAGATTGCCAAGTTCCTGTAAGGCTAAGGACACTGTCAAGAAAACAAAATGGCAGCCAACAGATTGAGAAAAGAGCTTTACTAACCCCAAATGTGATAGAGGCCTAATATCCAAGGCCTAATATCCAAGGTATAAAAATAACTCAAGAAGTTAGACACCAGAGAATCAAACAATCCTATTAAAAATGAGGTACAGAGCTAAACAAAAAGTTCTAAATTGAGAAATATTGAATGGCGGAGTACCATCTAAGGAAGTGCTTGACATTCTTAGTTATCAGTAAAATGCAAATCAAAACAAACCTGAGATCCCACCTCACACCAGTCAGAATGGTTAAGATCAAAAATTCAGATGACAGCACATGCTGGTGAGGATGGAGAAATAGGAACACTTCTCCACTTTGGTGGGGTTGTAAATTGTTACAACCACACTCAAAATCAGTCTGGAGGTTCCTCAGAAAATTGGACATAGTCCTACCTGAAGACCCAGTTAATCCACTTCTGGGCATATACCCCAGAGAAGCTCCAACATACAACAAAGACACATGCACCATAGTGTTCGTAGCAGCCCTATTTATAAAAGCAAGAAGCGGGAAAGAACCCAGATGTTCTTCAGTAGATGAATGGATACAAAAATTGTGGTATATTTACACAATGCAGTACTACTCAGCTATCAGAAACAATGACTTTATGAAATTCCTCAGAAAATGGATTCATGCTTCTGAAGGTTTCCAATAGATTACAAGAGATGGAAGAGAGAATCTCGGGGGAGGAAGACAACATTGTAAACATAGACAAAACAGCAAGAGAAGATGCAAAAAACAAAAAGCTCCGAATCCAAAATGTCCAGGAAATCCAGGACACAATGAGAAGACCTAACCTTCAGAAGCCTTCTCACTGTTAAGTTTGATGTTGGCTGTTTGTTTGCTGTGTGTTGCTTTTATTATGTTTAGGTATGGGCCTTGGATTCCTGTTTTTTCCAAGACTTTTAACATGAAGGAATGTTGAATTTTGTTAAAAGCTTTTTTTGGCATCTAGTGAGATGACCATGTGGTTAATATCTTTGAGTTTGTTTATATGATAGATTACATTGATGGATTTCTGTATATTAAAGCATCCCTGCATCTCAGGGATGAAGCCTATATGATCATGGTGAATGATCATTTTGATGTGTTATTGGATTCGGCTTGCAAGGATTTTGTTGAGTATTTTTCTGTCAATGTTCATTAGTGAGATTGGTCTGAAGTTTTCTTTCCTTGTAGGGTATTTGTGTGGTTTAGTAACAAGGGTTGTTGTGGCCTGGAAAATGAGTTAGGGAGTTTTCCATCTGACTCTATTTTGTGGAATAGTTTGGAGAGTATTGGTATTAGGTTGTCAGTAAATGTGTGATAGAATTCTACACTGAACCCATCTAGACCTGGTATACACACACACACACACACACACACACACACACATATATATATATATATATATATATACATACATACATACATACATACATACATACATACATACATACATACATATATATATATATATATATATATATATATATATATATATTTGGTTGGGAGGCTTTTGATGACTGCTTCTATTTCTTCAGGTGTTATGGGATTAGATTGTTTACCTGGTCCTAGTTTAACTTTAGTATCTGGTATCTGTCTAGGAATTCATCCATTTCTTCCAGATTTTCCAGCATTGTTGAGTATAGGCTTTTGTAGTAGGATCTGATGATTTCTTGCATTTCCTCAGTTTTAGTTGTTATGCCTCCACTTTCCTTTCTGATTTTGTTAATTTGGATACTCTCTCTTTGCCCACTAGTTAGTCTGGCTACAGGTTTATCAATCTTGTTAATTTTCTCAAATAACCAGTTCTCTTGGTTTTCTTGGTTCTTTTGATGTTTTTTTTTTTTTTTTTTTTTTTTTTTTTTTTTTTTTTTTTTTGTTGTTTCAATTTGGTCAATTTCTGCACTGAGTTTGATTATTTCTTTTCTTCTACTCCTCTTGGGTATATCTGCTTCCTTTTGTTCTAGAGATTTCAACTGTGCTATAAAATTGCTAGTGTATGCTCTCTACAGTTCCTTTTTGCAAGCTCTCAGAGCTATGAGTTTTCCTCTCAGTACTGCTTTTCTTGCATCCCATAGGCTTGGTTTTGTTGAGTTTTCTCTTTTATTAAATTCTAGAATATCCTTAATTTCTTTCTTAATTTCTTCTTTGACCATGCTCTCGTTTAATAGAGCATTGTTTAGTTTCCATGTGTATATGGGCTTTTTGTTGTCTTTGTAGTTATTAAAGACCAGCATTAGATCATCGTGATCTGATAGGATGCATGGGAGTATTTCAATCTTTTTATATCTATTGAATCTTGTTTTGTAATAGATCATATGGTCAATTTTGGAGAAGGTGCCAAGAGGTGCTGAGAAGAAGGGGTATTTTTTTTATTTTTTTATGATTGAATGATCTGTAGATGTCTTTTAATTCTAACCGATTCATAACCTCTGCTAGCTTTACTGTGTCCTTGTTCAGTTTCTGTTTCCATGATCTATCTATTGATGAGAATGGGGTGTTGAGGTCCCCTACTATTATTGTGTGTGGTGGAATGCAATTTTTGAGCTTTAGTAGGGTTTCTTTTATATATATATATATATATATATATATATATATATATATATATATATATATATATATATATATATGCTCTTGTATTTGGAGCATATATTAAGGATTGAGATTTACTTTTGCCAAATTTTCCTTGTAATGAGTAAAAAGTTGCCTTCCTTATCTTTTTTTAATAACTTTTGCTTGAAAATCTACATTATTCGACATTAAAATGGCTACTCCAGCTTGTTTTTTGGGGCCTTATGCTTGGAAGGTTTTTTCCCAAACTTTTACTCTGAGATAGTGTCTGTCTTTGTCTCTGCTTTGACTTTCCTGTATGCAGCAAAATGCTGGATTTTGTTTATGTATCCAGTCTGATAATCTATGTCTTTTTATTGGGAAATTGAGTCCATTTATGTTAAGAGATATTAAGGAATAATGGTTTGTTTCCTGCTTTTTTGGTTTTAGAGATAGAATTGTGCCTGTGTGTTTTTCTTGTTTTAGTTTCCTTGCTTATTTATTTTCTTGTTTTTACTAGGATGTAGTTTCCCTCCTTGTATTGGCTTTCGACCTATAATTTGTTGTAGTGCTGGATTTGTGCTCAGATAATGTGTAAATTTAGTTTTGCCCTGGAATATCTTGGTCTCTCTATCTATGGTCAGTCAGAGCTTTGCTGGGTATAGCAGCTTGGGCTGGCACCTGTGCTCTCTTATGATCTGCATGATGTCTGTCCATGGTCTTCTAGCTTTCATAGTCTCTGTTGAGAAGCCGGTAGTGATTCTGGATCGTCTGCCTTTATATGTTACATGACCTTTTTCCCGTACAGCTTTTAGTATTCTTTCTTTGCTTTGAGCACTTGGCTTTTTGACTATTTTGTGTCAGGAGGAATTTCTTTTCTGGTCCACTCTATTTAGAGTTTTTAGGCTTCTTTTATGCTCATGGTCATCTCATACTTAAGGGTAGGGAAGTTTTCTTCTATGTTTTTGTTGAAGATAGTCACTGTGCTTCTTAGTTGATACTCTTCACCCTCTTCTATTCCTATTATCCTTAGGTTTGGTCTTCTCATTGTGTCCTGGATCTCTTGGACATTTTGCATTAGGAGCTTTTTGGCTTTTGCATCTTCTCTGACTGTTTTGTCTATGTTTTCAATGTTGTCTTCGGCCCCCTGAGATTCGCTATTCCATCTCTTGTAGTCTGTTGGAAATGCTTGCATCTGTGACTCCTGGTTTCTTTTTCAGATTTTCTACCTCCGGAGTTGTCTCATTTAGTGTTTTGTTTATTGTTTCCATTTCCATTTTAAATTCCTTATTCAATTCCTTCATCTTTTTCATTCTGTTTTCCTCTAGTTCTTTGATTTATTTGAGTGTTTTCGTGTTTCCTCTTTAAAAGCTTCTATTTCATTATGGTTTTCCTCCCATTCTTCTTTAAGTGAGTTATTCACGCTCTTCTCAACAATATCCATCATTGTCTTAAAGAATGATTTCTGGTCTGAGTCTTATTTTTCTGGAGTGTTTGGCATTCTACTGCTTGCTGTGTTGGGAGAGATGGGTTCTGATATTGCCAAGTTTTCTTGGTTTCCATTGTGTAAGTTCTTTGATTTCCTCTTATCATCTTGTTGTCTTTGATTATAAGTGGTCTTCTTGTCAGTGATTGGTTTCTGTCTTTCCCATGTACCTGGCCTGTGTACCTGGATCTCTGCTGTTTTAGGTGGCAAATGGCTTGAGAGTTTGGTCCACATACATGGACCTTCTGGGTGGACCCGAATCTCTATGGCAGAGTTTCTGCTCCACTGGAACAACCGGAGGGCTGCATCTACCAATCGCTAACCCTAGCCCTCTCTGTGCCCTGGCTACTCACATTACAGTCTCCCAAGGCCTGTGTTCCTGGATCTCTGCTATTCCCTCTGGCAAATTGCCTGAGCATTTAGTCTGTATGCGATGGCTTTCCAGGCAGATAACAAGTCCCTATTCCAGGATTCCTGCTCCCCTGAACCTATGGGGGAGCCACATATTCTGTGAGCTCGGCCTAGACTTTTCTGTGCCCTGGCCATTCCTGGCGCAGTCTCACCAGGCCTGTGTCCCTGCATCTCCGCTGTTCCTGGTAGCAAATGGCTTGAGCATTTGGTGTGCACACAAGTGCTTTCTGGGTGGAACTGAGTCCCTATGGCAGAGTTCCTTCTCCCCTGGACCAACTGGAGGGCCACACCTACAGTGTGCTAGGCCTTGCCCTTTATATGCCCTGGCTACTCACAACACTCTGCAGTCTTGCCAGGGTGTGTCCCTGGATCTCTGCTGTTCCTGGTGTCAAAATCAATGATACACTTTCTATTTCTAGCAAAACATCATTTATCAGTCTTTATTGAATGGTAGTACAAAATAGTAGGTTCTGTTTACAGATCTATCTGGGTGCTCAATCTTAGGGGATGGCACAGACTATAAAATCATTGTTTTTTTTTTTTTTTTTTTCACAATAGGAATAGCTCATGGCAGGAATTTGCCTCTTCTTTACATTTTAAGCAATAAAAAATGCACAATAAGAATTATAGAAGAACTGGTTTTGGTTCATAGCAATCACAGAATGGTCTACAACTATCTTTTATTCTTGTACCAAGGAATTGGTAACCTCTTACATTATCTGGTGTTGCATGAACATACAAACAGAAAAAAGCATACACATCAAATGTAATATACACACAAACACACAGATACCACACACACACACACACACACACACACACACACACACACACACACACACACACAGTAATTGCCTTCTTTGGAAGGTGAGATTTCAATAGCTGAATCTGAAAGGATGAGAGGGAATATCATTTCCTTTCTCCTTTAATTCTTGATTCTAATTATGAATACATTATTAATTTCATTAAAAGACAAATATAAGTGCTGTTTATTTACCCAATGGATGAATAATAAAATAAAACCAAATACCTAGTAAAATGAATTTAAAACATGCATAGCTTTTTAAAAAGGTATAGGGAAATATCTGAATGACAGAGCCATAATAGACAGTCAAAGTATCTTTCAGCTCTTTGGTATTATACTATTATACTCCTGGCCTTATCTTGTAATAAATAATTTGCTTTTTTTTTTCTCAGAGAAAATGTATTATGTAGACAAAATGTACAATTTAAGAGACACTACTTATGCTAATGTGGCTAATATAGACCATTGTTTCAGGTAATTTTGTTTCCATACACAAGTTAATCGTGCCAGTGAAAAGGTATGGAGTGGTTGCTTGTTGCATAGCAACTTAGATAATATATGCAAAACACTATATGTTATGTAAATGTAAAGCATCATCATTGTAAACATGAACAACATTAGTGGTGTACAACACCTTTCTCTCTCCAGCTAGTTATTTTCCCTATGTTTTTTTCCTTGCCCATTTATGAAACCTAATTATGTTTGATAGTGACTTTTTATATATTAAAGAAGTTTTAAAACATATTTTCAAATAACATTTACTGAAGAAGAATTATTATCACGTGCAAATGAAACTATTGTGTATTGCTTCTCTTTCTGAGATGTGTTTCTCTAGAAGTTAGGGGCCATTTTCATTGTGAACACTGAATCCCTGGAACTTTGTTATGGAGTCTTAGAATAGAATACACGATGATAATTTGTATGATATAGCCAGATGCCTCATGATTGAATACATATACATTTGTAAACAGTCGGTCTCTGTTGTACATATAGATTCTTTGGTATGTCTATGGTAAAATCAAATGATTTTTTGAGTTACCAAACACAGATGATGGGGATAAAAATAATTAATTATGTGATGTCAACATACAGTCTTAAAATACAACCATTTCATTTTGCAACTTAGGGGTTACTTAATTAGATAGAGAAAAAAATCCAAGTTTCCTATTAAATATTTGGAAGACTTTAGTGAATGAATTGTTTAGTATCTTAAGAATAACCACATCTGCATATTTATTTTATATCTCTCAATTTATAATATTATGGATTTGATGTGTCTATCAGAATACTTTTACTGCTTTCCATTCAGAAAATTATTATTTCCTCACATTATATTTCCATTCCATGAATACATACCCCATTTTATTTCTAAAGATACCATTCCATTACTTGGAAAGCATTACTATCTACTAAATTGTGAAAGTGGGTTTCATTCAATTAATGAGCTGGAAACAAGGGGACATTCCATGCTAAATGAGGTTTACATATGATAATGTTGGGTTTGTCATATAAGAGGTTGCTTCCTTCCACTTCTCTTGAAAGGACAAATTTTGCTTTTATATACTCTGCATGATGCTAATATAAACGAACTTAACAAATTATACAAATATATTCAAGTTTATAATAATACTAATGAATAAAATTATTCTTAATTCATTATAAAAGCAGGCTAGCACTAAAGGCTAATTATCTTAAAAGCCAACAAAAGACAAGTATAAAGAAATGAGTTCTGATCCAGCAATGGTCCTCTAATTATAACCATTTTCATTTTGTCTAACCAGGAAGATATAATTAACTAAATATGAAAATGCACATGCAACACTGGTTATCTTTTCCTGTATGCTCATGTTATTGTGTTTCATTATTATTTTATTAAGGAGGCTAGTAGAACTCTAGTAAAATCTATAGATGTAGATAATAAACTATCAATTAAATTTAGTAAGGGACATTTTAATAAAGCCCAGTTAATTAATGCAAAAATGTGTACTAGCATTTCATATTGTTTTTGAGAGGTATTAGATACATTGCTTAAGTGGCCACATTGAATTTAAGAAGTACATTCCTCCATCATTTGTGAAATTGCAAAATGGTACACTCACTATGGAAATCAGTCTGGTGGTCCCTCAGAATACTGTATATAGTGCTACCTGAGTACCCAGCTATGCCACTCCTGGGCATATACCCAAAAGATTCTCTGAGATATAACAAGAAAACATGATTCACTATGTTCATAGCAACCTTCTTTATAATAGCCAGAAGGTGGAGAGAACTGAGATGTCCTTCAACAGAGGAATGGATATGGGGTACATTTAGACAATGGAATGCTGCTCAGATATTAAAAACAATGCCTTCATGAAATTCTTAGGCAAATGGATGGAACTAGAACATATCCTCCTGAGTGAGGTAACCTAGACTCAAAAGAACACACATGGCATTTACTCACTGATAACTGAACATTAGCCCAATATCTCAAAACATCCAAGATATAATTCACAGAGTATGCAAATCTCAAGAAGAAAGAATACCAAAATGTGGATGATTCAGTCTTTCTTAGAAGGGGGAATAAAATATTCATAGAAGACAAAGTGTGGAGGAGAGACTGAAGAGAAGGCTATCCAGAGAGAGGTCCACCTGGGGATTCAACCCCTATCCTGCCACCAAGCACAGTCACCATTTCTGATGCTAAGAAGTGCATGTTGACATGAGCCTCAAATAACTGTCTCCTGAGAGGCTCTGCCAGATCATAACAAATACAGAGGTAGATGCTCACAGCCAACTGTTGAACTGAGAACAGGATCCAAAATGAAGGAGTTAGAGAAAGGTCTGAAGGAGCTCAAGAGGTTTGCAACCCCACAGAAAGAACAAGAATATCAACCAGCCAGACTCCCCAAATCTTGAAGGGACAAAACCACCAACCAAAGCGTACACATTGGGGAAAGGCATGGCTCTCGCAGGATATGTAACAGAGAATGGCATTGTCTGGCATCAATATGAGGAAAACCTGTGAAGTCCTGTGAAGGTTCATTTCCCCAGTGAAGGGAAATGCTATGGTGTTAAGGTGGGTGTAGGTGGGTTGGTGGTAGGGTGAGCATCCTCATAGAAACAGGGGGAGGGACATGGGAGAGGGGGGAAGCAGAAAAGAGGATAACATTTGAAATGTAAATACATAAACTATACAATAAAAAATTGGCAAATGAACCTGGTCTACCACCTAAAATGCACACATTACCTGGAATTCCCTGTTCTAAATATTTTAACCAATATAAAACAAAGTAAAGTTACATTTGATGTGTGTGTGTGTGTGTGTGTGTGTGTGTGTGTGTGTGTGTGTGTGTGTGTGTATGGAAAACTTAAGCATTTACTTTTTAGCCCTTCCCAGGGACTTATAAAATCAGTATAACACTAACAGGAATTTAGTGCTTTTGGGAAAAATTATGCTCTTATAACATTTAAATTTTCTTGACAAAATAACTTGCTAAAAATTTATGGTAAAATATAAACTGACTAATTCTTTCACAGAATATTGTGCTACACAACTTGACCAATAGAACTCCAATTTCAGCAGTATTGTTAGTTACTTATTAGACATGATTCTCCTTAATAAGATATTATTAGTTTATCTCTGTATTTTCTTTAAATGTCAGAATGACATTGTTAGAAAAGGTGGAAGAAAATTTTAATTCAAGAAGGTAGAAGGCAGAGGCAACAAATCTTGAGATCAAAGCCAGATAGCCCTACAAAACCCCTTATCTCAAATAAAATTTACATTAATTTATGTGTGTATGTGGTTTTGTATTGGGCATATAAGTTTATGTATATATAATTTATATTATTATGTTATATATATATTTTACACATATACTATATTTAGAAATAAATAATCCCTAAATTAAAAAGTAATACAAAAAATCATAAAAGTGTGTTTCCCTTTTTAATTAATTTTCAAGCAAAGTACTTGAAGGAATCAACATTTTCTTGTTTTTTTTTTTTTCTTTCTTTTTTTTTCGAATACATTTTTAAGGTTGTAATTAAGTATTTATGGGTACATATACATACACATATGTATATATATAACAATAATATAAGAAAAGAAGCTATTAATTTGAGGGGATAGGAGAGAGACTAGGAGGGGCTCAAGGGAGGAAAGGGGGATGTGATACAGTTCTATTTTAATTAAAATATATTCTTTGTTTTTCTTGAACTTCACACAGTCTGTGAGTTGTTTCTGGGGTGTTCAGAGCTTTCTGGGGTTAGTATCCAATTATCAGTGACTGCATATTATGTCTGTTCTTTTGTGACTGGGTTATCTCACTCAGGATGATATTCTCTAGATGCATCCATTTTCTTAAGAATTTGGTTAAGTCATTGTTTCTGATAGCTGAGTAATACTCCCAACATTTTCTATGAAATTATTATAGCTCCTTATGATTTTGAATGGCAGCAATAACAACAATAAAAGAAAGCAGCACAAAAAGTAAGCAGTGGTTAATAGACATAATTGTAAATAATTGTTTAAAAGAATTGTGTTTTTTTTTTTTTTCAACATGTTCTCTTTGTGTAGCCCTTGCTATTTTCTATTGTGGAACTCACTGTGAGATCAGGCTGACCTTGACCTCAGATCTGCCTTCCCTGTCTCTCAAGTTCCGGAATTAAAGGCATGCACCACCAATATCCAACTTAAAGAAAACCTTCTGAAAAGCATTTCTTCTTTATGCCACCCTTTTCTTGAGCAGCGAACCACTGACAACGTTTCCTCCTTTAGAGGAATGTATGAAATTTCCAAAATCTTCAAACAAGTCTTTCCATGATTCTAGCATCTCACTTTTGATATACATATGCCATAAGAGTAATTATATTTCACTTAAAATCCTTACTAAATACAACATACAGAGAGATACATACAACTTAATATGCCAGTATTTTCTTTAAAAAATATGTTAGATTTAATGAAAGAGCTTTTTGGATAGTAAAAGAATCTTAATGGTAATATTTTAATACCTGAATAATTATGAAAATTATATGCCTATCTAGAAAGCTCACAAAGATACCAGCTAATTGTAAAAATTGTTTACGTAATATAGGAGTTTCATAATCAGTCGCATAATATTTTTAATAGTTTATGACAATACATTACAGACTGGGGTTTGTAAAGAATATTTCTATTCAGGAAATTTTCCCCTGTGCCTATGTGTTCAAGAATCTTCCCTATATAATCTTATATAATGTTGAGTGTATCAGGTTTTATATGGGGGTGCTTGATCCACTTGGACATGAATTTTGTACAAGATGCTAAGAATGGATCGATTTGCATTGTTCTTCATGCTGACTGTCAGTTGAAGCAGAAGCATTTGTTGAAGATGCTGTCTTTTTTCCACTGGATGATTTTAAATCATTTCTCAAATATCAAGTGAACATTGGTGTATGTGTTCATTTCTGCATCATCAATTTTATTTCACTGAGCTACCTTCCTGTCTCTGTACCAATACCATGCAGTTTTTATCACAAATGCTCACAATACATCTTGAGGTCAGGGATAGTGATTCCAACAGAAATTCTTTTATTGTTGAGAATAATTTTCACTATTCCGGGTATTTTTTATTCCAAATGCATTTCCAAATTGCTCTTTCTGGTACTATGAAGAATTGAGTTGGAAATTTCATAGGGACTGGATTGATTCTATAGATTTTTTGGCAAGAAGGCCACTTTTATTATATTAATCCTGCCAATCCAAGAGCAAGGGAGACCTTTCCATCTTCTGAGATCTTCTTAAATTTCTTTCTTCAGAAACATGAAGTTCCTGTCATGCAGATCTTTCACTTGCTTGGTTGGATTCATACCAAGATATTTTATATTATTTGTAACTATTGTTAAGAGTATTGTTTTCCTAATTTCCTTCTCACCTGTTTATCCTTTGAGTAGAAGAACGCTACTGGTTTGTTTCAGTTCTGATTATATCCAGCCACTTTGCTGAGGTTTTTTATCAGGTTTAAAAGTTCTCTGGTGGAATTTTTTGGTCATTTAAGTATACCATCATATAATCTGAAAATAGTAATATTGATTTCTTCCTTTTCAATTTGTATCCAGTTGACATCCGTTTCTTGTATAATTCCTCTGGCTAGGACTTCTAGTACTAAATTGAATAGGTAGGGAGAGAGTAGGCAGCCATATCTAGTCCCTGATTTCAGTGGGATTTCTTCCATTCCTCTCCAATTAGTTTGATATTGGGTATTGATTTGCTGTATATTGCTTAGAAAATATCATCTTTAGTGAGGTAACCCAAACACAAAAGACTACATATGATAAGGAGATTATAGCCCAAAAGGTTGGAACACCCAAGATATAATTTGCAGATCATATAATGCTCATGAAGAAGGAAAACCAAAATGTAGATCCTTCAGTCCTTCTCAGAAGGGAGAAAAAAATAGTCATGGGAGAAAATACAGAGACAAAGAGTGGAACAGAAACAGACAGAAAGTTCATCCAAAGACTGCACCACCTATGGACCCATCCCATATGCTGACACAATACTCAGTCACTATTGCTGAAAGTGCATGCTGACAAAAGCTTAATATAGCTTCTCCTGAGAGGCTCTGCCAGAGCCTTACTGATACAGATTAAGATGCTTATAGTTAGCCATCAGACTAAGGATGGGGGCCCTAATGAGAAAGTTAGAGAAAGGATTGAAGGAGATGAAGGGGTTTGCAAGCTCTATGGAAGAACAATAATATTAACCAAGCATATCCCTCAGAGCTCTCAGGGACTAAACCACCAACCAGAGTTCACATGTGCGACCCATGACTCCAGCCATGTATGTTGCAGTGGATAGCATTGTCTGGCATTAATAGGAGGAGAATCCTTTGGTACTGTGAAGGCTCATTTCCTTAGTGTAGGGTAGTGTCAGTGGGCTTAGGTGGTAGTTGGTGGGAGGGGGGGGAGCATTCTCATAGGAGCAGAGGGAGGGCATTTGGGAGAGGGGGATGGGAGAGAGAGGCAACCACAAAAGGAGATAACATTTGAAATGTAACTACATAAGCTATTTTATAAAAAGAGAAAAATATGTCATATATGTCTTCATAATAGAAAGAAAAATTGATGGCATGTATGAAGGAGTTTTTCTAAATAATAATAAACACAAGCTCTGTATGTCCTTCATTATTAAAATACTTTCTGACACTAGTTACATCATCAATCATCTGTTTTAAACATTATTTATTTATGAATTTTAATACTGTATATGTAAAACATGATTTTTGGAAGAAGCTACATTTTAAAAAGAGTGATTCCTGATAAAAAATACACAAATCATTTCAAATATTTAACCACAGGCCTTTTTAGTTTTCTCAGGATCTTATTCTAATGACAGAATATCTTGGAATGTAACAAGGATAGTGATAAATAAAATTTCAGGAAGTGAACATATACTATTTCTAACAATGTATTTTATAATGAAAATAAAAGAAAGTTCCAAATCACTGGTCCATTGTCATTTGTGATATTGTTAAAAGGTCCAGAAAACTTTTTCCAGGAAAAAAAATTAATTTTCTAAGGCACATGACTTGATAATGTGCAAGCTTATATAATAAAGTGGCTTTGTATATCTAATAAAGTTAAATATGTTAGCACTATTATATATGGTTATATGAATTTCTTTTTTCACACAAAGTCCCTCAGTGGGTATGAATAATAATAAAGAATGAATAGTGTCTACGTACAAGCTGAGATCATCTTCTTTGGTCTACTCTCAACGCCCCCCCCACAAGCTTGTGCAGTGGAGGGTCACATGGTTGGCATTGGTGTAATAGTGTTGGGTACACACCTGGAGAAGGTGACACAAGGCGATGCCAACTATTGATACTTGATGCAGACTGACCATGCAGTTGATAAGAGCCCACCATGTGGTCTATACCTCCATGGTTAGAATGGTATGCATTCTCTTAAGCTAGCCATGCCACTTTCTTCTTTTTCTTCTGATCCTTCTTCTTCATCTGCTACTTCCCAGCCTAGGCTGTGCACTTACCACCCTGTTTCCATTTCCTACTTCTTCCTTGGTATTACGCATCTTTCTTCTGAGCTATAACATTCTGACTGGAATCTGGAGAGCGAGGGCATTGGTGACCTCTTATGGCCCTGGCTCCTCAGTCAGACAAGCTAGTGAAACAGGGTCAAGAGTAGTGAAGTTGATTCTTCCTCTTCATTTCTTAGGGATGAAATGTAGGTGCCCCAGATTTTATCTGATGACAGGACCTTCTGCTGATCCTCATACCAGGATTCCAGCTCCTAGCTTGGTACCATCTCAAAGGAGAAAGAATGCTGTGACTGAGCTTTAGTTAGACCAGGTTCTCTCTCCTCAGGTTCCAGCTGTTATTTTGTCTCTATTACTGTCACACAGTCTTCTTCAACATGATATGATCAAAGTATTAATCTCAAGATACTTACCTATATAAAGAACTTAATAAAATAAAATGCTCTAACAGTAAAGAAGACAGAGCCTTTTAAACATGTCAAAGTAAGATGAAGTGAAAGGAGAGACATACAACTTTGCCATTGTTGAGGATAAAGGAAAGAATGCATGAGTGTTAATAAAAATTTCTTATATAAACGTATAAGATTGCTGAATACTATAACCATTGAAATAAATAAGAAGCAATGTGCAACTCTTTTTGAAATAAACTAAAACTTTGCTTAGAAATGTTAATTGGAAATCTAACATGAGAAGTTAGTACCAAGATTCAGGGGCAGGAAAGGAAGTTGTGAATATGAACTCATTCTCCTAGTACATCACTGAACAAAAAAGCTCTGTACAGGAAACACAACAATCAATTGACCAAGGAGAAAACCCACATATTGAGAGAAATATCTCTGACACCTTGACATCTAATAAAGGATTAATACCAAGAATATAGAAAGAATATAAATAACAAAGTGTCAGAAATACAAAAAAAAATTAAAAGGAGCCTATGGAACTGAGCAGAGCTCTCTAAAAGAAGAAACAGAAATGGCTAAAATTACCTCAAAGAGTGTTTGGCATCCTTAGCAATTGGGGGATACAAATGAAAAATAGTTTTTGAGATTTCATTTCACCCTAGTCAAAATGGCTATGATTGAGAAAAATATTCCCCATATTTTCTCCTTCATCTTCCTCTTCCCTTCCCTCCACTGATAGGTCCTCCCATTTGAGTCTCCTCCTCCCCATCCATCCATAATTATCTACCTTTTTCCCATTCATCATGATTTGTACATTTTCTTGTCCCTTACTCTATACATAACCTCTATGGTTCTATGGATTGCACATTGTTTTTTTTTTTTTTTTTTTTTTTTTTTTTTTTTTTTTTTTTTTTTTTTTTTTATTGACTTAACAGGTAATAGCCACAAATAAGCAAAGACATACAATTTGTCTTTCTGTCTTTGGGTTACCTCACTTAGAATGCTTTTTCCCACTGGTTTCATCCATATATCTCTGAGTTTTGGGATTGTATTTATACAACGGCTGAGTAATAATCCACCGTTTATATGCACATTTTCTTTACCATCCATCTGTTGTAGGTACATCTCTCTTTTTTGTTCAGTTTCTGGACATCATGAATAGGGCAGGGATAAACATGGTTGAGTAATTGTCCCTGTAGCATATTGAAATGTCCTTTGGATATATTGCCAAGAGTGGAATAGCTGTATCTTGAGATACATTGATGTTAATCTCCCTGAGGAACTGCTATATATTTCCATAATAGCTATACAAGTCTGTAGTCCCATCAGTAATGAATTAGTATTCTTCATATCCTCACCAGCATGAGGTTTTATTGATCTTTGCTATTTTTTTTTTTTGTTGTAAAATAAAATCGCAAAGTAGGTTTGCTCTGAATTTCCTTAATGGCTAAGGATGTTTAACATTTTTTTAGTGTTTCTCAGCCACTTATATTTGCTCTATTGATATTTATCTGTTTATCTCTGTATCCCATTTAATTGGATCATTTGTTTCCTTGGCAGTTTTTTGAGTTTTTAAATATTTGTGTATTACTCCTCTATGAAATGTATCATTGATAAACTTCACACATTGTGTAGACTGCTTCTTGTCCTAATTATTGTGTTCTTCATGTATAGAAAGAATCTTTGGGGTTTTATGAAGTTCTTTTCTCTTAATGTTCATCACAGCGCCTATACTCATGGTATCCTCTTCACAATGTCTTTCCCTGTACCAGTGAGTTTAAGGTTATTTCCCACTTTCCTTTTTATCACGTTCAGTGTATCTGGATTTATGTTTATGTCCTTGATCCATTTGGAGTTGAGTTTTATAAAGGGTGATAATTATATACCTATTTGAATTACTCCACATGAAACTATCCAGTATGTCTAGCACCATTTATTGAAGATACTGTCTTTTTTCCATTGTGTGTTTCAGGCTTCTTTATTAAACAACAGCAAACAGATGCCCATATGTGTTTGTGTTATGTATGGGTCTTTGATTAAATTTTATTGATCAACCTGACTGGTTTTATGTTTTTATTACTATAGCTCGATAGTATAATTTAAGATCAGGGATGTTAACACTAGTCTATTCATATTTATTTAAAACTTAATCCTTTATCCTGCTTACTGCACCCATCCTAGTCTTCCCCTTCCATACCCCTCCTCCCACTCCTCTTATCTTCTGAGTGTATAGGGTCATCCTGGATATACCTCCTCCACCATAGCACATCACGTCTATGAAGATAAGCATATTGTTTCCCACTAAGGCCAGATAAAACAGTCTAATTAGAAGAACATATTGCACATCCAGACAACAGTTTTTGGGATAGCCCCCACTCTAGTTTTTTGAGAGCCACATGAAGGCCAAGCTGAATATCTGCTTCATATGAGCATAGAGAACTAAGTCCAACCAGTGTATATTATTTGGTTGGTGGTTTGGCCTCTGAGAGCCCCACAGTTCCAGGTTAGTCAACTCTGTTGGTCTTCCTGTCAAAGTCTTATCTGATCCAGAGCCAGCATTCCATCCTACTATTTTTTCATAAGAGTCTCCACGCTGTATCCATTGTTTGGCTGTGGGTGTCTATATCTGTCTGAGTCATCTGTCAAGCAGTTATTTTATTATTCAGGATTGCATTAGATATCCTGCTTTGTGTGTGTGTGTGTGTGACCCCATATGAAGCAGAAAATTATTCTCATAGTACGTGAAGAATTGTGTTGAGATCTTGATGAAGATTACAGTAAATCTATAGATTGTTTTAGATAGGATGAATATTTTACTATGTTAATGCTACTGATACATGAGCATGGGAGATCCTCTTGTCTTCTTCAATCACTTTCCTCAAAGATGCTAAGTATTTGTCCTACAAGTCTTTTACTTGCTTGGTTAGATGGACACCAAGATATTTTGTAATTTGAAGCTATTCTGGAGAGTGTTTTTTCCATGATTTCTCTCTCAGTCAGTCCATTTGTCATGTACATATGAGAGGACTACTGATTCTTGTGAATTAATTATACATCTAGGTACTTAGCTGAATATGTTGATCAGCTGTAGGAGTTTTCTGGTGAGATTAGTTTTATGGTGGGATTTCAAGTGTCACTTATGTATGACTGCCGTATCATTTGCAAATAAGGACTATTGATATTTTTTTTCTATTTCTGTTCAGTTGACCTCTTTCGGTTGTCTTATTAATCTAAGAATTCAATTACTATGTTGAATAGGTATAGAAAGAGTGAACAATCTTGCCTTGTTCCTGATTTTACCGGAATTGCTTTGGGATTCTCTCAGTTTACATGGATATTGGCTATAAATTAACTGGAAACTGACTTTATGCTATTGAGATATGCCTCTTTTATCTAAACTTTTCAGGGCATTCATAATGAAGGGGCTTTGGATTTTGTAGAAGGCCTTTTAAGGTGATCATATAGTTTTTGCCTTTCAGTTCATTTACACTTTAGATTACATTTACCACCTTACAGGAACCTTTACTGTGTCTCTGGGATGAAGCCTACATGATTATGGTAGATGTACTTTTCATTATGGTCTTGGATTATGTTTACAAATATTTTATTGAGAATATTTCTTACATGCTTATTTCCAGGTTTTCCTCAGTTTGGATTTGCTTTTTTGATTCTGTTTTTTTTTTTTTTTTTTTTTTTTTCTTTAGCCCTTGAACTGCTTTATTCAGGGTTTTAATTTTTGTTTATATTTGCATAGATTTCTTTAAAGGATTTATTCTTTTTCTCTTTAAGAGCCTACATAATCTTTATAACAACTATGTTAAGGTCTTTGTCTTGTGTTTCATCCATGTTGTAATATTCAGGGCCTGTTGTATTTGGGTTGCTGTGTTTTAGTAGAGACATATTTTCCTGGCAACTATTGAGTGTGTATCTAGGCTTGTATCTACTTATCTGGGTTAGGGAAGAGTGTAGGTCTAGGGGTTGATATATAAGCTCATTTTTGTTGGTTGGGTGTTTTATTCCTTGGGTTCTGTGGCTCTCTCTCAGGTTCTTAGGAGTGTGTGGTGCTTCTGTGATGTCTGGTTGGGAATGTTTCGGGGATTCTGCTAGGTGTGGCCACTGGGGGTTCAGAGTAAAATATGTTTCTATGTATTGAGAGGACTGACAGGAATGAAGTTAGCCTAAAAGAGAAATTACGAATGGATTAAATAAGACCTTCCCACCAATATCTTCTTATTTCCCTTAATGCAGGGCCCAAGATTACAACAGCTAATCTTACAAATGATTTGTCTGCTCATGAGAGAGTGAGAGTGATGATCTCAAACTCTAATACTTGCTTCTCTGCCAGGCTTGCCTGGTAATTCCTCAGGGAATGGGTGCTGGAGTTGGAAGGTGGGATAATGGGATTATTTGAGAGAAATAGTTGGAGGAGGTCTCTGTAATCCATTGGAATGGTGTTTCCTTCTTTTAAGATAATGCCCTGCTAAATAACTCAGGAAAGTTTTGACTTATTCTCTTGTCTCAACTTTTGAACTGCAAAGATTCCAACCTTAAGCTATAATGCCTGGGTGAACTTTTGTATATCTTTCCTGTTTAGCACGTTCTCTCGCAAAATCTCTAGTTAAATTTATTTGACTCCTCACATTTTTTTCTTAGTTAGACTATCTGAGGATATATTTTACATAAGCTTCATTGATTTTTGCACTTTTCTTACTATTTTCATTTAGTTTCAGAGTGATTTTCAACATTTCCTTCATTTAGTTAATAATAGGGTGGGTTTTTGTTTGTGTCAACAGTTTCTTTATATGTAGCAATAGGTTACTAATTTATGGTTTCTGGTTTCTTTGAAGTAGTTTATTGCTATAAACCTCCCTCATTTACCTTCTTCCTTTATTCTCCTGGGCCAGTAGCACATTTACAATTTTATACCATTTTGCATTTTGAAGTATTATTCCTAAAAGTGCATTTCATATATTCACTAGTTTTCTTCTTAGTAACTTTCATACACTATCACATATATATTTCTGCCGGAACTTAAACAAATAAAAATGCATATCATCTTTTAGTTCTGTATTGTTGTCTGATTTCCAAATTTTTTATTCTTCTACATGTTTAGCTTTGCTGTGTACTGGCCAGAACACATACCTGATCTAATTTTGATTTAACACATGCAATATGATTTTAAAAGCCTGATTTATATTATTCAATAATTTTAAGTTGACTCCATTTTTCTATAAATTATATAATTGTATTTTCTTTATAAATCTATTTGAATGCCTCATACACATGAACACACACATGTGATTTTTAAAATCCATTCACTTGTACAGTTTCTATTACTTAGGTATTATAAACACTGCTCTGGTAAATATGAATATGCAGTTATCTCTATGGTAAACAACTTTGATTGATTTGTATGAATAAAATAAAGTGATACAGTTCTGTTTTGTTATTGAGTTAATGTCCATGATAATGTCAAGTCCTTATCCATTTATATAGTTTTTTTGTCAGTACTTTTACTTCGTTGTCAGCATTGTTTATTATTTTGATCATTGTTATAATAAAAAATACATTAAGGTTCACTTTAGTTTTGGATTGTATATCCAGTTTTGTCTAGTATATTTGCCCATTTATTGAGCAAGAGTTGTTCTGGTTTTTTATGCTATTTTTGTTAGTTTATTTGTGTATTTTTTTCATTTTGGTATTTTAGTCTCTCTCTCTCTCTCTCTCTCTCTCTCTCTCTCTCTCTCTCTCTCTCTCTCTCTCTTTATCACACACACATACACACACACAAACATATACACACCTGTGGCTTGTGTGTGTGTGTGTGTGCGCGTGCGCGCGAGTGCGCGTACGCGCTGATAAAAAAAAAAAAAAAACAATTTAAATCCCATAATCAAGGATTTGACTATTTCCATGTTACATTTTGTTTTACATGTACCTTACGCTCATTGTAACTATTAAGTTTTCAATGCATACTATCAAACCTTTAAAAAATCAAGTACTGACTAAAAAATATATTCATATAGTTTTATGTAAAAATTATTTTAAAATCTGAAAAAAAGTACTGACAAAAATGTATAATTTTAAGCAAAAAAAATGTTTAAAATCTGTACATTTATCTTTGTTTTGTAAAATAAGGTTGTTTAAAAAAATAAAAAGGATTGTGGAAGGTTCCTATGGCCCTATGGGCATTACGTTAGCCGAGTACCCAAAAGAGGGGAGATACTCACAGGCAAGCATTGAACTCAGCCCAGTGATTGTTACTGCCTCATATGGCATCAGAGGGAAAGGAGGTGTTTGGTCTTGTGGCTGCTTGGTGTGCCAGAGAAAGGCGATTTTAGAGAGGTAAGGTAGCATTGGATGGTTCGGTGGGGCAGCACCCTGTTAGAGGCAAAAAGGGAAATTGGTTGGGGGGGGGTTGTGGAGGAGGAACCAGAAAGGGGAGGGCATTTGAAATATAAATAAATAAAATGATTAATTAAAAACATGATTCTTAATTTAACAGGAATGAATGTTATTTTATAGGCAAATTTAAGTGATCATGGTTTGAGAAAAGATTAGGGTAACCATAAATCACATGTTCCATGGTTGTTTATAGTTTTAAAGAACAACGTAAGTCATAAATCAAGACAATTTGAAATACTTTGGTAGATACACCAGAAATACAGTTTCAGAGATGTGGGAAAGCATTTATAAAGGCCTCAGATGTTGTCTCATGGCAGTCTAGGCTTTTTTGTTGTTCAAAGATAGCAATGTGTTAAGTAGGTAGACTCCAAAAGGTTTACAGCTAAGCGTCACAAGATGCTAGTTGCTAAACAGAGTTGAGTAAGCTAAAGCTGACCACAGATAAAGTAGTTCTGGACCTGCTACACTTCTACCTCTTGGCATCACTGCAGATTAGATGACCTAGTCACTTTTTCCAGATATCTTCTATCCAGTTGTGCTCACTGAAAATTATAACATATATTTTATATATTAACTCCATGTCATGTAGGAAACTGTTCTTTTTTTCTGTTTTGTTTCTCCCATTTAATAGGCTTTCTCTAGTTATTTTTACGGTGAAATGTGCATGGAATAAGCATATTAGTAATTAAGTCCAATTCACCAATTAGTGTCACATTAAGGAAAGAAATGAAAGCACTTCCCGTTGAAGTTACTTAAGCAAGAGTATGGACTATTCCCTACAATTCAAGTGTAGTGAATTCCCTACTTAACATTCCTTGTGCCATACATTCTTTGTCTCTTTGTTGTGGGAGTCTGAATCTGTGCCTGCCTGAAGGCTATCTTGTGCATCTGTCCTTGTGTTTGTGTCTGTATGCCTGTGTATATATCTATCTCTATATATTTATATAATATATCTATATCATATCATATATCATATCTATATCTATATATAATATATATCTATCTCTCTATATATAATCTCTCTATGTATATATCTATATATATGCCTGTAATTATATAATCTATATCTATATCATATATCATATATCTATATCTATATGTGTGTGTATGTGTGTGTTTGTGAGTCTTGTGGGGGAAGGAATGGGATACATTCTAGAAATCTTAATAGAGTTTTGTAAGGATTGAATCACAGACTACAACTAATCCCAATTGATGAGATAACAAGCAGTACTACAAATATCATTGCTTATAAACCAATATCTAAATGTTATGGTCAACATTCATAATAGATATTAATTTCTGAATATTTCATTTAACCACTGTATATTGTGCTTTATTCAAAGGGTACATATGCACTACACTGTGTCAGGGTAATGGAAGAGATCACAATTTAGGGTCTTAGATATGGAATAATTTAGGTTGTAAAGGTTGATTACATAGGAAATTCAAGGCAAATGAGGTTAATTGGTGCATTGTTTTCTTAAGAGCAGATTAAACAAACACGCTGAGTATACTGCAGAATATCCTATTTTAGTCTTAGTTAACCTCAGAGTGTATTATTAACTCCAGCTGTGAATTTCCTCAAACATCCCTGTCTCATAGCATGTAAAATATATTTTATTATACACAATATTTGTAGTTTAATGTAATTCTATTTGTAAATTTGAGACTCAATCATACTTTTAGAGATACTGTGTGTCCTAGTCACAAATTTATTGTTTATTCTCAGATATTAAAGAATTTCTTATAAAATTACTTTTGGTAGCTCCAAAGTTTCAGATCATACACTAAGGCATTTAGTTCATTTTTATTTGATTGGTATCCAAACACTGTCATGCAGTAAAGAAATTTTATTTCTACATGTGTACAATTAGGTTATAAGTCTAACCAAGAAAAAAAATGATATTAGTTTCTGTTTCTCAACAACAAAATAAAAAATAAATTTTATAGCAGCTTTGTCAAGAATTAGATTACTTTACTTGTGTGGACTTTTTCTGCCTTTTATTTTATTCCACTGATTTTTGTATCTTTCAGCATTGGTTTTCTTATGATTGTTTGGGTTATTGTTGGTTTTCCTTATTATGATATTTATGGTGTTATGCATCCTTCAAATTGCCGTATAAATTATAGATTGTTTTAATTAGTTGTGGTAGTTTCAATATGCTTGGTCCATGGGAAGCAGAACTATAAGGAGCTATGGCTTTATTGGAGGATGTATAGCCTTGATAGAGGATGTGTGTCACTATGAAAATAGGGCTTTGGAATCACACATATATGATCATTTTTTGCCAATGTGATCCTGAACCTCATCCTAGCTTCCTGTGTAAGATAGTCCCCTTCTGGATGCCTTCTTATTAAGATGTAGAACTCTGCGAATACCATGTCTGTGTGTAGGTTGCCATGTTTCCTGCCTCTGATACTGTAATCCAGACACAATTAAAGATTTTATAAAATTTTCTTGATTATACTGATAGATAAAATTGTGTTTTTGTTCTACTGTAATTTTTCTGCCAGTAAAAATTATACTTAGATAAACTTTCAACTGAGTTTGAGATTTCTGACATGTTTGGGCTAATTCTGAGGTGGAAGTCAAACTTTTTATGTGGATTAACTTTTCAAAGACCATTCTGTTGTCCCAACCTCTACCAGGGAGCTATAAAGCTAATTTTATATCCAGGTTACTTTTGTGTATTGTCTGTCATTTTGTTTCACTGGTATCCTTCAATATTTATTTTAGATTTCAGACGATACACATGTCTATTATAAGTAGATGGTTATATATTTTAAATCTTATTTTAATCTTTTATTGGATTATAGAGAAGTAGCCTTTAATCTCCTATGTTAATTAATTTTTATTAACTAGTCCCTTAATCTCTGTGTGTGATTGATTCAGGAACAGATAAATCACAAAAAATTACTGCCAAGACAAAATCCTGTAGTAAATTTCAAACAGTGCTGTCTAATCTTCTGATTCTTGCTATGCTCTCTACTTGCCAAAAGTGGTATAGTACTTGTAGATACAGTATTACATTACTACAATATGGTTTCTGTGATTCAGTCTGTTGGTACTACTACCCTGAGTTAAGTAAGGAGGGGCCATGCTCATCAGAGAGTATTCCTGTTATGGACTTTGCATCAATATGATGTCTGAAAATAATTGTACTTAGTCTTTCCCAATATAGAAAATTATTTTCTAACTTTCTTGGGTTTATAAAACTTATGACAGGGGTCATCAGGTTTTTCTCCCTATATCCTTAAGTGTACTTTATTTTTCTTCTTTCATTGTAAAAATTTCCCTTCATACATTATATCCTAATGAGAGTTTTCTCTTCCTTCCTTCTTTTCTCTCTACCACTACTTCCCCTCTCCTTAGATCCATGAACTCTCTGCCTCCTCTCAGAAAAGAACAGGCCTCCTATTGAAATCAACCAAGTAGTATATAAAAAGCTACAATATATACAGGCACATACTATCACATAAAGGCTGGACATAGAAACCCAGTAGGAAGAAAATAGTCAGATATATAGGCTAAAGAGTCAGGAACAGTTCCACCCTAATGTCCTGCTCACATTGTTAGGGTTTCCAGAAGAACAGCATGCTAATTAGCTATAACATATATGCAGAGGACCTATATCAGATCTATACAGGTTCCATAATTTCTGCAAGTTCTCATGTATTTCAATCAGTTGATTCTGTGGGCTTTGTCCTCATCATACAGCCTTGATAACACTGGGATCTCAGGTCCTTCCTACTATTCTTCAAAAGGACTACCTACGTTCCTTATAATATTTTCCTGTGGTATTCTGCATCTGCTCCCATAAGGTACTGGATGGATTCTCCCTAGTTTCTTTGATTATTGTCCTTTTAGGTGCTGGTCCTACAACATTATAAAGGGTGGACAACTGTGGGTTGAAGGTTTTGAAGCTGGATTTGTATCTCAATCGCTCCACTTCAGAAATTGCCTGGTTTCAGAAGATAGCCATTTCAAGATTCGTGTCCCTAATTATGAGAAGTTCTTTATAGGGCTACACTTGTAGATTTCATGGAGTTTCCTTTGCATTAGGTTTCTACCTCACACAGAAATACCACCCATGCTCCATTATAGTTTTCTCTAGGCTAGATTTTTTTACTTTCCTCCCCCCAGATTGATCCCTCCTATTTACAGTCCCAACTGGTCCCATTCTAAGTGTAAAATCTATTCTATTTCTCCTTCCCAATTATATGCATGTAAATATATACCATGTTTGTCTTTCAGAGTCTGGGTTACCTCACCTTATATGTGGATTTTTGTTTGCTTTTTGTTTGTTTCTTCCATTTGCCTGCAAATTTCAAGGTGTAATTGTTTTGAGCAGCTGAGTAATAAGTACTCCATGGTGTAGAAGCACCACATTTTCTTTATAGATTATTCAGGTGAAGAATATCCAGATCGTTTCCAGTTTCTTTATATTATATGTACTTGAGAAAGTGTCCTTATAGGGGAGTGGATTATGTTTTGGGTATATGCTAAGTAATGGCATAGCTGGGTCTTGAGGTATATGTATTTCCAATTTTCTTAGAAACCATCAGGTTGACTTCCAAATTGACTATGCATTTACCAACAGTGGAGGAATGTTCCCCTTGTTCCACATTCTCAAAAGCATGAGCATGCGTAGCTTTGTCTTAGCCTTTCTATCATTTGTAAGATAGAATTTCTAAAATCATGATCTCTCTGCCTGACCACTGTACTTGTTGTAAAGCTAGTTTCATTTATGAACAGCAATTCATATTTGTGAGTATGTGAGATTACTACTTATCACTGTATTCAGCTGTACTTGTGATTTGCCTTATTCATTTATTTATTTTAATTGCTATTTTATCATATTAATTGTTTAATTCAATGTCAATTCTAAAACTGATCCTAAATGATAAGGATAAGTCTTAACATACATTGTTTAAAAATATTCTATATGCTTGTAGATTCAGTTGATTTTTATTTTTGTAATTGCATTTATATTACTGAAAAATGTGTCCTGATATTTTCTTTTCCTGTGATGTCTTTAGCAGAATTTAGTATCACAATAACCATGATTTCTTTAGTGAGTTAGATGTTGTTAATTGCTCTGCTGTTACTGGATAGCAATTGTAAAAAGCTGATATTGTTTGAAAAATAACTGCTACAATGCTTTTCTTTTATATATTACATTTTTAACTTAGTATCTTTTAATAAATTTACTCATTCATGATTATAATCAAAGTACATTTGAAAGAAAATATAGATATGTTCATCAAATAATTACTTGGATTAATATAAAACATGATTAAAATTTTATATACACAGATGAAGTTACACTCTTAAAAGATGTAATTATATAAATATGGTTGATATTAAACAAAAAACAAAAGGATTGACATTTAAAATATAGGCACCACTACAGTGTAGATTAGAAAGACAAAAACCACAGACAAATACACTAATAAATTTAATCAGTTTATCAGTTTATAAAGTCATAAGCCTCAACAACATCTTGCACCAAGAATATGAAATAAAAGAGCTAATTAAAAGTAGCACTCTTCCCCTTCTGTTTAGTATGTACACTCTCCCTCTCTCAATTTTACTCTATTTTTCACTATTTCTATCACTTACACACACAAAATAAATACCAAAAATTGAACAACTATAAATTATTGTTCTCTAGTTAAATGCACTTAATATTCACACTGAATAATCAGTCAAAATATATAAATATTGGCCATTTTTGCATTTTTATAGAGCGAAAACTGAATTCCCTTGTTGGAAAAATAAAACAAATATTTTATCAAAACAAACAAATAACAACAACAAAGAACCAGTAACAATGGTAGATTTATTAAGGTTGTATAGAAGTAATATATAAAATAGAAAAATACATCAAATTTGCTAAAATTATGTATTATATAAATTACTATGTCCAAACTATGAAACTGTACCATACAAACGTTTCAGTGTTTGCAATTTTTCTGAAAATTAGTACATCCCAAGATAGAAGACACAAATCTCCTTGAAATTTCAGAAGCTAAATGTTGTATCTAAGTTTTCTGGAGAAAAAATGTATTGAGAAAAACATATTATAGGATGACAGCTGTTCTGCTGAACTAAAGATGGAAGAGATCAAATTAAACTTGGACTATTTGGAATTCAAGTAAAAGCATTTATCTTTATGACTAAAATGTTGGTTCACTATACAAAAGTTCTTACTACTCTTGCAGAAGTTTCAGATCTTGGGGTTCTTCATAAAGCCAGGAATTGACTTACCTCAAATTTCACCTATACCACTCTTCAGCATACACCAAAAGAATACCATATCCTAATACAGACATACTTAATCATTTATGTCCATTTCTGCTTTATTCATAATAGCCAGAAATTGAAAGCAATCTAGACTTCTATTAAATGATGCATGAATAATGACACTGAGTATATTTAGAAAAAAGAATGTTATTCAGCTATTATTAGAAATAAAATTATGAAACTCACAGATAAAGAGTGGAGCCAGGAAAAAAAAAACACAATCCTGCAAAAGGTAACAAATTATCTGAAAGTCAAATATAAATTTTGTTCTATTATACAAGTATATAAGCTTTTCATCTTATAAATGTACTCTACAGTATGAATGAACAAAATATTACCTTGTGTAAGGCACAGGAACAAGAGATTAAGAAAAGATATCCTCAAGAAGAGGAAACAAAATATAGTGCTATAGAATGAAAAAGAGAAAACAAAGTAGACTAGCAAGATTAAATATGGATAGGAAAGGGAGAGAAAGGTATAACGTATAACAGAGAATAGGGGCAGGACAACTAACACTAAAGGGCTTTTAAAATAAAATAAAAACACAGAAACCTATTATTGTTGAAACTTTTTTTAAATATATACATACATGAAAGTTACTTAAAAGAGTCACCAAATAATAATGGAGACAATGCCTTAACTCTAGATACCTTATGCCACCAAGTAAAACGTCCAGTTCCAGAAATGAGTTATATATTGTTGAGTCATTAGCCAAATAGATCACTTGAAAACTTCTAAACATCACAAGCTACTATAAATACTATTAAATATTTTCCACAACCCACAACTGAATAATGGCAAGACCTTATTACTGCAGACAACACTTACTTTCTTTTTTTTTAATTTTGTTTTTACTTCTTTTTTTGAACAATGTTATTTTAAAAAACAAATATAAGTGAACAAATTTTAAGCATTTTTGCATCAAAGTATACTAATACAGTTTTGTCAGTGCTTGGCTTTTTATTTTTTTTCAAAGTTTTGATAGTGTGTGTTAAGGTCTTACTAGTTACAATAAGCATAAAGTACATGTAAAACAGGATGTAACCCAGAATTAGTCAAAGTTTTCTTGGTGTGTAAGGATTGAGCATAATGGTTTTTTCTTTTCTTTTCTTTTCTTTTCTTTTCTTTTCTTTTCTTTTCTTTTCTTTCCTTTTCTAGAACTTCACACAGTCTGTGAGTTGTTTCTGGGGTGTTCAGAGCTTTCTGGGGTTAATATTCCATTATCAGTGACTGCATATTATGTCTGTTCTTTTGTGACTCAGGATGAGATTCCAATTCACACCAGTCAGATTGGCCACGATCCAAAACTCAGAAGACAGCAGATGCTGGCGAGGTTGCTGAGAAAGAGGAACACTTCTCCACTGTTGGTGTGGTTGTAAACTGATACAACCGCTCTGGATTATCAGTCTGGCGATACCTCAGAAAATTGGATATAGTACTACTTGAAGACCCAGCTATTCCACTTCTGGGCATATACCCCAGAGACACTTTAATACACAACAAAGATATATGCACCACAATGTTCATAGCAGCTCTATTTATAATAGCCAGAAACTGGAAAGAACCCAGATGTCCTTCAGTAGATGAATGGATGCAAAAATTGTGGTACATTTATCCAATGAAGTACTACTCAGCTATCAGAAACAATGACTTAGTGAAATTCTTAAGAAAATTGTTGCATCTAGAGAACACTTACTTTCATCAAACACAGAAAAATTGAGCTAGTAAATAACTGTAAACTTCATACCTAGTGGCTAATGTTCATGGTACTGAATGTACTCAGTGTGCTACTGGATGAGAAAGGCTATCATTACTATCACCCAGCTATCGGAAGTTAATATCATCTGCTAAGGTGAAAATTCTTTTTTTGTCCAATGGAGTCACCTTGTGTATATCAACAAGACTTCAAAACAGGCTCCATTCCAAAGAATAGTTGGTCAAGAAAACCCAAACTAGATGGTATTTTCACTGACATTTTGTTTCATTTTTTTAATTTATATTTTCTAATTTTGTGAATAAAAAATCATGGTCATGATCAAATGCATATTCTAATTATAGTATTAACTTCTTTTGGTAGATCCCATGACTGTAATTTTATTCAGTAAATGCAATCTTATTCAGAAAATTCTTTCCTCAGCCCATATCTTGTAGGGCACTGCCTATGTTTTCTTCAAAAAAGATTCACTGTTTTGGGTCTATTTACATTGCAAGTCTTTGACCAATTTTGCAGTTGATTATTGTGTGTGTGTGTGTGTGTGTGTGTGTGTGTGTGTGTGTGTGTGTGTGTGTAAATTCTCTCTTCTACACATGGAGATTCAGTTTCAAAGCATCATTTCTTGAGGATGTACCCATCCTTCCCAAAGATATTTTTGACACCATTTAATATACTATTACTCAAATTGAATATCAATTTCTTCTAAATTTTTATTTTAATTTCTTCCTGCTTATCTGATTTGAGTTTTCTGTGCTCTTGGTTTGCAAATTAAGGGGTTTTATTATTAAGTCATTTGTAACTTTTTTTTATTTATTTTTTTATATTATGTGATACTTTGTTTTGTGGGGTATTTTTGTTTATGTTTCATTAAATTCTACTTTTTTATTATTTATGTATAATTTATGTTTGGTTGGTTTTGTTTTTCCAACCTCGTAAGTTACATTATTAAGTTTTTTATTGTGGTTTTTTGAATTTATCATTATTATTTCCATTAATCTTTATAGAGATGATAATACAATTTCATTTTCCTTCATTTTTATCCTTTCAAATATTCCCATATATACCTTCTTTCTCTATTTCAAATGTATTGCCTCTTTTCCACTAATTGATATTAAATATATATATAAGTATATACAGACTTATTTATTACTTATTTAGTTAACATCCTGATCAGAACTTCTTCATTTTCTCAGTGTATCTCTATCCATCTCACCTTTCCTCTTATCACATTCACCCTTCTCCTTTTCTCAGAAGATGGAAAGCCTCCCATAGATACCTAACAGCCTCAGCATATCAAGTTTCAGTAGTATTAGGCACATTAAATGCAAGATATCTAAAACAATTATGTACAAGAAAAAAAAAACTTCTGGAGATATCATCATTTCTAATCTCAAACTGTATTACAGAGAAATATTGATAAAAACTGCATGCTACTCTCAGAAACGCAGATTGATCAAGAGACTTAATTTCTTCTTATTACTTCTATTGTTTTACAATTTCCACCCTCTGGGTCTGTCCTCCCAGACAGAGGACAAAAGTTCCTCATTGCATTCCTTCTCTCACCTCTCTCTAAGAGAATGTCTCTCTCACCAGGCCTCCCCACTCCCTGAGGCCTCAAGTTTCTAGAGGTTTAGGTGAGAAGACACTTAATTTTTAAAAATCATTTATATTTGATACTCTCTGTATTTACATTTCAAATGTTATAACCTTTTCCCAGCTCCCATCCCCCTTCATTTCCACTTCCTTCCTTGAAGGTGCTCCCTCTCCCAATCACCAACCATCTCCATCCACATCAGTGCCTTGGAATAATGCATGTTCTTAGAGCTTTAAGTTTCTCTGTTAAAATTTCATTTACCATATTGTTATACTGCATTTTATTTTCATTATTTCTTTTTTCTATATTTTCTAAAATAAATCATTTTATTTATTTATATTCCAAACATTACCCCATCCCTGCACCCCTTTTTTCTCTGAGAGGGTGATCTCCCATCTACTCACTCACATTCACTTTACCCCCACCAGCATTGCCCCTTCCCCTGGGGCATCAGGTCCCTATAGGATTAGGCACATACTATCCCCCTAAGGCAAGACAAGGCAGTTTTCTGCTACATATGTGCTGGGGGGGCACAGACTATCCCATGTTTACTCTTTGATTGGTGCCTTAGTCTCTGGTAGCTCTGACATGTCTGGGTTAGTTGACACTTTTGGTCTTCCTTTGGAGTTGCCATCCATTTCAGCTCCTTCAATCCTTCTATTTCTAGGAATTTTTAAATGTTCTTAATATTTTCTTTCACCCATTCTTTTTTCAGTAGTATGTTGTTTATTTACCATAGGTTTTTTGTAATGTCTATAAATTATTTTTCTTTTCTTTAAAGCTAAATTTGGGAAGGTATGAGTGGTGTATCCTTCTTCAAGAAAATAAATCCCTGAGGCCAGGCTTTGAGATTTCCTTGCACCACTGCCAGTAGACTTCTTCATCTTTATAGTTGAGGATGTGTGCTCTCAGCCTCTTGCCTCTGACAGCATGCCTGCTACTTGCTGATATGCTTTTTTTGCTATGATAGAGTCTTATTCCTCTGGAAAAAAACAGTTATAATAAACTCTCTTCTATAATTTGTCTTTGTCATATGACAGCAGCAGAATAGTAATTAATATATTGAGATATGTTTTGTATAACAATAACTTACAAAAATTACCAAAAACAAAAATTAGAGAGAAATTTTTGTGGGCTGTAAAGTAGATGTGTATTCTTTAATATTTCAGTGAAATATTCTGTAGATAGTTTAGATAAATTTTATTAATAATATCACTCAATTTCAGTGAATATCTGTTAACTTTTATCATATCATCACTGTGTTAGAGAAAGTGGGGAATTTTAATCACCTATTACTACTGAATTTGGAATAATTTGTCTTACAATGCAGCAGAATGATTTTCATGAATTAAATCTGCCACAGTTTTGTATGCCCATGCTTAAGATTGTAATGTCTACTTAGCAAAAGGTTCCCTTGGTTAGAATGAAGTATCCTTTATTTTTCATTATTAATTTTTGTTGGAAGCCCAATTTGTCAGATATTAGTATGATAACACATATGTGTTTCCTAATCCTATTTCTTTTGGATATTTTTCCATCCATTCATTCTAACTATCTTTGAAGGTAAGATGATTATCTTTTAGACAAAAAAAATCAATGAGTTTTATTTCTTAATCCACTCAATTACTATATGTCTTTTGGTTGCTAAGTTAAGGTCATTGATATTTGTATTTATGATCAAAAAGTGTATGTATTGATTACTGTCATTTTTTTATGTTCTTATTTCTAGTTTACACTGTTCCAGGTTCTTCTGTCTTTTTAAGTTTCTATTGAGAAGAAGCTATTACCATGATGGATGTTCTTTTTTAATATTTACTTATGTTATGTATATGAGTACACTGTAGCTGTCTTCAGACACACCAGGAGAGGGTATCAGATCTCATAACAAATGGTTGGGATGCTGAGAATTGAACTATGTGGTTGCTGACAATTGCACTCAGGAACTCTGGATGATCAGTCAGGGCTCTTAACTGCTGAGCAATCTCTCCAGCTTGATGGGTATTCTTTATATTTGCCTTATGGTTACTTTTCCCCCTCTTTTTCCTGTGTAATCTGTGTTTTCACTGTAATTTTTCATGAAAACTTTCTGTAATAGTCCTATTTTGTACTATCTGTTTTTATATCTGCATGGATATAACTTTTAGTCATTTCAGAGAGTTTTTCCTAGGATTCTATTGAATAAACATCGTTTTGTGCCTTTGACCAAGGATTCTTGTCCTTTGTCTATATTTTTTTTAAAAAATTGGTCTTTCCATGGTGTCTTGATTTTTTTAATATTTCTTTTTTGTGTGTGTTTTAATGTATCATATATTATGACTTAACAGTTGGATTTATCTACTTTATTCTTGAGTTCAGATATTGCTTTCTCTTTGGTTTATTCTAGTGATAAGTATTTCCATTACATCTTTCTCATTTGTTTGGAACAGCAATTTTAGTTGTATTTTATAATGCACGTTAACATTGCTCCCATTTTATCTATAACAACTATCAATATAACATGAAATATGCCAAATACAATGATTTGCTTGTAATATGTTACATTTCCCTGTGAATGTGCTGAAGATAAAATTATGGCATTGTCTTACACATGCAGCTTAGTAAGCACTTTTCCTCATCATCAAGCAGTAGTTTGTCTTAGATAGTATCTAATCTTGAAGTTCAGCATTGTTCAAATTTGAAATCTTCCTGCTTAATCCTCTCAAATATGTAGATTACAAACGTGTCCTACCACACCTAATATATATATATATATATGACTTATTCTTTATATTGAAACAGATATTTTATACAAAATTAATTATAAGATATTCTTTGGTTTCTTACTGATGTTTTTATCATCATAATTTCCAGATAACTACTTGATACTATTTCAGTCTACCTAGTAATGATATTTAAATATTTAAAAATATTTTAAACATTTAAGACTTTAAATATGTGTGTCCATAAACACAAAGTAAATTGATGAATTGGATCCCTCAAATTCCAATTTATCTGGTCAATTACTTGTTGTCAATACCTCATACCAAGGTAGTTTCAATCTGATATTCTAGTTAAGTATACTTAACCTCCCTTTCCTAAAAGCAGATAATCTAGTAACACAAAATGTAAAAGTGCAGAAAAACATATAGTTATTCTCTGATAGACATAGAAATGTGAATGCACTTTGTTATCTATTTATTTAAGGAATGTAGACATAGACATGCACATATAAATAATATGTGCTCTGTTCTTCTCATGAACATCTATTTTTCATCAACCCTATACAGTAGTTTCTGTTAGTAATTGGATTGAGGATTGGTTTTAGACTTCCCATATCATTTACTTTGAAACTAATGAACATGGTCTGTATCTCCCTAAATGCTGATTTTCAAAAACACTTGAGTGAAAAAGAACTTAAAAAAATCTAAGTCATTCTGCCATTTACACATTTTTTTATATCAATGCACTTACTAGTGACATACATAAGTGTTTTCTCTGAACAGATTTAATTTTTAATTTTCCTGAATCAGTGTTAACCAGGAAAAAGGTAATTGTTGTCAAGAGTATTCAAACTGTCAGAATATCCTTCAATCTAAAAGCTGTTAGAATCTGTGCAAAAGTAATTACTGAAACTCTATTCAACTGTAATAATAACCTGCCACTGATGACAGCAATTACAGGGAAAGTGCAATAGAAATCAAAGGCGCATTTTTCTCTGACAAGTACATTTCTAACTAAGGTTTACATTGGCTGAATAGTGTTGACAATGATGATGTGCTGTATCATTCTTAATCACGTCTGGCATGATGTTACAGTTTGAACTGCTCACTGTTAGAAAGCGACTAATTGCTTGTTTCATTTGACACTGTCCAGGCTCTTTCTGCAAAGGAATATATATTTTAGATGAATGGAGGTTAAGTGTTATGCTTCTTTGACTGTTTTACATCCTTTTAAAGTGCAGGTTTTAAGTACATTTTGCCCAAATAAAAGAAACTAATTGCAGTTAAGCCAAACTGACAAGGTAAACTTCTAAGATTTTACAAAGGTTTAAAAAACCCATAATTAGGTCAAATTACAGCTGCTTCTTTCAACATGAACTTTTAGCAGTGGTCATCTTCACTATCAACATTCTTGGACATGTTGCTTACACCATGCTTTGAAATAAAATCACAAAGAACCCTTTAAATTGAGTTCTCTGATACTATCACTAGGAAGAACCACAAAATGTGAAAAAAATGTTGTGCCTATTGTTCTTGAAAGAATCAGAAAATAATATATGAAAAGTGGTTGGTTTTTTTTCTGAAAGTAATAAAATAAAGGGGAAATAATAAAATATAATTATATTTTATAAGAGACATTGGAAGAGTTTTAACATTGAATATACTGCAATAAAAGTTAAGACTTACCTCTGTACCCATTTTGGATGCATCAAATTTTCTCTAATATTACCTTCTAAAAAAGTAAACTGTTTATCTTTCATTTCTTTACTGGTGATACATTAACAACAAGATTGTAAGATAGAAACAACTCAAAAACACACAAGTAGAAGCCAGAAGTCTGACTTTCATAGTGTCCAGAACAAAAAAACAATATTTTGGATGTAGTTATTTTTTTGTTTGCAATGTTGTTAACTTTTATATGACTGAAATTTAAAGCAATACTAACTGAAGTAATGTGGTTTACAGTTTTTCTTTTTCTGTTGCTCAAAGATTGCTTTTACAAGTTTCCAGTAGAATACCCTCAGCTATTTTATGTCGATGAATCAACAATTGGCAGCTGATACTACTAATGCTTTGGTTTAAGAAAAAAAAAACTATATGAAATACTTTACAGGCTACATAAAGAGAGTTTTCATCTCCTGTAGGTGCATACTATAAATACATTCTGTTATAAATAATTAGGAGGATGTATTGGACATATTACAATCATTTCGTTATTGGGTTTATGCCTTTATTCATTAGACACTGGAAGAACAAGCCAAATTGTACCCCAACACAGGTGAGAGTTCACAAAAGCTATGAGACTGAAGCACACATACTCCCCAAATGCAGCTTGATAGTTTTGGATGTGTCTTTTCAAAGTGACAGTAGTCTAAACCTCTTTCAAGGGAGCTCAGTTAATTTCTGTTTTTGTTGTTGTCTGTTTTTTTTTTTTTTTTACAGACAAAAAGAAAAAAGATATTTCTTTCTATGGTGGTCTTTGAAGCTTTGCTTGTCTGAGAGACTCCTTTTTTGATTGGTTTATTTATAATATATAAAAAAAACCAAAACCCAAGCAAATCTACATTCACATACATCAAACATATATGCACAAATTGTGTACAAATAGTAGTAAAAATGAAAGCAACTAAGGAAGATACTTTTGGCCTCCAGAGACATGCTCATGCTCTCTCATACATGAGCTCACACATTAGCAGGAGAAGAATATACACACATAAACTGGAAAACATTCTTTCTGCTAATTTAAGGAATCAAGGTTCCTAAAGGAAAAAAAAAAATAAAACACGAAATTAAAACAGAATTTTGGTGTATTTTTAAAGTAATGTATATCATAAATGGGTCATCCATTTTTTTCTTCTCTTTGTGATAATAGGTTATAAATAAAAAGAAAACATCGACTAAGTAATTAAGTAATAAAAGTTTCAATTCCATTTACAAATGTATTCATCATTATAATAATTAGAATAAATTAATATATTAATAATCCTGGATTCATGATGTTTGTAATTAGATAATAAATGACCTATTTATTTTTTTCAGTTCTTATAAGAATCAAAACAAAATTATTTCTCAAAATATTTTCTAAATAATTAAAAAAATTTGAAAATATATTAATACACACTTAAAGAAGTACAGGAAACCCAGGAGAATACACAAAAACAAGTTGAAGCCTTACAGAGAAAAAAAAAATCACTTTAAAAAGCTAAAGAAATCACAAACATCCAAGTGAAGGAATAGAAAACAGAAACAGAAACAATGAAAAAAATCTAAAAGAGACATCCTTGAAATTGGAAAACCTAGAAACAACATCGGGAAGGGATGTTACCATCAATAATAGAATACTTGAGATGTAGGAGATAATCTCAGGAACAGAAGATGACACATATACTTCTACTTTGTAAAATGTAATGAAAATGAAGGGACAATATACCTAAACTTATGGGATACAATGAAAGCAGTGCTAAAAGGAAAACTCATAGCACTGAGTCCCTCCAAAAAGATACTGGAGAGAGTATACACTAACACCTTGACAGCACAACTGAATGGTATAGAAGAAAAAGAAGTAGATATACCTAAAAGTAGTAGGCGGCAGGAAATAATCAAACTCAGAGCTGAAATCAACCAAATTGAGACAAAAAGAACTATACAAAGAATCAACAAAACCAAGAGCTGGTTCTTTGAGAAAATCAATAAGATTGATAAACCCTTAGCCAGACTAACCAAGGATGCAGAGAGAATATCCAAATTGATAAAATCAGAAAGGAAATGGGAAACATAACAACAAAAACTGAAAAAATTAAAAAAAAAAAAACCCACAAGATTCTATTACAAAGTCCTATAGTCAACAAAACTAGAAAATCTAGAGGAAATGGACAATTTTCTAGACAGGTACCAGTTACCAAAGTTAAATCAGGATCAGTTAAACCATCTAAACAGCCTGATAAGCCCTCAAGAAATAGAAGCATTCGCCAGAAAGCTCCTAAACAAACAAACAAACAAATAAATAAATAAATAAATAAATAATGCCAGGACCACAAAGAATATAAAGTACCTCCATATGACCATAACCAAGAAAGTGAAGGATCTGTACAACAAGAACTTCAATCCTCCTCCAAAGAAAATTGAAGACCTCAGAAAATGAAAAGATCTCGCATGCTCATGGATTGGAAGGATCAACACTGTAAAAGTGGCCATCTTGCCTAAGATATCACCAAATTCAATGCAATCCCCAGGAAAATTTCAACTCAATTCGTCATAGAGTTGGAATAAGCAATCTGCAAATTCATTTGGAATAATAATAAGAATAATAACCCAGAATAGAAAAAAACATTCTCAACAATAAAAACACTTCTGAGGAAATCACTATCCCTGACCTCAAGCTTTATTAGAGATCAATTGTGAAAACAAAACCTGCCTGGTATTGGTACAGAGACAGGGAGGTAGATCACTGGAATAGAATCAAAGACCCAGAAATTAACTCACAAATACATGGTCACTTGATATTTGACAAAGGTGCTAAAAACATTCAATAGAAAAAATGACAGCCTCTTCAACAAATGGTGCTGGTTCAACTGGCAGTCAGCATGAAGAAGAATGCAAATTGATCCCTTTTTATCTCCTGTACAAAGCTCAAGTCCAAGTAGACCAAAGACCCCCACATAAACTCAGGTACACTGAAACTTTTAGAAAAGAAAGTGGGGAAGAGCTTAGAACACATAGGTACAGAAGAAATTTTCCTGAACAGAACACCAATGGCTTATGTTCTAAGATCAAGAATAGACAAATGGGACCTCATGAAATTGCAAATCTTCTGTAAGGCAAAGGACACTGTGAAAAGGACAAAATGGTAACCAACATATTGGGCAAAGATCTTTACCAATTCTACATCTGATAGAGAGCTAGTATCCAAAATGTACAAGGAACTCAAGAAGTTATACCCTAGGGAATCAAAGAATCCGATTAAAAATTGGGATACAGAGCTATTCAGGGTTTTCTGAATGGAGGAATATCGAATAGCTGAGAAACACCTAAAGAAAAGCTCAATATCCCTAGTCATTAGGAAAATGCAAATCAAAACAACCCTAAAATTCCACTTCACACCAGGCAGAATGGCTAAGATAAAAACCTCTGGTGACAGCAGATGCTGGCAAGGATGGGGAGAAAAAAGAACAATCCTCCAATGTTGGTGGGGTTGTAAGCTAGAACAACCACTCTGGCAATCACTGGTGGTTCTTCAGAAAATTGGACATAGTGGTACCTGAGGAACCAGTATATACCCATAGTAGCTCCAATATCTAGCAAGGACACATGCTCAACATTGTTTATAGCATCCTTATTTATAATAGTCAGAATCTAGAAATAACACACATGTCCCTCAATAGAGGAATTGATTCAGAAATTCTGGTACATATGCAAAATGGACTACTATTAAGCTATTAAAAATACCAAGTTCATGAAATTCCTAGGCAAATAAATGGAACTTGACAGTATCATGCTGAGTGAGGTAACCCAGTCACAAAAGAAAACTCATAGTATGTGCTCACCTATAAGCAGATACTAGCCCCCTTCCCAAATAAAGAAGAGCTCAGAATATCCAAGAAACTATCCACAAAACTTATGAAGCTCAAAAAGAAGAAAGGCAAGAATGTTGATGCCTCAGTCCTTCTTAGAAGGGAGAACCGAACAGGGGAGGAAATATAAGGCAAAATTGAGGAACAGGGATTGAAGATAAGATCTATAGAGACTGCCTCACATGGAGAACCTCTGCAAATGCAGCCATGAAACCCAAGCAATATTGCTGATGCCAAGAAGTGTTTACTGGCCGGAACCAGACATGGATATCTTCTCAGAGGCTCATACAGACAAAGATGAGGATGCTTGCAGCTAAAAATCAGATTGAACATGCAGACCCCAATGAAAAAAAAGCTAGAGAAAGGACTGAAATAGCTGAAAGATTTTCACCCTCATGGGAAGAACATCATCATCAACAGTCAAGGCACTGATGTGAAGAAGCTGCTTGGAAGAGGAAGCACCTTCATGGAAACAAGTTCAGGGGGAGGAGGGATGGAAATGGGGGTGAAGTGTATAACATTTGAAATGAAAATAAAGAGAATATCCAATAAAATTTCAAAAATCATAAAAAATAACAAAGAATCAATATACTGCCTAGATAAACAATTTCCAGAAAACATACCTTATTTGCATGGATTTTCTTTACAAGTATGGAATAGTCTATATCATCAAATTTAACATGTTCAATATACATAATTTATGTTTTATAGATAAATTTATGATAGCTTAGACAAATATGATCCCTTTTGTTAGAGCTTGGGCCAGAAGTTCCACATAGATCTCTGTTCAGAAATATGAGTGACTCCTACCACCTCTGCTGCTGGGCTCTGCTGGGAATGTGGGCTCAGGTGATGAGAGAAGGGAAAACACTGGGTGTAAGAAACTTTGGAAGATAAATCTCTTCCCAAACAGTGGTGTTAACAGCTCTCAGTCAGCAGAATGATTCTTACAGGCATTTACTCTCAAGCAAAACCACCATATATATATCGTTTTTGAAGTGGATCAGAGCATGAAAACTGTTACTTCCCATTGACTTGGCCTGAGGACTTAAGAAGATCTTGTCTACATATTTGGAGACAGTTCTGCCTTTGTCTAGAGCGTATGTGACCTATAGTCATATCCTCCTGCAGAAGAGGAAATTGAGGCACGGGCGACTCCCCAAATGGCAGTGTGGTGCTTATGGCAACTGAAAAATATTGCTGATTTTTCTGAAACTAGGACATTTCCTACCATCTCATTTATCATTCCAAGGGCTTCTCTTATCTCAACCAAGAATCAGGGTACTTGTCATGGCCTAAGATGAGTTAAGCTTTTGTCACGTTGACATAAAACTAGCCAGGATACATTCTAACAGTAATTCAATAATTATTGATTTTATCTTAAAATTTATCTTCACAGTTTATAATACATTAATTTTGCCACTTTCCTTTATCTAGATAAGGTTATTCTAATAGTTGAGTACTATATTCTCTAGACTTGTTTTCTTGATACAGTGAAAGTTATTTGTTTTTTCCCGTCTGAGTAATACTGGGTAATATGTTACTAAAAAACAGGTCTCCAAATAAAACCAGCAGTAATATCTGCCCAATAAATAAATAATTCTCAACTTAGAAATATTAGAAGCATGAAAGTCAGGGCAAAATGACTCTTAAAGTCCATCAATAAGGCATTTTTTTTTAAATTGGTGATTGATAGAAGAGGGCTAAGCCCATTGGGAGTGATGCCAGCCATCACTGGGCAGGTGGTATTGTGTTCTATGAAAAACCGGTTAAGTATACCATGTGGTAACAAGCCAGAAAGCAGCAACCCTCCATGGCTGTGATACTGTGGAATTGGAGAAAACATGAAGAAAATGAAATCAGTCATTTTACATATTATACAAAAATCAGCTCAAAATAGATATAGTACCTTTAATTCAAGACTCAAAATATTAAAGCTTTTAGAGAAAAAGTGAAAAAATAATTTGAATTATTTGTATGCAGAAGAAATTACTGATTAGAATTTCAATACCCAGTAAAACTGAGGGATTTACAAATAGGAATACATGAAATATAAAAGTCTCTGCAGAACAAATGAAACAGTCAATAGAGTAAAATACCTCTCCTATAGAATGAGAGAGAAATACATTTTTTCACTCATCAATTGGACAAGAAAGGAATATTTATTATATGAAAAAATAAAAGCACTAAAATGATTATTGATTCAATATATAGGCATATTAAGTAGATAGTTCACAAAGGAAAATGATCACAAATATACAGCAAATGTATTGAATATGTCTGTCATTCTTAATTACTAGAAAAAGGTAAAATAAAATTATTTTAGTAAAATTTATAAAATATAATACTATTATAAGTTAAATATGACAAATTTATGAAGATGTATATGTCAGAGATTATCTGTATTCAGAATTTAGATCTTTTCAAATGTTAAATTAATTAATATTTTAGTATGTTGTATAAATATCTTAATGTATACATATATACAAATTAAAGTAGATTGCATACTATTTGTGAAATAAATCATCAGGTAAGAACAAGTACCAACAGAGAGTAATGTAATTTTTTAGATGTTCAAAATAAAATATATAAAATGTATCAATTGACACAATAAGTATATGCTAATAATAAAATGAACACAAATACTTCAGAGATAAGGATTTTTATCAGTGTTAGAGTATTTCTTGCATCCACTCCACACTGTTGAAATCATACACAGAAAAGTTTGATAGTATGCAACATTTAGTTCTGGTGCTGGCTAAATAACAGATATTAGTAGACTTATCTAGAGCTCTGCTCAATATAATTCATTTTTCACATAATGATAACAAAATTCTACCATTTGAAAACAATTATTTTATACATTGAAAGTTTCTCAATTCATTTAAAAGTACTATAATGGGTTATATACTATGTGCTAAAAACGGTTCTAACTGAATTTTTCTAGGATTTTCATAAAGTATAAAAATAAACTTCTCTGAACACATAAGCAATCTGCCTTAGCTCATTTATTCAAGTTATCTTGTGAGTCATAGACTCTTCAAAAATAATTAACATGTGTAGTACTAACTCTTCAAATAATACTATAGTTGCTCCTGCTACTATTAATTTAAAAAATAATTTTATTATTTTAATTATACATGTATGTATATGGGTATGATTATATACATGGAAATGTAGGTGCCAAAATTGCTAGAGGTGTTTGACTCCTCTGAACCTAGAGTAAAGATACTATGCAAACATCATACATCATTGCCAATAGTCAATTTTGCAAGTTTCACATTTCTTATTAACTTCCTAACCTTCAATATATTTTGAGACCCTTTTAATTTTTAAATCATAATAATTTTGATCTTTTGCGAATACATATGTCATAATTTTGGCCCCCATATTAATTGGGATAAATTTATTGTAAAGTATAGTCTGTTTTTTTTAATTAAATATAATTACATCATTTAGCTCCTTCCAAATTCATCCCTTCAAACCTAACCATGAACTTCTCCCACCTTGCTTCCTCTAAAATTCAGCCTCTATTTTAAATAATGTACATTATATAAATAAATGATATGTCTTAGTCAGGGGTTTTTATTCCTTCACAAAGCAAAATGACGAAGATGCAAGTTGGGGAGGAATGTGTTTATTCAGCTTACACTTCCAAATTGCAGTTCATCTCCAAAGGAAGTCAGGACTGGAACCCAAGCAGGTTAGTAAGCAGGAGCTGATGTAGAGTCTATGGAGGCATAGTACTTACTAGCTTGCTTCCCCTACCATGCTAAGCTTCCTTTCTCATAGAACCCAGAACCACCTGCCCAGGTAGATATTAACCCACAATGGGTTGGGCCCTCCTCCCTTGATCACTAGTTGAGAAAATGCCTTACAGCTGGATCTCATGAAGGCATTTCCTCAACTGAAGCTTCTTTCTCTGTGATAATTCCAGCTTCTGTCAAGTTGACACACAAAACCAACTAGTAAATAATATACATACATTAATAAAATAATAGATTATGTGATTAAAATATAAATTATACATGTATGTATAATGTTCTAGACTTGTATGAAGAACATTTATGTCTGGTATTAGGGAGTTTTGTTGGTCTATGGTGTTGGGCAGACATTTTTAGTTTAGGTTGAAAGCTTTATTTTAAACTATATATGTATATACATAGATCTGTACTCATGTATACTATTGTAGTAAAAATATTATATGATTTCTTATGACTTATTAAGAATTTTATATTATTTTCCACTTCTCTATCTGACTGCTTCTGTAATGACCTCCCTTCTTCTTTCTTAAATAAATTTCCCCCATTTTCCCTTTTTCCCTTTCAAATCACTTGGATAATGCTATCAACTTCTGTATTTCCAACCACACTCACATTTTGCTTTCTTAGATTCTGCATTTACTGCATGTAATATATCTTCTAAGGTTTTGGTGTTAGGAGCCATATAAAAGAGAGAACATGATGTATTTACCTATTTCTGAGTTGCCTCACTCAATGTACTCTTATCCATGAGTATTTATATTCCAAGTTCATGATTTCCCTTTTTTTCATTACAACTGAATCGTATTCTACAGCTTCAAAGTTCATATTTTCATGAGTTGAAGAACAGGTCAGTTATGTCTTCTTTTTGACTATTGTGAATAGAGTTGAAATAGACATGACTGATGTTGAATCTCTAAAGTAGGATGCTGAATCTTTTGGACATATGCCAAGAAGTGTTCTATCTGGTTTATGTTGTAGTCTATTTTTAGGTTGTTACCAATTCTCCAAAAATGATTTACAGAGTGTCTATTCTAATTTGTTATCCAACCAAGAGTAAAAGAGGGTTGCATTTACCCCACATCCTCCACAACAGTTGTTGTTTTGTTGATCTTTGCCATTCCAGTTTTACTTTGTTGACTTTAGATGTGAAGTCCAAACAGAACACTTGCCTCTATTTTTTCATCATATCACATTTAATGACTGACTTAATTTATAACATTTGCCTCTTTATATCATGAAGAAATCTGCTGGGGGTAAGCCCCAGGCTTTTGGGGTTTGGAGTTGAGGTGGAACACAGAGTTGGATGAAAGCCAAAACACTGATGATCTCTGGCCTTGTAACTCTCTCTACTGTACTAGGGACTAAAAATTTCCAGCTTCTGGCAATTTAACACTCTCTTGCTCATTCTGTAGCTGAAAACCTCTGACTTCCTTTCTATATTGCTCTCTGTACTTAAATAAGGACTGGGATAACACCTCTGTGCTTAAACAAGCATTGAACAAACAACACTTTGTGCTTAACTAATCTCTCAGAAATCTTATCTCTTTGTTCAGTGTTTCAATAAATTCTAAGAAACAACCCTTAACTCTTAATGCTTAAAGAAGTGCTGTGTGATTACAGAAATGCTTACTGCTAGTGCCTCTTTCTCTGTCAAGTCATCCAGGAGCCTCTTGCTGGCCAGATGAGAGTCCAGGAGCTTGTAAACCATTTTTTTCTTTCTTTCTTACTTTTTTTTTTTTTAAACCAGGGATAGCAGTGAGGAAAGAAGAGGAAAGAAGTAACTCACGCAGACAACATACATTCTAGGTAAAGTAGAATCCAAAGCAAGGTCTTTTTTCCCCAAGTATGTCAGAGTCAACCCTCAATCAGTCTCTTGAGGTGAGTGACTAAAGGTTACCCCAAGTGGCTATAACAAGTAGTTTTTCTACTTTTTAAAGGCACAGGCTATATCAGCAAGGTTACACTTCAAACTTATTTGCTAAACAAACTGACCTTTAAAGTGATTCGTTAGCAAGCATTAGACAGTACATTATGAGAATTTTCTACTCAAGAACAATTCTGTGGGTGGAGAATGAACTTGGCCTAGCCTTGACCTGAGGAAGAAATCTGGAACCTGGCCTAGCTTACAAATGGGTGGGTATAAGACTGGTGAAAGCCCCTAAGGTCCTCTATTCCTCCCTTTTTCTTGTACAAGCTACAGTTTTAGAGCTATGTGCCACGGGGTCTCTGGTGACTAATTCATATTCTTCAGGCCCTGTCCTTAATGTCTCATATTATGAGTACAGTAGTGCTTTTTTATTGCTTTCAATCTTTTTATAGCTATTGGGATGAAAATTTATCTCTGAAAGAAATACGTCATAGATAAAATGTTACATAAAAGGGTAGTAGCAAAAGGATAGCTATAACAATGTCAAAGTACTGTTTCATTCTGTGAGCTTATTATAAGTTCAAAGCAACTGTTTTTACATGGTCTTCCCTTATCATATTGCATATCTATGACTTCAACCTTGGAATTGAGTGCTTTTTTCTTAAAGACAAAGTTGTCTCAAGCCTATTTTTCATTTTAGTGTTTATGAAAGCTTGTTGTACTTTTTAATGTGCAGATATTACTTACTGTTATGAGGAGTGGATGTTGCATTTTTTGTTTTTAAATTTATAATGAAATAATGTATATTAAAAAGTAAACTCAGTACCTAAAATTACCACTATTTGGAACATAAAATAGAAATAATCTAAACTAATGTCATTTAAAATATTTGGTCTTAAATTTAAAACTATTTTTTAAAACAATGATTATTCAGTATTTTATTCCATTTATTTTAATGGTATCATTTGATTTGCCACATCCAGTTCCCAATGTCTTCATTTCTGTTCTTTAGTATATTTTTGACATTTAGCTAAGTGACCTGACATCAAAATGAAACCATAAACTTTGCAGATAAGTTAATGAAACTAGAAAATATCATATTCAGTGAGATATTCCATACTTAGAAAGACAATTGTTACATTTTCTATTTTATAAGAAGCAACTAACTCCAAATCTTCAGATGTGAATATATATCTTAGAATAATTATATAAACCATGTAAACAAAATAAAGGAGCATTTCCAACCTAGGAGTGTGAGGAGCTATAAAGCAGTGAATAACAAGGCACAAGTAATCTTACTGGAGAAATGGGAGAAGAATAGTTAACTAGAACAGTTAGCAATGAATAGAGAAGAAGGAAGAAATAGCCTAAAATAATATTAAGAAAATCTGAGAAGTTGTAAGGAATCATACTATTAATTATCTACCTGAAAAGAAGCATATAATACACATAATTTGTAAACATGCATGTATAGTTTAAATAAAATTTTCTCAGCTGGGCTAACAATGCTTCCTTCAAGAGCCAAAATCACCTAAAATAAATAAATAAGTAAAGAAAGAAAGAAAGAAAAAAGAGAGAAAGAAAGAAAGAAAGAAAAAAAGAAAGGAAGGAAGGAAGAAAGAAAGAAAGAAAGAAAGAAAGAAAGAAAGAAAGAAAGAAAGAAAGAAAGAAAGAAAATATCTTACCAATACCAGGTATGAGTGAGCACCATTGTGTTGTTGGACAAGGTTGTTTAAGAGACTCTACCAGACATATATGCTCATATAAGCTAATACTATTGCTTTTGGTCATTTCCAGAGAATCAAGTTAAAAGCTTCAGGTATTGATAAAGAAACCAGGTACCACATAAAAAGAATTCAGATGGAATTGACATAGAACTAAACTGAATGCCTCCTCTCTTTGGACTAGCTTTCATGCTATGAGAAGGCATATTCAAGCTTCAAAAGGAGGAAAGTAAAAAAAAATAAGATTTACACAGCTGCAACACAAAAGAATCACAGCAATGTCTACTATGCATAAAAACTCGAACAGTAGACTAGTGTGACACAAACCGTGATGGTAAACAATAAATCTCAAATTGGACTTATTGAACACTCAAAAAATCACTTTATGTCTGGTATTAGAAACCTAGAAAACTACCTAGGGCTATGGAAGTCATGGAACTTGAAGAGGCACCAACAACTACCAATTTATTAAACCACCCTAAGGACTAAACACATTATAAATATATCTCTGTAGAGCCACACAAACAAGGGCAGTCCTCACCTAGCAATAAGGAACTATTCTCTGTATCAGACATAGACTTTTACAGAAGATGACAACCAATCAAAAAGGTAGAGTTGTGGAGGCAAACCCCAATGTATCTATTAAAAAAATTCACGCAATGAAGACCTCTCACTTCTTAGGATCTGGGACTTTCTAGAGACTACTGACAGTTCTGCCATCTCTGCTGCTACATATTTCTTTTTGATTTCCTGGACATTTGTACCTCTGTACTCTCCTGTCCAATATTTTATTCTGACTCCCCTTTTTCCTCCCTGTACTAATGTTTCTATTTCTATGTAGGATTGAAGCATCCACATTTTAGTATTCCTACTTATTAAACTCCATATGGTAAGTGAATTGTATCTTGGGTATTTTGAGCTTTAGGGCTAATGTCCATTTATCAGTCAGTGCATACCATGAGTGTTTTTTGTGTGTGGGTTACCTTACTCTGGATGATTTGTTCTAGTTACATCAATTTACCTATGAATTTCATGAAGTCATTATTTTTAAGAGCTGAGTATTATTACTCCATTGTGTAAATGTAGCACATTTTCTGTACACATTCTTCTGTTTAAAGACATTTTATTTTTCTTCTAGCTTCTGACTATTATAAATAAGGCTGCTATGAACATAGTGGAGCATGTGTCATTATTACATGTTGGAGAATCTTTTGGGCTATATACCCAGGAGTGGTATAGCTAGGTCTTAAGGTAGAACAATTTCCAATTTTCTGAGGAACAACCAGCATGATTTCCATAGTTGTTTAACCAGCTTATAGTCAGAGCAGCAATAGAGGAGTGTTCCTCTTTCTCTACTTGGTGGTCACTATCTGCTGTCACTTAAAGGTATTTTCTTTTAATCCTGGTCATTCTGATGGGTATAAGGTAGAATTTCAGAGTCAGTTTAATTTGCGTTTCCCTGATGAATAAGGATGTTGAATATATCTTTAAGTACTTCTCAGTCATTTGAGATTCTTCAGTTGAGAATTCTTTGCTTAGCTCTGTACCCCATTTTTTAAACAACTTTATTTAAAAAAAAAGATAAATGTACAAATTTCAAGCATTTTTGCAAAAAAGTATACGAATACATTTTTGTCAGTGCTTGTTTTTTTTTTATTTAAAGGTTTGATACTGTGCATTAAGATCTTACTAGTTACAATGAGCATAAAGTATATGTAAAACAGGATGTAACCTGAAATTAGTCAGAATATTCTTGGTGTGAAAGGATTAAGCATGATGTTTTTTCTTTTATTCATTTATTTTTCTTTTCTTGAACTTCATATAGTCTGTGAGTTCTTTTTGGAGTGTTCAGAGCATTCTGGGATCAGTATCCAATTATCAGTGATTGCATATGATGTCTGTCCTTTTGTGACTGGGTTATCTCACTCAGGATGATATTCTCTAGATGAATCCATTTTCTTAAGAATTTTGTTAAGTCATAGTTTCTGATAGCTGAGTAGTACTCCATTGGGTAAATGTACCACAATTTTTGTATCCATTCATCTACTGAAGGACATCTAGGTTCTTTCCAGCTTCTGGCTATTATAAATAGAGCTGCTATGAACATTGTGGTGCATGTGTATTTGTTGTATGTTGGGCCTTCTCTGGGATATATGCCCAGAAGTGGAATAACTGGGTCTTCCTTCCAGTACTATTATGTTCAGTTTTCTGAGGAATCTCCAGACTGATTTCCAGAGTAGTTGTACCAGTTTACAACCACACCAACAGTGGAGAACTGTTCCTCTTTCACCATATCCTCACCAGCATCTGCTGTCATCCGAATTTTTGATCTTAGCAAATCTGACTGGTGTGAGGTGGAATCTCAGAGTTGCTTTGATTTGCATTTCCCTGATGTCAGCACTTCCTTAGATACTTCTCAGCCATTTGATATTCCTCCAATGAGAACCTTTTGTTTAGCTCTGTAAACCATTTTTAATAGGGTTGTTTGGTTCTCTGGCATCTAGCTTCTTGAGTTCTTTGTATATCTTGTATATTAGGCCTCTATCTGATATGGGGTTGGTAAAGACCTTTTATCAAACTGTTGGCTGCCATTTTGATTTCTTGACAGTGTCCTTAGCCTTACAGAAACTTTGCAATCTCATTAAGTCCCATTTGTCAATCTTTGACGTGTTAGGTCACAAGCCATTGGTGTCCTGTTCAGGAAGTTTTCTCCTGGCGCCCATGTGTTCTAAGGTTTTCCCTATTTTTCATCTAATAGTTTCAGTGTACCTGGTTGAATGTGGAGATCTTTGATCCACTTGCACTTGAGCTTTGTACAAGGAGATAAGAAAGAGTCTATTTTCATTCTTCTGCATGCTGAGTGCCAGTTGGACCAACACCATTTGTTGAATAGGCTGTCCATTTTCCATTGAATGTTTACAGCTCCTTTGTCAAAAATCTGGTGTCCATATGAGGGCTCATTTCTGGATCTTCTATTCTATTCCATTGATCCACATGCCTATCTCTGTACCAATACAATGCAGTTTTTAGCACAATTGTCTTATAATATACCTTGAGGTCAGGGATAGTGATTCCAGCAGATGCTTTCTTGTTGTTGAGGATGGATTTTGCTATTCTAGGTTTTTTGTTATTCCAGATGAAATTGCACATTGCTCTTTCCAACTCTATGAAGAACTGGGTTAATATTTTGATAGGGATTGCATTGAATCTGTAGATTGCTCTTAGTAGGATGGCCATTTTTACAATGTTGATCCTTCTAATCCATGAGCATGGGAGATCTTTCCATTTTCTGAGATCTTCTTTGATTTCCTTACTTAAAGTTTTAAAGTTCTTGTCATACAGGTCGTTCACTTGCTTATAGTCATGTCAAGGTCTTTCATATTGTTTGTGACTATTGTGAAGGGTATCTTTTCCATAATTTCTTTCTCCATATGTTTGTCCTTTGAGTAGAGTAAGGCTACTGATTTGTTTGAGTTAATTTTATATCTAGCCACTTTGCTGAACTTCTTTATCAGCTGTAGGAGTTCTCTGGTGAATTTTTGGGGTCACTTATGTATACTATCATGTCATCTGCAAATAGTGATGTTTTTACTTTTTCCTTTCCAATTTGTTTCCCTTTGATTTCCTTTTGCTGTGTAATTGCTCCAGCCAGGACTTCCAGTACTATGTTGAATAGGTAGGGGGAGAGTGGGCAGGCTTGTCAAGTCCCTGATTTAGTGGGATTGCTTCAAGTTTCCCACCATTGAGTTTGATGTTGGCTGTTCGTTTGCTCTATATTGATATTATTCTGTTTAGGTATGGGCCTTGGATTCCTATTCTTTCCATGTCTTTTAATATGAAGTGGTGTTGAATTTTGTCAAATTCTTTCTCAGCTTCTCATGGGATTTCCATGTGTTTTTTTTCTTTGAGTTTGTTTATACAGTGGATTACATTGATGGATTTCTGTATATTAAACCATCCCTGCATCCCAGAGATGAAGCCTACTTGATCATGGTGAATGATTTTTTCATGTGTTCTTGGATTCTCTGTACCCCATTTTTAATTGGGTTGTTTCTCTGGAGTCCAGCTTCTTGAGTTCATTATATATTTTGGATATTATCCCCCTATCAGATGTAGGGTTAATAAAGATATTTTCCTAACCTGTGGGTTGCTGTTTGGTCCTATTGACTATGTTCTTTGCCTTACAGAATCTTTTCAATTTCATGAGGTCCCATTTGTGGATTTTTGGACGTAGAGCATAAGCCACTGGTGTTCTCTTCAGGAAACTTTCCCCTGTACTGATGTGTTGAAAGCTCTTTCCAACTTTCTATTAAATAATATTCAATGTAATGAGCTTTATATGCAGATGCTTGATCCTCTTAGATATGAGCTTTCTACAAGAAAATAAGAATAAATAAACTTGTAATCTTCTACAAGATGACTGCTAGTTAAACCAGTACCATTTCTTGAAAACGCTATTATTTTTCAACTGGATGTTTTTGGCTTCTTTGTCAAAGATCCAGTGAAATTTGCCATAGGTGTGTGGGCTTATTTTTGGTTCTTCATTTTTGTTCCATTTATCTACTGCCTGTCTCCATACTGATATCAGGTGGCTTTTATCACTATTTCTCTGTACTACAGCTTGCGGTCAGGGACTGTGATTTCCCCAGAAGTCCTGTTATGGTTGAGAATAGCTGTTGTTATCCTGTTTTTTTTTTTTTTTTCTGTTGTTATTCCAGATGAATTTGGTCATTGCTCTTTCTATCTCTGTGAAAATTTGGGTTGAAATTTTGATGGGGATTGCATTGACTCTGAAGATTGCTTTTGGTTAGATGGTCATTTTTATTATGGTTACCTTGCCAATCCATGAACATGTGAGATCTTTCCATCTTTTGAGCTCTTCTTCAATTCCTTTCTTTATAGAAATGAAGTTTTTTCTTTTGTTATATGGACCTTTCCCTTGGTTGGTTGGAGGCATACCAAGGTATTTTATATTATTTGTGACTATTGTGAAGTGTGTTGTTTCCCTAAATCTTTCTCAGCCCATTTATCATTTGAGCAGAGAAAGGCTTATGATTTGAGCTAATTTTATATCCAGCCACTTTGCTGAAGTTGTTTATCAGCTATAGGTACATTTTGGTAGAAATTTTGGTGTTGATTATGTATACTATCATATCATCTGCAAATATCTTGACTTTCTCCTTCCATGTTTGTATCACTTTAATCTCCTTTTGTTGCCTAATCCCTCTGGCTAGAACTCCATGTACTATATTGAATAGATAGGGGAGAGCAGGCAGCCTTTTCTTGTCCCATATTTTAATGGTATTTTTTCTCTATTTAGTTTGACTCTTGGTGTGCTATATAGTGCTTTTATTATGCTTAGGTATACACCTTAACTTCCTGATCTTTCTTTAACAGAAAAGGGTGTTGTATTTTATCAAAGACTTTTTTCTGCAACTAAGCAGATGATCCTGTGTGATCTTTCTGTTTGAGTTTGCTTATATAGTAGATTACATTTATAGACTTCCTCATACTGAACCATCCGTGCATCCTTTGGATGTTGTGTACTTTATCATAATAATAAAAAAAGAGTTTTTGATGTGTTCTTAGACAGTTTGCTATGATTTTATTGAGTAGTGTTCCATCAATATCCATGAGGAAAATTGGTCTGAATTACTCTTTTTTATGGGGATTGTCTGTGTTTTTTAGGTATAAGCATAACTGTGGCTTCATAGAACAAATTAGGTAGTGCTACTTCGGTATTTATTTTGTGAAATAGTTTGATAAATATTGATATTAGGTCTTCTTTCAAGGTCTGATAGAATTGTGCACTAAAACTGTCTTGTTCTCCTTTTTTGTTTGTTTTTTTTTTATTTGCTTTGTTTGTTTGTTTTGTTTTAAGTTGGGAGACCTTTAATGACTACTATTTCTTTAGAAGTTATAGGACTATTTACATGGTTTATCTGATCCTGATTTAACTTTGGTACCTGGTATCTGTCTAGAAAACCATCCATTTCATCAAGATTTTTCCAGTTTTGTTGTATATAAGCTTTTGTAGTAGAATCTGATGATTTTTTTAAATTTCCTAATTTTCTGTTATCTTTCCTTTTTCATTTCTGATTTTTGTTAATTTTTGATACTGCCTCTGTTTCCTCTAGTTAGTTTCATTAAGGGAGTATCTATCTTGTTGATTTTTTTCAAGAAGCAATCCTCTTGGGTGGTTTTTTTTTTTTTTTTTGTTTTCTTCATCATCATCATCATCATCATCATCATCAGTAGTAGTAGTAGTAGTAGTAGTAGTAGTAGTAGTAGTAGTAGTAGTAGTAGTAATAGTAGTAGTAGTAGTAGTAGTAGTAGTAGTAGTAGTAGTAGTAGTAGTAGTAGTAGTATTGTTCTCTTAGTTAGTACTTGGTTGATTTCAGCCCTGAGTTTGGTTAATTCTTGTCATCTACTTTTTTATATTTTCTTTTTTTTTTTTTCTAGATCTTTCAGATGTGCTGTCAAGCTGATAATGAATGATATCTCTATTTTTATTGTGAAGATTCTCAGAGCTATGAAATGTACCTTTATAACTGCATTTATTGTGGCTCATAAGTTTGAGTATATTATACCTCCATTTTCATTAAATTCTAAGAAGTCTTTAATTTCTTTCTTTCTTCCCGGACAAAATTATTATTGACTAGGAAGTTGTTCACCTTCCATGTGTATGTGGACTTTCTGTTGTTTTTGCTTTTATTGATGAGCAGCCTTAGTCTGTGGTGGTCAAATAGAATCCATGGAATGAATTCAATGTTATTGTATATGTTGAGGCTTGCTTTGTGTCTATATGGCCAGTTTTGGAGAAAGTACTATGAGGTGCTGACAAGCAGGTATAATCATTTGTTTTAGTCTGAAATATTCTGTACATATGTGTTAAATACTTTTGGATCATAACTTCTGTTATTTTCACTGTTTCTGCTTAGTTTCTGTTTCTATGATATGTTCATTGGTGAGACTGTGGTGTTGAAATCTCCTATTATTATTGTGTGATATCCAAAATTTTCTTCAGTAATATTTCTTTTACAATTATGGGTGCCCTTGTATTTGTTACATAGGTGTTCAGAATCGAGAGTTCATCTTGGATTTTTTCTTTTGATGAATATGTAGTATCTTTTCTTATCTTTTTTGATAACTTTTGGTTGATAGTTTATTTTATTGGTGTGATGGTTATTCCTGCTTGTCAACTTGACTATATCTGGAATGAAATACAATACAGAATTGGAGGCCTCACCTGTGAGCCAGATATTGAGGCTGGAAGGTACAATTTTCTGACTTGACTCTTGGCATGGAGATATTGAAGCACTTTGCCTTAAAAATCTTAGACCCAGTCAAGGTAGTACAGGCCTGTAATCCCAGGAGACTAAAGTAAAGAGATACCTTAGTTCAATATCAGCCTGGGACAAAATCTTCTGATGGAAATCTACATAAGGACATTGGAAGAAGAAAGATTCACTATTCACTGCTTGCATTTACTTCCCAGAACACAGTTAGAATCTACTTCTAGAGAAGGCCATATAAATTATCTAGCCTTATAAGACTGGGTAACTACTAGATTGTAAGACTTCCAGTTCACAGTTGATCATTGTTGGTGATTTGGACTATAGATTGCAAATCATCATAATGAATTGCCTAATATAGAAGGATATTTTATAATTCTATTACTCTAGAAAACCCTGACTAATAAAACTGTTTATTAGAATGGTTACACCAGCTTGTTTATTGGGACCATATGCTTGGAAAATGTAGGGTTTTTTTTTTTTGTTTTTTGTTTTTTGTTTTGTTTTGTTTTTTTACAACTTTTTACACCAAGATAGGGTCTTTATTTGTCACTGAGGTATGATTCCTCTGTGCAGCATATTTTGGGGTTTTGTTTATGTATCCAGTCTTTTGGCCTATGTCTTTTAATTAGGAAATTCAGTCCATTGATGTTGAGAGATATAAAGGATCAATAATTGTTGCTTCTTGTTATATTTGTTGTTAGAGGTTGAATTATGTTTATGTGGTCCTCTTCATTTGTGTTTTGGCGTGGGGGATGTAGTTTCCTGCCTTGTGCTGGATGTTTTCTTCTATCATTCTCTGTAGGACTAGATTAGTGGAAAGATATTGTTTATATTTGGGTTTTGTCATGTAATATCTTGGCTTCTCCATCTATAGCAACTGAGAGTTTTGCCAGGCATAGTAGCCTGTGTTGGCACTTTTGTTCTCTTAGGATCTGTGTGACATCTTCCCAAGATCATCCTGGTTTTAGGGTCTCTGGTGAGAAGTCTGGTGTAATTCTGACAGGTCTAACTTTATATGTTACTTGATCTTTTCCCTTACCACTTTTACTATTTTCTTTTAGTTCTATGCATTTTGGTTTTTTTTTATTATTATTATGGGAGATGAGGCATTTATTTTCTGGTGCCATCTGTTTGATGTTCTGTAGACTTCTTGCATGTGTTTGCCCATCTCTTTCATTAGATTAAGGAAGCTTTCTTCTATTATTGTTTTGAAGAATTTAATTGGCCCTTTGTGTTAGGAATCCTCACCATATTTACTTATTATTCTTAGGTTTGGTCTTTTCATTGTTTCATGGCGTTCTTGAATGTTTTGATTTAGAAGCTTTTTTATTTTTGTACTACCTTTGAATTTATTTTCAATGTCTTCTATTGTATCTTCTTTTCCTGTATCTTCTTCTTTATTTGAGAGAACATTTTGTATTTAATGCATAATTTATGAACAACTTAGTAATAAAACAGACTGTATAACACATAGTATTTCACCTGACATACATGATGACTTGCTTACAGATGCACTTATAAAAAACAGATATACACCATGGAAACTCAAAACAATGAACAGAAATGAGTAGCATAACTATTTAATAATAAATACATAAATAAATGTATACATAAAAAAGAAAAAAAACGCCAAGCACTGACAAAAATGTATTCATATACTTTTATGCAAAAATGCATAAAATTTGTTCATTTATCTTTGTTTTATAAAATAAAGTTGTCAAAAATAAATAAATATATAAATAAGAGTACTGTTAACTAATATCCCTGTTGTTTTAATGGCCAAATTTATGAATCATGCTAAGGTATTTAATCAAATGTAGACTTGACATATTTATGTAATGTACTACAAATCAATAAAACTTTGACACGGAACTGTAAAGCTTTATAAAAAAAGCTGCTCTTATAACAAATATTCATAAATAAAGGCCCACAAAATATACCATAAAACCCTAAAACTTTGGAATGCACTATTAAAATAAAGGTTCTTACAATACTGTTCTAACAGTACATGGTCTATTTCTATATCAATACTCAAGTCAGACTATGTTACACATTACTTAAACCCTTTGATAAATAGTAAATCCACTGAAAAAAATCTCTTAAACTTCAAAAGTATCATGAAATACACTTCATACTTATGACAACACTGAGATAATGGCAATGTCAATTCATACAATTCTTATACATGTAGTACTGTCTCCAATTCTTGAGTTAATGGAACAGCAGCAATGAGAACATCTTTATAAAGTATTTGTCTTCAACATTCTAATCTCTATTCAAATTGCAGAGTTCTATCATAATGATTCCCAACACCTTCTGCACCCATTCAGATTATAACAGCTGTAGATCCAACAGCTATTCAATTTCATAACCACCTCTAGTTTTCAGGAATAAAAATTTTCTTACAATTTATCAGCTTCTCTCAGGTTAGGGTTAGTATGTGATCATGAGCACCAGAATATCTTTTATCTCTTGTATTCTATTGCTGATGTTTGCATCTGTGACTCATGTTCTCTTTTATAGATTTTCCATCTCCATATTTGTATCCTTTTGTGTTTTCTTTATTATTTCTATTTCTAGATCCTGGATGTTTTTGTTCAATCCCTTTACTTGTTTGATTGTCTTTTCCTATATTTCTTTGATATATTCATATATGTCCTCTTTAAGGGCTTCTTCTTATTTACCTGTGTCATACTAAATTTCTGTAAGGGAGTTATTTATGTCCTTCTTAATGTCTCATGTTCTCTTCATGAGATGAAATTTAGATCTGATTTTTTTTTTCATGTGTATCCAGGTATGGCTGTGGTGGGAGAACTGGGTTTTGATGTTGTCAAGTAGCTGGGTTTCTGTTGTTTATGTTCTTGCTCTTGCCTCTCACCATCTAGTCATCTCTGGTGTTAACTGTTCTTTGTCTGACTGGAGCCTGTCCCTCCTGTAAGACTGTGAATCTCAGTATGTCTGCACTTCTGTGGGTCAAGCTATCTCTGGGTGTGTGATGCTTAGAGATTGCCAGAGCAAAGCTTCTGATTATTTCCAGGGATAAGTGTATACTGGAAGAAACCCTCTGGGGACCCAGTGTATCCCAGTTCAGCCAGGGATTGGGGCAAGGGTGAGGTATTAGATATTAGATATTACCTGTGACCTTGGATGTTTCAGAATTCCTAAATATCAAGCTGCCTCTGGTTGTAGGATGAATGGGTGGGGATCCAGAGCACAGGCTCTGTTACCAGGTACTGGTGCAAACTGGAAGGTGTCCAGGATAAAGTTAAAATTATCTACAGAATGTGTGTCATATTGACTGTAATGCTTCTATCATGCCTGTGGGTTGGGTTATAGTTCATATGCCCAAACTACTGAAATTACACCAAATAATATGTCTCCAATGCTTCTGTTTACTTCATTATTTCATTGTATGCTATATGATTAAGTTCTTTTTATAATATTGCCACAGTAAAATTCAAGTACACAAAGTCTTCCAATGTGTCCCATTACTATTTTAAAAAATGTAAATATAATATTAGATATATAAATGAGTCATTTTTCTACTTGAATTAAATTTCATATCCTATTTACATCTCTTCTCATTTTCACATAGTTCTTGGTCTAATTTATCCATTTTGTTCATAGACTCAGAGCCATTTATCTATACTTATTATTTATTTTGTCTCAGAAAATCTGTAGTACCTATCATTTTTATTTCACTCCTGAAATCTAGGCTCAACAGGCTTGCAGTATATGCATGTTTTCTTGTGGCTTTAATTAGGGTTTAAGTCCTTATATGCAAGAACCATATCAAATTCCACCTAAAAATTATTTTCTTGTCACAGCATAATGTCCAGCATAAGCTCTTAATATTTTAATTGCTGACTGACATGAAAAACCACTAAACAAATGTTGAACAAGTCCATAAATTAATTATTTCTACATCCTCTAAACAGGCAACAGCATACATATGTTTATAAGACACTTAACACAATGTGAAAACAGAATGAAACAATCTTCCCAGTCTACTTTCTTGGCATAAAGAAGAAGTTGTAATTATTTCCAGGTATTCCAACATGATTTTCTACACCCCAAACTGGACCTTATCCACCTATTTTCCCAACCTCCTGATTTTTCTTTTAGAGAAACAATTTCCAGCAATGCCATGTTTTTAACCAAATTCTTGGCAAAGACTTCAAGTTATACCCAATTCTTACTGCTACTTCCCCTTGAGGTCTCTGTCTGCTTTGTCTGTCTCTGATTGTTCCCATATGCAGTATACTAAACACTACTGCAAGGAAGTGGTACCCAGATTCCCAAGGGCGAGTCCTTGTCACCATGGCTTCTGTCATATGCCTAAACTTCTTGGAACTCAGCCATAGTTTAGCATGAATTATGATTCAGTCCCCATGTCCTCAAGGGTCAAATTTGTTACTTGAAATTTAGAAAGAAAAATGAAAAAAAATGAATTATAAGCCAACTTTCTTGAAATCATCAAATCTTGTTTCTACTACATGCTGTGGTTCCTGACTTTCTTCATAAAATGCAGTCTTGGCAATGATCACAATGCATATTTTCCTTCGTCCAGCATTTGGTTTCTTCAACACTTTTTAAACAGATTTACAGATAGAGTTTTCTCTCTTCCAATGATACTTGAATTATCTGTTTCTTTTATACTCTGTCCATGTTAAAACATTGTAAAATATCCACAAAAAAATCCAGTACAGCCAATATTGTGTTTATTCAGTATTTCTTTAACCGTACAAAGTCTTAATTCTATAAATATTATAAGAGTACAAGCATATAAACCTGCTTTAATCCCCCCACTGTGTGTATGTGTGTGTGTGTGTGTGTGTGTGTGTGTGTGTGTGTGTGTGTACAGAGAGAGAGAGAGAGAGAGAGAGAGAGAGAGAGAGAGAGAGAGAGAGAGAGAGAGAGAGTTCACTCTGTTTTTAATTTTTTGGAAATTATTCTTTTGCCACAATTGAATTCCTTTTTTCAGATATTCACAATGAGAAAAATTATTTATGGACCTCCTGTGATATTGAATAATATTATTTTATTTTCAAAATTGCAGTTGAATTACAGAGATGTAAAAAGCAGTTATTCAGATGACAGCAAAGTATAAATGTCGGGCTTAATTTATGTATCTTGTACAAACAATATTTCCAAATACTTATCCTATGTGATTATAATAATCTAAATAAACATTACAAATAACAACAAAATGATTGTTCCAAAATATCCAAATATCTTGAAATTTAGTTAGCATAGTAATAAAACTTAAGTGAAACCAATGATTTTCACAACGTTATTAAAATATTGTGTAATATGGTACCAAATCTAAAATAAGGAATATAACTCTCATAGTCTATTTTAATCTATATTCTTATATACATTATCTTTTTTAACTCAAATAATATGAACAGATCTATATTAGTCAGGGTTCTCTAGAGAAATGAAGGGTATCTATTAGAATGACTTATGCAGTGTAATACAGCTTGTCCAACAATGACCGTTTACAAGCAAAATTTCCAAGAATCTAAGAGTTTTTCAATGTGTGTGGCTGTGTATCTGAGCTTATCTTCAGTATATGACAAAATCCCAAAGAAATGGGCTCTAAAGTCAGTGAAGTAATGAAATTGCCATAAAAAAAAAGGAACAGGCCAAGAGCACTGAAAGTTTCCTTGCTCCATATCCTTTATATAGGCTGACAGCAGAAGGTGTGGCTGAAAATAAAGGGGGATCTTCCTACAAATAAAGATTTGGATTAAAGGTACATCTTCCCACTTCAAATGATTTAATTAAGAAAAAGTCTGTAGCAGGTGTGTCACACCACAGGTTTTAAGTAATTGTAGACATAATCAAGTTGACCTCCAAATCTGGGCACTATAACATCTCTGTTATATTTTAATTAAACTATAGTTTTTCCTTTAATTGAAGCTATTTTTATTGGTATACCATTTCTTTATATTCTTCTGGCAAACCCATTTTCAAAACAAGATACCTGTTAAGTAAAGTTACTGACAACCAACTTTCTAAATAATGTGATAGTTCAAAGACTAGCTATTATGTGATTATAAACAATAAGTGTAGGTGATATTATAGGAAGTAAAATGATCCAGGCATAGAAAAATATAAAGTATCTCACGATTCCACATCTATGTGTATTCTAAAATTTCAAACTCAAAAAATGAGAAAAAGTATTGAGAATTATTTTCACTATAGTTGGGAGAAGGAATACACAAAGAAAGAAAAATATTAATGATTTAAGGTCTAGGTGTACCACACTCTGAGAAGGTGCTATACACTTATTTTTTCCTAAGAAGAACCAGGGCTTTCACTCTTTGACCTTTGTTATTCTTGAGCTTCATAGGGCCTTCGAGTTGTTTCTTCAGTATTCAGAGCTTTCTGGGGCAAGTATCCAATTATCTGTGACTGAATATTATGTCTGTTTTTTTGTGACCGGGTTATTTCACTCAGGATGATATTCTCTAGATGCATCCATTTTTTCCTAAGAATTTCATAAAGGCATTGTTTCTAATAGCTGAGTAGCACTCCATTGTGTAAATGTACCACAATTTTTGTATCCATTCATCTACTGAAGGACATCTGGGTTGTTTCCAGCTTCTGGCTATTATAAATAGGGCTGCTATGAACATTGTGGTGCATGTGTCTTTGTTGTATGTTGGAGGTTCTCTGGGGTATATGCACAGAAGTGGAATAACTGGGTCTTCAGGTAGGACTATGTCCAATTTTCTGAGGACCTGCCAAACTGAATTCTAGATTGGTTGTACCAGGTTACTACCTCACCAACAGTAGAGTACTCCTCTTTCTCCACATCCTCACCAGCACCAGCTGTCATCTGAGTTTTTTATCTTAGCTATTCCGACTGGTGTGATGTTTAATCTAAACAGGCCAAGAAAACTCTGACTGTTTCCATGTTACATTCTGCTCTACATGTACTTTAAGCTTATGGTAACTAGTGGGATTTCAATGCATGCTATCAAACCTCTAAAAAATGCCAAAATGCTTTTAAAATCTGTACATGTATCTCTCTTCTTTAAATAAGGTTGTAAGAAAAAAAAGAAAAATATTGATCAAAGAATACACAATTCCTAAGTGGGTGTGGTGTGCACACCCTTAATCCTGGCATTCAAGAAGCTAAGGCAGGAAGGTTTACACATATAAAATTACCCTGACCTACATAGCAAATTTCAGCACAGGTAGAATTACATGAAAAGACCCTGTGTTTAAGAAGAAAAAAGGTACAGACTTTCTATAAAATGGAAAGAATGTGTTTTGTTTATTTACTGATAGCAAGATAAATTATAAAGTATATCACTAAATTACTATTTTTGTATTTTTTTCAGTGCTGAATTTTATCACTATTTTTGTATTTTAAATGTTCTGGATCAAAGGAAATAATAATTTTGAGAGGTGAAGGATGTATTATTTAGCCTAACCATTATTATCATTTCAAGTGGAACAAGATACCTAGTCCTAATGAGAATAAGGTAAAAGTACTCTTATAATGTAAAATGACATTTCTGAGAAAGTATGTATACATCTATACTAATTTTTTGCATAGTTACCTCAAGTGTATTAAAACATCAGGGGTAGAGAGAGATCTCAGTCCATGAGTACTTGACATACATGAGAATGGGAGTTCAGGTATCTAGCACCCATGCAAATGTAAAAGACCCATTGCATGGCCTGTATGTAAAATTCTCACTCCAAGAGCAGAGGTATAGGAAATCCCACCACAATTAAACTAGTCATTTCAGTAATTTGTAGGTTCAGCTCCAACATTCTTCCATAAGGAATAAATAGAAATAAATAAAGACTCTCAAAGGCAGCTTTGAGATTTCACATGTACATTCACACATGTGTGCATATATCATTCTCCACATATTAGAACATAAAGAAAAAACAGACTACATATGTGTACATCAAAAAAATATAACTTATATAACTTCTTTGTCTTATAACTATAATTTAGTAATATTGGAAGTAGGTGAAAGTATAAGCCACCACAAATATCAATGAATTCATCAATAACATGAATTAATTAGATAGTTAATTTAATCAAACAACTTCTATTGTTAACTAATCAATTATTTTCTTTTTCCCATTGGTAAAAATGAATACTACTTAGCTCTTGAAATCTTCTAAGAGCCTAGTTTCAGTGTAAAATTGGGTCTTCCAAATACAAATAGATAATAGAAAATAAATATATACAAACATTGAGAATAAGATGGTACATTGTATGCAGTTTAAAATTTCTCATATGCATAACTCTAAAATAAAGTAATCTCTGTGATTGTACAAGAAAGTGAAAAGTTACAGAAAATTCACCAAGATATGTTTCTGGCCTTCTTATGTGCCTTGTCCCATACACATTAGTACATATATATACACTACACTGAACACACACACACACACACACACACACACTCACACACACACACACTCAAAAATATCCACAAGAAAATTACTTATTTTATCAATTACTATTAAAATAAAAAGTGTTTCCTCACAAATAAAAGAATTGCTCTAAGTAAATGGAAATTGATTCCTGGTTTTGTCTGCATCTCCACTAACATTCTTGGTGAATTGGTTTCTGCTTCCCTACCCCAAAGAACAGGCTGTCTCCCAGGAGGTCTGCCCTAACCAGGGACACAGGTGAAACACCAGCTATAATATCTATGCCAGCTTGGACCCACACAAAGCCCAGCAGACTTGAGATCTACTCTAGTCTGCCAGAGTGCCCCATCACTCTTCCAATTTACACCTCCACCTGCATACGTTGTACATCAACATGTCCACTACTCTACCCAATATCACAATAAACACATTACATACCCATGAAAACTGAATGATTTTCTCCTCAATAATAACTTGGTCTGGAAATAAATAGAGATAATAATGGAAGACTTCATAGAATTCAATGAAAATGATGGCACATCATACCCAAACTTATGGGACACAATGAAAGCAGTGCTATGAGGAAAATTCATAGGACTAAGTGCCCTCAAAAAGAATGGAGAAATCCTATACTATACTTGATAACTAGTTGAGAATATGCCTTACAGCTG